>NW_026555307.1:6828165-7448907 GCF_021234165.1 Pteronotus mesoamericanus
TGAGAAGACAAAGAGAACCCCCAGTCAAAAGAATGGAATACTCAATAAAAGAACTTAATGAAATTTAAGCAAGCAAACCATCAGATAGAGAATTCAAAAGAATGGTTATAAGGATGCTCAAGGAACTCAGTGACAACTACAAGGAACTGAGTGGAAATTACAACAGCATGAAAAATAAAATAGAAACTATAAACAAGAGCCATGAAGAAGTGAAGAATACAATGTCTGGAATGAAAAATTCACTAGAAGGAATTACAGGCAGGCTGGATGAAACAGAAGACCAAATTAGTGAGCTGGAGGACAAGATAGAAAGAAATACCCAGGTAGAGCAGCAGCACAAAAAAAAGACTCAGAAAGTATGAATATCCTTAAGGGAACTGCAGGAGAATGTGAAACAGAACAACATTCTAATCGTAGGAATACCAGAAAGAGAAGAAAAGGAGCAAGGGATAGAAATGTTGTTTGAAAAAATAATGACAGAAGGCTTCCCTAATCTGGAGAGGGGAAAAGCCACACAAGTTCAGGAAGTACAGAGGATCCTAATCAAGATGAATCCAAAGAGGTTTACTCCAAGACACATCATAATTAAAATGCCAAGTGTTAAAGACAGAGAGAGAATCTTAAAAGCAAGGAGAAAACAGGAAGTAACATACAAGGGAGCTCCGATACAGCCAGCAGCTGATTTCTCAACAGAAACACTACAAGTCAAAAGGGAATGGCAAGATATTTTTCAAATAATGAAAAGCAAAGGCCTGCAACCAAGACTATTCTACCCAGCAAAGACTCTCAATTAAAATGCAAGGTGAAATAATGAGTTTTCCAGACAAAAGGAGGCTAAAAGAATACACTTCCATCAAACCAGCACTGCAAGATATGCTGAAAGGACTACTTTAAAAAGAAGAAGAGGAAAGTGAGAGAGAGGAACACAGGTACAAAGGGGGAAAATGAATAAGTAACAATCAATAATAACCTTAAATGTAAATGGGTTAAATGCTCCAATCAAAAGACATAGCATAGCTGAATGGAAAAGAAAACATGACCCACAATTATGCTGCCTATAATAGACCCACCTCAGAAGAAAAGACCAACACAGACTGAAAGTGAAAAAAATATTCCAAGCAAATGGATAGGGAAATAAAGCTGGGGTAGTAATACTTATGTCAGACAAAAGAGACTTCAAAACAAAGGCCATATATGCATCCAACATAGGTGCACCCAAATATGTAAGAAAAATTTTGGAGGACTTCAAGAAAGATATTGACAGCAACACACTTATACTAGGGGATTTTAACACCCCACTGTCAACAATGGATAGATATTCCAAACAAAATATCAACAAGGGTATAGCAACATTCAACAATGCCCTAGATCAAATGGACTTCACTGGTGTAAATATATAGAAACTTTCATCTGAAAGAACGAAAATACACATTCTTTTCAAATGCACATTCACATGGGACATTTTCAAAGACAGACCACATGATAGGACACAAAACAAGCCTCGAGAAATGCAACAAAATTGAAATCATAACAAGCCTTTTCTTGGACCACAGGGGCCTGAAACTGGAAACCAATCTCAAGGAAAAGATTAAAAAATATTCAAAAATGAAACTAGGCCACCAACTTACACCATACACCAGAATAAACTGGAGATGGATAGAAGACTTAAACATAATTGCAACAACATAAAAATTCATGGAGAATGAATACCATGTTATTAAACAATTAATGGGTTAGTAATGAGATCAAGGAAAAAATAAAAAAGTTTCTGGAAACAAATGAAAATGATAACACAACGGTCCAAAACCTATGGGACACAGTGAAGGGAGTCCTGAGAGGGAAGTTCATAGCAATAAATGCCTACCTGAAAAAGAAAAATTTCAAATAAACAACCTAACCCTACATCTACAAGAACTGGAGGAACAACAGCAAACAAAGCCCAGAGCCAATAGAAGGAAGGAAATATAAAGATCAGAGCAAAATTAAATGACATAAAAACTAAAAGAACAATTCAAAGGATCAACTCATCTAGGAGGTGGTTCTTTGAAAAGATAAACAAAATTGAAAAGCCTTCAACCAGACTCATCAAGAAAAAAAGAGAGAGGACCCAAATAAATAAAAACAAAAAGAGGCAAAATTACAACCGATACCACAGAAATACAAAGAATTGTAAGAAATTACTACAAAGAAATATATGCCAAGAAATTTGAAAACCTGGGCAAACTAAACAATAAATAGAAACATATAATCATCCAAAACTGAGTCAAGAAGAATCAGAAAGCCTGAATAGACCATTATCAGCCAGTGAAATTGAAGCAGTAATCAAAAGACTCCCAGCACACAAAAGCTCTGGACCAGACGGCATCACAAGAGAATTTTACAAAACACTTAGGGAAGAGCTAACCCCTATCCTGCTAAAACTATTCCAGAAAACTGAAGAAGAGGGAAGACTCCCAAACTCTTTTTATGTTGCCAGCATCATCCAAATTCCAAAACCAGACAAAGACATAACAAAGATAGAGAACTACAGGACAATATCACTGATGAACAAAGATGCTAAAATCCTCAACAAAATATTGGCAAACTGGATCCAGTAATTCATTAACTGATCGTACACCATGATCAAATGGGATTCATCCCAGAGATGCAAGGATGGTACAATACATGCAAATCATAAATGTAATACACCACATAAACAATACGAAAAGCAAAAACCACATCATCATATCAAGATACCAAAAAAGCATTTGATAAAGTACAGCACCCATTTATGATAAAAACACTCAACAATGTGGAAGTAGAGGGTGCATACCTCAACATAATAAAGGCTATATATAAAGAACCTACAGTCAACATCATATTTAATGGGCAAAAACTAAAACTTTCCCCCCTAAAATCAGACACAGACCAATGGTGTCTGCTTTCACCACTTCTACTCAACATAGTATTGGAAATTTTAGCCACAGCAATCAGACAAGGAAAAGAAATAAAAGGCATCCAGATTGGAAAGGAGGAAGTAAAGCTGTCATTGTTTGCATATGACATGATAGTTTACATAGAAAACCCTATAGACTCTACCAAAAAACTACTCAACCTAACAAGTGGATTTGGCAAAAAAGTGGGATATAAAGTCAATATTCAGAAATAAAAAGCATTTTTGCATACCAATAATGAAATATCAGAAACAGTAATCAGGGGAAAAAATCCCATTTGCTATAGCAACAAGAAAAATAAAGTACCTAGGAATAAATCTAACCAAGGAGGTAAAAGACCTGTACTGAGAAAATTATACAACACTGACGAAAGAAATTAAGGAAGACACAAATAAATGGAAGCATATACCATGTTCATGGTTGGGAAGAATTAACATCATCAAAATGTCCATAATACCCAAAGCAATCAATAGATTCAACACAATCCCTACCAAAATACCAATGACATATTTCATAGATATAGAACAAATATTTCAAAAATATATATGAAACCATAAATGACCCCGAATAGCCTCAGCAATCTTGAGAAAGAAGGACAGATCACATACCTGATGTCAAACTATATTACAAGGCCACTGTAATCAAAACAGTCTGGTACTGGCATAAGAACAGACACATAGGTCAATGGAACAGAATAAAGAGCCCAGAAATAAACTTATGTTTCTATGGTCAATTAATATTTGACAAAGGGGACAGGAGCATAAAATAGAGTAAAAATAGCCTCTTCAACAAATGGTGCTGGGAGATCTGAAATGGTACATGCAAAAAAATGAAACTAGGCCACCAACTTACACCATACACCAGAATAAACTCAAGACAGATAGAAGACTTAAACATAATTGCAACACTATAAAAATCCTAGCGAAGAATATAGGCAGGAAAATTTCATATATCCCACAGAGCAATATTTTTGTGAATGTATATATCCTCTAGGGTAAGGGAAATAAAGGAAAGAATAAACAAATGGGACTACATCAAATTAAAAAGCTTCTCCATGGCTAAAGAAAATATCATCAAAATGAAAAAGAAACCAACTCTATGGGAAAACATATTTGTCAATGATACCACAGAAAAGGGTTTGATCTCCAAAATATATAAAGAACTCATGACTCAATACCAGGAAGACAAACAATCCAATTAGAAAATGGGCAAAGAACCTGAACAGACACTTCTGCAAGGAGGACATACAGAAGGTCCATAGGCATATGAAAGAAGGCTCAATATCACTATATATAAAAGAGATGCAAATTAAAACCACAATGAGATAATGCCTCACACCAATCAGAATGGCCATCATAAATCAACAAAAAAGTGCTGGTGAGGATGAGGAAAAAAGTGAATCCTAGTGCACTGTTGGTGGGAATATAGATTGGTGCAGCCACTGTGGAAAACAGTATGGAATTTCCTCAGAAAACTGAAACTGGAACTGCCTTTTGACCCAGTAATTCCACTGCTGGGATTATACCCTAAGAATCTTGAAACACCAATTCAGAAGAACCTACATACCCCTGTGTTCATAGCAGTGTTATTTATAATTGCCAAGTGCTGGAAACAGCCTACATACCCATCAATAAATGAGTGGGTCAAAAAACTGTGGTACATTTACACAATGGAATGCTACACAGCAGAAAGAAAGAAGGAACTCCTACCTTCATGACAGCATAGATGGAACTAGAGAGTATTATGCTAAGTGAAATAAGCCAAGCAGAGAAAGACAAATACCATATGATCTTGCTTATAACAGGAACCAAACGAACAAAACAAACAAACTAGCAAAATATAACCAGAGGCAAAAAAAAAAAAAAAAAGGAACAGATAGGGACCAGAGGGTGGGATAAAGGGTTAATGGAGGAAAGAATGGGAAGTGTATGATTAAAGAAATAGTATAAATGACCCATGGACATAGATAACAGGGTGGGGATTGACTGTGGGAGCTGGGGGTGGATGGGGTAGGGGAGATCAATGGGGAAAACTGGGACAAGTGTAATAGAATAACAAGAAAAAAACACTGCTTGTAAGGATGGTCAATTAATTTAGGGGAAAAGTAGATGGTCTTAGAGAGAACTTCAGCAGCATAAAAAGGGTACTGAAACCTTAAAAAGAGACAATCCAAAATGAAAGACACACTAACTGAAATGAAGAATAATTTACAGAAAATCAACAGTGAAATAAGTGAAGCAGTGAATTAAAACTTCAATTTGAAACACAAGTAAGCAAAAATCACCTAATCAGAACAGAAAAAAAGCAAAAAGAATCCAAAAAGTGAGAATAGTGTAAGGAACCTCTGGGACAACATAAGCGTGCCAATAAATGCATCGTGGGATGTCAGATGGAGAAGAGAGAGGGCAAATAATTGAAAACCTATTTGAAAAAAATAATGACAGAAAACTTTCCTAACCTGGTGAAGAAATAGACATACAAGTCCAGGAAGTACAGAGTCCCAAACAAGATGGATGCAAAGACACCCACACCAAGACACAGCACAATTAAAATGCCGAAGGTTAAAGCAAAGAGAGAATCTTAAAAGCAGCAGGAGAAAAGCAATTGGTTACTGACAAGGTAGCTCCCATAAGACTGTCAGCTGATTTTTCAACCGAAACTTGGCAGGCCAGAAGAGGGTGCAAGAAATACCTAAAGTGATGAAAACCAAGGACCTACAACCAAGATTACTCTATTCAGAAAAGCTATCATTTAGAGTCAAAGGACATATAAAAAGTTTCCTGGATTAAAAAAAAAAAGCTAAAGGAGTTCATCACCACCAAACCAGCATTACATAGAATGTTTAAAGGGTCTTCTCTAAAAAGAAAAAGAAAAAAAGATCAAAAATATAAACAATAAAATGGCAATAAATACATATCTATCAACAAATGAATCTAAAAAAAGAAAATAAGCAAACAAGCAGAACAGAAACAGACTCATAGATACATAAAACATTTTGACAGCTGCCAGATGGGAGAGATATTGGGGGATGGGTGTAAAAGGTGAAGGGATCAAGAAGTACAAATTTGTACTTACTGAATAGTCAGGGGATGTAAAGTACAGCACATGGAATATAGTCAATAATATTCTAATAACTATGTACAGAGTAAGATAGGTATGAGGTTTATCAGGAGATCACTTAGTAAAGCATATAATGTCTATCACTGGGGTGTACACTTGAAACTAATATAATATTATATGTTAACTGCAATTGAAAAATAAAAAAAGATTTTTTTTTAAAAAGGGATGTCTGCTTTCACCATTCTTATTCATCATAGTACTGGATGTTCTAGCCACAGCAATCAGACAAGAAGAAGTAAAAGACATCCAAATTGGAAAGGAAGAACTAAAATTGTCACTATTTGCACATGACATGATACCTTATATAGAAAACCCCAAAGACTCCACCAAAAAACTACTAGAACTAATAAATAAATTCAGTAAAGTAGCAGGATACAAAATTAATAATCAAAAACTAGTGGCATTTTTATATATCAGTAATAAACTAACAGAAAGAGAAACTAATAAAAAATCCTATTTACAATTGCAACAAAAAAAATTAGGTAACTAGGAATAAATTTAACCAAGGAGTGAAAAAGACCTCTACTCAGCAAATTACAAGATACTGAAGAAAGAAACTTAAGAAGATACAAATAAATGGAAGCATATACCATGTTTATGGATAGAAAGAGTTAACATCATTAAAATGTCCATACTACCCAGCGAAATCTATAGATTCAACACAATTCTTATTAAATAATAATGGCATTATCCCACAGAACTAGAGGAAATATTCCAAAAATTTATATGGAACCACAGCAATCTTGAGAAAGAACAAAGTTAGAGGTATCACAATACCTGGTATGCCACTATATTACAAGTCCGTGGTAATCAAAACAGCATGGTACTGGCTGAAAAACAGGCATATAGACCAATGGAACAGAATAGAGAGCCCAGAATAAACCATGCTTTTATGGTCAATTAATATTTGACAAAGAAGGCAGAAACATACCATGGGGTAAAAACAGCCTATTCAATGAATGGTGTTGGAAAAATTGGACAGCTACATGCAGAAAATGAAACTAGACCACCCACTTATACCACACACAATAAACTCAAAATGGATTAAAGCCTTAAATGTAAGTCTCAAGCAATAAAAACCCCAGATTAAAACATAGGCAGTAACATCTCTGACATCTCTCATAGTAATATTTTTTTTTCTGATATATATCTTCAGGCAAGAGAAACAAAAGAAAAATTAAAAAATGGACTATGTCAAACTAAAAGCTTTTACACAGCAAAGGAAACCATCAACAAAATGAAAAGACAACCCACAGAATTGGAGAATATATTTGCCAATGATACATCTGATAAGTAGTTAATTTCCAAAATTTATAAAGAACTTACACAACTCAACACCAAAAAAACAAACAACCCAATTTAAAAATAGGTAAAAGACCTGAAAAGACACTTCTATGAAACAATGCTCACTGCCATTAATTGTCAGAGAAATGCAAATTAAAACCACAATATCACCTCATGCCTGTCAAAATGGCTATCAATAAATCAATAAACAAGTGTTGGTGAGGATATGAAGAAAAGAAATATCCTGCACTGTTAGTGGGAATGCACCTTGGTGCAGCCACTTTGAAAAGCAGTATGGAGTTCTCTCAAAAATTAAAAATGAAACTGCCTTATGATCCAGTGATTCTACTTCTGGTAATTTATCCAAACAAACCCACAACACTAATTTGAAAGAATATATGCACCCTTATGTTCACTGCAGTGTTAATTACAATTGCCAATATTTGAAAGCAGCCCAAGTGTCCATCAGTAGATGAGTGGATGAAAAAAGTTGTGATACATTTAACAATTGAATACTGCTTGGCCATGACAAAGAAGGTAATCTTAACTTTGACAGCCACCTGGATGGACCTGGAGAGTATTATACTAAGTGAAATAAGCCAGTCAGAGAAAGACAAATAACATATGATTTCATTTATATGTGGAATCTAAAGAACAAAATAAACTAACAACAAAATAGAAACAGACTATAGAGACAGGAAACTTTCTGAGAGCTGTCAAAGGGGAGGGAGGTTGGGGGACTGGGTGAAAAATGTCTCTGACCTTGCTTAAATACAATTGTATCTTTGACAAACCATGTTGGATTTATATTTGTGGACTTCTCTGTGTCCCTTCCTACCCACTTACAACTCTGTGCAAATTTGTCCCTTACAACTTCTGTTCCCCTAAAACCTCCATTAGGGACATGTCAGCTAAAATCCAGTGGTATTAGCATCCATTGATGCTAACTGGTGTTTAAAATATTTCTTAGTTTTCTAATGATGCATAACAAATTCTCACAAACTTAGCTATTTACTCACAGTTCTGTAGGTCAGAATGGCTGTGTCCTCTGCTCAGAATCTCAAGGCTAAAATCAAGATGTTGGCCACCCTGCATTTTCAGCTGGAACGAGGATCCTCTTCCAAACAATATGGTTATGGCAGGATTCATATCTTTACTGTTGTAGAACTAATGTCCCATTGCCTTGCTGTCCACATGGAGTCACTCTTAGCTAGAGGGTGCCTATATTCCTTGCCACAGGGCTCTCTTCATCTTCAAGTCAGCAATGGAGAATCATCCTTGCCTACAATCCATCTCATGTTTTAAATCTTTTTTGCCAGTAAGACCCCACTCTCTTTCAAGAACTCCCCTGATTTGGTGAGACTCACTGAGGCTATTCTTTTTTTTTTTAATTAACTGATTGAGAACCTTAATACATTTGCAAAATTCCTTCACAGCACATAGATTAGTATACATGAATAACTGGGAGAAAGTGTGTATACCAGGGAGGAGAAATCTTGGAGCTACTCAATTAATGGGTCAGGATGGTGGCATAGGTAAACACAGCTTGCCTCCTCACACAACCAAATCAATATTACAGATAAACTATTATAAAACAACCATCATTCAGAACTGTCAAAAATTAAGCTGAATGAAGTCCTACACCTACATAATTAAAGAAGAAACCACATTGAGACTGGTAGGAAGGGCAGAGATGCAGAACAGCCTGATCCCACACCCATGTGTGGAAGACAAGAATAAGGAGAGAAATCTAAAGAGTGAAGGGTCCCAGCCCCACACCAGGTCCCCCAAACCAGGGTTCCAGTGCCAGAAAGATAAATCAGCATAACTTCTGGTCGTTAACACTAGCAGAGCTTGAGACTATGGAAGTCAGAAACTGCTGGACTCCCTGACAGTTCCCCTTAAAGGGCCTGTGCACAGATTTATTCACACCCACTCCCTCTGAATTCCTGACAGGGCAGCAGATTAAAAGGCATCAGAGGCATAAAAGGAAGAAGTAAATCATCTACATCAGGACAAGAGCTGGTGGACAGTCTTCTCCAAAAGAGAAGGGCTGGCAGAGGCTATTGTTCCTTTTCCAAGGATGGCCACGTAGAGCCTCTAGCAGGCATACACAATGTCTGAGACTCCATAAACCTGGCTCACGCTGTTTGTCCCATCCAAGTGATTCTCTGAGGCTCTGTCTCACCCAACTTTAGGGTCCACCCAAACTGTTTCCAGTGTTTTTTCCATACAAATGGTTTATCTGGCTTGGCCCATGCTTCAGATTTTCCCATTTAATCTCACACAAGCAACACTGGGAATCAACAAGCCCTGTGCCATTCTCCAAGTTGCCCCAGGACTAGCAAAAGCAGTAGCTGGCCTTGGTTAACAGTTTGGCCTTGCCTGGGCACCTCCAAGCCCAGAAGAAGTAGCAGCCATCTGCAGATCATTTTGTAGTTTACACTGTTTGACCCCAGACAGAATACAGGTTATGGTTGACCTTGGATGAGCCAACAGCAATCAAGGCTCAACTATAAGAGGAGGATATACACAGCCTACAAAGTAGACGCACCTCGAGTACCCAAATAGAGTAATAGGGGAAGCTGTGCCACTGGACCCTACAGGACACTTGCTACATTAGGCCACTCTACCAAGTCTGTGAGATGTAACAGCTCTACCTAATACATAGAAACAAACACAAAGTGGCTGCCAAAATGAGAAGACCAAGAAACATGTCCCAAATTAAAGAACAGAACAGAAGTCTAGAAAAAGAACTAAACAAAATGGAGACAAGCATGCTACGAGATGTAGAGTTCAAAACATTCATTATAAGGATGCTCAAGGAACTTAGTGAGGATGTCAACAGCATCAAAAAGGGCATGGAAACCATAAAAAAGAATGAGTCAGAAATGAAGAACACATGAATTAAAATAAAGAACAATTTACAGCAAGAGTACCCATACCCCAGGCTGCAGATGGGTACTGGCCCGTACAGTCTGGGGCCTGTTAGGATCTCAGAGCAAGGGAAGCTTGCCTGAGCTCTGCCTCCTATCTTCACAAACCCCCATCCCTGCACCTGGTCCACAGCAGAAGGTGAGCAGGGGCCAGAAAGTGAAGCTTGCCTGAGTTCCACCTCCTGATCCCACTCTCTGCCTGAGTGCCAAAAATGTTGGTGACTGATGATTTACAGGAATCAACAATAGAGTGGATGATGCTGAGAAATGAATCAGTAATTTTGAATATAAGAAAGCAAAAAATACCCTATCAGAACAGCAAGTAGTAAAAAGAATTTAAAAAATGAGGGTAGTATAAGGAGCTTCTGAGACAACTTCAAGCATACCAACATTTGTATCATGCAGGTGCCAAAGGGAGAAGAGTGAGAGCAAGAAATTGGAAATTTGAAAAAATAATGAAAGAAAACTTCTTTAATTTGGTGAAGGAAATAGACTTGCAAATCCAAGAAGCACAGAGAGTCTCAAACAAGATGGATGCAAAGAGTCCCACACTAAGACACATCATAATTAAAAGGCCAAAGGTTAAAGATAAAGATAGAATATTAAAAGCAGCAAGAGAAAAGTTAGTTACCTACAGTGTAATTCCTGTAAGACTGTTGACCGCTTTCTCAAAAGAAACTTTGCAGGCTAGAAGGGAGTGGCAAAAAATTATTAAAGTCATGAAAAGAAAGGACCTAAAACCAAGATTACTCCATCCAGCAAAGCTATCATTTAGAAATGAAGGACAGATGAAGAGCTTATGAGACAAGAAAAAGCTAAAGGAGTACATCACCACTATACCAGGATTATATAAAATGTTAAAGGGTTTTCTTGAAGAAGAAGATAAAAAATATGAACACTAAAATGGCAATAAATACATATCAACAATAGAATCTAAAAATCAAAATAAACAAACAAGAAGAACAGAAACAGAATCATACATACAGAGAACATTTTGATGGTTACTAAATGAAAGGTGGTTGGAGGGAAGTATGAAAAAGGTGAAGGGATTAAGAAGTACAAATTGAGAATCAAGATGGAGGAGGAGTGAGTGGAAGTCACACTGACCTCCTCCCAGGACCAACCTGGAATGACAATTAAATTGTGGAGAAATCACCTGGAACAAATAACTGAACACTAGCAAGAGAGGAGCCATATAACCTTGGAGACAGAACAATCAGCTTTAGCGCAATCTAACTGGTAAGGAGTGTGGTAGAGACTTAAGAAGGCAGGCAGGGTGCCCATAGGTGGCAGCACCAGAAGAATACTGAAAGGTCCAGTTGGATCCCCCTGAGAAGAGTGGAATCTGAACCAAAAGCAGGAATCTCCAGCCTATAGCATCAGAGCCCAAAAAGTACACAGAAACAGCCAGCTGCAAAGGATAGCAGGGTTGCTCTCTGCCAGAGACAGGTGGCTGGAGATGCAAAGACGTATTTAAAGGGCCAATACATAAATTTTTATTTGCAGCCACTTACTCTGGTCTCCAGCAAAGGAAGGGGCAGAGTGGGCTAGAGATGCCTGAGGAGAGACTGGGGAAGGAGGCTCTGAAGAGAAAACTAAGAGAGTAGCCGGTGGGATCTCGGGGCTGACATCCCCCAGGCAGCAGCAGCCATCTTGGTCAGGCAGAGACTACTACCCCTGAGTAGCAGCAGCGTCAGAGGACCCAATAGCCCCACCCCCATGTGGGATTCCACCCCACCCTGTGCTATCAAAGGCGCCTGCTGAGTGCACAGTGACAGCCACAAATAGTCAATCCCTGGCTAAAGGGGATGCAGAATGGTCTGGAGACACTTAAGGAGAGACTGGGGATGGATGCTTTGGGGAGAGAACTAAGAGAGTAGCTGGGGGGACCCCAGTGCTGACTCTTCCCCCATATGGCAACAGCCATATTACTCAGGCAGAGACCACTCCCCTGAGCAGCAGCAGCACGAGAGGGCCCAATAACCCTGCCCCAGGAGGGACTCCACCCTGCCCTGAGCTATCTAAACTGGCCTGCTGAGTGCTGAGTGACTAGATTAACAGCTGAAGGAGACAGCCACAGATAGTAGATTACTGGAAGTCTCAATCAAACTGCCTAAGGTCAGACAGGGTCAACATCTGACATCATCAGAGGCAGATCTAGAAAGTAAAAACAGTGGCCTCCAGCCAAAGAAGTTCACACCACAAAGTCAGGAAATCAAGACAGATCAATTTAAGAAGCAGAAGCAAAAGAGAAGAGTCTCACAAATAAGGGGAAGACAAAGAAACACCCCCAGTCGAAGGGAAAGGAGGAATCCCCAGAAAGAGAAATAAATGAAATAGAAGCAAGTAAACAATCAGATATTGAGTTCAAAACAACCGTTCTAAAGAAGCTCAATGAGCTCGGTGAGCTCAGAGAGAATTACAAAAAAGTGTAGGGAAACTAGGAGGAACTTACTGCAAACTATATCAGCATGAAAAAGGACCTAGAAACTATCAATAAGAGACAAGAGGAAATGAAGAATACACTTTCTGAATTGAAGAACACAGTAGAAGGAATCAAAAGCAGGCTAGAGGAAGCAGAGGAACAAATCAGCGAGCTGGAGGACAAGGTAGAAAAAAGCTCCCAGAAAGAGCAAGAAAATGAAAAAGGGCTCAAAAAGAATGAAGAGGCATTGAGGGAAATGCAGGACAACCTAAACATAATAATATTTGTGTAATAGGCATACCAGAAGGAGAAGAGGATGAGGAAGGGATAGAGAGCCTGTTGGAAAAAGTAATGATGGAAAACTCCCCTAATTGGAGGAGAGAAAAAGTCACACAAGTCCAGGAAGCACAGAGGATCTCATTCAAGAGGAACCCAATGACCCCCACTCCAAGAAACATCATCATTAAAATGGCAAATATCAAAGACTAACAGAGAATCCTAAAGGAAGCAAAGGAGGAAGAGCTAGTAACTTATAAGGGAGCCCCGATACGGCTAGCATCTGACTTCTCAACAGAAACACTGCAAGCCAGAAGGGAGTGGCAAGAAATATTCCAAGTTATGAAAAGCAAAGGCCTGCAACCAAGACTGCTCTACCCAGCAAGGCTCTCAATTAAAACGGAACGTGAAATAAGGAGGTTCCCACACAAAAGAAGGCTAAAAGAATACACTTCCACCAAACCAGCACTGCAAAATATGCTAAAGGGATTGCTTTAAGAAGCTAAAGAAAAAGAGCCTATGAATACCCAGTTCCTTTCACAGTCACCAATATTACCAATATTTTTAATACATATTAATCGGATTGTGACAATGATGTGTTATTCTAATTGTTACTTCATTATTTGTTGAAACTAAACCTGTTTTTGTATATTTCTTGCCTATTTCTATTATTTTTAAAAAGCTTTAAATAACTTTTTCATATTCTTTTTCCATTTTTTGATTAAAGGTTTGTAGAATATTTACCCTAAAGAAAAACCTACTAACCCTGTTTTAGATGTGTTGCAAATACTTTCCTATTCTATTACTTGTCCTTTAACTTTTTTATAGGTATATTAGTAAATAGTCTTAAATGTTTAATATAGTCATATTGTCAATATTTTACTTTATAGTTTCTGGGTTTGAATATTTTACTTCAGGGTAAGAAAAATATTACTTTGTATTTTCTCCTAAAACTCTTCAGATTCTACATATTGATTTTTAACTCACCTGAATATTTCTTGTATAATGTTTGAAATAGGGCTCTATGTTTGTTTTATTTCAAGTAATAGTGATCCATGCACCTTATTTGTTGAATAAGCCTTATTTTACCCATTGATTTGAAATATCAATTTAATCATATATTATATTGTTAGATATATATGTTTGTTTCTAGAATGCTCATTATATTTCATTGATTTACTTGATTATTTCTGTGCTGGTGTCATGTTGTTTTAATTGCTGAGACTTTATAATGGTTTTAAATTTTTTAATATTTTATAATTGACTTTGACTTTTAAGAAAATAAATAAGATCAATCTGCATTTAAAAAAGAAAGAAGGAAAGAAAAAGGGAGGGAGGGAGGAGAGAAAGAAAGAAAGAAAGAAAGAAAGAAAGAAAGAAAGAAAGAAAGAAAGAAAGAAAGAAAGGAAGGAAGGAAGGAAGGAAGGAAGGAAGGAAGGAAGGAAGGAAGGAAGGAAGGAAGGAAGGAAGGAAGAAAGAAAGAGAGAGAGAAAGAAAGAAAGATAGAAAGAAAGAAAAAGAAGGAAGGAAAAGAAAATAAAAGAAAAGAACTACATTTTGCAACAACATGGATGGAGCTGGAGAATATTATGCTAAGGGAAATAAGCCAGTTGGTGAAAGAGAAATACCATATAATCTCACCTATAAGTGGAATCTATTCAACAAAATAAACTAAGGAACAAAATAAAACAAAGGCATGGAAACATGGAGCAGACTGATAGTGACCAGAGGGGATGGGGAAAGAGGACAATGGTGGAAAGAAAGGGAAAAGACGAGAGAAAGAGCATGTAAGAATGACCCATGGACATGGACAACAGAGAGGGGATTGGCTGTGGGAGTGGAATGGGCAGAGGGGGATAAAGAGGAAAAATTGAGTCAACTGTAATAGAATGAACATGTTTTAAATTTTTTTAAATAAATAAACTTTTTTAAAAAAAGAAGTACAAATTGTTAGTTACAGAATAGCCATGGGGATGTGAAGTACAGCATAGGAAATAGAGTAGCCAAAGAATGCAAATACATGACCCATGGACATGGACAACAGTGTGGGGCTTGTCTGAAGGAATGGCATGTCTGGGTGGAGGAGAGCAAAGGGGGTGTTCCCTTTTGAGACAACAATAATAGCATAATCAAAAAATGTAATGAAAAAAGAAATCTTGGGGCTATTTTAGAATTCTGCCTACCACCATGTGGCACATATTTGCATCATTCCACCCATATTTAAGAAAGACCTTCCTTTTTTTACCTTTTTCTGTTCTTTTGGTAGTATAGATTAAAGAATTCTTTTTTAATTTAATATTTTATGATCCACTGACATAATTCATTTTCCTTCGCTCTGTAAATCTCCTAGTTTTCCTACTGGGCTTGTGTACTTCCTCTGCTGCTGCTCCTGGGAGCCATCCCTGATACTGCCTTCCATCCCTATCTGTAGGCGAAGGACGAGGAGCAGCCAGGATCCAAGGCTTCCAACCATTCCCTAGCAGGGTGGGCGGAGTCAATATCCTGTTGTACCGTTGCAACAGGGCTCTGAGTCTGGGAGGAGCTGAGAACTGCAGGACCACGCCCTCTTATAGGGCAGCCAATCAGGACTTGAGGTGCTGGTTGCTCCATTGTTAAGAACTGGCTTCTGACGGTTTTGGTCTTGGGATTCTGGCTAGAACAAGGGGAGGCTAGGAGTGGGTTTGGCTCTCCGATTTCAAGACACTCGGAGTGTGTCTCTGGGTGAAAAGATCATGGGCCTAAAACCGGCCCCAAATGCCCCCGCCGACCCAGACGCCCCAGCTGACCCAGCTGACCCAGCTGACCCAGGCGCCCCAGCACCCCCAGGTGCCCCAGGCACCCCACCTGTAGAGGATGAAAAGCCACAAGTGCCAACACAGACATTGGAAGAGCTGGCATTTTATGCCCCGAATTACGTATGTCTGACCACCCTGGCCATAATTCTTTTCCTTCCCCTGGGATTACTAGCTTTGTTCTTCAGTTACCAGGTAAAATAATGCCTAACGCATGACCCATCCTACCCTCTACCTGCCCCTTGCATCTGCTTCCATCCTGGGACCTGGGGGAGGGGTTTTCCATCAGTGCCAGCAGGTCTCCAGCCATCCCCCAATGGTGTCACAAAGCTGAATTCTGAAACCCACATCTAAAGCTACTGTCCCTACAGACCCGGAAGGCTAACAAGAACAGCAATTGGGAAGAAGCTTACATCAACTCAGGTCGAACTGGTTGGCTGTGTGTATTCTCCATACTCATCGGTTTAGGCATCATTTATTACTACTCTCTATTTGCATGAATGCCAGGTCCAGCAGCCTATAGGTCCAACGCCTAACAGGACCCACCACCAAGATACTAAGAAGCCAAATCAGCCACCATGCAAGAAGCCACAGCTGAGACATCACTAACTTGGAAAGCCACCAGCCAAGGAACTCAACATCCAAGCAATCCAGGAGCCTAGGAACACCATATGACTTCATCCTCTTGGCCTCCAGACCTGTCTTCATCTACTTTGGGTGTCCTCATGTTCACACCCTTAATGTTCTTAGCTCCTTGATACTGGGCTTCTCTTTGAGAAAAAAAATATATATATTTAAACCAATAAAATTGAAAGGAATGTGCTGGCTTTTCATGTGCATGCATGTATGTGTGTTTCTGAGTAAGTGCCTGTGTATCACTGGGGCTGCCTGTTTACCCAACAATGTGATAATCAGAAGCACTAATGGTGAAGCTCAGGGACACGGAAATCAGGCTGACGGTGGGTTTACATTTTACCTCTAACACTTAGGCACTATATATCCTTGAACAAGATAATTTTCTTGAGCCTGGTTCCTTTGTATGTAAAATGGACATAACTATTGATGTGGGGTGATATTTAGACATTTGAATCACTATTCTCTAGGTGTTTCCCCAATTCAAGCTGGAATTCTGTCTCAAAATAGAGACAGGTAAACAAAAACCTCCTCCAGCGTTTGATACCCAACATCAAACTTCTAAGGGAAAAATGAAAATACCTTAATAAATGAACAATAGAGTTAGCAGATGAGCTGATGAAGACCACCTCTCCCTCAAGCCTGAAAAGTCAATCATCTCCTGTTCATAGGGGAAGTAGAGATTAGATGCCACTATATGTGTAAGGAGGTCCCTGTACCTGCATCTCAAGAAGGGGCAGGTGCCAAAGACCCCAGATACTACTTGCATTCCCTCTTCACAGATAAATTTGAGAGAGCTTCCAAGATCTCAAGGAAAATAAGCTGGATGGTATGGAGGTCTAAGAAGAAATGACCTAATACAACCAAGCAAAATATGCCATATGTCCCAGTTTGGTGAGAAGGAGTTGGGGCTATAAAAATGCAAAGTACCAGGGTGAGGGGTAACTATCATACGGGAACCAGAGATAACACAGGAGCCATCCAGGATGAATGAAAACAGGTATCTTGGCTGATGTCATGGACAAAAAACACCTGTGGCTTCCTCTGATGCTCTTGCTTTACAGACAACCTCAAAGTCAGACCCGGAAACCCTAGGTTGAGCAGAACTAAGCTTCCACAACAGAGGAGAATGGGGATTATCAGTAGAAATTAGGCTGAGTAGTTGTGGAAAAGATTGCTCTTCACCACAGGTCATCTCCCTTTCTTCCTGTGAGTACTACTCAGTCATATTTCCTAGGTTCCCCTACATGGCTATGAGACTGTCTTTGGCTCTACGGAGTGTAATCAGAAACGATGTGTGCCACAAACAACACTGGCCTTTATTTATTTAAGTTGTGGACATAAAGTTTAATGAAGAGAAAATTAATAATGAAGACTTTATAAAATTAAAAACAACTCTGTAAAATAACTTGTTCAGAGAATAAAAAAACAAGCGACAAACTGGGACAAAATCTCTGCAAAACACATATCTGATCAAAGATTTCTGTTCAAAATACACAAAGGACTACAAAACAAACAACCCCACTGAAACCAGGAAAAGATCTGAACTGTCTGGCAAAGGAAAATACATGGTGTGTACAAAAATGGGTTCTATGGAAAGTAGCCATTTGATGATCTGATCATAAATTCATAACTGAGCAGGTCTTGGTAGGTAGTCACACCGAAAGTATGTAACTTCTTTAGTAAAAAGGCTTACCTTTGCCTTAAGTGAGCTCTGTGCATTGTTTCTATGCAGCAATTAACATACCTTTGAAATGCCCCCTGGCAGACCCCTCCTTCCAAAGTGTGATAGAACAAATAAAAGCAACAATGAAACAGCACTGCAGTCTGTTCAACCTGCTAAACTCCAAAACAAATGACAACACCAATTGCTGGAGGGTGAGAAACTACAGGAACTCTCATTCATTAATGTGGAATAGACAGCCACTTTGAAAGACAGCTGGTCAGTTTTTCCAAAGCAAAACAATTCTCATCTTAGAGTCCAACAATCTAGCTTTTAGTGTTTATGTAACCACTTTGAAAAACTACATCCAAATAAAAACTTGCATGCAATTATGCACAGCAGTTTTATTCATAATGACCAAAAGCTTAAAGAAATGAGGATGTCCTTCAGTAGATGAATGCATAAACCCATTAGGGTAGATCCATATGAAGAGGAGCATGCCACCCCAAAATATGCTGCTTTAGCATAAGATTCTGAACTGATTCTGAACTGATTTTTATTTTATTGTTTTAGATATATTATTTTTAATATTACATTGTTTTAAATATTAGATTAAAAGTCTATAGTATTATATATACCAGTAATTTGAGTAATCTTTCTATTCGAGGTGAAGAGTTTATGCTATGTTATGCACACCATCTTCCTTGTGACTAAAAGCTGAATTTGTGAGAAGAATGCTTAAGGTCCAATCTGTAGCAATGAATAGCTCTGTGTATGTGTGTAAAGTTAATGGATCTATAAAAGGATTGAGATCCTGTCCTTAGCCTCACTACTCCCATGTTCTAACTGGTTCAAACTGTTAGATAAAGGTGGTAACTAAAGGAATAGGAACAAAGAAGATTTATATTTCATCATCTTAAGGTTTCAAAGATTATACAGTCTTCCGATTCAAATTCCCACCTCCTGAAAAACAACTTCTTAAATAACTCACTTCTCAAATCACAAAAGTGCAGTAATCTGAAATTACCCTATTCTAAAAATTTAATAAAATAGCCAATTACTACAAGGTAATGTTCACTGTGAGGAATACATTGCTATATGAAACATAGCTACACAAAAAGAGAACTCAGTAAAAGATAACATTTTTAATATTTTTTAATCAAGAAAGATTAAATCCTTAGCAACTAAGGATTCACATCAGTAGTCACTAATGGGCAAATGCTAAAGTCTTACACTCGAGTGCTTGAAGGATTGCTGCATAAAGTCTTTGCTCAGATGCCTCCCAAGTTCATTAAAGATGAGATAATGCACGAACCAATAGTGGTATTTTAATCCCAACCACTTTCAAGACAGGCTAAGATCTACAGCTGTGAAGACATTCCACAAGTGGGTTCATTGACACGAAAAAAAAGGTATTAAAAAAAAAAGACCTCATATAGTCTGCTGGAATTTCATACCAACCACTGGAGGAGGTAGTAATGTAAAATGTTGGAATTTAAGATACAAGGTCAGCACTAACTGTAAACATTTCTACAGCATTATAATTCCTTAAATCATAATGTAGTGAAAAAGAATTAGAATTCATACAAAACCAAATTTTAAAAAAGCAAAAAATAGGAATATTTAGTAAACTTACTCAAATGAAGAAAGCTTAAATGATACAGAACAGAAAATATTAGAAGTCTATAAACAATACAAAGTAATATAAATTAGCCAACTCTATGAACATTTCCAGCTAAAGCACTCAAACAAATACGTACGCACCTTTTTCTTTCATCCAGGCCATAACACACACATACATGGCATGACGATTCTGGCAGAGCATCAGAGCTGTTAAAAATACTCTCAAGTTTTACAAATGGAATAGAATAAGTTTTAACAACATTTTCCATGAATGGAAACCCCTGATTTAGTTCCATAATTTTCATCCCAGAAGCATGATTGGTTTTAATTTTTTTAAAACAGATTTTGGTATCATACACACTGGTTTACTAATAATTAAGGCATTTTGTACATACAGTATCTCCATGTGGACAAAAACCTTTTAGTATTGATTATTTGCTATGATGTTTTAAACTTTCAAAGTCTTTTTAACATAAGAAAATAGCTGCACACTTTCGAGTGTTTTCTTATAAAACACAATCTTAAAAAAAGTAATAATGATTAGTCTTTGTGGTTCCTAGTAATAAGTTCTGTCTTATTTTTTCACATAGTATAAAGTATATTCTTATGCAGGATTGTATTAAGATCCAGTAGCCCTTAAAGAATATTATCAAATAATGATATAAATTCCGAATGCAACAAAGGTGAACAATCTTCATAGTGCACTTTCACCTTACTGAAGTTGAAGCTGCTCCTTTTGGATATTTTTCCCCTTCAATGTGAAATAGATCATTAGTGTTTTGTTAGTGGTTTCATTATGTGGCTTTTAAAAAAAGTTTTAGTATCTTCCATAGTTCACATTTCTCTGGTGAGACATTTTGGAAATCAGATAGTCCAGGGGAGTTTTGAATAACCAAATGCTCTTTAGTAGATGAAATTTTTCAATGCAGCTATAATAAATAAGCATCTACATCCTTAGCTATATTACCAGTATATCCTGGAACCAAAGTAAGATGGTTTTTGTGTTCCCACAATCCACTTAAATGTTATTTTAAAATCTGAATATTTCCATCATTTATAATTTCTGTTTTGGATGGTAGTTCTGACTGCCACCTTTTTATGACTGCTTGAAGCCAATTTAAACCAACTATTATATGTTCTTCAAATTTGCTTTTAAGTAGTGACTTTACTAGAGGCAACAAGTCTACATAGCAGCCAAGTGAGATATGTTGTTTTTCTTCCTGTAAACTATTGGTAAGCACAGGAAGGCAATCCACCACCATACCAAGGTCTTCTATCCTCAACAAATAAGCTACAAGTTCACTTACACTTCTTTGTTTCCAGAAGTTAAAGCTACCTTCAATCTCAAATTCCTGCTGAACACAACTTGTGCTATTGTTTGATGGTCTTGAGAAACCTTAGGAAAAAAAGACTCTATTTTGATGATGAGCTTTCTGTCTGTGGAGAACCAGAATCGCTGGAGTTAAGCAAATATGTTCGACTATCATACTGTAATTTTTCAGGCAGGAGGCCTGCACAAGCCAGTTCATTTTTGGTTTTTTTTTCTTTTTTTTTAATTAATTAATTTATTTTTTCAAATACATTTGTGTCTTCCTACCCCCCACCACTTTCCCTTGCCCCCTCCCTCCTTCCCTCCCTCAGCTCTTCCCCTTTGGTTTTGTCCATGAGTCCTTGCTATATGTTCCTTGACTTTCCCCTTCCCTTCCTTTTCCCCGCTCCCCCTCCCTCCTTCCCTCTTGTCTCTGTTGGCTTCTTTTCCTTTTAGTGTTGCTGGTCTTATTTTCCTTGCATCTTTGTATTGTTGGTTAGGTTCCGCTTATAGGTGAGATCATATGGTATTTGTCTTTCGCCCCCTGGCTTATTTCGCTTAGCATGATGCTCTCCAGTTCCGTCCATGCTGTTGCGAAGTTTAGTAGAAAACAGTTCATTTTCTTTATTTGCCATGTCACAGTCCCCACTTCTAGGGCACTGTTTCTTTTTATAACAAGGATTTGGAAAAGGATGATGAACTTTCTTTCTATAGTAGACCACCTTAGGTAGTTTATCTGTGCTTCTCACAGCCTGTCCAATTCTATTTATGTAAGCAACCAACTGTTTTGGAGATTTCTTAACCTCCTTCATGTTCTTGCTAGTGAAATTAAGAGATCCTTTTTCTAGGAAAATCAATGGAATGATCCTAAATATTATTACAAACGTTCTGATTTTTAACATTGTGGGTTTCAGATGCCATAATCTCTCAAATACCGGCTCCTCATGGTACTCTGGCCCCTCAGCCCTGCTTCAGTGCAGACGAACTGCACCCAGAAGCCTAGAGAGTACGCTGCCTGGGGGCGGAGCCCCACTCAGAGCCACTCAAAGAAGTCGGTGAACGCGGGCCGCCAGGATTGCTCTAACTGATTAATTTTCAAAAGACCAACCAGATGCAGGAAAATCTCTGAAAACTGAGAACAAGTTGCCGTTTTGTGACAGTCGTGCCCTGCTAGGAGGCCCTACCTGTTCAGTCAGGTTCAGAGCACAGTTTCAGGATGACTGGATGTGTAATGGGCTACTGGGCCCAGGGCCTCAGGACCTTTTGCCATGACTGTCCTGCAACTTATGACTTAGAGGTCATCTTCTTTGGGTGAGTTTACAAAAAAATAGGTGGACCTAGAGTTGGCAATTTTATCACAAGTAATGATGCAAATAGGTAAAACTTGTTCATCATTTGATGAAAAACAAGAGTTTCAAAAATAGCTTCTAAATCATCTAAGAAAAGTACTATATTTCATCCCTGGGAAGTGTTCTGGCCTGTTAATTTACTTGGGATATTGAGAACCAAAAAAGGAAGCAGTGAGGTATGATAAGGCATACCAGATAGTAAAATATTTTAAAGCCACAATTATTACCATTTCATTAAACCTAAGACCCTACCTATTTTAAGGTGTATCATGGGCTCATGTTGCTAACAAAAGCACAGCCAATTAATTTATGACTTGTGAGATGCATCCTGACTCAAAAATTTTACAAATGTGAAAAAAACATGTGCCTGGTATTGATGCATGGATTCACTACAATTAACAAATACAAATAAACACACCAGACACAGACCTAAAGACACACTTGATTTTAGAATAAGATTAGGATAATGCTGCAAAGCCGACCTCCAGGTCAGGATTAGAGCCTGAGCATCCCAGGCACTTCTGTCCTCAGTGGATGCCTATCAGCCCTGCTGCTGCCCCACACTGCGGGACAGAGAGACAAGATAGGCAGACGTGTCATATTATCACAGGTGGGCACAGGTAACCAGGTTCTTGGTGATCGCGGACAAAAAAAGTGAACCAAACACACAGAGTTTATAGCAGAAAGCGAGAAAAAGCAGATTTATTAAGCCATGGAGAACATGAGAGCAGGCCAACTCTGAGCAGAGTGGAGCAGAGAAGAAAGAAAAGCCTAACAGCAGCAGCAGCAGCAAGCAGCAGCAGGGGCAGGGCAAAAATTGCTGAGCTCAGGGGCTAGAGGGCTTTTATTCCTTAGGGTGGGTCTCCCATGATTTCCTTGATTGGCTCTTGAGAAGAGGGTCCCACAATGCTAATTCATTATAATGAAGTAGAGGTCAGGTAGCATCTTCTGGGCAGGTGCAGTCCTGATTAACTAGGATTCAGTGCTTCTCCAGATGCAGAAACTACCAGACTTAGGACAGGGTCTCTGCCCTTTATCTATGCTCTTTATCTCCTGGGGCACCTCTGGAGTTTCCTCCTTCCTGACTATCTCCTGCCTCAATATCATACTTGTACAACTACTGGTCCGGCTCATGGGCTTTGAAGTCAGACGTGAATTCAAATCTAGTCTCTTATCAGGGTAAGAAATTGGAACACAGCTATGACGTTCCACTGAAACAACGATTTTGTGGTTCTGAGCAATGGCATCATCACAATCAGTGCTACCAACTCCCTTCACCCCCTGTGATGGACCTTGTAACCCTGTAGCTTATACCCAAAGAAGTACCAAGAGCAAAATTTAGTCCAAATGGATGCCTGCAATTGAATGGAATCATCCTTTCTGCCTTTAGACAACCAAAGAACAACTCAGATGTTATCTCAATGCTGCCATTCTTGCCCATGATTCTTTAACTACTCATAATACTCACCAAGAGTGCCACCCTGAGGCTTGCTCTGAATTAACTTCTCCTTTGGCCTCATGTTGCATGCAGCCCTGCTCAGAGTACTCTGCATCTCTTTGTCCACACCATGCACCTGCTTATCAGAAATATAGGAAAATATAGAATACAGGCAACATGAACCAATCATCCCTTTATATATGCAGAGGAGAAACCAAAAACCATGGGAGTAATAGATGATCAGATGACAATTATGAAAAAAAAAAAGAAGATGACTAGAACTTCCATAAACACAGCTATGTCTGCACCATTCCAAGTGACCAATATTCTAGAGTATTATTTATTTCAGCTGAAGGGGAGATTATGGAATTTACCAGCAATTAAATTGATGTGCAATGTAGATAATTCAAGGGGATATAAAGAAAAAACTGAACTAAGTTTAGCACAAATAATGTGATTATTTTTTTCTTTTTTATCATTTTTTATTTTCAATTACAGTTGACATGTTATAATATTAGCTTTAGGGGTACACGCCAATGATTAGACATTACATAACTTACTGATTTCCTAATAAATGTCACACCCATCTGACACCATAAATTATTAGAATATTATTGGCTGCATTCCCTATGCTGTACTTTATACTCCCATGACTATTCTTAACAACCAATTTATACTGCTTAATCCCTTCATTTTATCACCCTTCCCCCAACCCCTTCCACCTGACAACTGTCAAAACATTCTCAGTTTCTGTTCTATGATTCTGTTTCTGTTCTGCTTTTTTGTCTTTTAGATTCAGTTGTTGATATATATGTATTTATTGCTGTCTATTGTTCATATTTTTTACCTTCTTAAACTGATAAATTTCTTTAGCTTTTTCTTGTCTGGTAAATTCTTTATCTATCCTTCAATTCCAAATGATAGCTTTACTAGGGAGTAATCTTGGTTGTAGATCCTTGTTTTCCATCACTTTAAATATTTCTTGCCACTCCTTTCTAGCCTATAAAGTTTCTGTTGAGAAATCAGCAGTCTTATGGAAACTTCCCTGTAGGTAACTAACTTTTTTTCTCATGCTTTTTTTTTTTTTTAAGGTTTTACTTACTTATTTTTAGAGAAAGGAGAAGGGAGGGAGAAAGAGAGGGAGAGAATCATCCATGTGTGGTTCCCTTTCGTGCGTCCCTGAATGGGAACCTGGGCCACAACCCAGGCATGTGCCCTGACCGGGAATTGAACTGGCGACTCTTTAGTTCACAGGCCAATGCTCAATCCAATGAGCGACACCAGCCAGTGCTCTCTTGCTGCTTTTAAGATTCTCTCCTTGTCTTTAACCTTTGGCATTTTAATTATGATATGCCATGGTGTGGGCCTCTTTGGGTTCATCTTGTTTGGAACCTTCTGTACTTCCTGGACTTGTATGTCTGTTTCCTTCACAGGTTAGAGAATTTTTCTGTCATTATTTATTTATTTACTTATCTATCTATTTATTTAATTTTTTTCTTTGTATTTTTTTAATAGGTTTTTCAATTTCTTGCTTTCTTCTCCTTTCGGCACCACCATGATGTATATTTGTATTTTCCCAGAGGCTCCATGCACTATCATTTTGGGGGGGATTTTTTCTTTTTTCTGTTCTTGTTTTTGCTTCCTTATATTCCAAACCACTGGTGTGAGTCTCAGCTTCATCCACTCTACTTGTCAATTCCCTATAGATTGTTCTTCATTTCAGTTAGTACATCCTTCATTTCTGACTGGTTCTTTTTTATGCTGTTGAGGTCCTCACTAAGTTCATTGAGCATCCTTATAACCCATGCATCTAGATTTCTTGTCTCCATTTCCTTCAGTTCTTTTTATTTTTTTTATTTTACTTTATTTTTTTCTTCGGAGTTTTGCTCTGTTCTCTCGTTTAGGCCATGTTTCTTTGTCTCCTCATTTTGGCAGCCTCCCTGTTTGTTTCTGTGTATTAGGTAGAGCTGCCACATCTCTCAGGCTCAGTAGAATGGTTTAATGTAGTAGGCATCCTATAGGGCCCAGTGGCACAGCCTCCCCTGTCACCCAAGCTAAGTACTTGAGATGCACCCATCATGTGGGCTGTATACCCTCCTCTTGTAGTTGAGACTTGATTGCTGTTGGCAGGACAATGGGTGGGATTTACTGAGACCAATCAGCTGCAAGGACTGTCTATGACCATTGATGGCCAACCCCCAGCCACTCTGGATGATCAGCTGTGTAGGGGCCCACCCCATAGAAGAAGACTTAACTTCAGCAGGGCTCTGGTGTCTGCTGAGTCTGCCCCTTGAGCGTGTCACTTGTAGAGGTGGTTTGGTGGTGAAGCTTCAATGTTGTCTAAAGCTATCCACTGGTTGTACTGGCTGTGGGGTTTCCTGGGAGGTACAGGCCAAGGTCAGCCACCACCTGTGTTCTGCCTGGGGCCATCCAGCATAAGCTACAAAGCAATCTGTAGATTGCTCCTTCTAATGCTGGGCTTGGAGGTGTCCCTGCAAGGCTAAGCTGTGAACCAAGGCTGGCTGCTGCTAATGTCAGGCCTGGGGCCACTTAGCAAGTGGTATGGAGCTCACTGAGGCCAGATGCTGCTTATTTGAGAAAATTTAGGAAAATTTGAAGCATGAGCCAAGACAAGCCATTCATATGGAAAAGTTACTGGAAACAGCTTGGGTGGGTCAGGGCCTCATGAGTCACCAAGGTGTGGCAAACAGTAGGAGCCAGGCTGATGGAACCTCAGATGTAGTGCCCATCTGCTGACTCTATGTTTACACAGAATAATTTATACAGAATAAGAAATAATTTACTTCCCCCTGTATATATCTGGTGCCTTTCAAGCATCTGCCCCATGCTCAGAAGTTGTGAGTCTGAGTAAGTTCATGCATGGGCTCTTTAAGAGGAACTGCCTAGGAATCCAGAAGCCTCCATCTTCCTCAGTCCCCACTGGTTTGACAGCCAGAAGTTATGGGTACTTCTTGGCACTGGAACCCTGTGCTGGGGGCCTCATGTGGGGCTGGAACCCTTCACTACTCAGGGTGAACCTCCGTAGCTGAGATTCCTTCCTGATTTTTATCTGCCACATGTAACTGTGGGACCAACCCATTCTGCACCCCTCCTTCCAGTCTCGATGTGGCTTCTTCTTTAATTATTTAGTTGTAGAATTTCCACTTAGCTCAATTTAGGTGTTTCTGAGTGATGGTTGTTTATAGTTTAGTTGTAATTTTGAGGTGAGTACTGTGTTTCAAGTGATATTTTTGAAACTCCTCTTACTGTTGAGCTGGTAAAAATACTTAGCGGGTTTACTTGCTGAGGAGTAAACACCAGCAGGCAAACTTTGCAGTCTTTTAGATTCCAGGATCAAAGTGTCTGTTTCTCTACCTTTAAAACATATCATATTTCTTAATAAATATTTTTCTTTCACTCCCAAAAAATAACACCACAAAAAGTTGGAAAAAGAGAAATCTTTTCAATGAGTAGTAGTGAAAAAAAAATTAGTCATCTAGGAAAAAAATTCTCTTGTTCTCTCTCCCTTTCTCTCTGACTACACACACACGCACACACAAATCCCAACTAGACCAACAATGGAGGAAAAACTCAACAATTATAGAAGTAAAAGCTTAAGTTTATATATTATCAGAATAACAACCCTGGCCTTTAAACATCTCTCACAGACACTCGTCTATATTCTTCCCCTAGCTTGTTGGGAAACACCCTATGTGGTTTTGTTACGGAAAGCCAGACTCAAGACACGATTCAGGGAACGGAGTAAGCCTTTATTCACACGCGCGGGCTCAGAGGAGGCAGTCTACAAATTCTGAGCCCCGAATCGGGGTTAGATAGGGGTTTATAAGCCCTAGCATTCCGGCGGGAAACGGATGGGCTTCCCAGGTGGGGGAAGGAATTAGCATTCAGGTGGGAGATTGATGTGCTACCCCAGGCGGGGGAAGGGATGTGAAAACCGGCTACAGAAGCAGATAAGCAATGATTAACAGTTAACCTGGGAGGGGGTCTCTGGCTAGGCTGCTCCTCTTAAGTCATCTTGCCCTTATCATTCCCCCCTTTGATGCTAGACGAGATTGGCCTGAGTCTTAGCATCATCACACAAGCCACGGTGGTCACTCTGTTGGGGTGGGATCAGGTCTCTGGTTCCTCGGGTAGACGGCCCACTGTCCTTCAGTTCTCTTCAACCGGACTGTGGGGGCTCCCTTCGTGGTGGAGGTTCGGTGGCTCCGTGTCCTGGCTCGTCTGGATCTGCTGCTGCCTTGGCTCGAGTGTAGTGGATCCAGGGGGTTATTCCTGTAACTTTAAGGGCAGTAGGGGTGGTTAATAGTACTAGATGTGGGCCCGTCCAAATGGGTTGGAGTGGTTACTTTTTCCAATCCTTTACCCATACATACTGGCCTGGACGGAAGGGGTGTGCTGGCCTCCCTCGGGGTTTGGGTTCCTGGCCAATTGGGCCCCGTAGATCCTGTCTAGGGTCTTACCCAACTGTTGTAAGTACTGGGTCTGCTGTAACTCCCCCTTCTGTCGAAGGTCATTGGGACTTCCTATTCTAGTTATAGGTGGGGGTCTTCCAAAAACTAACTCATAGGGAGTATACCCCGAGGGGTTCGGGGCATTCCTAACCCGTAGCAGGGCTAGTGGTAACAGGTCTGTCCATGGCAGGCCGGTTTCTTGATGGAACTTAGCTAGGGTTTCCTTGAGAGTTCAGTTCATTCGTTCCACTTTACCGGAGCTTTGGGGCCGATAGGCCGTGTGTAGCTTCCAGTCGATGCGCAGGAGCCAGGCGACCTCCTGAACCACCTGGGCGATGAACGCCGGGCCATTGTCACTACGAATGGTGAGTGGGAGCCCATATCTGGGTATAATTTCCCTGAGTAGGATTCGGGTTACTTCCCGAGCTTTCTCAGTTTTGGTGGGGAAGGCTTCTACCCAACCCGAAAAGGTGCAGATCAGGACCAGGAGATACTTAAATCCTCGGCTGGTCTTGACTTCTGTAAAGTCAATCTGGAGGTCCTCGAAGGGCTGGGACCCCTTGTGTTGGACTCCCAGTGGGGCCCCTTGATGCGGGGCTGCATTGTTCCTTGCGCAGGTAATGCATTGAGCCAAGGCTGTTGAGCACAGGGTTGACAGGTTGGGGAAGTAGAAATACCTTTTGAGCAAGTTTTCCAGGGAGGTCTTACCCAGGTGGGTCAGATGGTGGCAGTTTCTGACTAAATTGCTGGCCTGGCTCTGGGGCACATATACACGCCCATCAGGTAACCTCCAAGTTCCCTCGGGGGTTTCTTGTCCTCCAGCCTGTTGGGCCCATTTCATTTCTGCTGGCTCATAGTCCCAACGGTTAATGGGGTTCCCCAGCAGGGGTCCGAGAAGGGAGGGCTGTACTTCTGCCATCTCACCACATACTGCGGCAGCCTTTGCTGTCGAGTCCGCCTTCTGGTTCCCACGGGCCGTTATGGTGTCTTGTTTGGAATGGCCTTTGCAGTGGATGACAGACACCGCAGTTGGGGCCCAAACTGCTTCAAGGAGACACAGGATTTCTGTCTTGTTTTTAATTTCCTTTCCTTCTGCTGTCAGCAGCCCGCGTTCTCGGTAGATGGCCCCGTGGATGTGCAGCGTGGCGTAGGCGTACTTGGAATCAGCGTAGATATTGACTTTCCGGTCCCGGGCCAACTCCAGCGCTCTTATTAAGGCCCAGAGTTCCGCTCTCTGGGCCGACCATCCAGAGGGCAAGGCTTTGGCTTCTACCACCTGGTCAAGCGTGGTTACTGCGTACCCTGCCACTCGGACCCCTTCTCTCATATAACTGCTGCCGTCTGTGAAATAGGTCACATCAGCATTGGGCAGAGGCTGGTCCTGCAGGTCCGGTCGGCTGGCATAGACCTCCTCAGTAACCTCTAGGCAGCAGTGGTCTGGGTCCCCTAGTTTGGTCGGCAGGAAGGTTGCAGGGTTTAATCTTTTTACAGTCTTTACCTGGACCCGAGGATTCTCTTGGAGTATGCCCTGATATTGTGTCAATCTGGGGTTGGACAGCCATCGGTGCCCCTGTCCTGCCAGGAGGCTATGGATGCTATGGGGAACGAATAGAGTGGTCTCCTGCCCCAAAGTTAATTTGTCCGCTTCTTGTAGCAGGGATACCGCAGCTGCAATTGCCCTCAAGCAAGGGGGCCACCCAGCCGCAACGTTATCCAGTTGCTTAGACAGGTAAGCCACTGGGCGCTCCCAAGGTCCGGCTGATTGAGTTAAGACCCCCAGAGCAACCTTGTCCTTCTCATGCACGTGTAGATAGAAGGGTTGGCTGGGGTCTGGTAGGCCCAGAGCTGGGGCTTTACTAAGGAGGTCCTTTATTTGAGCAAAGGTCTGTTCCTGTTCTTTTCCCCATGCCAGGGGTAAGGTGTCTGGCCCACGCAGGGCCTGGTAAAGTGGCCTTGCTCTGGCTGCGAACCCTGGGATCCAAATTCTGCAAAAGCCGGCTGCTGCCAGGAACTCACGTAATTGTCTTCGTCCGCTCGGGGCCGGGAAGCGGGTAATGACCATTTTCCGGTCTGTATTTAGGGATCTTTTGCCTTGGGAAATTAGGAACCCTAAATATTTGACTTCTTGTTGGCAGATTTGTGCCTTTTTCCGTGAGACTCGGTACCCTTGTTGGGTTAGCAGTTTTAGGAGCGCTCTTGTCCCCTCTAGGCATCGGCTCTGGTCGGGGGGCATCTAAGAGGAGGTCATCAACATATTGGAGTAGAGTTAAATCCTTTCCCTCGTCTGAGAAAGATTGCAGGTCCCGGGCTAGCGCTTCGCCGAATAACGTGGGGGAGTTCTTAAATCCCTGTGGCAACCGGGTCCATGTCAACTGTGTCTTTACCGCCGTATGCGGGTCTTCCCATTCAAAGGCAAAGATAGGTTGGCTGGCTGGAGCTACCGGGATGCAGAAGAAGGCATCCTTTAAGTCTAGGCATGTGTACCAGGCGGCAGTTGGCAGGAGTCGGCTCAGTAGGGTGTATGGGTTCGGGACTACCGGGTGCAGTGTGACGACGGCTTCGTTTACCACCCGGAGGTCCTGTACTGGACGGTACCCTGTTCCGTCAGGTTTCTTGATTGGCAGGAGCGGGGTATTCCACGTTGATTGACAGGGGACCAGTATACCCTCTTGGAGGTGCTTTCGGATGACCTCCGATATTCCTAGGCGGGCCTCCCTTGAGATAGGGTACTGTCGCTGGCGGCACGGTTTAGCCCCCGGTTTGAGTTCAATTATTACTGGGACCTGATGTCTGGCTAGTCCAGGGGGATTGTCCTCGGCCCAGACCGTGGGGAATTCCTGCAGCAGGTTGTCTCTAGCCTCAGGTCTGGGGCCATAGTCACCAGATTCCCCAGAATACAACTGGTATTCTTCCTCTCGTGGCAAAATGAGGGCCATGAGCCTAGGGCCATCCACTTGCAGCGAGGCCTCCCCTGACTGCTGGAAGGTGATTCGAGCTCCCAGCTTCGATAAGAGGTCTCGCCCTAACAGTGGGACAGGGCATTCAGGTAGGTATAAGAACTCATGTCTAATCCGGTGGCCTCCCAGATCAACAATTCGGGCCTGGCAGAAGCGTTTTGGGCTACTTGGCTGACCAGTGGCCCCTACGATGGTGACTTCTCGTCCGGATGGGGGAGCTACAGGGGTGGTGACGACCGAGTGCTCTGCCCCGGTATCTACCAAGAAAGAGAGAGTCTGGCCCCCAACAATCGCTTCGACCATGGGCTCATGGGGGCCTAGATTCAGGGAGCCTGGTCTTCCTCATTCTGAGTCTAGGCCCGCCAGGCTAAGGATAGTGGGCGCCGGCTCAGAGGGTGCCGGACCAGCCTTCTTTTTCCGGTGCGGGCATTCTCTTTTCCAATGTCCTCTTTCCTTACAATAGGCACATTGGTCTCTCTCTACCTTGGCGTGCCCTTTCTGGTCTTTCGGTCCCCCTTTGCCTTTTGCTGCCGGCTGACTGAGGGCGGCTGCTAGCAGTGCGGCCTTTTTCTCTAATCTTTTCTGGGCTGCCTTCTCAGCGGCCTCCTCCCGGTTATTGTAGACTTTATTTGCTACCTCAACCAGCTGACTGATGTTCATGCCTGCAAAGCCCTCTAGCTTCTAGAGCTTTTTGCGGATGTCAGGGGCCGATTGGGAGACAAAAGCAGTGTTTACCATTAGCCGTGTATCTGGGCTTTCTGGGTTGAAGGGGGTGTATATCCGGTAGGCCTCTAGGAGCCTTTCTAAGAAGTCCCCGGGACATTCATCTGGCCGTTGGACAACACTGGCCACCTTTGACATATTGGTCGGTTTTCTGGCCCCAGCTCTGACCCCCTGGAGGATGGCTTCCCTGTACCGGTCCAGGGCTGCTCTTCCCTGTTCGGTGTTGTGATCCCAGTCGGGTTGGGTCTCTGGGGCTGCCACCCGAGCGTACTGGGCTGGGTCTATTGTGCCCACTGGAGCGTTGGCTTCTAGATATCTCTGGGCCTCCTGGAAGACTCTGCGCCTCTCTTCCGTATTAAAAAGGGTTAGGAGCAATTGGCGGCAATCGTGCCACGTTGGCCGGTGAGTTTCCATAATGGACTCCATTAGGTCTACGAGTGCCTGGGGCTTCTCCGAATATGAGGGTGTGTGGTGTTTCCAGTTCAAGAGGTCAGTCGTGGTAAAGGGCTGATAGTAAAACACGACCGGTCCCGGGTATAAGGTCCCATCAGGCCCTGTTCGTGGCGGGCCCTGGGTCTCCCGCAGTGGCATCTGGAGGGACTGGTGATGTCTGAAGTGGGAGGCGATAGGAGATTCTGGGGGCGCTGTTGCCTCGGGCTGCGGGGGCGAGACTGAAGGGGGCGGTGTTTCAGGCGCCTCTGCCTGACCTCCCAAGTTCCTAGCTGGGTAAGGGGGAGGCTGCACCGGGGGGTCTTCCTCTGGCGGGCCTTGATAGATAGGGGGTCTCGCCACTGGTTTGGCAACTAGGATGCGGGTTACATCCCTTTCCTTTGATCGGGAGCAACAGTTCTGGGCTCCCCTGGCTCGCCCTCCCATAGCGCCTAGGTGATGAGGTTTGACCCCCGCACACTTCAGGAGCCAATCAGGCATCTCTTGCGCTAGCTCCTGCCACTTTTCTATGTAGAGGAATTGGTTTGGGTGTCCTGGACTTCCTGTGACTATGAGATGGACAGCCCTAATTATGTCTAGGTCAAGGGTTCCTTCAGGAGGCCAGCCTATCCCGAACGTGGGCCACTCAGCGGAACAGAAAATTTCTAATTGCCCCGGATCCATATCGGGCTGCTGGCCCCGGAACCGGTCGAAATTCCTTAACATGCAATCTAAGACAGTAGACTGTCTGCCCCCCATGATCCCTCCCGAAACGGCGCAGACAAACGGGGGCAGCAGGGATACTTTCACTTTCGCCCGCCTGGCCTCTCCTCTCGCGAGGGACTTGGGTCTGTCTTAACTAAGGCTGCCCGAGTAGAGTCCAGGTTAGCTTCCCAGCCGTTATGCCGTATGACAGACCGAGGACCCGCAGGTTAGGGCTCACTCAGACTCCGTAGGCTCGGGGAAACACCGCTGGCCTGTGGAGCCACACAGTCAGTCACTCACTCAATCACACAGAGGTTAACACTTTCCCTCCCGACAGGGAAACCGTGCCAGAGGCCGGTCGGCCTGAGAGGTGATCAGCCTCTCCTTCCACCACTTATAGGTGGGTCTGATTCAGGTCTGGTCCCCGGGGCACTTACCAATCTGGCGCCTTCAGGTAGGCTTGGGTCCGCTCCCCGAGTGCCCGGGTTATGGAATGGCCCAAGGTCGGGGCCAAGGGGAGCCCAGCCCCTCGGGACCCGAAATCACCGGGGCACGTGCTTCCCTCTGGAGTCCGGGCTCGCCCGGCCGACCCCAGCCGTCTTCACCAGAGGCAAACGGCCTGCTCGTATGAGTCGTTTCCCGGTCAGGGAACCAAATGTTACGGAAAGCCAGACTCAAGACACGATTCAGGGAACGGAGTAAGCCTTTATTCACACGTGCGGGCTCAGAGGAGGCAGTCTACAAATTCTGAGCCCCGAATCGGGGTTAGATAGGGGTTTATAAGCCCTAGTATTCCGGCGGGAAACGGATGGGCTTCCCAGGTGGGGGAAGGGATTAGCATTCAGGTGGGAGATTGATGTGCTACCCAGGCGGGGGAAGGGATGTGATAACGGGCTACAGGAACAGATAAGCAATGATTAACAGTTAACCTGGGAGGGGGTCTCTGGCTAGGCTGCTCCTCTTAAGTCATCTTGCCCTTATCAGTTTCAGGGACTGTAGCCTCGCCGGCAGGAGAGAGGACCCCAAGGCTGGAAATAATCAAGGAGGCCTTGGGAAAATAGGCCACTGAGAAGACAAAACTTGTCCCCCTGGCAGGGGCAGAGCCCCTGCCCCCGTCATATCACCTTCCTTGATCCTGTGATGGTTGGTGATCCATGATGGATAAGTCTTTCTCATGTGGACTAAACAACCTAAGCCAGACATCGGCTGGTATGCCCAGCGGGACAAGGACATGGGGAGACACGGAGAAAGGGCAAAAAGGCCCGCACCCCTCAGCTCAGCTTGGACATGGCCAGAGTCCTCATTCTATCTGAAAGAAGTCTTCTTATCTCTTTGGCTCTGCCCTGCCCACCTGGCTCAGGTTTGAAACAATACTAAAGGCAGGTACAGCCCTGAACTGGATTGGGCAGTTCCTGGGGACAATCAGGCCTAGAAGTAACTTCCTCTAAGCATGCTTTGTTCTTCCCTCAAAGCTATGATAACCGGCTAGTACTGGGAAGGAGATTTACATTATTCATAGACCCTGACCTGATGCAGATCTCTTGTGTTCCTTCAATTGTTATCTATAATCTCTGTGCATTTTCTGTAAACATAGCCTTATGACATTGATTGATGAGCTTTGCATCCATACCCCTGTGCATATGGGTCTCAATAAAATCCTTTGGACACAGGGGTTTGGGGCCTGCCTTCTCCACTAGAGGGAAGTTGCCAAGTCCCCTCTCCTGGCAAACAGAGAAGTGTATGCAATGACTTGTGTTTATTCCCCCTATCCGCGACAACCCCAGGACTGGTTCTGCAGGATTCAGAGCTCCACTCCCTCCTCAGCTGGCTCCGGACAGTAACCCTCAGATCCAGGAGTGCCCTGCACTCCCCACAATGTGTCATCCCCTGAAACACTAGCTGACTGGGCAAGTGATAGCCTTCGTGACTTGAAGGCCATATGTTGTAGAGATGGAAGAGCTCCCATCAGCGTCAGTCCCTGAATCGTTCTAGGAAGAGCTTCCCTTTCCCCAGTTGCCTCCCACGGTGGAGCAGAAAATAAACTACTGTGCTGTGCCATGACATCTCTGGCCCAACTATTCCCACAACTCTATACACCCTAACCAATGCCAATGCAGGGAAATAAAGTTACATTTTTTAGATATCAGGGGTTACATCCTGTAATTCATACCCAATGGAGAGACCCATCCTGTTGGGAGGTTTCTAGGAAATACAAGTGAAGAAAGGATCTAGTCCATGGTTAACCTTAGTCTTAGTTGTCTTCCCCCAATGAGTATTCTATTCTTGGGCATTCCTCTGGTATCTGCCACCATGTAAATATAAATCAAAACAAAAGTATATATTCTTGTATCTTGAAACATCATCACTGAATTACTATAATGAAACCAGGCAAATTTAACACTTGACCACTCTTCTCTCTCTTCACTGCTTCCCACAGAATGAGATCACAATTTTTAACTCAGTTTATAAGATTTATACTTCAGTATGTCTGTGTAAGTATGCTTTATTACTGTGCACAGTAGTTTTTGGTGATTACATATTCTTTTTGAACTAATATTTGAATTCAAGAGCCAAGTGACTCATTTTCCTGCACTCCTTCAGATTTTTTTCTGCCTTTTCTTTTTTCTCTCCCTCATCTTCCTCCTTCTCCACTTCCTACTCCTCCTCTCCCTTCTCCTCCTCTCCCTTCTCCTTCTGCCCCCCCCCATCTTCTTCCCCCTCTGTTTTATTTGCTCAGTTACCTACATGCCCCTTCACTAATTGTTTCCAAATTCTCCAGAACTCTGTAACTGCTCTTAACAGGATTTCCCCATAGTCAAATAGGCCAGGTAGTTTTTCAATTCTCTTTTTCTCCTGGATCTTTAAATCTGTTTATTTACTTTGCTATCTTTATTTATACTCTCACAGAAATACATTTTCATAAAGAATCAAGTAATACAAAGTATGAAAGAGAAGTCCATTTTACTGTTGATCCTGGTATAATTTTCCCATCCCAAGGGTAACTGTTGTTAATATTTTGTCATAATTCTCTCTAGTTTCTTTCTATGTATTTTCACATGCATATATATCCATACATATTGATAGCATACTCTTTTTTTCTGCCTTATAATAGATTTAATTAATTGTGTTTAATGTGGTTACTAATTAGAAAGTATTTACTCCTGCTAGTTATTTTTCTCTTTGTCATGTATAATATATATCTCATTATTTCCACCATTACTGTCCTTTTTATTATACTTTATTAATTATGCTATTACAGTTGTCTCAATTTTTCCCCCTTAGGCCCCCTCCACCCAGCACCTGCTACTCCATCAGACAAGCCCCACATCACTGTTCATGTTCATGGTCATGCTTGTAAGTTCTTCGGCTACTCCATTTCTTATTCTGTACTTTACACCCCCGTGGCTATCCTGTAACTACCTATTTGTACTTCTTAATCCCCTCACTTCTTTCCCCATTCTCCCACACCCCTCATCCACCTGGCATCATCAAAACACTCTTTGTATCCATGATTCTGACCCTGATATTCTTTTTAGTTTAGTTTGTTTTTTAACTAGGTTCAATTGTTGGTAGGTATGTATTTATTGTCATTTTATTGTTCATAAGTTTGATCTTTTTATTAAATAAGCCCCTTAACATTTTGTATTATAATGGTTTGGTGATGATAAACTCCTTTAGTTTTTTTCTTGTGTGAGAAGCACTTTATCTGCCCTTCAATTCAAAATGATAGCTTTGCTGAGTAGAGCAATCTTGGCTGTAGGTCCTTATTTTTCATTCCTTTGAATATTTCTTGCCACTCTCTTCTAGCCTGAAAACTTTCTTTTGAGAAATCAGCTGACACTCTTATGTGCACTCCCCTGTAGGTAACTAACTGCTTTTCTCTTGCTGCTTTTAAGATTCTCTCTTTATCTTTCACCTCTGGCATTTTAATTATGATGTGCCTTGGAGTGGGCATCTTTGCATTCATCCTGTTTCAGACTCTCTGTGCTTCCTGGACTTGCATGTCTATTTCCTTCAACAAATAGGGAAGTTTTCTTTCAGTATTTTTTCAAATAAATTTCAAATTTCTTGCCTTTTCTTTTCTCCTTCTGACACCCTATGAAACGAGTGTTGGAAAGCTTGAAGTTTTCCCAGAGGTTGCTTATACTAGCCTCAGGTTTTTGGATTCCTTTTCTTCTTGTTCTGATTGGTCATTTTTCACTTCCTATGTTCTAGATCATTGATTTGATTCTTGGCTTCATCCACTCTATGGCTGTTTCCCTGTAAATTGCTCTTTATTTCAATTAGTGCATCCTTCATTTTCTGCTCTTGAGGTATTCACTAAGTTCTTTGAGCGTCCTTATAACCAGTGTTTTGAAATCTGCATCTGATAAATAGCTTATCTCCATTGTTCCTTGTTCCTCCTTGGACTCCTTGTTCCTGAGATATCCCTCCTGAATTTTTATCTGCCACATGTGGATGCAGAACCAGCTTGTTCCATCACTCCTACCAGCCTGGATAGATGTGGCTTCTTTAATTCCATAGTTGTCAGACTTCTATTCAACTCATTTTTGATGGTTCTGAGTGATGGTTTTTGTTTATTTAGTTGTAATTTTGATGTGGTTGTGTGAGGAGGTGATCCATGTTTACCCTAGGCCACCATCTTTGCTGTGTATTTCTGCCTTTTTTTGTATATAATTTTTTGTACCATTTTTATTCTTTCTTTCCTCTTCTATATATTTTTTAGGTTTTTTTATTCAATTGTTACCCCATGGATAGCCATCAACATCTTCAACTTATAATATCCTAGTTTAAATAGTAACAACTTAATTTTAATAGTTTATAAATACTCTGTTCCTATACTCATACATCTCTATCTCCATTACATGGTTATCAGTTAGATTACTTTTTTATACATTGTATGCTCTTTAACATAAATATATGATTGTTTTATGCATTTGCTTATTAAGTCATACAGTGTATTAACTATATTTTCTTTATTTACTATATTATTGTAGTTCTGGAATCTGGACCTCAGCTAATTCATAGAGATAGTAAATAACTTGCCTATGTGAACACCTTTGATATGCAAACCAGCTAAAACCAGTCCATACTCCCACCACCTCCTTTTATTGAGCTCCCCACAGTTACCATTAGGACACCCCAGGGCAAGGTACTGGACGTCTAGGAACCATGGATATACTCAAAAGTCCACTGAAATGCCCCCTAAGCATGCCTGGCTACCACTGTCCAACTCCATCCACTAGCTCTATCCTCCAGACTCCCAGTGGCCCCACAATGTGGATCTCATGCCCCTCAGAATTGTCAGATACCTGTGGCCCATGGGTTGTGGTTCAGAATTTCTAGGAAGGCTCTTAAGGAGATTTGGGCAGAATCAGGGAAAGACTGAGTTGTGTGGCTATAGGAAGGAAGCCATTTCTTCCCTTACACAAGAGAGCATTCTGGTGCAATACCCTCCCTTCGCACATCCAAATCTTGGTCTCTTTGAGCCTGATGAACTCTGCTGGCTTCACCCTGATGAGCCCCTGAGACCTCACCCCACCACAAAGGTCAATGGGCACCCAGAAGATGGTGGCTTCCCTTGGTGTACTCTGGGGCTTTTGCTGAGAGGCATCAAGCACAACACTGGCATTGAGTTTGGATCTGTATCGATCTGGTGAACACTATTCACCCCTACCTGATGACTCACTGATAACACACCTCATGCAACGCAGGTGGAAGCGGATCTCAAAGTGCCTTGAGCTTCTTGTTAACCTGCCTGTAGGTATGGTGCTGGTGGAAGCCAGCATTAGTGCACAACTTGGCCCCTCCCATGCACACACACAGGCCTAGCAAAGGCAGCCTCAAACTGTGGAAAGTGTTGCAGCTCCAAACAGATAGGCCAGGATCAGTCAGAGGCAGCATCTGACATTGACCTGCACCAGAGTCCTCCCAAAAGGTTCCAGAATCAATATATCCAGTGGAGGGCTTCAGATCATATCACAGCACAACCCAATTAGCTCCACAAGCAACACATACTAAGGGAGATCTCAGCAGGCACCAGACCTGGCAGGAATAAATTCTTCTATGTGGGACCAGCACCCACACAACAGGTTGTACACCATGGTTGGGGTCAATCCTCACAGTCAAGAAGCCAAGGGTCAACTCCATACATGGACAGGACAACAGCAATCAAGACACAACTACAACAAGAGGGCTCACATAACCCACACAAGAGACATTACTGGAGTACTCTGCTTGGGTGATAAGGGAGAATGCACTACTGAGCCATAAATGATGCCTATTATATAAGGCCATCATACCAAGACTGAGAGACAAAGCAAATATACCTAATACATAGAAATAAATACAGAGAGGCAGCCAACATGTAAAAATAAAGAAACATGCCCCAAATAAAGGAATAAAAGGAATCCCCCAGAAAAAGAACTAAATGAAATGAAGGGAAACACCATATCAGATACAGAGTTCAAAACAATGAGAATGGTCAAATAACTTAGAGGAAAAAAAATGGATAAACTCAGTGAGAACTTAAGGAAAAAGATATCAGGTATAAAAGAGAAGATAAAAACCATTTAAAAAGTCAGAAATAAAAAATATAATATCTTAAATGAAGAATACACTAGAAGGAATCAATAGTAGGTTAGGTGAAACAGAATAGAATCAGCAATTTGGAAGACAAGGTAGCAGAAAAATCCCAATCAGAACATCAAATAAATAAATAAATAAATATAGTTTCAGGACCTCTGGAAAATCATGAAGTATAACAACATCCCCATCATATGGATACAATGAGAAGAAGGGACCGAGAACCTATCTGAAGAAATAATGACTGAAAACTTCCCGAACCTGGCAAAGGAAATAAGCACACAAGTCCAGAAAAGCACAAAGTCTCAAACAAGATGAACCCAAAGAGGCCCACACCAAGACACATCACAATTAAAATGCCAAAGGTTAAAGACAAAGAGAAAATCTTAAAAGTAGCAGGAGGAAGACAGTTAATTACTTACAAGTGAGGTCCCATAAAACTGTCATCTGATTTCCTAACAGAAATATTTCAGGCCAGACAAAATTGGCATGAAATATTCAAAGTGATGGAAAGCAGGGCCTAAAACAAAGAGTACTCTGCCCAGCAAGGCTATCAACTAAATTTAAATGAGAAATAAAGAGCTTCCCAGACAAAAATAAAATAATTAAAAATTGAAGGAGTTCATTACCACAAAACCAGAAGTACAAGAAAAGTTAAAGGAACTTCTTTAAGAAGAAGAGAGAGAAAAAAGCAATACAGTTATAAAGAATAAAATGGTAATAAATACATACCTAACAATAATCACTTTAAATGTAAATTGTTAAATGTTCCAGTCAAAAGATAGGGTAGCTGAATGGATAATAAAACAATACCCATGTATATGCTGTCCATAAGAGACCCACCTCAAAATGAAAGACACACACAGACTGAAAGTTAAGAGATGGAAAGAGACACATTTCATGCAAATAAACACAAAAAATACCTGGGGTAGCAACACTTATATGAGACAAAGTTGACTTTAAACCAAAGACTGCAGTGAGAAACAAAGAAGGACATTACATAATGATAAAGGGAAGGATCCAACAAAAGGATATAACCCTTGTGAACATTTATGTAACTACCATAGGAACACCTAAATATGTAAAGAAAATCTTGACAGACATAAAAGGAGAGATTGACAGTAATAGTCATAGGAGGGGATTTTAACACACCACTGACATCAGTAAATAGATGTTTCAGAAAGAAAACAGTGGTCTGAAGCAACACATCAGATCAGAAAAACTTAAATGATATTTTCAGAGCATTTCGCCCAAAAGCACCAGAATATACATTCTTTTCAAATGCACATGAAACATTTTCAGATATAGACCACATGTTAGGACACAAAACAAGTCTCAATAAACAAGTTTAAGAAGATTGAAATAATATCAATTATCTTCTTGGACAAAATGTTATGTATAAAACTAGAAATCAATTACAAGCTAAAGAACTGAAAAACATACAAATGCATGAGGCTAAATAACATGTTACTAAACAGTGAATGGGTTAAAAATGATATCAAGGAATAATTCAAAAGATACTTTGAGACAAATGAGATAAGAACACAACAAAAAAATCTATGGGATACAGATAAAGCAGTCCTCACAGGACTTACATAGTATAAATTGGCTTGTAATCGTATTACAAGCCAACCTCAAGAAATAAGAAAAATATCAAATAAACCATCTAATCTTACATGTAAAAAAAAAACTAAAAAGAAAGTCCAGAGTATAAGAAAAAAAATAGTAAAGTCAAGAGTATAAATAAACAAAATAGAATCTAAAAGAACAACACAAAAGGTCAGTAAAACCAAGAGCTGACTCTTTGAAAGCATAAACAATATTAATAAACCATTAACCAGACTCGTTAAGTAAAAGAGAGGACCCAAATAAATAAAATCATACATGAAAGATAAGAATTAACAACTGACACCACAGAAATACAAAGGTTTATAAGTAATTCTTACAAGCAAATCTATGCCAACAAATAGGAAATTCTGAATGAAATGGATACATACCTAGAAACACACAATCTTCCAAAACTGAATTAAAAAGAAACAAACTATACAAAAAACCTACAGCCAACATCATACTCAACAGGCAAAAACTAATAACTTTCCCACTAAGATCAGGAACAAGACAAGGGTGTCCTCTTTCACCACTTCTGTTCAACATAGTATTGGAAATTCTAGCCACAGCAATCAGACAAGAAAAAGACACAAAAGGCATCCAGATTGGAAAGGAGGAAGTTAAGTTGTCATTGTTTGCAGATGACATGATAGTGTACATAAAAAACCCTGTAGACTGCACCAAAAAATTAATCAATGTAATAAGTGAACTTGGCAAAACAGCAGGATATAAAGTCAATATTCAGAAATCAAAGCCATTTTTGTACACCAACAATGAAATATCAGAATCAGAAATCAGGAAGAGAAAAAGATGGCGGAGGAGTGAAAGGGAGTCACACTGACCTCCTCTCAAAACCAAACTGGAATTGCAACTAAATAATGGAGTAATCACCTGGAAAGCAGTGGAGCGATAGTGGGAGAGGAGCCTTGGTGCCGCGGACAGCGGATTCGACTCTCACACATCCCAACGGGTGAGAATTGCGGTGGAGGCTCGAGAGGGTGGGCTGGGTGCGCACGGGCACTGGCACCAGAGGGACATTGAAACAGCCAGTTAGCGTCCCCCCGGGAAGAACGGGGTCTGAATCATAAACAGGAACCCCTAAACTACAGCCGCTAAAGCCGAGAAAATACAGACAAAACGCAACCCCAAAAAGCTTAGGGGCACTCTCTGCCAGAGACAAGTGGCTGGGGATGCAAAAAGACATTTAAAGGGCAAGCGCAAAAGTTGCAGCGGCAGCCACCCTCCTTGATCGCTGGGTACAGGCGGCAGCAGGGTGGGCTGGTGCCTGGGAAAAGACTGGTGAGGAAAACTTTGTGAAGAGAACTGACTCTGCGGCCGGTGGAGCCCGGGTGATAACGCACTTCCCACTCTGCAGCTACCATCTCGCTCAGGCATAAGGGAATCAATTAACCTGCCTTTTGTGCGCTCCGCACACAGCTTGTGCGCCTGTGACCTGCGGGGCTGAGTGCAGACTGTCTGGGAGAGCCTTGAGGAGAGACTGGAGACAGTGGCGTTGGGGAAAGAACGGGAGGAGGAACCAGGGAGTCCTGACTCCCTCCCCGTTCGGTAGTCTCCATTGTGGGCTGGAAAGGCTCGACCCCAAAGAGGCAGAAGCGGGGCGCGCATGAACCAGACTGCCTGCGATTGAAACGCAGTCCGCACAGGGGTTGGATCCTCAGCCGAAGGGGTCACAGAACTGCCCAGAGGCCCCTGAGGGGAGACTAGAAACGGAGGCATTGGGGAAAGAACGGGAGGAGGAACCGGGGAGTCCTGACTCCTTCTCCTTGCCGAAGTCTCCATTGCGCGGGAAGAGGCCACACCCACAAAGAGCCAAAAGCCGAAAAGCAAACATAGACACCCCCAAAACACCCAGAGCAGGCGCGCACACTTGCGCCGAGTGACTGGCGAGGGTTGGCGAGCGTGTGTGTGACCCACCCGGGCTGGCAAACGCTTGCACCTGCCGGCAAGGCCTCACACAGACTGGCACCCATACGGCCTGCGAGGGATTGCACAGAGGGGCAAGGGCAGGCATAAATTGACCTACCCGCCGCGATTGCGGAGCAGCCCACAAAATAAGTAGAGCTGCCCAGAGTCCCTGGAGGAGAGACCAGAAACAGGATTAACCGGAGAGCTGATTTCCTCCCATTTCCGTAGTCCCCATTTGGCGAGGGCAAGCAACGCACCCAAAGAGCCAAAAGCGGGGAAAACACACAATAGAAGACTCTAAACTGACCAGTGCCGCGAAGCTCGCGTGCCAGGGAGGTCAGATGAGCACGGGAGGTCGCGAATAAGCCCTCTGGTCTGGGGCAAACACATGCGAGCCCAGGCAGGTGGGGGACCCTGCCGCGCTGGGAACGCGCTCAAGGAGCTCTCGTGAGAGCGCAGAGAGATCCCAAAAAATAGCCCAGCCCTGACCAAAGGGGTCACAGAGCTGTTCCAAGCAGGAGTCAGACACAGGCATTAGACTCCTGAAAGGCTCAAACAAACAACCCAAGGCCCTATAGGGTCAACAACTGACATCATCAGAGGCAAGCCCAGAAAGAAAAGTAAAGGACAAAAATACTTAACAGACTCTCACAAAAATGGGAAGAAAAAGAAGTTCTCCCCAAATGAGTGGAAAAGGGGACTCCCCACAGAGAGAGCTCAATGAAATAGAGGCAAGGGAACTATCAGATATGGAATTTAAAACAATGGTTCTAAGGAAGCTCAATGAGCTCAGCCAGCTCAAAGAGAACTATGAGAAACTGCAGAGAAACTATCAGGATCTTACAGCAAACTATATCAGCCTGGAAAAGGACATAGAAACTATCAAGAAGACACAAGAGGATATGAAGAATACCATTTCTGAATTGAAGAACACAGTAGAAGGAATCCAAAGCAGGCTGGATGAAGCTGAGGATCGAATCAGTGAGATGGAGGACAAGGTAGAAAAAAGCTCCCAGAAAGAGCAAGAAATGGAAAAACGGCTCAAAAAGAATGAAGAAGCATTTAGGGAAATGCAGGACAACCTGAAACGCAATAATATCCGTATAATAGGGATACCAGAAGGAGAAGAAGAGGAGCAAGGAATAGAGAACCCCCTCGAAAAAGTAATGATGGAAAATTTCCCTAATTTGAGGAGAGAAAGGCTCTCATGGATCCAGGAGGCACAGAGGACCCCACTCAAGAAGGACCCAAGGAGGTCCACTCCAAGACACATCATCATTAAAATGGCAAATGTCAAAGACAAAGAGAGAATCCTCAAGGCAGCAAGGGAGAAGGAGAAAGTAACATACAAGGGGGCCCCGATACGCCTAGGAGCTGACTTCTCAACAGAAACACTCCAAGCCAGAAGGGAATGGCAACAAATATTCCAAGCCATGAAAAGCAAGGGCCTACAGCCAAGGCTGCTCTACCCAGCTAGGCTCTCCATTAAAATAGAAGGAGAAATACGGAGTTTCCCAGACAAAAGAAAGCTAAAAGAATACATCTCTACCAAACCAGCACTCCAAGATATGCTAAGGGGACTGGTTTAAGCAGATGAAGGAAAAGAATGAGACAGAGAGGAACACAAGTACAAAGAGAAAAGATGAGTAAGTTTCTATCAGTAATATCTCTCAATGTGAATGGACTAAATGCCCCAATCAAAAGACACAGGGTAGCTGAGTGGATAAGAAAACATGACCCACACATATGCTGCCTACAAGAGACCCACCTCAGAGCAAAAGACCTACACAGATTGAAAGTAAAGGGATGGAAAATAATATTCCAAGCAAATGGACATGAGAAAAAGGCTGGCGTTGCCATACTTGTATCAGACAAAGTCGATTTCAAAGCAAAGGCCATAAAGAGAGACCCAGAGGGGCACTTTATCATACTTAAAGGAAGAATCTATCAAGAAGACATCAATATTGTAAACTTATATGCTCCCAATATAGGAGCCCCCAAGTTTATAAGGAAATTGTTGGATGACTTCAAAAAAGATATAGATAGCAACACACTGATAGTAGGGGATTTCAACACCCCACTGTCCAAAATGGACAGATCTTCCAAACAAAACATTAATAAACATATCGTGGAGCTGAATGAAACACTGAATCAAAGAGACTTAACTGACATATATAGAATCTTACATCCCAAAGAAGAAAAATACACATTCTTTTCAAATGCTCATGGCAGTTTTTCAAAGATAGACCACATGATAGGACACAAAGCAAGCCTCAGTAAATTCAGGAAAATTGAAATAATACCAAACTTTTTCTCAGACCACAAGGCCTTGAAACTCGAAATCAAACTCAAAGAGAAACTTCAAAAACTTGGAAACTCATGGAGACTGAACAGTACACTTTTAAACAATGAATGGGTCAATAATGAGATAAGAGAAGAAATCAAAAAATTTCTGGAAACAAATGAAAATGAACAGACAACTGTCCAAAACCTATGGGACACAGCAAAGGCGGTCCTGAGAGGGAAGTTCATAGCAATACAGGCTTACCTTAAAAAGATAGAAACATTTCAAATAAAAGACCTAACACTACAACTTGAAGAACTGGAGAAACAACAACAAATAAATCCCAGAGCAAGTAGAAGGAAGGAAATAGTCAAGATTAGAGCAGAACTGAATGACATAGAGACAAAAAGAACAATTCAGAGGATCAACCAATCCAGAAGCTGGTTCTTTGAAAAGATTCATAAAGTGGACAAACCTTTAAGCAGACTCATCAAGAATAAAAGGGAGAGGACCCAAATTAATAATATCAGAAATGAAAGAGGAGAAATAACAACTGATACCACAGAAATACAAATGATCATCAGAAACTATTATGAACAATTATATGCCAAGAAATTTGAAAATCTGGATGAAATGGACAAATTTTTAGAAAAGTATAATCTTCCAACACTGAAGGAGGAAGAAACAGAAAGCTTGAACAGACCGATAACAGTTGGGGAAATTGAAGCAGTCATCAAGAAACTCCCAGCACACAAAAGTCCAGGGCCAGACGGTTTCCCAGGAGAATTTTACAAAACATTTAAGGAAGAGCTAACCCCTGTCCTTCTCAGACTATTCCAAAAAATCCAAGAGGAGGGAAGACTGCCAGACTCCTTCTATGAGGCCAGCATCACCCTGATCCCCAAACCAGATAAAGACCCTACAAAGAAAGAAAACTACAGGCCAATTTCGCTGATGAACATAGATGCTAAAATCCTCAACAAAATATTGGCAAACCGCATCCAGCAATACATTCAAAAGATTATCCATCACGATCAAGTGGGATTCATCCCAGGGATGCAGGGATGGTTCAATATACGCAAATCAGTAAACGTGATACACCACATAAATCAAAGAAAAGACAAAAACCACATGATCATCTCGATAGATGCAGAAAAAGCATTTGACAAGGTACAGCACCCATTTATGATCAAAACACTCAGCAAAATGGGAATCAATGGGGCATTCCTCAACGTAATAAAGGCCATATATGAAAAACCTACAGCCAATATCATACTCAACGGGCAAAAACTGAAAGCTTTCCCACTAAGATCGGGAACACGACAAGGATGTCCGCTCTCACCGCTTCTTTTCAACATCGTATTGGAAGTCCTAGCCACAGCGGTCAGACAAGAGAAAGAGATAAAAGGCATCCAAATAGGAAAGGAGGAAGTAAAACTATCATTGTTTGCAGATGACATGATAGTGTACATAGAGAACCCTGTAGACTCTACCAAAAAACTCCTCAACCTAATAAGTGAATTTGGCAAAACAGCAGGATACAAACTCAACATTCAGAAATCAAAGGCGTTATTGTACACCAGCAATGCAATAGAAGAAGAAGAAATCAGGAAAAATATACCATTCGATATAGCACGAAAAAAGATAAAGTACCTAGGGATAAATTTAACCAAAGACACAAAAGACCTGTATGCAGAAAACTATACAACATTGAAAAAAGAAATTAAGGAAGACACAAATAAATGGAAGCATATACCGTGCTCATGGATTGGAAGAATTAATATCCTTAAAATGTCCATACTACCAAAAGCAATTTATAGATTCAACGCAATCTCTATTAAGATACCAATGACGTATTTCACAGAAATAGAACAGACATTTCAAAAATTTATATGGAACCATAAACGACCTCGAATAGCTGCAGCAATTTTGAGAAAGAAACACAAAGTAGGAGGGATCACAATACCGGACATCAAACTCTACTACAAAGCCACTATACTCAAAACAATCTGGTACTGGCACAAGAACAGACCCATAGACCAGTGGAACAGAATAGAAAGCCCAGAAATAAGCCCAGGTCTCTATGGACATCTAATATTTGACAAAGGGGGCAGAAGCATAAAATGGAGCAATAACAGCCTCTTCAACAAATGGTGTTGGGAGAGCTGGATGGCTACATGCAAAAAATTAAAATTGGATCATCAGCTGACACCATACACAAAAATAAACTCAAGATGGATAAAAGACTTAAATATAAGTCGCAACACCATCAAAGTCCTAGAGGAGAACATTGGCAGGAAACTCTCAGATATCCCACGCAGCAATTTTTTCACTGATATGTCTCCTAAAGCAAGGGACATAAAGGAAAGAATAAACAAGTGGGACCTCATCAAAATAAGAAGCTTCTGCACGGCTAAAGAAAACATCAGCAAAATGAAAAGGGAGCCAACCATTTGGGAAAATATATTTGCTAATGATACATCAGATAGAGGTTTGATCTCCAAGATATACAAAGAACTCACTCGACTTTACTCCAAGAAGACAAACGATCCAATCAAAAAATGGGCAAAGGACCTGGGCAGACGCTTTTCTAAGGAGGAGATACAGAGGGCCCAGAGGCATTTGAAAGGATGCTCTGCATCACTAGCCATTAGAGAAATGCAGATCAAAACCACCATGAGGTACCACCTCACACCGGTCAGAATGGCCATCATAAACAGATCCACAAACAACAGGTGCTGGCGAGGCTGTGGAGAAAAGGGAACTCTAGTCCACTGTTGGTGGGAATGCAGACTGGTGCAGCCACTATGGAAAGCAGTGTGGAATTTCCTCAGAAAGCTGAAAATGGAAGTGCCTTTTGATCCAGCGATTCCCCTGCTGGGACTATACCCTGAGAACACCAAAACGCCAATACAAAAGAACCTATGCACCCCAATGTTCATAGCAGCACAATTTACAATAGCCAAGTGTTGGAAGCAACCTAAATGCCCATCAGTAGATGACTGGATCAAAAAATTATGGTACATATACACAATGGAATACTACGTAGCAGAAAGAAAAAAGAAGTACTAAACTTCGCAACAGCATGGATGGAACTGGAGAGCATCATGCTAAGCGAAATAAGCCAGGGGGCGAAAGACAAATACCATATGATCTCACCTATAAGCGGAACCTAACCAACAATGCAAAGAAGCAAGGCAAATATGGCCAGCAACACTGAAAGGAAAAGAAATCAACAGAGACAAGAGGGAAGGGGGGGGCAGGGAAAGGGAAGGGAAGGGGAAAGTCAAGGAACATATAGCAAGGACTCATGGACAAAACCAAAGGGGAAGAGCTGAGGGAGGGAAGGTGGGAGGGGGCAAGGGAAAGGGGGGGGAAGGCAGAGACAAATGTATTTAAAAAGTAAATAAATTAATAAAAAAAAAAAAAGAAAGAAATCAGGAAAAAATTCCATTTGCTATAGCAACAAGAAAAATAAAGTACGTAGGAATAAACCTAACCAAGGAGGTAAAAGACCTGTACTGAGAAAATTATGCAACACTGAAGAAAGAAATTAAGGAAGACACAAATAAATGGAAGCATACATCATGTTCATAGATTAGAAGAATTAACATCATCAAAATGTCCATACAACCCAAAGCAATTTATAGATTCAATGTAATCCCTATTAAAATTACCAATGACATATTTCACAGATATAGAACAAATATTTCAAAAATTTATATGGAACCATAAATAACCCCTAATAGCCTCAGCAATCTTGAGAAAGAAGAACAAAGCAGGAGGGATCACAATACCTGATATCAAACTATATTACAAGGCCACCGTAATCAGAACAGTCTTGTACTGGCATGAGAACAGACACATCAATCAATGGAACAGAATAGAGAGCCCAGAAATAAACCCATGTCTCTATGGTCAATTAATATTTGACAAAGGGAGCAGAAGCATAAAATGGAGTAAAAATAGCCTCTTCAACAAGTTTTGTTGGCAGATCTGGACAGCTACATGCAAAAAAAAAAAGAAGAAGAAGAAGAAGAAGGAAAGAAAGAAAGAAACTCAACCATCAGCTTACTCCATACACAAAAATAAATTCAAGATGGATAAAAGACAAATATAAGCCATGACACCATAGAAGTCCTAGAGGAGGACAAAGGCAGGAAAATCTCAGATATTCCATGCAGTGATGTTTTCACCGATATGTCCCCTAGAGCAAGAGAAATAAAGGAAAGAATAAACAAATGGGACTTAATCAAATTAAAAACCTTCTACATGGCTAAACATACATCAGCAAAATGAAAAGGAAACCAACTGCATGGGAAAATATATTTGCCAGTGATACCTTGGACAAAGGTTTGATTTCCAAAATATATCAATAACTCACACAACTCCACACCAGGAAGAAAAACAATCCAATTTAAAAATGGGCAAAGGGCCCTGATTGGTGTAACTCAGTGGACTGAGTGCTGGTCTGTGAACCAGAGGTCATCAGTTCGATTCCCAGTAAGGGCATATGCCTGGGTTGTGGGCCAGGTCCCCAGTAGAGGGCATGTGAGAGGCAACCAGACATTGATGTTTCTCTCCCTCTCTTTTTCCCTCCCCTGCCCTCTCTAAAATAAAAAATAAAATCTTTTTTTTAAAAAGGGGCAAATTACCTGAACCTACTTCTCCAAGGAGGACATACAGAAGACCCATAGACATATGAAAGAATGCTCAGCATCACTAGCCATCAGAGAGATGCAAATTAAAACCACAGTGAAATACCACTTCACATGAGTTTAGAACGGTCATTATAAACAAATCAACAAACAACAAGGGCTGGCAAGGTTGTATAGAAAAGGGAGCCCTAGTACACTGTTATTAGGAATGCAGACTGGTGTAGCTGCTCTAGAAAACAGTATTGAATTCACTCAAAACACTAAAACTGGTGCTGCCTTTTGACCCAGCAATTCCACTGCTGGGATTATACCCTAAGAATCCTGAAACACCAATTTAAAAGAACCTATGCACCCCAATGTTTATAGCAGCTTTATTTACAATAGCCAAGTGCTGGAAACAGCCTAAGTGCACATCAGTAAATGAGTAAATCAAAAAATTGTGATATGTTTACACAATGGAATATTAAACAGCAGAAAAAAAGAAGGAACTCCTACCCTTTGTGACAGCATGGATGGAACTGGAAAGTATTGTGCTAAGTGAAATAAGCCAGGTGGTGAAAAACAAATACCACATGTTCTCACCTACAAGTGGAACCTAACTAACTAATAACAAGTGAGAAAAATAGAACCAGAGACATGGAAATAAAGAACAAACTGACAGTAGCTGGGGGTGGGGGTGATGGGGATAACAGGCGAAAGAAGGGGGAGGGTTGTCAAGGAACATGCATAACAGACTCATGGACAAAGACAATGGGTGGGGTGAAGGATTGAATGTGAGAAGTGGGGGTGAGTAAGACAGGGCAGACTAATGGGGGAAATTGGGAACAACTGTAATTGAACAACAGCAATAAAAAAAAAAGAAGAATCAGAAAATCTGATCAGACCCATTACAACTAACTAAATTGAAGCAGTAATCGAAAAACTCCCAGCAACCAAAAGTTCTGAACCAGATGGTTTCACAGGTGAATTTTACTAAACATTCAGAAAAGAACACCTCTCCTTCTCAAACTGTAACAAAATATTTAAGAAGAGGGAAGTCTCCAAGTTCATTTTATAAGGCCACCAATATCCTAATTCAAAAATCAGATAAAACACTACAAAAAAATATATACAACATTCCTGAGGAATATGGATGTAAAAATCCTTAATAAAATATTAGGAATCAAAATTCAGGAATACATTACATCACACACCATAATCAAGTGGGATCTATTCCTGGGATGCAAGGTTGGTACTATATCCACAAGTCCATTAACATGATTTACCATATAAACAAAAAGAACAATCAAAATCATATTATTATATTGTGGCAGGATAGTAAGAAGCTATAAAAATTCCTGGGCAAGTGGAATAGGGAAACTGAGACAAGAAAATTAAACAAAGCCAGTTTGAGCAACTTACAGCCAGCTGGTGAATCACAAGACCTTATCTCCTTTAACCAAGGATATTTGAAAGAAAATGGTTTATACTTCTCCTCCCTAACCAAAGATTGCATAGCGTAAATCACCCTGGTTTGGGAAATGGAGGTCAGAGACCAATTTATTCCATTTGTGCCAGCTAAACCCAAGGGCTGATGAAGTTAGAGAGACAAGTAACAAAAACCCCATTACAAGGCAGACAGACCCAAGATAAAAGTAAAACAGTATAGCGGACCAAAGAATAATCCCAAACTCCCATATATGATCATTTTAATATATCAGCATATCCAAAATTCACCTGGAAAGCTGATGAATACTCTGCTGAAGCCTTCCCCCTAAGTTCTCAGCTACAGAAAAAAGATAAAAAACCCTCAGGACAAAGATTCAGGGTGGGCTTGCTCTAGAGCACACCCATGCCCTTTCCCAGGCATGGACTTTATACTTCATCCTAAACTCCAGGTTTACCCACAAAATTTGCAGGCAGGGAAGCAGTGGGCAGCAGCATCTCAATCAGGGTTTACCCCCCTGAACCTGCCTCCACGGCCCCCTTTTTCTCTGATTTCACAGTGAGCTAACAGCAGCCTTGCCTTGGCTCACTCCTTTCCTATAACGTTTCTAGGGAGCCAGTGCAGAGCACCACCTAAGCCCTCTCCTGTTTTTTCTTCTACCCTAAGTCCTTCCTCTATTTTGCTGTTCCCAGTTTTAATAAATGTATTCTCAAAATCATCCTGATTCATGTTGTGAAATCTTTCCTACATAAAGTCAAGAACCCATACACTACAGGCTGGCCTGAGGCAGACCCACTCCAGGCCAGTCCCTGTCTAGTGACAGTATCAATAGATGCAGCAAAGTATTTGACAAAATCCAGCACCCATTTATGATAAAAACTCTCAGCAGTGGGATTATAGGAAACATGTCTCAACATAATAAAGGCGATATATGACAAACTTATACTTAACATTATACTGAATTGGCAAAAACTAAAAGCATTTCCTCTAAGATCAGGTACAAGACAGGGATGCCTGCTTTCACCACTCTTATTTAACATAGTACTGGAAGTCCTAGTCACAGCAATCAGACAAGAGAAAATAAATGGCATCCAAATTGGAAAGAAAGATGTAAAACTGCCATTATTTGCATGTGAAACAATACTATATAGAGAAGCCTAAAGACAAGTGAATTCAGTAAAGTAGCAAGATACAAAATTAATATTCAGAAATCAGTTGCAAAAAATCAGTTGCATTTTTATACACCAATAATAATCTATCAAAAAGTGAAACTAAGAAAACAATCCCATGTACAATTGCATCAAAAAAATAAAATACTTAGGAATAAAATCAAACAAAAATGTAAAAGACCTATACTTGAAAAATTGTAAGACACAACAGAAATTAAAGAAGATACAAATCAATGGAAGCATATATCATGCTCGTGGATAGGAAGGATTAACATTGTTAATATGTCCATACTACCAAATACAATCTATAGATTCAATGTCATTCTTATTAAAATTTCTCTGGCATTTTTCACAGAACTAGAACAAATAATTCAAAAATGTATATGGAAACCCAAAGACTCCCCAAAAGACACAGCAATCTTTTTTTAAAAAGGAGCAAAGTAAAGCTATCACGCTACATGATATTAAACTATACTAAAAAGATATAGTAATCAAAACAGCATGGCACTGGCATAAAAACAGATATATACCTCTATGTAACAGCACAGAGGGTCCAGAAATAAATCCACGCCTATATGGTCAATTAATATTTGGCAAAAGAGAAAAAAATACAATGCAGTAACCACAGTTTATTCAATAGATGGTGTTGGAAAAGTAGGACAGATATATGCAAAAAGTGAAACTAGACCACCTTCTTACACCCTATACAAGAATAAACTCCAAATGGACTAATAAATTAAATGTGAAGCTCAAAACCATAAAACTCCTGTAAGAAAATGTAGGCAATGAAATATCTGACATTTCTTTTAGTGATATTTTTCTGATATATTTCTTCAGGCAAGGGAAACAAACAAAAAATAAGCAAATGGGACTACATCAAAATAAAAAGGTTCTATCCAGCAAAGCTATCATTTAGAATGGAAGGGCAGATAAAATGCTTCCCAGATTAAGTAAAGTTAAAGAAGTTTATCATCACCAAGCCCTTATTATATGAAATGTTCAAGGGACTTATCTAAGAAAAAAGAAGATCAAAATTATGAACAGTAAAACGACAACAAACTCACAACTATCAACAACTTAACCTAAAAACAAAAACAAAAGCAAACAACTAGAACAGGAACAGAATCACAGAAATGGAGATCACATGGAGGGTTATCAGTGGGGAGGCAAGGAGGGAGAAGGAGAGAAAAGGTACAGGGAATACAAAGCATAAATGGTAGGTACAAAATAGACAAAAGGTTAAGAATAGTATAGGAAATAGAGAAAATAAAGTATTTACATGTAAGACCCTTGGACATGAACAAGGCAGGGGAGGAAATGCTGGTGGGAGGGAGAAGGCAGGGTGGAGGGGAATAAAGAGAAAAAGAGAACAACTGTAATATCATAATAAATAAAATATACTTTTAAAAACATAAATAAGTAAAAAATAAAAAGGTTTTGCACACCAAAGGAAACCATCAACAAAATGAAAAGACAATCTACTGATTGGGAGAAAATATTTGCCAATGGTACATCTGATAAGGGGTTAGTATCCTAAATTTATAAAGCACTTACACAACTCAACACCAAAAGAAAAATCCAATTAAAAATGAGCAGAGAACCTGAATAGGCACTCCTCTAAAAAGTGAAACATAGAAAACATAGTCAGCCCTAGCTGGTATGGCTCAGTGGATTGAGCACTGGCCTGAGAACCAAAAGTCACTGGTTCATTCCCAGTCAGGGCACATGCCTGGGTGGCATGCCAGGTCCCCAGTAAGGGACGCATGAGAAGTAATCACACATTGATGCTTTCTCCCTCTCTTTCTCCCTCCCTTCCCCTCTATCTAAAAATAAAATATTTTCTAAAAAATATATACAGCCAAAAATATTGTAATAAGTATGTATGGTGCCAGGTGGGTCCTGGAAATATCTGTGGGAACACTTTATAAATTATATGATTATCTAACCACTACGCTTTACACTAACACAAAATAATATTGAATGTAAATTATAATTGACAAATAAAAAATAAAAATAATAGCATCATGTCTCAACCAGAACTTTCCTGGCTTGTAAGCACTGGATTCAGTTCCATAGTTCTGAATTAGTTTATTCCAGTTTCTTTTGCCAGCTCAACGGGGTTTTTTTTTTTTTGATGAGTACAGAACCCTATACCTTTTTACTGGGCCATTTTGTATGACATCCTACCGAATTAATTTTTGACACAAGATCAAAAGCAATTCAATGCAAGAGAGCTGGCCTTTCAATAAATGGTACTGGAGCAATTGGACATCCATCAGTGAAAAATAAACCTCAATGTAAACCTCATACTGTATATATAAATTAACTGGAAATCAACCATATACATAAATGCAAAACTTATAAGTGTAAAACTTCTAGAAAAATACATAGCAGAACATAATAGAAGCTTAGGACACCAAAAGCACAAGAGATAAAAGGAAAATGGATAAATTAGACTTCATCAAATTAACATTTTTGCTCTACAAAATACCATTAAAACAATAGTCTAATTATTTTTTAATTTTGTATTGTATTTTTTTCATCACCATTTATCCACCTTGAACACCCTTCCCCTTGCAATCACCACACTGTTGTCCATATCCATGAATCCCTTTTCTTTTTTGCTCATTCCCTCCACTCCTTAAGAGCCCCCCATGGCTGTCTTCCTGCTTTCTATGAGTCTTTCTCTATTTTGCATGATAGTTCAGTTTGCTCATTATATTCCACATAGTAGTGAAATCATATGGTATTGTCTTTCTATGATGGGCTTACTTCACTTAACACAATGTTTTCCAGGTCCATCCATGCTGTCACAAAGGGTAAAATTTTTCTTCTTTTTAACAGCTGAGTAGTATTCCATAGAGTAAATGTCCCAGAGTTGTTTTATCCACTCATCTACTGTTCAATACTTGGGCTGCTTCCAAATGTGGGCTATCATAAATAACACTGCAATGAACATAGGGGTGCTTATATTCTTTTGAATTAGTGTTTTGGGTTTCTTCGGATATATTCCCAGAAGTGGGATTGCTGGGTCAAAAGACAGACCCATTTTTAATTTCTTGGTGTTTCTCCCTACTGCTTTCCACAGTGGCTGTACCAATCTGCATTCCCACCAACAGTGCAAAAGGATTCCCTTTCTTCACATCCTCAGCAACACTTGTTATTTGTTGATTTATTGATGATAGCCATTTTGACCAGTATGAAGTGATATCGCATTGTGGTTTCAATTTGCAGTTCTCTGATGATTAGTGACACTGAGCATTTTTTCAGATGTCTATTGGCCATGTGTATGTCCTCTTTGGAGAAGTACCTATTGATGTCCTTTGCCCATTTTTTAATTGGATTTTTGGGGTTTTTGGTGTTGACTTTTATAAATTCTTTACAAATTTTGGCTATTAACCCCTTATCAGATGTATTGACAAATAAATGTCCACATTACCCAAAGCAATCTATAGATTCAATGCAATTCCTATCAAGATTTCAATGATGTATTTCACACAACCAGAACAAATATTTCAAAATTTTTTATGGAACTATAAAAGGCCCCACATAGGAACACCGATCCTGAGAGAGAAGAACAAGATTGGAGGAATCCTGCTACCTAATATCAAACTTTACTATAAGGCCCTACTAGTCAAACAGCATGGTAATGGCATAAAAACAGACACATGGATCAGTGGAAGAGAATACCGAGCCCAGAAATAAACCCACATTTTATAGTCAATTAATATTTGACAGAGGAAGCAAGCACATACAATGGGCTGATGATAGTTTATTCAATAAATTGTGTTGGGAAAAATGGATAGATACATGCAAAAAAATAAAACTAGACCATATTCTTATACAACACACAAGAATAAATTAAAAAATGGATTAAAAACTTAAATGTTAGATCCAAAACCATGAAAAGAAGAAAACATAGGCAGCAAAATTTCACACATTGCTTGCAGCAGCATTTTATCTGATATATCTCCTCAGGCATGGGAAACAAGAAAAAAAATAAACAAATGGGACTATATCAAACTAAAAATTTTTGCACAGGAAACCATCAGCAAAACAAAAAGACCACTCTTGGAAGAGTCAAATTATATAGAGGTTGAAAATATTTTTAAACATATCTTACAATATTGTATTGAACATATATATAATATGCACCAAAACTCAACCTTGGACTATGACCAACTTTGTGTGGTAGACACACATGCAATATGAAGATAATATGTCATAGAAATGCAAATTTGAAACATAGATTATTAACCAATGTCATCCCAATAAACGTAATACAAAAGAAAAAATCACCTTAAAATAAATAAAAACCCACTTAGAAATTTGGCAGAAACATGCACAAACCTCTACCAAAGATATATATATGGCAAATAAACACATAAGATGATGTTAAACATCACTAGCCATCAAGGTAATGCAAATTAAAACCTCAGTGAGTTATCACTACAAATCTATTGGAATAGCTAAAAAATATTCTTTATTGTTGTTCAGTTATAGTTGTGTCACCTTTTCCCCATTGCTCACCCTACCCCTCCCCCTCCCACAGTCAATCCCTCCCATCGTCCAAGCCTGTGAGTCCTCTATTTATGTTCCTTTGCTTGCTCCTTCCCTTTCTTTGCCCTGTTATTTCCCTCCTCCTCCCCTCTGGTCACAGTAAGTTTGTTCTCTATTTCCAAGTCTCTGGTTCTATTTTTTTTAATTATTTTATTTATTTTTAGAGAGAAAAGAAAGGAGGGAGAAGAAGAGGGAGCGAAACACAGATGTGTGAGAGAAACATCGATTGGTTGCCTCTCACACACCCCAAACTGGGGACCTGGCCCACAACCCAGGCATGTGCCCTGACCAGGAGTCGAACCAGGTGACCTTCCGGTTTACAGGATGATACCCCACCCACTGAACTACACCAGTCAGGGCCTAAAAAAATACTTTTAAACAGCACTAACATCAAACACTAGCAAAGATGCACAGAAAATGAATCCTGCATTCATTGCTGTTCTTAATGTAAGGTGGTACACTCAGTCTGCAAAACAATTTGGCAGTCACTTATAGAACCAAATACGTAACCAAATAGTTACATTCTTGTGTATTTATTCCAGGGAAATGCAACTTATGTTCACACACAAAAATTTATACTTGAATGTTTATAAAAGTTTTCATTGTAATAGACAAAACCTGGAAACAGCCCAATGTATCAGTAAGTGAATCTATAAATACATTGTAGAAATTCAAAGAAATGAACTACTTGATACACAGGGAAACATGGAGGAACCTCACAATAATTATGCTGAGTGAAAGAAACCAGAGAGAAGACAGTGTATATTATATGATTACATATATGTAAAATTCTAGAAAATCTAAATTAATCATAATTATAGAAAGCAAATTAGTGGTTTCTGAGGGATGGTAGGAGTCAGGAGGTGGCAGGGAGTGGCTGAGAAAGGGATTTCAAAGATGCTTGAGGAAAATTTGGGGGTCATGTACGTGTTTATTATCTTGATCGTGATCATAGTTTCACAAGTGTATACATAGGTCAAAACTTATCAAATTGTACACTTAAATATGTGCAGTATTCTTGGAACACAGCCACATTCCTTCATTTATGTACTGATGCATTTTCTATAGTTCACACTACATCAGCAGAGATGAGTTGCAACAGAGAGTGTACAGGCATGATGTTCTCATCACTTTGCACTGCTGCTTGGCACACTACCAATTGCAGTAATGTAGTTATAATTTAAAACTGTTTCAAGTGCCACCCAACAAATATACCACCACTTGTTCTTGTTTTTGTTAGCAGTATATACTTATCATGTCAAAAATAAAAGAACAGAAAAACAGACTCAAGTGTCATGCTTTAAGTATGGATTCTTGTGTTACTGAAATAGGTGGCACATGCTTCGCGGCCGCGTGCCTGCGGAGCAGTGTCGGCGGCATGCGGCTGCTGCAGGACTTCGTGGACTTCTCACTGGCTGACACCATCAACGCCGAGTTTAAGAACACCCGCACTAATGAGAAGGTGGAGCTGCAGGAGCTCAAGGACCACTTTGCCAACTACATCGACAAGGCACGCTTCCTGGAGCACCAGAACCAGATCCTGCTGGCCGAGCTCGAGCAGCTCAAGGGCCAGGGCAAGTAGCATCTGGGGAACCTGTACGAGGAGTAGATGCAGGAGCTGCGCGGGCAGGAGGACCAACTCACCAACGACAAGGCCTGAGTCATGGTGGAGAGTGACAACCCGGCGGAGGACCTAAAGTAGCTCCGGGAGAAGCTGCAGGAGATGCTCCAGAAAGAGAAAGCCGAGGGTACCATGCAGTCCTTCAGACAGGATGTTGACAATGCTTCTTTGGCATGTCTTGACCTTGAATGTAAAGTGGAATCCTTGCAAGAAGAGATTGCCTTTCTGAAGAAACTCCACTATGAGGAAATCCAGGAGCTGCAGGCTCAGGTTCAGGAGCAGTACATCCAACTTGATGTGGATGTTTCCAAGCCTGACATCAGGGCTGCACTGTGCGATGTATGTCAGCGGTATGAAAGTGTGGCTGCCACGAACATTCAGGAGGCTGAAGAAAGGTACAGGTCTAAGTGTGCTGACCTCTCTGAGCCTGCTAACCAAAACAATGATGCCCTGCGCCAGGCGAAGCAGGAGTCAGATGAGTACTGGAGACAGGTGCAGTCCCTCACCTGTGAAGTGGATGCACTTAAAAGAACGCCAGATCCGTGAAATGGAAGAGAACTTTGCTGTTGAAGCTGCTAACTACCCAAACACTACTGGCCGCCTGCAGAATGAGATTCAGAACATGAAGGAAGAAAATGGCTCGTCACCTTCGTGAATACTAAGACCTGCTGAATGTTAAGATGGCTCTTGACGTTAAGATTGCCACCTACAGGAAGCTGCTAGAAGGTGAGGAGGGCAGGATTTCTCTGCCTCTTCCCAACTTTTCTTCCCTGAACTTGAGGGAAACCAACCTGGATTCACTCCCTCTGGTTGACACCCACTCAACAAGGACACTTCTGATAAAGACAGCTGAAACTAGAGATGGACAGGTCATCAATGAAACTTCTCAGCGTCATGAGGATCTGTAATGAAAATCGCACACACTTGATGCAGCAATATATTACCAGCAAAAACAAAAAAGAAATCCATATCTTAAAGAAACAGCTTTCAAGTGCTGTTCTGCAGTTTTTCAGAAGTGCAAGATAGATTGGGAATAGGAATAAGCTCTAGTTAAAAACAACACACCTAACAGATTTAGAAAAAGGTTTACAACATAATCTAGTTTACAAAGAAGACTTGTGCTAGAATACTTTTTAAAAGTATAGTTGGATTCACTATTGGAGAATCAAGATGGCAGAGGAGAGAGTGGAAGTCACACTGACCTCCTCCCAGGACCAACCTGGAATTACAACTAAATTGGGGAGAAATCACCTGGAACAAACTGAACAAGAGCAAGAGAGGAGCCTTGTAACATAGGAGACAGAAGAATCAGCTTTAGCACAGTCTAACTGGTAAGGAGTGCGGTACAGACCTGAGAAGGTGGGTGGGGTGCCCATAGGCATCAGCACCAGAAGGATATTGACACATCCAGTTGGATTCCCCTGAGAAGAGCGGGGTCTAAACCAAAAGCAGGGATCTCTAGCCCACAATACCAGAGCCTAAAAAGTACACAGAAATCAGCCAGCTGCGAAAAGCAGCAGAGTTGCCTTCTACCAGAGACAGGCAGCTGAACACGCAAAGAGCTGTTTAAAGGGCCAACGCATACATTTTCATTTATAGCCACTTGCTGTGGTCTCCAGCAAAGGCAGGGGGAGAGTGGGCTAGAGACACCTGAGGAGAGACTGGGGAAGGAGGCTCTGGAGAGAGAACTAAGAGAGTAGCCAGCAGGATCTCGGTGCTGACTCATCCCCCATGTGGCAGCAGCCATCTTGCTCAGGCAGAGACCACTCTCCCTGAGCAGCACCAGCATCAAAGGACCCAATAGCCCCACACCCAGGTGAAATTCCACCACACCCTATGCTGTCTAAGCTGCCTGCTGAGTGCAGAGTGGCAGCCAGACAGTAGATCCCTAGCTAAAAAGGGCACAGAGAGGGCTGATGACACTTGAGGAGAGACTGGGGATGGAGGCTTTGGGGAGAGAATGGAGTGAACCCCAGTGCAGACTCCTCACCCATACACAGCACTGTGAGAGGACCCAATAACCCTTCCCCCAAGAGGGACTCCGCCCCACCCTGAGCTGTCTAAGGCGACATGCTGAGTGCAGAGAGAATAGATTAACAGCCAAATAAAACAGTCACAAACAGTAGATTACTGGAAGTCTTTAACAGACTGCCTAAGATCACAGGGACAACATCTGACATCATCAGAGGCAGATCCAGAAAATAAAAACAGCGGTCTCCAACCAGGGAAGTTCACACCACATAGTCAGGAAGTCAAGACAGATCAATTTAAGAAGCAGAAGCAAAAGGGAAGAGTCTCACAAATAATAGGAAGACAAAGAAACACTCCCAGTCAAAGGGGAAGGAGGCATCCCCACAAAAAGAACTAAATGAAAAAGAGGCAAGTAAACTATCAGATATTGAGTTCCAAACAATAGTTCTAAGGAAGCTCAACGAGCTCAGTGAGCTCAGAGAAAATTACCAAAAACTACAGGGAAACTATGAGGAACTTACTGCAAACTATATCGGCATGAAAAAGGACCTAGAAACTATCAATAAGAGACAAGAGGAAAGGAAGAATACACTTTCTAAATTGAAGAACACAATAGAATGAATCAAAAGGAGGATAGATGAAGCTGAGGACCGAATCAGCGAGCTGGAGGACAAGGTAGAAAAAAGCTCCCAGAAAGAGCAAGAAAATGAAAATGAAAAAGGGCTCAAAAAGAATGAAGAGGCATTGAGGGAAATGCAAGCCAAAGTGAAAAGTAATAATATCTGTTTAATAGGGATACCAGAAGGAGAAGAGGATGAGGAAGGGATAGAGAGCCTGTTGGAAAAAGTAACGATAGAGACAGACACCCCCAAAACACCCAGAGCAGGCGCGCACACTTGCGCCGAGTGACCGGCGAGGATTGGCGAGCGTGTGTATGACCCACGCGGGCTGGCGAACGCTTGCACCGGCCGGCAAGGCCTCACACAGACTGGCACCCATACGGCCTGCGAGGGACTGCGCAGAGCAGCAAGGGCAGGCGTAAATTGACCTGCCTCCAACCCTGCGAGGTCAGCAGCAAGGGCAGGCGTAAATTGACCTGCCTGCCACGATTGCGGAGCGGCCCACAAAATTAGTAGAGCTGCCCAGAGTCCCTGGAGGAGAGACCAGAAACAGGTATAACCAGAGAGTCCTAGAGCTGATTTCCTCCCATTTCCGTAGTCCCCATTTGGCGAGGGCAAGCAACGCACCCAAAGAGCCAAAAGCGGGGAAAATACACAATAGAAGACCCTAAACTGACCAGTGCCACGGAGCTCACCGGCCAGGGGGCCAGATGAGTACGCGAGGTCTCGAATAAGCCCCCTGGTCTGGGGCAAGCACAGGCAAGCCCAGGCAAGCCCAGGCAGGCAGGGGATCCTGCCGCGCTGGGAGCCCGCTCAAGGGGCCTGCATGAGAGTGCAGAGAGATCCCAAAAAATAGCCCAGCCCTGACCAAAGTGGTCACAGAGCTGCTCCAAGCAGGAGTCAGACACAGGCATTAGACTCCTGAAAGGCTCAAACAAACAATCCAAGGCCCTATAGGGTGAACAACTGACATCATTAGAGGCAAGCCCAGAAAGAAGGGTAAAGGACAAAAATACTTAACAGGCTCTCACAAAAATGGGAAGAAAAGAAGATCCCCTCAAATGAGTGGAAAAGGGGACTCCCCACAAAGCGAGCTAAATGAAATAGAGGCAAGGGAACTATCAGATATGGAATTCAAAACAATGGTTCTAAGGAAGCTCAATGAGCTCAGCCAGCTCAAAGATAACTATCAGAAACTGCAGAGAAACTATCAGGATCTTACAACAAACTATATCAGCTTGGAAAAGGACATAGAAACTATCAAGAAGACACAAGAGGATATGAAGAATACCATTTCTGAATTGAAGAACACAGTAGAAGGAATCCAAAGCAGGCTGGATGAAGCTGAGGATCAAATCAGTGAGATGGAGGACAAGGTAGAAAAAAGCTCCCAGAAAGAACAAGAAATGGAAAAACGGCTCAAACAGAATGAAGAGGCATTTAGGGAAATGCAGGACAACCTGAAACGCAATAATATCCATATAAAAGGGATACCAGAAGGAGAAGAAGAGGAGCAAGGAATAGAGAACCCCCTCGAAAAAGTAATGATGGAAAATTTCCCTAATTTGAGGAGAGAAAGGCTCTCATGGATCCAGGAGGCACAGAGGACCCCACTCAAGAGGGACTCAAGGAGGTCCACTCCAAGACACATCATCATTAAAATGGCAAAGTCAAAGACAAAGAGAGAATCCTCAAGGCAGCAAGGGAGAAGGAGAAAGTAACATACAAGGGGGCCCCGATACGCCTAGGAGCTGACTTCTCAACAGAAACACTCCAAGCCAGAAGGGAATGGCAACAAATATTCCAAGCCATGAAAAGCAAGGGCCTACAGCCAAGGCTGCTCTACCCAGCTAGGCTCTCCATTAAAATAGAAGGAGAAATATGGAGTTTCCCAGACAAAAGAAGGCTAAAAGAATACATCTCTACCAAACCAGCACTCCAAGATATGCTAAGGGGACTGGTTTAAGCAGATGAAGGAAAAGAATGAGAGAGAGAGGAACACAGGTACAAAGAGAAAAGATGAGTAAGTTTCTATCAGTAATATCTCTCAATGTGAATGGACTAAATGCCCCAATCAAAAGACACTGGGTAGCTGAATGGATAAGAAAACATGACCCACACATATGCTGCCTACAAGAGACCCACCTCAGAGCAAGAGACTTACACAGATTGAAAGGAAAGGGATGGAAAATAATATTCCAAGCAAATGGACATGAGAAAAAGGCTGGCGTTGCCATACTTGTATCAGACAAAGTAGATTTCAAAACAAAGGCCGTAAAGAGAGACCCAGAGGGGCACTTTATCATACTTAAAGGAAGAATCTATCAAGAAGACATCAACATTGTAAACTTATATGCTCCCAATATAGGAGCCCCCAAGTTTATAAGGAAATTGTTGGATGACTTCAAAAATGATATAGACAGCAACACACTGATAGTAGGGGATTTCAACACCCCACTGTCAAAAATGGACAGATCTTCCAAACAAAACATTAATAAACATATCGTGGAGCTGAATGACACACTGAATCAAAGAGACTTAACTGACATATATAGAACCTTACATCCCAAAGAAGAAACATACACATTCTTTTCAAATGCTCATGGCAGTTTTTCAAAGATAGACCACATGATAGGACACAAAGCAAGCCTCAGTAAATTCAGGAAAATTGAAATAATACCAAACTTTTTCTCAGACCACAAGGCCTTGAAACTCGAAATCAACCTCAAAGAGAAACTTCAAAAACTTGCAAACTCATGGAGACTGAACAGTAGACTATTAAACAATGAATGGGTCAATAAGGAGATAAGAGAAGAAATCAAAAAATTTCTGGAAACAAATGAAAATGAACAGACAACTGTCCAAAACCTATGGGACACTGCAAAGGTGGTCCTGAGAGGGAAGTTCATAGCAATACAGGCTTACCTTAAAAAGATAGAAACATTTCAAATAAAAGACCTAACACTACAACTTCAAGAACTGCAGAAACAACAACAAATAAATCCGAGAGCAAGTAGAAGGAAGGAAACAGTCAAGATTAGAGCAGAACTGAATGACATAGAGACAAAAAGAACAATTCAGAGGATCAACCAATCCAGAAGCTGGTTCTTTGAAAAGATTCATAAAGTGGACAAACCTTTGAGCAGACTCATCAAGAAAAAAAGGGAGAGGACCCAAATTAATAATATCAGAAACGAAAGAGGAGAAATAACAACTGATACCACAGAAATACAAAGGATCGTCAGACACTACTATGAACAATTATATGCCAAGAAATTTGAAAATCTTGATGAAATGGACAAATTTTTAGAAAAGTATAATCTTCCAACACTGAAGGAGGAAGAAACAGAAAGCTTGAACAGATCGATAACAGCTGGGGAAATTGAAGCAGAAATCAAGAAACTCCCAGCACACAAAAGCCCAGGGCCAGACGGTTTCACAGGAGAATTTTACAAAACATCTAAGGAAGAGCTAACCCCTGTCCTTCTCAGACTATTCCAAAAAATCCAAGAGGAGGGAAGACTCCCAGACTCCTTCTATGAGGCCAGCATCACCCTGATCCCAAAACCAGATAAAGACCCTACAAAGAAAGAAAACTACAGGCCAATTTCTCTGATGAACATAGATGCTAAAATCCTGAACAAAATATTGGCAAACCGCATCCAGCAATACATTAAAAAGATTATCCACCACGATCAAGTGGGATTCATCCAGGGATGCAGGGATGGTTCAATATATGCAAATCAGTAAACGTGATACATCACATAAATAAAAGAAAAGACAAAAACCACATGATCATCTCGATAGATGCAGGAAAAGCATTCGATAAGGTACAGCACCCATTTATGATCAAAACACTCAGCAAAATGGGAATAAATGGGGCATTCCTCAACGTAATAAAGGCCACATATGAAAAACCTACAGCTAATATCATACTCAATGGGCAAAAACTGAAAGCTTTCCCACTAAGATCGGGAACACGACAAGGATGTCCGTTCTCACCGCTTCTTTTCAACATCATATTGGAAGTCCTAGCCACAGCGGTCAGACAAGAGAAAGAGATAAAATGCATCCAAATGGGAAAGGAGGAAGTAAAACTATCATTGTTTGCAGATGACATGATAGTGTACATAGAGAACCCTGTAGACTCTACCAAAAAACTACTCAACCTAATAAGTGAATTTGGCAAAACAGCAGGATACAAATTCAACATTCAGAAATCAAAGGCGTTTTTGTACACCAGCAATGCAATAGAAGAAGAAGAAATCCGAAAAAAAATACCATTCGATATAGCAAGAAAAAAGATAAAGTACCTAGGGATAAATTTAACCAAAGACACAAAAGACCTGTATGCAGAAAACTATACAACATTGAAAAAAGAAATTAAGGAAGACACAAATAAATGGAAGCATATACCATGCTCATGGATTGGAAGAATTAATATCATCAAAATATCCATACTACCCAAAGCAATTTATAGATTCAATGCAATCCCTATTAAGATACCAATGATGTATTTCACAGAAATAGAACAGACATTTCAAAAATTTATATGGAACCATAAACGACCTCGAATAGCTGCAGCAATTTTGAGAAAGAAACACAAAGTAGGAGGGATCACAGTACCGGACATCAAACTCTACTACAAAGCCACTATACTCAAAACAATCTGGTACTGGCACAAGAACAGACCCATAGACCAGTGGAACAGAATAGAAAGCCCAGAAATAAGTCCAGGTCTCCATGGGCATCTAATATTTGACAAAGGGGGCAGAAGCATAAAATGGAGCAATAATAGCCTCTTCAACAAATGGTGTTGGGAGAGCTGGACGGCTACATGCAAAAAATTTAAATTGGATCATCAGCTGACACCATACACAAAAATAAACTCAAGATGGATAAAAGACTTAAATATAAGTGGCAACACCATCAAAGTCCTAGGGGAGAACATTGGCAGGAAACTCTCAGATATCCCACGCAGCAATTTTTTCACTGATATGTCTCCTAAAGCAAGGGACATAAAGGAAAGAATAAACAAGTGGGACCTCATCAAAATAAGAAGCTTCTGCATGGCGAAAGAAAACATCAGCAAAATGAAAAGGGAGCCAACCGTATGGGAAAATATATTTGCTAATGATACATCAGATAGAAGTTTGATCTCCAGGATGTATAAAGAACTCACTCGACTCCACTTCAAGAAGACAAACGATCCAATCAAAAAATGGGCAAAGGACCTGGGCAGATGATTTTCTAAGGAAGAGATACAGAGGGCCCACAGGCATTTGAAAGGATGCTCAGCATCACTAGCCATCAGAGAAATGCAGATCAAAACCACCATGAGGTACCACCTCACACCAGTCAGAATGGCCATCATAAACAGATCAACAAACAACAGGTGCTGGTGAGGCTGTGGAGAAAAGGTAACCCTAGTACACTGTTCGTGGGAATGCAGACTGGTGCAGCCACTGTGGAAAGCAGTGTGGAATTTCCTCAGAAAGCTGAAAATGGAAGTGCCTTTTGATCCAGGGATTCCCCTGCTGGGACTATACCCTAAGAACACCAAAACGCCAATACAAAAGAACCTATGCACCCCAATGTTCATAGCAGCACAATTTACAATAGCCAAGTGTTGGAAGCAACCTAAATGCCCATCAGTAGATGACTGGATCAAAAAATTATGGTACATATACACAATGGAATACTACGCAGCAGAAAGAAAAAAGAACTACTAAACTTCGCGACAGCATGGATGGAACTGGAGAGCATCATGCTAAGCGAAATAAGCCAGGGGGCGAAAGACAAATACCATATGATCTCACCTATAAGCGGAACCTAACCAATAATGCAAAGATGCAAGGAAAATATGACCAGCAACACTGAAAGGAAAAGAAATCAACAGAGACAAGAGGGAAGGAGGGGGGAAGGGGAAAGTCAAGGAACATATAGCAAGGACTCATGGACAAAACCAAAGGGGAAGAGCTGAGGGAGGGAAGGAGGGAGAGGGCAAGGGAAAGTGGTGGGTGGGGAGGCAGAGACAAATGTATTTAAAAAGTAAATAAATTATAAATAAATAAATAAATAAATAAATAAATAAATAAATAAAAAGTAACGATAGAAAACTCCCCTAATTGGAGGAGAGAAAAAGTCACACAAGTCCAGGAAGCACAGAGGATCTCATTCGAGAGGAACCCAATGAGGCCCACTCCAAAACACGTCATCATCAAAATGGCAAATATCAAAGACAAACAGAGAATCCTAAAGCAAAGAAGGAAGAAAGAGGTAGTAACACATAAGGGAGCCCCAATACAGGTATCATCTGACTTCTCAACAGAAACACTGCAAGCCAGAAGGGAGTGGCAAGAAATATGCCAAGTATTGAAAAGAAAAGGCCTGCAACCAAGACTGCTCTACCCAGCAAGGCTCTCAATGAAAATGGAACGTGAAATAAGGAGTTTCCCAGACAAAAGAATGCTAAAAGAATACACCTCCACCAAACCAGCACTGCATAATATGCTAAAGGGACTGCTTTAAGATGAAGAAAAAGTTTCTATGAATACCCAGTTCCTTTCAGAGTTGCCAATACTTGATATTACCAATATTTTTAATACTCATTAATCTGATTGTGACAATGATGTTATTTTAATTGTTCCTTTACTATTTGTTGAAACTAAACCTGTTTTAATATATTTCTTGCCTATTTCTATTGTTTTTTAAAGCTTTAAATGACTTTTTGGTGTTCTTTATCCATTTATTGATTAAAGGTTTATAGAATTTTTTTCCCTAAAAAAAAACCCTATTAACCATGTTTTAGATGTTACAAATACTTTTCTATTCTATTCCTGGTCCTTTAACTTTTTTTAATATGTATATTACTACATAGTTAAATGTTTAATATAGTCATATTGTCAATATTTACTTTATAGCATCTGAGGTTTAATATTTTACTTCAGGTCATGAAAAATATTAGTTCTATTTTCTTCTAAAACTCCTTAGATTCTACATATTGATTTTTAACTCATCTGAATATTTCTTGTATAATGTGTGAAATAGGACTCTATATTTGTTTTATTTCAAGTAATAATGGTCCATGGACCTTATTTGTTGAATAAGCCTATTTTACTCCTTATTTGAAATAACTTAATCATACAGATATTAATCAGATATGTATGTTTGTCTCTAGAATATTCATTATATTTCATTGATCTACTTGATTTATTTCTGTGCTGGTGTCATGTTGGTTTAATTGCTGAGATTTTATAATGGTTTTAAATTTCTTTTAATATTTTATCATTAACTTTGACATTTAATAAAATAAATAAAATCAATCTACATTTAAAAAGGAAAGAAAGAGAGAGAGTTGGAACTCCTACCTTTTGTGACAACATGGATGGAAGTGGAGAATATTAAGCTAAGTGAAATAAGCCAGTTGATGAAAAGACAATTACCATATGATCTCACTATAACTGGACTCTATTCAACAAAATAAACTAATGAACAAAATAAACCACAGGCACGGAAACATGGAGCAGACTGAAAGTGACCAGAGGGGAGGAGGAAAGAGGACAATGGTGGAAAGAAGGGGAAGGGACTAGACAAAGAACATGTATGAATGACCCATGGACGTGGACAACAGAGTGGGAACTGACTGGGAGTGGGGGGTCGGCGGGCGGGGGGGTGGAGGGGGGTAAAGGGAGAAAAATTGAGACAACTGTAATAGAATAAACATGATTTATAAATTAAAAAAATAAAAGCAATAAAAGAAAATACGGGAGTAGGTCAAAGGAGATTCACAATTGTGTATGCAGAACAGAATTTATTCATCTATTATTTACTTATTATTTATTTGTATTATGTAAACCTACTTTTACCTATCCTGTATTTAAAAGTTTTTTCAAAGTGACCTATTAAAAAAAAAGTATTTTTGAATACCATAAAAACTGCTTTTTTCCAACCAGTGTCCAACCAACTTGTTTCTGCTTCAATAAATCTTTGGAAAACTCAAAAAAAAAAAAGAAGTAGGTGGCAAAATATTGATTTTATTACACAATGACACTATAATTGTGGTAAAAGAATACAATTACAAGACTAAGTACTCAGTGCAATATTCAAAACTCACAGGAAAGAAATGCTCAGAAAAAAATTTAAAAGGTAAAATAAAATATCTCATCACAGCAGAATTTCTTCATAAAAAATAAAAATGAGCCCTGGGTAGTGTGGCTCAGTGGATTGAGCGCTGACCTGTGAACCAAAGGGTCACCGGTTCAATTCCCAGTCAGGGCACATGCCTGGGTCACCAACCAGGTCCCCAGTAGGGGGCATAAAAGAGAGAACCACACACTGATGTTTCTCTCCTTCTTTCTACTTCCATTCCCCTCTCTTTAAAAATAAATAAATAAAATCTTTAAAAATAAAAATAAAAAGGCTGCAACCAAAGTGAGTTTATGAATGGCTCATTTGTTAGTCAAGCAAGAAAAGCACTTAGTAATGATGAGATAATTAAATCATGATTGATTGCAGTAAAACAAAAAAAAGGAAAGAAAGAGAAAATCTGTCCAGAGAAAATAAATTTATTTCACTCTATTTACCATTCATGAAAAGAGCTCCTTGAAGAGCAGAGGGCATTGGAAGCATCATCATTGTTAATTACTATAACAACTCATATCTGCAGTAGTTAAATAAATATAGACCAAAAGTAAAAAAAAGAAAGTTGCCACAAATCAATAAATGTGATAGGCCACATTAATAGAATAAAAGAGAAAAATCATATGCTCATACATGCAAAAAAAGCATTTGACAAAACACAACAGCATTTTATGATAAAAAAATTTTCTCAACAAATTGCATATAGAAGAAACATACCAGGGGGACAAAAAAAACAAAATTTATAAAAAATTGTGTATTTATTCTTACATGTTTAAACTTCAGTCACCTCCAAAGTACTCTCCATTTGATGCAATACACCTATCAAGATGTTTCTTCCACTGCTCAAAACAGTTTTGAACTTGTCCATTTTGATGCCTTTTAGTGTTTCTGACAATTTTTGTTTCACCTCTTCCACACCGGCAAAATGCTTCCCTTTGAGGACTTTTTTCATCTGGGGGAAAAAAAAAAGTCATTCAGGGTGTGATCAGGTGCATAGGGAGGGCAGGGCATAGGAATCATGCTGGTTTGGGTCAAAAACTGCTGAACACTCAGCATGGTGAGGGCAAGTGTGCTGATAAATTACCCATCATGAAGTAGGCAAATGAGTTGAGTCTTCAAAAAAATTCAGGGAAGCTAAATACAGCCTCTCACAACAATGCCAGCTGGTACACTGATATAGATGGGTTCCTAGAACACTCACCTAGTGAGGGAAGCTGGTACTACAAAAGGCCAGCCCTCCAGAAGATAATTCCAATTTTTGGGCGCCCCCCGCCCCATACCTCAGTACAATAAAGTCCACATACAAAAAACTCAGTGAACATTATACTCAATGGTGAAGGTTGAAAGCTTTTTCTCTAAAATCAGGAAAAAGACAAGGGCACCTGCTCTAAGCACTCTTATTCAACTCAATACTGGAAGTCCTGGCTCAAGGAATCAGGCAACAAAAAGGAAAATAAAGGCATCCAAAATGGAAAGGAAGAAGCAAAATTGTCTTATTTGCATATGATATGATCTTACGTGTTGAAAATCTCACTCAACCAAAAAATTGTTAAACCTAAATGAAAAATTCACTAAAAGTTGCAGATATAATCAACATACAGAAATCAGTTACACTTCCATATGCTAGCAATGAAATCTCTGAAAAAGAAATGAATATCCCCACTAACAATAGTATCAAAAACAATTAAGAATAAATTTAACCAAGGAGCAGAAAGATCCCTATACTGAAAACTAAGAGACTCTGATCAAAGAAATTAAAGACACAAATAAATGAAAATATATCTCATGTTCATAAAACAGAAGAATATTGTTAAAATGGACTTCCGGTCAAAATCGAGGCATAGGTAAATACGGCTCGCCTCCTCACACAACCACAGCAAATTACAACTAAACTGCAGAAAAACTATCACTCACACCCATCAGAAAACTGAGCTGTAAGGAAGTCAGACAATTAAGGAATTAAAGAAACCACATTCATCAGATGGGTAGGAGGTGGGGAGAGGAAGAGACAAAGAAAAAGAAATACAGAACAGGCTGGTCCCATACCCACATATGGTGGATAAAAATTAGGAGGGATATCTTGGGAGCAGGGATCCCAGTCCCACACCAGAAAACCCAGCCCAGAGTTCCAATGCCAGAAACATAAGTCCCCATAGCTTCATAAAAATCAGTGGGGATTGGGTCAGTGGAAGATACTGCAGGATTTTCAGGTCTCTCTTCTTCAAGAACGTTGCACCACATGTGGACTTATTCAGACTCATTACCTCTGGGCTCCAGTAACAGGGCAACAGCTAGAGGGGCATAGGGGGAGGAATTAAAGTGTATGGCATCAGGGTGAGAGCTGGGGGACAGCTTCCTCCCAGACAATGGCTATTGTTCCTTTGCTGAGCATCCCTCACACAGAGCCACAGTGCACTAGCACCATATTTGAGATTCCATCAACCTGGTTCATGGGGTTTGCCCCAGTCTGGAGATTACCTAAGGCTCTGCCCCATCTAATTTACAGGCCACCCAAGCTATTATCAGTGGCTTTTCCATATGAATGGTTTGGCTGGGTGAAGGCTTCAAACCTTACTAAATCTGCTCAAACAAAAATCAACTGAGCCCAATTCCAAAACCTCTCACTAAGTGGCCCCAGGTAGAACACAAGTGGTGGCTGACCTCAACCTACACCATTTGGGAAACCCCAGAACATGCATACCCAGCAGACAGTTACAGACCATGTCAGAGCACCACCACCCAACCACCTCCACAAGTCACAGAGGAAGATGTTTGGTAGCCAGTGGTAACAGCCAGTCCTACCAGCTGACTGACCTGAGTAAATCCCTCCCATTAACCTGACGGCAATCAAGACAACTACAAGAGAAGGGAGTACTCATCCCACACAGAGGGAGTACCTCAAGTACCTAGCTTGGGTAGTAAGGGAGACTGACCCACTGGACCTTACAGAACACCAACTACATCAGGCCATGCTACCAAGACAGAGAGTCATAGCAGCTCTATCTAATATATAGAAACAAACACAGGGAGGCTGCCAAAATGAGGAGACAAAGAAATATGCCCCAAATGAGAAAACATAACAAAACTCAGAAAAAGAACTAAACAAAATGGAGATAAGCAATCTATCAGACACAGGGTTCAAAATACTGATTATAAGGATGCTCAAGGAAATCAGTGTGCACTTCGACACCATAAAAATTACCCAGTTGGAGTCCAAGGATACACTAATTGAAAAAGAACAACTTGCAGGGAATCAACAGAGGAGTGGATAAAGCCAAGAATCAAATAAATGATTTGGAACATACAGAGGCAAAAGACATCTAATCAGAAAGCAAGAAGAAAAAAGAATCCAAAAAAATGAGGAGAAGTTAAGGAGCTCCTGGGACAACTTCAAGCATACAACATTCCCATCATAGGGGTGCCTGAATATAGGGTAAATGGAGGCAGTCTGGCTACCTCACCCAGGTACTTGGGTAACTAGAGGGAGCAGCTTCTCACAACCTTGAAGGAGTCTGATGAAGCAGTGTTCTCACAGCCTTGAGGCTGGGTTTCATAGCCTTGAGTTTGCATGTGATAAACTGCCACTTAGCCTTGAGTAGGATCACATGTGCAATTCATGCTATATTACTTCACTGTCTGAGGCTGGCTTTGTTCCTTCTCGTACTTATGGAGGGAGGGAATTGGGGTGCCAATATAGACATGGGCTTGTGGCCTCTGTGACTCCCGAATAAAGGCATGTCAAGCATCCCCACAGCTCCACACATTTTCTTCTGTCTGCCTGAGTCTTGAGTGGACCTGCTCAGCCTAGGGTGGTTACACACACTGAAGAAGAGAAAGAGCAAAAAATTGGAACTCCATTTGAAAAAATAATGAAAGAGGGAGTTCTGACCAAGACGGAGGCATAGGTAGAAACAGTTCACTTCCCAGCACAACCAAAGAAGGATAACAACCAACCTGAAAAAATGAACATCCTGAACCACCAGAATAGCAAACTGCAAGGAACTCTGACAACCAAGGAGTTAAAAAAACATTAATTCAGATCAGTAGGAGGGATGGAGACAGGCAGCCAGTAGTGGGGAGAGGACCCTTGGGAACATGGTCAACTACGTGAAGAGGAGGGGCTGGCTGACTGGGAAACTAAAGGTTCAAAACCTTTAGCTGTAAAATATTGTGGGGGTTGTGAAGGCATGAGAAACTCCCAGTCTCAAAGGAGAGTTCGTTGGAAGGTGGGGCTAGAGCGGAGCAAGCAAGCGGAATTGTTCCCTCTCTGACCCTTCCCCCACAGACAGCACCACAATGCAACAAAGAGGGTTGCCCCACTCTGATGAATACCTAAAACTCCACCCACTTACAACATAATAGGTGCACCAAGACAAAGAAAACATGGCCCAAATGAAAGAACAGATAAAAACTTCAGAAAAGAGCTAAAGGATGAAGAGATAGACAACTTATCTGATGCAGAGTTCAGTGGTAATCAGGATGCTCACAGAACTGATTGAGCTCAGTCACAAAATGAAGAAAGAAATGAAGGCTGCACAAAGTGAAATAAAGCAAAATATACAGGGAATCAACAGTGAAGGAAACCAGGACTCAAATCAATGATTTGGAATGAAAGGAAGAAATACACATCCAGTTGGAACAGAATAAAGGAACAAGAATTCAAAGAAATGATGAGAGGTTTGGGAACCTCCGGGACAACTTTAAGAATTCCAACATCCGAATCATAGGCATGCCAGCAGGAAAAGAGGAAAAGCAAGAAATTGAAAACTTATTTTAACAAAAAATGAAGGAAAACTTCCCCAATCTGACAAAGGAAATAGACTTCCAGGAAGTCCAAGAAGCCTAAAGAGTCCCAAAGAAATTGGACCCAAGGAGGAACACACCAAGGCACATCATAATTAAGTTACCCAAAACTAAGAGTAAGGAGAGAATCTTAAAAGCAGCAAGAGGAAAGGTGAGAGTTACCTACACTGGAGTATCCATAAGGCTATATAAGTTGACTTCTCAAAAGAAACCTTACAGGCAAGAAGAGGTTGGAAAGAAGTATTTGAAGTGAGGAAAAACAAGGACCTATATCCAAAATTATTCTATCCAGCAAAGCTATCATTTAGAATAGAAGGGTAGATAAAGTGCTTCCAAGATAAGGTCAAATTAAAAGAGTTCATCATCACCAAGCCCTTATTATATGAAATGTTAGAGAGTCTTACCTAAGAAAAAGAAGATCAAAACTATGAACAGTAAAATGACAACAAACTCATAACTTTCAACTCCTGAACCTAAAAAACAGAAAGAAAAACTAAGGAAACAACTATAACAGGAACAGAATCACAGAAATGGAGATCACATGGAGAGTTATTAGTTGGGGGGAAAGGGGGAGAATGGGAGGAAAGGTACAGGAAATAAGAAGCATAATTGGTAAGTATAAAATAGACAGGGGGAGGTTAAGAATAGTATAGGAAATGGAGAAGCCAAAGAACTTATATATACAACCCATGAACATGAACTAAGGAGAAGAGGAGAATGCTTGAGGGTAGAGGGGTGCAGGGTGGGGGGAAGTAAGGGGGAGAAAAGAATGGGACAACTGTAATAGCATAATCAATAAAATATACTAAGAAAAATGATGAAAGAAAACTTCCCTATCTTAGTGAAGAAAATAGACATACAAGTCCAGGGAGCACAGAGAGTCCCAAACAAGATGGACACAAAGAGGATCACACCCAGATGCATCATAATTAAATTGCCAAAGGTTAAAGATAAAGAGAGAATCTGAAAAGCAGCAAGAGAAAAACAGATAGTTACCTACAAAGGAGTTCTCATAAGACTGTCAGCTGATTTCTCAAAAGAAACTTTGCAGACTAGAAAGATGCGGCAGGAAGTATTCAAAGTGATGAAAAGCAATGATCTACAACCTAGATAATTACTCTATCCAGCAAAGCCAGCATTTAGAAAGGAGAGGAGATAAAGTGCTTTCCAGACAATATAAAGCTAAAAGAGTCCATCATCACTAAACCATTATTATATGAAATGCTTAAGGGACTTATTTTTAAAAAGAAAAAGAAAATCAAAACTATGAACATTAAAATGGCAATGAATACATAACTATCAACAATTGAATCTAAAAAAATAATAACTAAGCATATAAGCAGAACAGAAATAGATTCATAGATATGGAGAACGTTTGGATGGTTGCCAGGTGGGAGATGCTTTGGAGGAGTGGGAGAAAAGATGAAGGAATTAAGAAGTACAAATTGGTAGTTACAGAATAGACAGGGAGATGTTAAGAACAGTATGGGAAATGGAGTTGCCAAAAAACTTACATGTATGACCCATAGATATGAACAAAGGAGGGAATTGTCAGGGGAAGTAGGGGGTGCTTGGTGGAGGAGGGGCAAAGGGAGAAAATTGGGACAACTATAATAGCATAATCAATAAAATATAATTTAAAAGTAAAATAAAATAAACAGAACAAATATCACAGGATATTGGAGCCACTTCTGAGGTAATGCAATGTACTTTAAATGACCATGTTATTAAAACTTTGTATAAAGAGAGGAAAGAATATTTTAAAAATGTTCATACTACTCAAAGCCACCTAAGACTTAATGCAATCCCTATTGAAATTTCAATGGCATTTTATAGAAATAGAAAAAAATCCCAAAATGTATAAGGAAACACAAAAGACCACAAATATGAAAAAAGCAAACATTTAAAAAGCCAAAGCAAACATGAAAAAGAAAAGCTGGAGACATCACTCATCCTCACTTCAAACTATACTGGTATACAAAGCTATAGTGATCCAAACAATATAGTATTGGCATAAAAATAAGCACATACCAATGGAACAGAACTGAGAGTTCAGAAGCAAAGCCCTGAACATATGATCAAGTGATATTTAACAAAGGATCCAACAATACTCAGAGGAAAAAAAATAATATATTCAGTAAATGATGTTGGATAACTGCATAATCACATGCAGAAAAATAAATTGGACCCCTATCTTATATCTCCCAGAAAAACTCAAAAGATATAAACTTTAACACAAGAATTGAAACTGTAAGGCTCCTAGAAGGAAACATAAGGGAAAAGATCCTTGACATTGGTCTTGGCAATAATTTTTTTGAATATGACCACAAAAGGACAAGCAACAAAGGGTAAATCAGGAAAAGCAGTTCATTACCTACAAGAGAACTCCCATAAAACTGTTAGCTGATTTCTCCACAGAAACTTTACAAGCCAGATGTGACTGGCACAAAATATTCAAAGTGATGAAAAGCAGGAACCTACAACCAAGGTTTCTCTACCCAATAAAGCTATCATTTAGATTCAAAGGATAGATAAAGAGCTTCCAAGATGCACCTGCAAAAAAAATTCTAGAGGAGTTTACCACCACCAAACCAGTATTACAAGGAATGTTAAAGGGACTTCTTGAAGAAAATGGAGGAAGAAAGGGGATAGGGAGAAGTGGGAGGAGAAGGAGAAGGAGAAGGAGAAGGAGGAGGAAGAAGAGGAGGAGAAAGAAGAAGGAAGGAAGGAAAGAAGGAGAGGATGGAGGAGGAGGAGGAGGAAGAGGTCAAATGTATGAATAATAAAATATCAATAACTATATATCAATCAATAATTACTTACATGTAAATAGATTAAATGCGCCAATCAAAATATATAAAGTGGCTAATAGGATAAGAAAACAAAATCCTGGCATATGCTGTCTATGAGAGACTCCCTTCAGGTTAAAAGGCACACACAAACTGAAAATAAAGGGATGAAAAAAGATACTTCAAGAAAATGGAAATGAAAAAAAAAAAAGAGTAGGTAGCAACATTTATGCCAGACAAAATAGGCTTTAAAACAAAGGCTATAACAATATACATAAAAGGACTCAGCAATTTCACTACTAAGTATTTATTTTTTAAAAAACACTAATTTGTGCCCTGGCTGGTGTGGCTCAGTGTGAGCACCGGCCTGCAAATCGAAGGATCCCCAGTTTGATTCCCAGTCAGGGCACATGCCTGGGTTGCAGGTCAGGTCCCCAATGGGGGCACACAAGAGGCAACCATACATTGATGTTTCTCTCCCTCTCTTTCTCCCTCCCTTCCCCTCTGTCTAAAAATAAATAATTTTTTTTAAAAACCACTAATTTGAAAAGACATATGCATCCAAATGTTCTTTTCAGTATTACTTACAATAGCCAAGATATGGAAGCAATCCAAATGTCCATCAATAGATGAATGGATAAAGAAGTGGTGCATATATGAGGTCTTTCCATGCATGCGTGCATGCCCTCACTGTTCAGTGGGGGTATTAGACACCTTGAGTGAGCATGTGCACTGTATGGCCGTCACATGCAAAACAAGTGAGCAAATAGAACAACAAATCTGCATCAAATGTTGCATTAAACTTGAACATTTCTCTGCAGAAACTATTCAGATGATTAAGAAGCCCACAGCTATGGGCAACTGGTGATTGGCAGCTTCATCACAACAATGTGACCGCTCATGCATCATGCATCGTGCAGAGTTTTTTGGCGAAACATCAAATCACCCAGGTGACTCAGCCCTCTTACAGCCCAGATTTGGTGCCCTGCAACTTCTGGCTTTTCCCAAAACTAAAATCACCTTTGAAAGGGAAGAGATTTCAGGCCATTGATGAGATTCAGGAAAACATGGCAGGGCAGCTGATGGTGACTAGGAGAAGTGTATGAGGTCCAAAGGTGCCTACTTTGAAGGGGACTGAGACATCATTGTCCTATGTACAATGTTTCTTGTATCTTGTATCTTCTTCAATAAATGTCTCTATTTTTCATATTACATGGCTGTATACCTTCTGGATAGACCTCGTATGCAATGGAATATGATAGCCATAAAAAAGAATGAAATTTTGCCACCTGCAACATGGGTGGACCTAGAGGCCATTGTGCTAAGTAAAAATAAATCAAACAGAAAGACGGATGCCATATGATATCACTTATATGTGGATTCTATGGAACAAAATAAAAAACAAAACCAGAAACAAGATCATAGATAGAGAGAACATTTTGATGGTTACCAGATGGGAGAGGTATTGGGAGAATGATTGAAAAGGGGAAGGGATTAAGAAGTACAAATTGGTAGTTACAAAATAGTCATGGAATGTAAATTATAGCATAGGAAATATACTCAATAATATTATAATAACTATGTGTGGTATCAGATGGGTACTAGATTTATCAGGATGATCACTTTGTAAGTTATATAAATGTCTAATCACAATATTGTACACCTGAAACCAATATAACATTGTACATCAATCTAATTGACAAATTTTTAATATTTTTTAAAAATCAAAGGATAAAATAAATAAGTGAGACTACATCAAACTAAAAATCTTCTGCACAGCAAAAGAAACAATCAACAAAATGAAAAGGCAATCTATGGAAAGGGGGCGAGTACTTGCAAACCATATATATGATAAGGGGTTACATCAAAAACATATAAAGAACACATCCAACTCAATAACAAAACAACAAAGAACTCCATTTTAAAATGGGAAGAGCAACTGACTAGATATTTTCCCAAAGAAGACATCTAAATTGCCAACAAGTACATTAAAAGATGTTCAGCATGACTAATCATCAGGGAAATTCAAATCAAAACCACAATGAGATATCATCTTACACCTGTTAGAATTTCTATCATCAAAAAGACTAAAGATAGCAAGTGTAGGCAAGAATATGGAGAAAAGAGAATCTTTGTGCACTGTTGGTGGAAGTTGGTGCAGCCACTAAGTAAAACTGTATGGAGGATCCTCAAAAAATTAATATGATCAAGCAATCCACTTCTGGGTACAGCTAAAGAAAATGAACAGGATCTCAAAGACACATCCACACTACCATGTCTACTGCAGCATTATTACAATAGCTAAGACATAGAAACAATGTGTCTGTTGGTGGATGAAGGGATAGTAAAGATACCACACACGCACTATTATTTATCCATTAAAAAGGTTGAAATTCTCCCATTTGCAACATTATGCTGGGTGAGATAAGTCAGACCAGACAAAGACAATACCATATGATATCAATGATACATGGAATCTAAAAAAGCCAAACTCAAAAAAAGTGTATAGAATAGTGATTGCCAGAAGCTGTGGGGTGGGAATTGTGGGAAGTAGTTGCTCAAAGGGTACAGACTTCTAGTTAGAAGATAAGTAAGTCATAGGCATTTAATGCACAGTTGTATTTCAGATAACAATATTATTATGTGATTAAAGTTGCTAATTGAGTAGATCTTAAGTGTTCTCACCATAAGAAAGAAATTATAATTATCTGTAGTGGTGGAGGTTCTAGATAGCACTACAGTGGCAATAATATTGCATGTATAAAAGTGAATCAAATTAACACATGGCATATGATATCAGTGTATACTGAAAGTGACACATGTTGTTGTTTTGTAAAATGAAACAATAAGGTTAATTATATGTCAATAAAGCTAGAGGAGGAAAGTGGTGCCAGAGCCTACAGAAAAGGAGAAATGGGAATTACTGTTTATCAACTGGTATAGAGTTTCATTCAAGATCATTTAAATTTTCTGTAGTTGGATGGTGGTGATGGTTGAACAGCAATGTGAATATACTTAATGCCACTGAACTATGCACTTAAAAATGGCTAAACGGTAAATTTTGTGTGTATTTTTCCACAACAAAAAGGGCATATTACTTGTAATGATTTTTCTCGGCTCATGATGAGCTGGCAGATATTACCAATACTGCTCAGCTGTTATTTCTTCAAGGAGGCAATTCTGAGTTTTCAGTGACCTGATAATCAGCCTCTATGAATAGTTGGCTTGGAGCAATTAAGAAGTGAGAATGTTTTAATAAGTTAAGAAAACACTAGACAACATTAAGTTGTATCAGGATTGTTACAACTGATCATTGTAAAATATACGTGTGTTTGCATGTAGGTGTTGGTATGAAAGCAGAAAAAGACTGAGTTGAACAAATCACAGAACTTATAAATATGCAAAGTGCATAGAGCCTGTGGTTATTCATTATATAGTATTCATCAGCAGGTACTTTGTGGAAAATATGTAAATCTATCAGGTGTTTTTGAGTCAGTAGTATCTACAACAAAATTCATTAATTTCATTGGTTCTAGGGATTTTTGTAAGGAAAAAAAGCTGAACATCTGGATATAAATAAGAATCAGCCGTCTGATGTGGCTCGGTGGATTGAGCACTGGACTGCGAAGCCAAGGGTCACCAGTTCAATTCTCAGTCATAACACAGGCCTGGGTGCAGGCCAGGTCCCCAGTAGGGAGCTCGTGAGAGGCAACCACACATTGATGTTCTCTCTACCTCTTTCTTCCTGCCTTCCCCTCTCTCTAAAAATAAATAAATAAAATCTTTCTTTAAAAAAAGAAGAATTAGATGGAAATTATAAAACTGAAAACTATGATAATCCAAATTAAACACTTATTGTAGGTCCCAAATGCATGGCAGAGATGACAGAAGAAAGAGTCAAAAACTTTGAAAATAGGAATTACATAATCTGAACAACAGAAAGGGAAAAAAATATTGTAAATAATTACCAAAAACTCAGGGACCTGAAAATAATACCAAAAGCTTTAACATGGATGTGAGAGTCCTGTAAGGGGAAGAAAAATAGTGTGGTTCATAGACGATATATTTCTAGAAAGGATGGCTAAACATTTCCCAATTTGGAAAAAGATTTGCAGATTCAAGAAGCTCATAGAACTTCAAAGAACAACTCAAAGAAATCCATGCTCAGACACATAGTACTCAAATTGCTAAAAACTAGAAACAAAGAAAAAGTTATTAATGCCACCAAGGGAAAACTACACATTGCACACAGTAAAACAAAAACTCAAATGAATATAAATTTATTATGAGAAACCATGACCACCAGAAAGAAATGCAACAATATTTTTTAAGTGCTGGAAGAAAAACAAACTCTCACCCTAAAATTCTATATACAATGAAAATGTCCTTCAAGATGAAGGTGAAATACAGTTTCAGATGAAGAAAAACAGAACACCTTGTCACAAACCTGCTCTAAAAAAAAAAAAAGATAAGCCCTGGGCACATGGCTCAGTTGGTTAGAACAATGTCCCATACACCAAATGGTTGCAGGTTCGATTCCTAGTCAGAACACATACATAGGTTGCACATTTGATTCCCAGTCAGGGCAGGCACAGGAGGCAACTGATTAACGTTTCTCTCTCACATCACTGTTTGTCTCTCTCTCCCTCTCTCCCTTTCTCCCTTTCCCTCTCTCCCTTCTTCTCCTTCTCTCTCTCCCTCCTCCTCTTCCTTCCTCTCTCTCTCTAAAATCAGTGAACATGTCCTTGGGTGAGGATTTTTAAAAAAGAAATGCCAAAAATTCTTTGAAGGAAAATGATACTAGAAGAAAACTTGGAACATCAGAAAGAAGTGGAAGCAATAGAAATGGTCAAAATCTGGGTAAACAAGATAGACTATTCTCTTTTTTATTCTTAAAAATATAGATGATAGTTGAAAACAAAAACTGTGACATTGGTGAGATTTTCAATGTATGTAGATGTAATATATATAAAAAGTAAAACATAAAGAGGAGAGAGTGAAGTAAACAACATGACTGGAGGTTGCTATATTCCACTTAAAGTTGTAAAATACTAATTATAGGTAGACTATAAAAAGTTTAAGTGTGTTTATTCTAATCCCTAGAGCAACCACTAACAAAGCTAGTAAACATATGTGCTCAAAATTCACAAAAGAGCACTGGCCAGTGTGGCTCAGTTGCTTGGAGTGTCATCCATAACTGAAAAATTGTGGGTTTGATTCCCAGCCAGGGCACATACCTAGGTTGCTGATTCATTTCCCAGTCTGGGAGCTTACAATGCCTCTGTCCAGGCACATATGGGAGGCAATCAATCGATATTCTCTCTCATGTCAACGTTTCTCTCTCTCCCTTTCTCTCTCCCTTCCTCTCTTCTAAAAATCCATGAAAACAAAGTCATCAGGTGAGGATTTTTAAAAAGCAAAAGAGGACTTCCAGACAAGATGGAGGTATAGGTAGATACACTTAGCCTCCTCACACAACAACAACAACAAAAAGGACAACAATAAATTTAAAAACAAAAATCAACCAGAGCTGCCAGAAAATTGAACTGTATGGAAGTCCAACAACCAAGGAGTTAAAGAAAAAAACAATCATCCAGACCACTGGGAGGGGCAGAGGCAGGCCGCCAGGGCAGAGAGGATGCGTGGCAAGGTGGCAACTGGCAGACCAGGCAGTCCTACATATGCATGTGGAAACACGGAGACAAAGAGCTGTGGAGTAAGACAGACTGCAAAATCCACGGTTCCAGTGCAGGAAAAGTAAATCTCAAAAGCTCTGGCTGTGAAAACCTGTAGTGGATGCAGCAGCAGGAGAAACTCCCAGACTCACAGGAGAGTTTGTTGGAGATACCCACAAGGTCCTAGAATGTACACAAACCCACCTACCCAGGAATCAGCACCAGAAGGGTCAAATTTGCTTGTGAATAGTGGGGGAAGTGACTGAAAGCTTGTCAAGAACCAAGCAAGTGGGATTGTTTAATCTCGGACCCCTCACCCACATACAACACCGTAAAACAGTGATGTGGGTTGCTCCACCCTGGCAAATACCAAAATCTCCACCCTTTACAATATAACAGGTGCACTGAGACAAAGAAATATGGCCCAAATGAAAGAAGAGATCAAAACTCTAAAAATAGAACTAAGTGGAAGAGATAACCAACCTATCAGATGCAGAGTTCAAAACACTGGTAATCAGGATGCTCACAGAAATGAGTGAGTATTGTTGCAAGATGGAGGAAAAAGTGAAGGCTATGCAAAGTGAAATAAAGAAAAATATACAGGGAATCAACAGTGAAGAGAAGGAAACCGGACTCAAAAGAACAATTCGGAGCAGAAGGAAGAGATAAACATTCAACCAGCACAGAATGAAGAAACAAGAATTCAAAAAAATGAAGAGAGGTTTAGGAACCTCTGGGACAACTTTAAACATTCCAACATCTGAATCATAGGGGTGCCAGAAGGAGGAGAGGAAAAGCAAGAAACTGAAAACTTATTTGAAAAAATAATGAAGGAGAACTTCTCCAATCTTGCAAAGGAAATAGACTTCCAGGAGATCCAGGAAGTTCAGAGGGTTCCAGAGAAGTTGGACCCAAGAAAGTAGATACCAAGGCATATCATAATTACATTACCCAAGATTAAAGATAAGGAGAGAATATTAAAAGTAGCAAGAGGAAAGGAGACAGTTACCTACAAAGGAGTTCCCATAAGACTATCAGCTGATTTCTCAAAAGAAATCTTACAGGCAAGAAGGGGCTGGCAAGAAGTATTCAAAGTCATGAAAAGCAAGGACCTACCTCCAAGATTACTCTACCCAGCAAAGTTATCATTTACAGTAGAAGAGCAGATAAAGTGTGAGGGGAACCCCGTCCTGCAGAGTACTCCCAGTTGCAGAAGAAATGAGTTGTCCCAGACACAATCAGTCTGGCAGGAAATGGGATGGCAATTCCCTCTAGCGGAGAATGCCCTGAACCCTTCCCTGAAGTGGCTTTTATTGGAATCAGGTATGTGGAGGGATATACAGCATACATGCAAAATTTATCAATCCATATCAGAAGACTATAAATAACAACTGAAGGAACACAGAGATCTGTCTCAGGTCAGGGTCTGTCAGACATGCTGGCGACAGATGGTCTTTAAGTCATGGTTCATGAATTCAGGAGTTCACTCCTTATGCTTTGAACTTAAACTTCTGGTTTATACCAACAGAGCTATGCAAAGCAAAGCAAGCTTCAAAGGATACAATGCCTTTTTTATGGCTGATTTCCCACGGAAACCCTCGGTGCTAGCATCGGATCATGCCTGCCTCCTGCATTCCTGGCATTCCAGTCAAGACTTACAGGCCTCTTTCAAGGCCTCACTTGTGTGGGGCTACAGTCTCCAGTACCACACAAAGTGGTCCCCAACAAAGTGCTTCCCAGATAAGGTCAAGTTAAAGGAGTTCATCATCACCAAGCCCTTATTATATGAAATGTTCAAGGGACTTACCTATGAAAAACTAGATAAAAAACTATGAACAGTAAAATGACAACAGGCTCACAACTATCAACAACTGAATCTAAAAAAAAAAAAACTAAGCAAACTAAAACAAGAACAGGATCACAGAAATGGAGATCACGTGGAGGGTTATTAGTGGAGAGGGGAAGAGGAAGAATGGAGGGAGAAAGTACAGGGAATAAGAAGCATAAATAGTAGGGACAAAATAGACAGAGGGAGGTTAAAAATAGTGTAGGAAATGGAGAAGCCAAAGAACTTAGATGTATGACTCATGGACATGAACTAAGGGGTGGGGGGAATGCTGGCAGGAGTAGGGTTCATGGAAGAGGGGAATAAAGGGGAGAAAAAAATGGGACAAATGTAATAGCATAATCAATAAAATATACATAAACAATTTAAATATTAATTTAAAAAAGCAAAAGAAAAATTCGCAAGATATAAATTAAAATGAAGTACTAAAATGATATTCAAGTATCACTTTCCAAAAGTGCAGGAAAGGGGACACAGAGGAATGGAAAACAGAAGGAACAAATAGAAAACAAATAATAAATTGGTAGACTTAAGGTCAAACATACCAATTATCACATTAAATGCACAAAATCTAAACACAAAATTGTTATATACAGATTTGCAGGATGAATTTTTAAAAATACCCAACTATATCCTACAAGAAACCTACATTAAATATACTGATGTATGTAGATTAAAAGTAAAGATTGGAGGGGCAAAATATGGATACATTTTCCACTACACCTTCATTGGCTAAGCAGCTGTCAAGAACAAAGGTCATGTCTTCTGATACCTGGCAAACAAATGCATTATTGCCTCACAAATTGATTGTTTCTCTGAGATGGCCAAAAGTGGTTTGGGTAGAAGTTTCAGGAACAAGTGGAGGAACAGCTGCCTTCCTATGAGACTAGAGAGATTCCATGAAAGAGTATGGATGCCATGCAGGAAGCAATGGTCTCAGCAGAGGAGGTGTTTGAAACTGCTTGGAAGCTGGAGAAACAGGAGAAAAACGATGGAAGAAGTAAAACAAAGGGCTGGTTGACATTGTCCTCACATCTTCTGCAAACAGCAGTAGTACCCTGGAGAAGGCTGAATAGACAAGTGACAAACCCAAAAAGAAGAAAAAATGCCCCAGAAAAAAAGGCTCCTCAGAAGAATTTAATGGAAAACCTGTCTATCTCTTTTTCCAAATGCAAGAAAAAAATCTTTTTCCAAGGAGTAGTTAGTTAGTAGTGATCTTTAAAAGACAGATAACAGTGGAAGTCATCCCAAAAGGAAGAAATTGTTCCCCCAAAAGAAATCAGTTAGTGACTCTAAAGAGGCAGGAAGCATCTGTCCCCAGGAAAAAGGGGAAAATCTCCAATTAGAAAATGGGCAAAGGACATGAACACTTCTCCAAGGAGGACATACACAGGGCCCAGAGGCATATGAAATGATGCTCAGCATCACTAGCCATCAGAGATGCAAATTAAAACTGCAGTGAGATACCACTTCACACCTGCCAGAATGGCCAACATAAACAAATCAACAAACAAGTGCTGGAGAGGTTGTGGAGAAAAGGGAACCCTAGCACACTGTTGGTGGGAATTCAGATTGGCACAGCGACTGTGGAAAACAATATGGAATTTACTCAAAAAATTAAAACTGCAGCTGACTTTTGACCTAGCAGTTCCACTTCTGGAATTATACCCTAAGAATCCTGAAACACCAATTCAAAAAAAACTTAAGCACACCAATGTTCATAGCAGCATTATTTACAATATCCAAGTATTGGAAACAGCCTAAGTTTCCATCAGTAAATGAGTGGATCAAAAAACTGTGGTACATTTACACAATGGAATATTACACAGCAGAAAGAAAAAGGAAGCTCCTACCCTTCACGATGGCATGGACGGAACTGGAAAGCATTGTGCTAAGTGAAAAAAGCCAGGCAGTGAAGGACAAATGCCATATAATCTCACCTATAAGTAGAACCTAGTCAACGAAACAAACAAGCAAGCAAAATATCCTCACAAAACTAAAACCACAAAAGACTGAATAGCCATAGCAATCTTAAGAAAAAGAACAAAGTGTGAGGTATCACACTACCTGATATCAAACTATACTACAAGCCAATAGTAATCAAAACAGAATGGTACTGGTATAATAAAAGACATATAGATCAATGAAATATAATAGAGAACCCAGAAATAAACCACAACTATATAGTCAATTAATCTATAACACAGGATGAGAACATAAAATAAGGTACAGTCTATTCAATAAATGGTGTTGGGAAGATTAGGCAGATGCTAGATAAAATGAAACAATATCACTTTCTTACACCCAAAATGGATTAAAGATTTAAATGTAAGACTCAAAAAAACTCCTAAAAGAGAAAATAAGTAGTAAAATCTCTGAGATTTCTTTTAGCAATATTTTTTCTCATATATACCCTCAGGCAAGGAAACAAAAGAAAAAATAAACAAATGGGACTGCATCAAACTAAAAAGTTTTGCACAGCAAAGGAAAATATCAACAAAATGAAGACAACCTACTGAATGGAAGAAGATATTTGCCAATGATACATCTAATAAAGGGGTACTATTTGAAATATACACAGAGCTCACAAAACTCAACACTAAAAAAATGAACAATCAAAAATTGGGCAGTGAACCTGAATTGGCACTTCTCCAAAGAGGACATACAAGTGCACAATGGACATATGAAAATGTGCTCAATATCACTAATCATCAGAGAAATGCAAATTAAAGCCGCAATGAGATATGATCTCACACCTGTCAGAATGACTATCATCAATAAATCCACAAATTACAAGTTTTGGTGAGGATGTAGATAAAAGGGAAACCTGTGTACTCTTGGTGGGAATTCAGATTGGTGCAGCCATTATGGAAAACAATAAGAGATTTCCTCAAAAAATTAAAAATGGAACTGCCTTATGAGGCAGCAATTCCACTTCTGGGGATATATCTGAAGAAACCCAACTTAAAAGAATATGTGCACCCTATATTCATTGCAGCATTATTTATAATAGCCAAGACTTAGAAACAATCCAAGTGCCCATCAATAAATGAGTAGATAAAAAAGATGTGGTGTATATATACAGTGGAATATATTCATCCATTAAAAGGAATGAAATCTTACCATTTTAAAAGCATGAATGGACTTAGAGGGTGTTATACTAAGTAAAATAAATCAGAGAGGGACAAATATTATATAATTTCACTTATGTGTGAATCAAAAGAACAGTATAAACCAAAATAGGAACAGATTCACAGATACAGATGGTTGCCAGAAGACAGGGAATTTGGGGGACTCAGTGGAAAATGTGAAGGAATTAAGGACTTCCCATCAAGATGGTGGCATAAGTAAACACAGGTCACTTCCTTGTACAACCACATCAAAATTACAACTAAACGATAGAAAAAACATCACTCAGAACCATCAGAAATCAACTTGAATGGAAATCTGACAAATATGGAATTAAAGAAACAACATCCATCCAAAATGATAGGTGGCACAGATATACAGAATGGGTTGGTCCCGCATCGAAGTACAGTGCATAAAAATCCAGGAGGGATCTCTCAGAAGTGAGGAGCACCAGCCCCACCCCAGGACCCCAAGCCCAGGGTTCCAGTGCCAGGAAGATAAGTCCCCATAACTATTGGCTGCAAAAACCAGCAGAGATCAAGTCAGTGGAAGAAAATGCTTGAGCCCAAAGCAAATCCCCTTAAAGAACTCACACATAGACTTACCCAGAATCACTCCCCCTGAGCTCCAGCACCAGAGTGGCATCTTGAAAGGCACCAGAGGCATACATAGAGGAACTGAAGTGTCTGGCATCAAGCCAAGAGCTGGGAGACAGCTTTCTTCCAGACAGAAAGGTGGTGAAAGGCCACTGTTCCTTTTCTGAACATTCCCCTCCTCCACCACCAACAGAACCACAGAGCCAGGAGGTGGATGCCATATCTGATAGTCAATCAACCTGGCTAACATGGTTTTCCCTGCCCTGGAGATCCCCTGAAACTCTATCCCACCCAACTTACAGGTCCAACCAAGCTGTTAGTGACCTCTCCATATGAATGGCTGATCTCTGCTCGTGTTTCAGAACTTTCTAAGTCCTCTCAAACAAGCAACAGCTGACTTCAATCAACCCCAGGCCCACTTACCTCTTGCTAAATGGCTCCAGGACTGGGACTAGCAGCAGCCAGCCAAGATTAGAGCTTGGCTTTGCCTGGGAATCTCCAAGTCCAGCAAAAGTAGAAGCCGTCTCAGATTGTTTTATAGCCCAGGTAGGGTGGCCCTGGGCAAAACACAGGTTGGGGCTGATCTTGCCCTGCACTAACTGGGAAACCCAGAGCCTGCACACCCAATGGACAGCTACAGACCACATCAGAGTACCACCTCATTGCCCCTGCACAGCTGATCCTCCATGGAGGGTGGAGGTTGGTGGTCAATGGTCATAGGTAATCTGTACAGCTGACTGGTCTGGGTAAATCCCCCCACTTCCATTGACCTGCCAACAGGAATCAAGGCTTAACTACAGGAGGAGGGTGTACTCAGTGCACATAAAGGGTGTACCTCAAGTACCCAGCTTGAGTGATAGGTTAAGCTGTGCCACTGAACCTTACAGGACACCTGCTACATTAGGTCACGCTCCCAAGACAGGGAATCATAGCAGCTCTACTTAATACATAGAAACAAAGTCAGGGAGGCTGCCAAAATGAGGAAACAAAGAATCATGGCCCAAATGAAAGAACAGATCAGAACTCCCTAAAAAGAGCTAAACAAAATGGAGATAAGCAATCTATCAGATGCAGAGTTCAAAACACGGGTTATAAGGATGTTCAAGGAACTTAGTGAGGATCTCAAGAGCATAAAAAAAGATCTAATTAGATCAAAGCCAACACTAATTGAAATAATGAACAACTAACAGGGAAACAACAGTAGAGTGGATGAAGCTGAGAATCGAATCAATGATTTGGAAAATAAGGAAGCAAAAAACAACCACACAGAACAAGAAGAAGAAGAAAGAATCCAAAAAAATGAGGATAGTATAAGCAGCATCTTGGACAACATCAAGAGATCCAACATTCACATCACAGAGGTTCCAGAAAGAGAAGAGAAAGAGCAAGAAATTGGAAATATATCTGAAAAAATAGTGAAAAAAAACTTCACCTAATTTGGTGAAGGAAATAGACATGGAAGTCCAGGAACCACAGAGAGTCCAAACAAGATGGATGCAAGAGACCCATCTAAGACACATCATAATTAAAATGCTAAAGGGTAAAGATAAAGAAAGAATCTTAAAGGCAGCAAGAGAAAAGTAGTTACCAGATGGTTGCCAGATGGGAGGGGGTGCAGAAAATGGATGAGGGGTGAGGGGATTAAGAAATACAAATAGGTAGTTACAGAATAGCCATGGGGATGTAAAGTACAGTACATGAAATGGAATAGCCAAAGAATTTATACATATGACCCATGGGCATGAACAATGGTGGGAGGTTTGCCTGAGGGAAGGGGGAGTGTGAAGCAGAGGAGGCAAGGGGGGGAAATCAGGACAACTGTAATAGCACAAGGAATAAAATATAATTTTTTAAAACCCAATTACAACAAGAGAGCTAATATAAACAGCATAAAGCGTATCCCAAGAGCATCAAGTTCAGGAGATCAAGAAGACTACACCATTGAATTTCACAGGTCTCCTACCATAGAATGTCACACCACAAACTCAGGGAGTCAAAGTAGATCAATATAAGAAGCAGAAAAAAGAAGAGTACCTAAAATAGAGACACAAAGAAACAACCTCCAATCAAAAAGAAAGGAGGAATCCCCAGAAAGAATGCTATATGATATAGAGGCAAATAAACTATCAGATATTGGGTTCAAAATAAAGGTTATAAGGAAGCTCAATGAGCTCAGTGAGAACTACAAAGCACTACAGGGAAGTTACAAGGAACTTACTGCAAACTACATCAACATGAAAAAAACATAGAAACTATCCATAAGAGCTAGGAAGAAATGATTAATACAATTCCTGAATTGAAGAACACAGTAGAAAGAATTAAAAACAAGCTAGATTAATCACAGGATCAAATCAGCGAACTAGAAGACAAAATAGAAAAAATTCTCAGACGGAACAACAAAATAAAAAAAGACTCAAAAGAATGAAGAAGATTTAAGGGAATGGCATGACAACATGAAATGTAATAATATCCATATCATAGGAATACCAAAAGGAGAAGAGGAGCAAGAAATAGAAAACCCATTTGAAAAAGTAATGACAAAAAAACTTCCCTAACTTGATGAGAGAAAAAGTCACACAAGTCCAGGAAGCACAGAGGGTCCCAATCAAGATGACTCCAAAGAGGCCTACTCAGGACACATCATAATTAAAATGGCAATGTTTAAATACAAAGAGAGAAACTAAAAGGCAGCAAGGAAGAAACTAGTAACACACAAGAGAGCTCTGATACGGCTAGCAGCTGATTTCTTAACAGAAACATTACAAGCCAGAAGGGAATGGCAAGGAATATTCCAAATAATGAAGAGCAAAGACCTGCGACCAAGACTACTTTACCCAGCAAGACTCTCGTTTAGAATAAAAGGCGCAATAAGGAGCTTCCCAGACAAATATGAAAGGCTAAAAGAAAACGTCTCCACCAAACCAGCATTGCAAGAGATGCTAAAAGGACTGCTTTAAGAAGATGAAGAAAAGGAGACAGAGAGAAACACAAGAACAAAGGGGGAGGGAAGGGCAATGAATGAGTACTTATAGATAATAACCTTAAATGTAAATGGATTAAAAGCTCCAATCAAAAGACATAGAGTAATTGAATGGATAAGAAAACATAACCCACACATATGCTATCTACAAGAGACCCACCTCAGAACAAAAGACCTACACAGACTGAAAGTGAAGAGGTGGAAAAAAAAATACTCCAAGCAAATGGACCTAAAAAAAAAAAAATCTGGGATAGCAATACTTATATCAGACAAAATAGATTTCAAAACAAAGGCCATAAAAAGAGACAGAAGGAACCTTCATAATACTCAAGGGAAGACTCTATCAGGAAGATATAACCCTTGTAAACAAATATGCACCCAACATAGGAATACCCAAATATATAAGGAAAATCTTGGAGGACTTCAAGAAAGATACTGACGGCCACATACTTATTCTAGGGGATTTTAACACCCCACTGTCAACAATGGATAGATCTTCCAAGCGAAGCATCAACAAGGATATCGTGGCATTGAACAACACTCTAGATCAAATGGACTTAATTAATACAGAGCCTTTCACCCCAAAGAAGCAAAATATACATTCTTCCAAAGGCACCTGGAACATTATCAAAAACAGGCCACATGGTAAGTCACAAACAAGACTCAACAAATTAAAGAAAACTGAAATTATATCAAACATCTTCTCAGATCACAATGGCTTAAAACTAGAAAACATTCAAAATCATGGAGATTGAATAACATGTTATTAAATAACGAATGGGTTAACAGTGAGATCAAGGAAGAAATCAAAAATTTCTGGAAACAAATGAAAATAATAACACAACAGTCCAAAACAGATGGGACACAGTGAAGGCTACCCTGGGAGGGAAGTTTGTAGCAATACAGGCCTACCTAAAAAAAGATAGAAACATTTCAAATAAACAACCTAACCCTACATCTACGAGATCTAGAGGAACAACAACAAACAAAGCCCAGGGCAAGTAGAAGGAAGGAAATAATAAAGATCAGAGCAGAATTAAATGACATAGAGACTAAAAGAACAATTCAAAAAATCAATTAATCCAGGAGCTGGTTCTTTGAAAAGATAAACAAAATCAACATTCCTTTAACAAAACTCATCAAAAAGAAAGATACGGGACCCAAATAAACAAAATCAGAAACAAAAGAGGAGAAATCACAACCAATACTACAGAAATACAAATGATTGTAAGAAATTACTATGAACAACTATGTGCCAAGACATCTGACAACTGGGCAAAATGTACTGATTTCTAGAAACATATAATCTTCCAAAACTGAGTCAAGAAGAAGCAGAAAGCCTGAATAAACTGATAACAATTCTTGACGTTAAAGTAGTAATCAAAAACCTCCTGGCACTCAAAAGCCCTGGAACTGACAGCTTCACAGGCTAATTTTACCAAACATTTAGGGAAGAGCTAACTCCTATCCTTCTCAAACTATTCAAAAATTCAAGAAGAGGTAAGACTCCCAAACTCTTTTTATGAGGCCAGTATTATACTATTTCCAAAACCAGGCAAAGACACAAGAAAGAAAGAAAACTACAGGCCAATATCACTGATGAACATAGATGCTAAAATCCTCAATAAAATATTGGCAAACTGCATCCAGCAATACATTAAAAATATCATACACCATTATCAAGTGGTATTCATCACACAGATGCAAGATAGTACAATATTCACAAATCAATAAACATAACACACCATATAAACAAAATGAAAGACAAAAATCACAAGATCATATCAATAGATGCTAAAAAAGCATTTGATGAAATACAGCACCCATTTATGATAAAAAATGCTCAGCAAGTGGGAATAGAGGGAGCATACCTCAAAGAAATAAAGGCCATATATGAGAAACCTGCAGCCAACATCATATTCAACAGGCAAAAACTAAAAGCTGTCCCCCTAAGATCAGAAACAAGACAAGGATGTCCACTTTCACCACTGTTATTTAACATAGTACTGGAAGTTCTAGCCATAGCGATCAGACAAGATGAAGAAATAGAAAACATCCAAATTGGAAAGAAGGAAGTAAATTGTTATTAGTTGCAGACAACATGATAGTGTACATAGAAAACCACATAGGCACCACCAAAAAACTACTCGACCTAATAAAAACTACTCAGCAAAAAAGCAGGATACAAAGTAAATATTCAGAAATTGAAGGCATTTTTGCACACTAACAATGAAATATCAAAAACTATGAAAACAATCCAATTTACTCTAGCAACAAGAAAAATGAAATACTTAGGAATAAACTTAACCAAAGAGGTAAAACCCTATATTCGGAAAACTACAGAACACTGAAGAAAGAAATTAAGGAAGATACCAAATGGAAACATATATTGTGTTCATGGATTGGAAGAGTCAACATCATTAAAATGTCCATACTACCCACCCAAAGCAATTTATAGATTCAATGCAATTCTTATTAAATATCAATGACATATTTCACAGACATAGAACAAATATTTCAAAAAATCATATGGAACCAAAAATGACCCTGAATAGATGCAGCAATACTGACAAAGAAGAACAAAGCAGTAGGGATCACAATAGTTGATATCAAACTATACTACAAGGCCACTGTAATCAAAACAGTCTGGTACTGGCATAAGAACAGACACTAGATCAATGGAACAGAATAGAGAACCCAGAAATAAACCCATGTCTCTATGGTCAATTAATTATTCGACAAAGAGTGCAGAAGCATAAAATGGAGTAAAAATAGCCTCTTCAACAAATGGTACTAGGAGATCTGGACAGCTTCATGCATAAAAAAAGTGAAACTAGGCCACTAATTTACACCCTACACCAGAATAAATTCAAGATGGATAAAAGACCTAAACTTAAGCTGCAACACCATAAAAGTCTTAGAGGAAAACATGGGCAGAAAAATTTCATATATCTCATGCAGAAATATTGTTGCTGGTACAACCTCTGGGGCAAGAGAAATAAAAGAAAGAATAAACAAACGGGACTACATCAAATTAAAAATCTTCTCCATGACTAAAGAAAACACCATCAATATGAAAAGGGGACCAACCATATGGGAAAATATATTTGCCAATTATACCTCAGACATGGGTTGATCTCCAAAAATACATAAAGAATTCATATGACTCAACACCAGTAAGACAAACAATCCAATTAAAAAATGGGCAAAGGACCTGAAAGACGCTTCTCCAAGAAGGACAAATAGAGGGCCCATAGGCTTATGAAAGGATGCTCAATAGTACTAGCCATCAGAGAGATGCAAATTAAAACCACAATGAGATAACACCTCACACCAGTCAGAATGGACAACATAAACAAGCCAACAAACACAAGTACTGGCAAGGTTGTGGAGAATAGGGAACCCTAGTGCACTGTTGGTAGGAATGCAGACTGGTACAGCCATCATGGAAAACAGTATGAAATTTCCTCAGAAAACTAAAAATGGAGCTGCCATTTGACCCAGCAATTTCACTGCTGGGATTATACACCCTAAGAATCCTGAAACACCAATTCAAAACAACCTATGCACCCCTATATTCATAGCAGTACAATTTACAATAGCCAAGTGCTGGAAACAGACTAAGTGCCCATCAGTAAATGAGTGGATCAAAAACCTGTGGCACATTTACACAATGGAATACTATGCAGCAGAAAGAAAGAAGGAACTCCTGCCTTTTCACAACAGTATGGATGGAACTGGAGAGTATCATGCAGGTAGCAAAAGAAATACCATATGATCTCACCTGTAACAGGTACTTAATGAACAAAACAAACTAACAAAATAGAACCAGAGGTGTGGAAACAAGGAACAAACTGACAGGGACCAAAGGGGAGGAAGAAGGGGGATAAGGGAGGAAAGAAGGGGAAGGGCCTAGTTAAAAACAAGTATAAATGACCCATGGACGTGGACAATGGGTTGGTGATTGACTGTGGGCTGGGGGCTGGTCAGGGGAGAGCAATGGGAAAATTGGGACAACTGTAACAGTCCAACAATAAAAAGAAGATATCATTCCCCTCAAATAACCAAGCAGAGAAATAATTCATCAAATGCCATGAATAACCAAGGTAACAAGGTAGTTCAAAAAGAAAATGAAAAATCTCCAGAAAGTAAATTTAAATGACAGAGAATTCAAGATTGCACTTCTAAAAAAAGAACCTCAGTGAGATACTAACAAAAACTTAGAAATTAGCCCAATGATCTTAGAAATAAAAATCAATGAACAAAAGGAGTACATGACCAAAGAGATTGAAACATAAAAAAGAAAGAATCAGAAATTCTGTCATGGAAATAGAATACAGTGTGGTGATTGCAGGGCTGGGAGTGGGGGGAGAGGAGGTAGAAAAGGTATAAGGAAGATAAATGGTAATGGGAAAATACAATAAAAATGAGAAGAAATTCTGGAGCTGAAGGACTCAATAAATGAGATGAAAAATGAATTAGAGGACTTAATAAATAGGGAAGACCAGATGGAAGAAATAGTGACATAAAAGAAATCTATCCCAGCAAGCTGTGCAACGAGCTGGGCCTCATCTCCTCCCTGCCAACCGGTCTGTTGCCTGAGCTATTTAGTCTGTTGTGATGCATCAGGGAGGCCTGTATGGTTTAGAGCAGCAAGTAGAGGTGCCAGCCTAGTGGCCAGGACTCTGACCTATGGTGGCTAGTGATACAGAATGATATGGACTAGCCCCAGAAAAGGCATCCCCAGATAGTGATAAGAAAAAAGAGCAGTCAAATGCATCTGTTTCTCCTACAGCTTCAAAACATCATTATTCAAGATCACAAGCAAGGTGAAGAGAAAGAAAATGAAAGTCAGACAACAAAGGAAGAAAACACAGGAGCCAGAGCAGAAGCAAAGAGGCAAGAAGACATGAATCCAGAGATAAATTGGCTAAGAAACACAAGTCTGAGGAACATAATGACAAACAACATTCTTCTGAGAAAGGAAGAGCGCAACTAAATTCATCTGAAAATGGTGAGCACAGACACAAATGCAAAGAAAGGAGGTTATCAAGAGATAGAAGTCAGGTTCACACCACAAAGTCAGGAAATCAAGACAGATCAATTTAAGAAGCAGAAGCAAAAGAGAAGAGTCTCACAACTAAGGGGAAGACAAAGAAATACCCCCAGTCAAAGGGAAAGGAGGAATCCCCAGAAAGAGAAATAAATGAAATAGAAGCAAGTAAACAATCAGATATTGAGTTCAAAACAACGGTTCTAAGGAAGCTCAATAAGCTCAGTGAGCTCAGAGAGAATTCCAAAAAATGCAGGGAAACTACGAGGAACTTACTGCAAACTATAGCAGCATGAAAAAGGACATAGAAATTATCAATAAGAGACAAGAGGAAAGGAAGAATACACTTTCTAAATTGAAGAACACAGTAGAAGGAATCAAAAGCAGGCTAGATGAAGTCGAGGAACAAATCAGTGAGCTGGAGGACAAGGTACAAAAAAAGCTCCAGAAAGAGCAAGAAAATGAAAAAGGGCTCAAAAAGAATGAAGAGGCATTGAGGGAAATGCAAGCCAAAGTGAAAAGTAATAATATCTGTTTAATAGGGATACCAGAAAGAGAAGAGGATGAGGAAGGGATAGAGAGCCTGTTGGAAAAAGTAATGATGGAAAACTTACCTAATTGGAGGAGAGAAAAAGTCACACAAGTCCAGGAAGCACAGAGGATCTCATTCGAGAGGAACCCAATGAGGCCCACTCCAAGACACGTCATCATCAAAATGGCAAATATCAAAGACAAACAGAGAATCCTAAAGGAAGCAAGGGAGGAAGAGCTAGTAACTTATAAGGGAGCCCCGATACGGCTAACATCTGACTTTGCAACAGAAACACTGCAAGCCAGAAGGGAGTGGCAAGAAATATTCCAAGTTATGAAAAGCAAAGGCCCGCAAGCAAGACTGCTCTACCCAGCAAGGCTCTCAATTAAAACGGAACGTGAAATAAGGAGGTTCCCACACAAAAGAAGGCTAAACTAATACACTTCCACCAAACTAGCATTGCAAAATATGCTAAAGGGGTTGCTTTAAGAAGATAAAGAAAAAGAGCCTATGAATACCCAGTTCCTTTCACAGTCACCAATATTACCAATATTTTTAATACGTATTAATCTGATTGTGACAATGATGTGTTTTCTAATTGTTACTTTATTATTGAAACTAAACCTCTTTTTGTGTGTTTCTTGCCTATTTCTATTATTTTTAAAAAGCTTTAAATGAATTTTTTGTATTTTTTATCCATTTTTTGATTAAAGGTTTGTAAAATATTTGCCCTAAAAAAAAAAAACCCCTATTAACCCTGTTTTAGATGTGTTGCAAATATTTTCCTATTCTATTACTTGTCCTTTAACTTTTTTTGTTCGTATATTACTAAATAGCCTTAAATGTTTAATATAGTCATATTGTCAATATTTTACTTTAGAGTTTCTGGGTTTGAATATGTTACTTCAGAGTAAGAAAAATATTCTTGTGTGTATTTTCTCCTAAAGCTCCTTAGATTTTACATATTGACTTTTACCTCACCAGAATATTTCTTGTATAATGTGTGAAATAGGGCTGCATATTTGTTTTATTTCAAGTAATAGTGGTCCATGCTCCTTATTTGTTAAATAAGCCCTATTTTCCCCATTGATTTGAAATATCAATTTAATCATATATTACATTGTTAGACAGATATATATACATTTGTCTCTAGAATGCTCATTTTAGTTCATTGATCTTTGATTATTTCTGTGGTGGTGTCATGTTGGTTTAATTGCTGAGACTTTATAATGGTTTTAAACTTTTTAATATTTTATAATGGATCTTGACATTTAAAAGGTAAATAAATAGAATCAATCTGCATTTTAAAAAAAGAAAGAACGAAAGAAGGATCTCCTACCTTTTGTGACATCATGGGTGGAACTGGAGAATTTTATGTTAAGTGAAATAAGCCAGTCAGTGAAAGACAAATGCCATATGACCTCACCTATAAGTGGAATCTATTTAAAAAAATGAACTAACAAACAAAATAAACCACAGGCAAGGAAACATGGAGCAGACTGAAAGTGCCTAGAGGGGATGAGGAAGAAGGGCAATGGTAGAAAGAAGGAGAAGGGACTAAACAAAGAACATGTATGAGTGACCCATGGACATGGATGGACAACAGAATGGGAATTGACTGTGGGTGAGGAGGGCAGGGTGGGATGGGTGGAGGAGGGCAAAGGGGGGGAAATAGAGACAACTGTAATAGAATAAACATGATTTAAAAATTAAAAAAATTTGAAAAAACAAGACCCCACTTTACAATGGCATAGGGAACCCTTCTCAGCTACAAAGACAAACACAGACTCCAAGAGAAAGGGTGAAAGATGATACTCCAAGCAAATGACATCATGTGAAAAGCAGGTATAGCTGTACTTATGTTTAAAAAAATTGATTTCGAGATTTTCAAAAAGGTAACAAAAGACAAAGATGGACATTTTATAATGATAAAGGGGAAAATACATCAAGAAAACATTTTTTATATATACCCCCAACCTGGGAGCACCAAAATATATAAAGCAATTACTAACAGAACTAAAGGGAGAAACTGTCAAAAAAATACAATTATAGTAGAGTACCTAAATACTCCCATTTACAGTACTAGAATATCCAAACATAAAATCAATAAGGAAATAACAGCCTCAAATGACACATTAGACCAACTGGACATAATTGATATTATAGAGCTTTTCATTCCATAACATCAAAATATACATTCTTCTCTAGTTCACATAAAACATGTTCAAGGACAGACCATGTTGGAACACAAAACTAGTCTTAACAAATTTAAGAAGATTGAAATCAGAAAACCTCTGTTCAGTGTTCATGGTGTTCGCCTTCAGTCAAGATTCCAAATAACTTGATTCAGGTCTTCAGTCAAGATCCCAAGAAACTTGGTTTGGGAATCTACAAGGTCTGTCCATAAAAAGCCCACCATTGTTAATATAAAAAGAACTGATGTTACCTGGCAGCCAGGGAAAGAAGAATAGAATGCACATACATGAACAATGAAGACTTCATTGTACTAGTCAGTTGGCAGTAGACGCCAGTGAGTGAGCATCTGTACTCTGGCTATCACACTCAAAATGACTGAGTGAGTAGAGCAACGAATCTGCATCAAATTTTGCATTAAATTTGAACATTTCTCTGCAGAAACTATTCTGATGTTTCAGAAGGCTTTTGGGAACAATGCAGTGAATGCAGCGCAAATAAAAGTGTGGCACAAACACTTGAAACGTGGTCAAAAATCTGTTGAAAGTGATCCATGTTCTGGAAGACCTGAAACAAGCAGAACACCTGAAAATGTTGAGCATGTGCGGGCTGCAATCACCAACGATCTGCAACTGACAGTGCGAGAAGCAGCAGCTGATCTGGGGATTCCAAAAACTACTGTTTGAGATTTTGACACATGATCTTAACATGAAATATGTGGTAGCATAACTTGTTCCATGGCTTCTGCTACCAGAGCAGAAGGAACATAGTGCTGCAGTTGCTAATGACTTGATTCAAACCACAACCAATGAACCAGATTTCCTCAAAAAAGTCATAACAGGAGATGAATGGTGGGTCCAGGGCTATGATCCAAAAACAAAGGCCCAGTCATCCCAATGAAAGATGTTGTCCATCACAAGTTCACCACCCCCCCCCACCCAGGCCAAACAATAAAGAGTACTACCTCAATGTTCTTCATCAGTGGAGAAAAGCCATACAATGAAAATGGCTGCAGCTATGGGCAACTGGTAGTTGGCAGCTTCTTCATGACAACGTGCCTACTCATGCATCTTGTCTCATGCAGAGTTTTTTGGTGAAACAACAAATAAGCCAGGTGACTCAGCCTCCCTACAGCCCAGATTTGGCACTCTGTGACTTCTGGCTTTTCCCAAAACTAAAATTACCTTTGAAAGGGAAGAGATTTCAAACTGTTGATGAGATTCAGGAAAATATGACTGGTCAACTAATGGCGATTTCAACAAAGGATTTTGCAAAGTGTTTTGAATAGTGGAAGAGATGCTGGGACAACTGTGGGAGGTCCCAAGGTGCCTACTTTGAAAGGGACTGAGGCATCATTGTCCTATATACAATGTTTCTTGTATCTTGTGTCTTCAATAAATGTCTCCATTTTTCATAGTAAATGGCTGGATACTCTCTGGACAGACCTCATGAATATGAGTTTAATCTTTTTTTCTATTTTCATTCAGGAGAAAAGAGGAGCCTTGGCTTAATGTTTAGCAGCCAGCAATGCTTTTTGGGTCCTTTATTTGACCAGGAAAGTTTGCAAAGAAATGCTATTTTTGGAAGATTAGTAATTGCCCTTTGAGGTAAAGGGGAAAGAGGAGGACAGAAACACGCATTTTTAGTCATAGCTCCAGATCTGTATTAAGAATTGATAGACTAATAGAATATTCCAATGGCCAGGTGGTCCATATAAATTTATAAGGAATTGCAGAATGCACTTTAGTATGAGAAGGTCTATTAAAACAGTATTGTCCTTGGACCTGGGCATCCCAGAGAACTTTTCAGAATTCCTGAGGTAAAACTTCAGATGAAGTTTTGAAACTTAAGATGATTCTTGGTGTTTTCAAATCTTCAAAGTTGATTTTCTAGCTGCACTGCTGAATGAACAGAAAGCAGAAACCCATGAGAACCTAGATGTCTTCTTATTCAAGATCCGTTCTAATGTACTTATGAATTATTATAATAAAGATGACTATATACACTATGAAAAAAGAAGATTGAAATTACACCAAGCATATTCTCTGGACACAATTATTTGAAACTGGAAATCAACTGCAAAAACAAAGCTTGAAAATCCACAAATATGTGGAGATTAAACAACAAGCTACTGAACAAATACTGGGTTAATGAAGAAATAAAAGAAGAAACTGAAGGATACATAGAGACAAGTGAGAATGACATTACAACATCAAAATTTTGGGGATGCAGAAAAAGTTTTAACAAAAGAGGAGTTTACAGCATTATAGGCCTGCCTTAAAAAAACAAGAAAAATGTCAAATACACAATCTAACATTTCACTTTAAAGAACTGGAAAAAGAAGAACAAATGAAGCCCAAAGTCAGTAGGAGGAAGGAAATAATAAAAATTAAAGCAGAATTAAAAGACATAGAAAACACAAAAAAAAGAAAATAGAAAAATTAACACAACAAAGAGCTAGTTCTTTGTAAAGATAGATAAAATTGACAAACCTCTGGCAAAACTCATTAAGGAAAAAGGAGAAAAGACACAAAGTCAGGCTTAAAAGAAGAAAAGTTACAACAGACATCACAGAAATACAAAGGACTATACAGGAATACGCCACCAGATTTGATAACCTAAAAGAAATGGACAAATTCTTAGGAATATATAACCTTCACAGACTGAATCAGGAAGAACTGGAAAACCTAAATAGCCTAATCAACAGTGAGGAAATTAAAACAGCTATCAAAAAACTCTCAAAAAACAAAAGTCCAAAACGAGGTGGTTTCACTAGTGAATTCTACCAAACATTCAAAGATTTAATACCATACCTCTCAAACTCTTCCATAATAATGAAAAAGAAGCAGTACTTTCTAATTTGTTTTATGAGGCCAAAATTACCCTGATACCAAAAATTGCCAAAGGAAATTACAGGCCAACATATGTGATGAACCTAGATGAAAAAACTCTAAACAAAATACTAGCAAACCAAACACAGCAATACATTAAAAAGATAATATATCACAATCAAATCGAGTTTATTCCAAGGGCTCAAGAATGGTTCGATCTATATAAACCAATCAATATAATACACCATATTAACAAAATAAAGGATAAAAAATCATATCAATAGATGCAGAAAAAGCATTTGACAAAATTCGGCATCTATTTGTGATTAAAATACTCAAAATGGGTATAGAAAGAAAGTACCTCACCATAACAAAGACTATTGGGACAAACCCTCACCTCAGTATGAGTAATATCATTCTCAAAAGTGAAAAACTGAAAGTTTTTTCTCTAAGTCAGGAACAAGACAAGGAGGCCCATTCTCACAATTGTTATTTAACATAGTACTGGATTGCTCTTAGGCAGAGCAATCAGGCAAGAGAATGAAATAAAAGGCATCTAAATTGGCAGGGAAGCAGTAAAATTGTCACTTTTTGCAGATGAAATAATTCTTTATATAGAAAACCCTAATGATTCCACCAAAAAAAAAAAACTATTAGAAACAATAAATAAGTAAAGTTGCAGAACAAAAATTCAATGAACAAAAATCCATTGCATTCCTATATACTAACAATAAAATTTCAGGAAAATACATGAAAAATTCTTTTGTAATTGCAACAAAAAGAATAGAACTAGAAATAAACGTTAAAAGGGTATAAAAGACCTGTATACTGAAAACTTCAAAACACCATTAAAAAAAAATTTTAGAAGACACAAAGAGAAGGAAAGGTATTCCATGTTCATGGATTTGAAGAATCAACATAGTTAAAACGGCCTTATTACCCAAAGCAATTTACAGATTTAATGCAATCACCATCAAAATCCCAATGGAATTTTTCAAAAAAAAAAGCACCAGAACACCCTCAAATGCCCAGATAAATCCTGCGAAAAAAAGAACAAAGAGCTTCCTTAGGCGGCAGCTATGACATTATTAGGAGGATCCAGTGCAGCGGGAAATTCACCGGGACCGGGCGAATCAGGATTACATTGAGCTCATCACCAGCAGCATCAAGAAAATCCTGGACTTTCTCAACTCATTTGATATATCTTGTCGTTCAAGACTCACAGCATTAAATGAGAAATTGACAGCCCTTGAACAGAGAATAGAGAACAATGAAGCACGGTGACAAAAGTTGAGACCCTCACCTAGAACTGTGCCAGGCTGCTGCTGGGAAGTTGCTTTACAGAACACAAGCCTCCGTGGGAAGAGTCCTAGCAGCCTTGAACTCCTTCCTCTCTCCTTAAAGAACAACAGGGCTTATTCTTGTTTTTCTTCCTTCGATAATGTGGCCTTTGGGCTCTGCCATGTACATCTGACAGTGTAATATGGCATGTGGGGAGAAGTCCAGGGGAACTCTTGAAAACATTAGGCATTTTATCTTTTCAGTAACATTTTGTAGAACTACTGATCAATGTATTTGAGGCGCTCAGAGCCAGAAGCCTGGGACTGCTGGTGAAGGTCCTCTCCACCTCTCACTTTCTCTCTGTCTCTGACTTCCCTTACAGTTTTCATTGCCTCTGAATTGATTCTGTAAACAGCCTTGTCTCCTCCCCACCTTTATTTGGGGGTGGCAGGCAGTCCTGGCTGAGACATTCATGCCCTGGCAAGGTGGCTGCCAGAGAATATTGTTAACTCCAGTTTTTTGTCCTTCTGGGAGGTCAAGGCCAGGCCCCTACTTGGCTTGAAGGGACATTTTCAGTTTTCTTCCTGTCATTTGGGGTGTCTGCCTCTGATATTTCACTAGTAAACTCCTCAACTTTAAAAAAATTTTTTAAAAAGAACAAAGCAAGAGATATCACACTCCCTAATTTCAAATTATACTACAAAGTTACAATAATCAAAACAGCTTGGTATTGACAGAAAAACAGACACACAGACCAATGGGACAGAATTGAGACCCCAGAAATAAGCCCATATATATATGGGTAAATAATTTTCAACAAAAAACCAAAAACATACAATGGAGAAAAGAAAGCCTGCTCAATAAATGGCGTTGGGAAAATTGGAAAGCCAAATGCTAAAGAATGAAATTATATTGCTATTTGCCACCAATCACAAAAATTAACTCAAAATGGATCAAAGACCAAAATATAAGGCCTGAAACAATAAAATACATAGAAGAAAACATAGACACCAAATTTATGGACCTTGTTCTTAAGGACGATTTTATGAAATTTGACTCCAGATCAAGGGAAGTAAAAGTAAAAATAAATGAATAGGACTATATCAAACTAAAAAGCTTCTGCACTGCAAAAGAAATCATCCACAAAACACAAAGGCAACCAACCGAATGGGAGAAGATATTTGTAAACAATACCTCCAATGAGGGGCTAATATTCAAAATGCATAAAGAACTTACCTTGGCTGGTGTGGCTCAGTGGACTGAGTGCCAGCCTGAGAACCAAAGGATCACCAGTTTGATTCCCACTCATAACACATGCCTGGGTTTCAGGCCAGTCCCCGGTGGCAGGGGAGCAAGAGACAACCACACATTGATGTTTCTTTCCCTCTCTTTCTCCCTCCTTTCCCTTTTCTCTTAAAAAAATAAATAAATAAAATCTTTTTTAAAAATACATGTAAGAACATACAGATCAACAACAAAAAAAAATCCACTTTAAGAATGGATAGAGGACTCAAACAGACACTTGCCCCAAGAAGACATACAAAAGGGCAACAGACATATGAAAAGATGCTCAACTTCACTAGTTATTAGTAAAATGCAAAGCAAAACTACAATGAGATACCACCTCACCCCTGTTAGAATGGCTATTATCAACAAGACAATAACAAGTGTTGGAGAGGTTGTGGAGAAAAAGAAACCTTCATTTACTGCTAGTAGAATTGTAAATAGGTACACCTACCGTGGAAAACAGCATGGAGGTTCCTCAAAAAATTATGAATAGAGTTACCATATGACCCAGCAATACCTCCTCTAGGAATCTACCCAAAAAAGTTGAAAACATTTATTTATAAAGATGTATGTACCCCTATGTTCACTGTAGCATTATTCATAGTGGCCAAGACATGGGAACAATAAAAGTGTCCTTTGATGGATGATTGGATAAAGAAGATGTGGTACATAAATACTATGCAATATTACTTAGCCATAAGAAAAGATGAAATACTGCCATTTGCAACAACATGGATGGATCTTGAGAATAACATGCTAAGTGAACTAAGAAAAAAATCAAGAACCATATGATTTCACTCATGTGTGGGATATAAAGGTGAAAGCAACAAATGAACAATTAAGACAAACAAAAACTCATAGACACAAGAGTATGGTGTTTATTAGAGTGAAGAGGGAGTGGGGAAGAGGTAGTATAGGGTAAAGGAGGTCAAATATATGATGGAAAGAGATTTGACTTTGGGTGGTCAATCCATATTGCAATATACAAATGATGTATTATAAAATTGTATACTTGATACCTGTGTAATTTTATTAATCAATGTCACCCCAATAAATTCAATAAGAAAACTTTTGAAGGCATGGAATCTGGGAATGAAGAAGTAAAACTCACTTTTTACAGGTGACATGATTCTATATATAGAAAACCTAAAGACTACACCAAAAACCAACTAGAAAACAATAAACCGTAAAATTTCAGGATACAAAATCAATGTACAAAAACCTGTTGCATTCCTATATACTAATAATGGAATACTTGAAAAAGGAATAAAGAAACAATTGCATTTACAGTTGTAACAAAAAGTATAAAATACCTATATCTAAGCCTAAAGGATGTGAAGGACCTATACAGTGAAAACTCTTAAGACATTGTTGAAAGAAATTGAAGTACACACAAAGAAATGGAAAGATATTTCATGTTCATGGACTGGAAAAAATCAGTATAGTTAATTAAAAGGGCTTTATTACCTAAAGCAATATACAAATTAAATGACATCCCCATCAAAATACCAATGGAATTTTTCCAGAAAAAACTAGAACCAAAAAATCATCAAATTCATATGGAATCACAAAAGACTCCAAATAAGCAGGGCAATCCTGAGAAAAAGGAACAAAGCTGGAGATATCACAATCCCAGATGCAAATTATACTAGAAGGTACAATAATCAAAGCAGTGTAATATTGGAAGATAAATAGACACACGGACAAAGGGGATCGATCGAGACCCCATATGGACGGGCAACTAATCTTCAACAAAGAAGTCAAAAACATACAATGGAGAAAAGAAAGCCTCTTCAATAATGGTGTTGGCAAAACTGGATAGCCACGTGCAAAAGAATAAAACTAGACTGCTATTTGAAACCATACGCAAAAATTAACTCAAAATGGATTAAATATTTAAATATACAATTTGAAACAAAAAAACATAAAAGAAACCATAGGTACTAAACTTATAGACATTGGTCTCAGAAAGGATTTTATAAATTTGGCCCCAAAGTCAAAGGAACTAAAAGTAAAAATAAATGAATGGGACTATATCAAGCTAAAAAGCTTCTGCACAGTAAAAACAAAAACAAAAACACACATGCACACACATGTCTGATAAGGGGCTAATATTCAAAACATGTAAAGAACTCATACAATTCAACAACAAAAAACTAACAATCCAATTAAGCAATGGGTAGAGGACCTGAACAGACACTTCTCCCCAAAGACATACAAATGAACAACAAATATATGAAAAGATGCTCAACTTCACTAGCTATTAGAGAAATACATATCAAAACCACAATGAGATAGCAACTCATACCTGTTAGAATGGCTATTATCAAGAAGACAAGAAATAAGTGTTTGAGAGGATGTGGAAAAAAAGGAGCTCTCATACATGGCTCGTGGTACAGTAAACTTGTACAGCCACTATGGAAAACGGTACGGAGATTCCTCAAAAATTAAGAATAGAGCTACTTTATGATTCAGCAATCCCTCTTCTGGGTATCTACCTAAAAACTTTAAAAACATGTATTTGTAAAGTTATATGTACCCCTATGATCATTGCAGCGTTATTCACAGTAGCCAAGACAAGGAAGCAGCCTAAGTGTCTGTCCTTCAATGGAATATTACTTAGTCATAAGAAAGGAGAAATACTGCCATTTGTGTCAACAAGGGTGAATCTTGAGAGTATTGTGCTAAAACAAGTCAGATGGAAAGTGACAAGAACCATATGATCTCACTCATGTGTGATAGAAAACAGAAAAAAACAACAAACAAAACAAACTCATAGACATAGATAACAGTGTGGTGGTTACCAGAGGGTAAGATGGATGGTGGAGGTAAAGGGGGTCAAATATACTGTGATGAAAGGAAAGTAGACTTGGGGTGATGAACACACAATGCAATATATAGATAATGCATTATTGAATTATACACTTGAACTTATATAATTATTAACGTATGCCACCTTCATAAATCTAATTTTTTAATGTCTCCAGTTAGCAACCTAAGCTTCCAATTTAAGAAACCAGAAAAGTAAGAGCAAAACAAACTCAAAGCAAAGGGAAGAAATAAGAGATATGATTGGAAAGCAATAAAACTGAAAAAGGAAAACAATTTTAAAAATTAGTATAACCAAAAGTTATTTTGAAAAGACCAGTAAAATTGATAAACCTCTCATAAGACTGACAAAACAAGAGGGAAGACACATATGACCAATATCAAAAATGAAAGACAACCCTGGCTGTTGTGGCTCAGTGGATTGAGTGCCAGCCTGCAAACCAAAGGATCACTGGTTCAATTCCCAATCAGGGCACATGCCTGTGTTGCAGGCCAGGTCCCCAGTTGGAGGCAAGCCAGAGGCAACCCACTGATGCATCTCTTGAACATTGATGTTTCCCTCCCTCCTTTCCCTTCTCTCTAAAAGTAAATAAATAAATATTTTTTTAAGGAGAAGCCTTAAGAAATTAATTTATTCTTTATCTAGATTTGGACAATACAAAGCAAAAGTCAGGTCATCTGATGCTTTGAAGTTAAGAAGTTAGACAAACCTAGAATACCCTCAAAAAGGGAGAATGTGGTGCTGATCTAGAAATTGTTATTTTCTTTTTTTTAATTTATTTTTCAAATACATTTGTCTCTGCCTACCCTCCACCACTTTCCCTTGTCCCCGCCCTCCTTCCCTCCCTCAGCTCTTCCCCTTTGGTTTTGTCCATGAGTCCTTGCTATATGTTCCTTGACTTTCCCCTTCCCTTCCTTTTCCCTGCCCCGCCCCACTCCCTCCTTCACTCTTGTCTCTGTTGATTTCTTTTCCTTTCAGTGTCGCTGGTCTTATTTTCCTTGCATCTTTGTATTGTTGGTTAGGTTCCACTTATAGGTGAGATCATATGGTATTTGTCTTTCGCTCCCTGGCTTATTTCGCTGAGCATAATGCTCTCCAGTTCCATCCATGCTGTCGCGAAGTTTAGTAGTTCTTTTTTTCTTTCTGCTGCATAGTATTCCATTGTGTATATGTACCATGACTTTTTGATCCAATCTTCTACTGATGGGCATCTAGGTTGCTCCCAACACTTGGCTATTGTAAATTGTGCTGCTATGAACATTGGGGTGCATAGGTTCTTTTGAATTGGCGTTCTCGTATTCTTAGGGTATAGTCCCAGCAGGGGAATCACTGGATCAAAAGGCACTTCCATTTTCAGCTTTTTGAGGAAATTCCACACTGCTTTCCACAGTGGCTGCACCAGTCTGCATTCCCACCAACAGTGTACTACGGTTCCCTTTTCTCCACAGCCTCGCCAGCACCTGTCGTTTATGAAGGCCATTTTGACCGGTGTGAGGTGGTACCTCATGGTGGTTTTGATCTGCATTTCTCCGATGGCTAGTGATGCTGAGCATCCTTTCAAATATCTCTGGGCCCTCTGTATCTCCTCCTTGGAAAAGTGTCTGCCCAGGTCTTTTGCCCATTTTTTGATTGGATCATTTGTCTTCTTGGAGTGGAGTCGAGTGAGTTCTTTATATATCTTGGAGAACAAATCTCTATCTGATGTATCATTAGCGAATATATTTTCCCATACGGTTGGTTCCCTTTTCATTTTACTGATGTTTTCTTTCGCCATGCAGAAGCTTCTTATTTTGATGAGGTCCCACTTTTTTATTCTTTCCTTTATGTCCCTTGCTTTAGGAGATATATCGGTGAAAAAATTGCTGCGTGGGATATCTGAGAGTTTCCTGCCAATGTTCTCCCCTAGGACTTTTATGATGTTGTGGCTTATATTTAAGTCTTTTATCCATCTTGAGTTTATTTTTGTGTATGGTGTCAGCTGATGATTCAATTTCAATTTTTCTCATGTAGCCATCCAGCTCTCCCAGCGCCATTTGTTGAAGAGGCTATTATTGCTCCATTTTATGCTTCTGCCCCCTTTGTCAAATATTAGATGCCCATAGAGACCTGGACTTATTTCTGGGCTTTCTATTCTGTTCCACTGGTCATTGGGTCTGTTCTTGTGCCAGTACCAGGTTGTTTTGAGTATAGTAGCTTTGCAGTACAGTTTGATGTCCGGTACTGTGATCCCTCCTCCTTTGTGTTTCTTTCTCAAAATTGCTGTGGCTAATCGGGGTCGTTTATCGTTCCATATAAATTTTTGAAATGTCTTCTATTTCTGTGAAATACGTCATTGGTATCTTAATAGAGATTGCGTTGAATCTATAAATTACTTTGGGTAGTATGGACATTTTGATGATGCTAATTCTTCCAATCCATGAGCATGGTATATGCTTTCATTTATTTGTGTCTTCCTTAATTTCTTTCTTTAATGTTGTATAGTTTTCTGCATACAGGTCTTTTACCTCTTTGGTTAAATTTATTCCTAGTACTTTATTTTTCTCCTTATTATATTGACTGGTTTTTTTTTTTCGGATTTCTTCTTCTATTTCATTGCTGGTGTACAAAAATGCCGTTGATTTCTGAATGTTGACTTTGTATCCTGCTGTTTTGCCAAATTCACTTATTAGGTTGAGGAGTTTTTTGGTAGAGTCTACAGGGTTCTCTATGTACACTATCATGTCATCTGCAAACAAGGATAGCTTTACTTCCTCCTTTCCTATTTGGATGCCTATTATTTCTTTTTCATGTCTGACCGCTGTGGCTACGACTTCCAATACAATGTTGAAAAGAAGCGGTGAGAGCGGACATCCTTACGTGTTCCCAATCTTAGTGGGAAAGCTTTCAGTTTTTGCCCATTGAGTATGATGTTGGCTGTACGTTTTTCATATATGGCCTTTATTACGTTGAGGAATGCCCCATTTATTCCCATTTTGCTGAGTGTTTTGATCATAAATGGGTGCTGTACCCTATCAAATGCTTTTTCTGCATCTATCGAGATGATCATGTGGTTTTTGTCTTTTCTTTTCTTTATGTAACGTATCACGTTTATTGACTTGAGTATATTGAACCACCCCTGCATCCCTGGGATGAATACCACTTGATTGTGGTGGATAATCTTTTAATGTATTGCTGGATGAGGTTTGCCAATATTTTGTTCAGGATTTTAGCATCTATGTTCATCAGAGAAATTGGCCTGTAGTTTTCTTTCTTTGTAGGGTCTTTATCTGGTTTTGGGATCAGGGTGATGCTGGCCTCATAGAAGGAGTCTGGGAGTCTTCCCTCCTCTTGGATTTTTTGGAATAGTCTGAGAAGGACAGGGGTTAGCTCTTCCTTAGATGTTTTGTAAAATTCTCCTGTGAAACCGTCTGGCCCTGGGCTTTTGTGTGCTGGGAGTTTCTTGATTTCTGCTTCAATTTCCCCAGCTGTTATCGATCTGTTCAAGCTTTCTGTTTCTTCCTCCTTCAGTGTTGGAAGATTATACTTTTCTAAAAATTTGTCCATTTCATCAAGATTTTCAAATTTCTTGGCATATAATTGTTCATAGTAGTGTCTGACGATCCTTTGTATTTCTGTGGTATCAGTTGTTATTTCTCCTCTTTCGTTTCTGATATTATTAATTTGGGTCCTCTCCCTTTTTTTCTTGATGAGTCTGCTCAAAGGTTTGTCCACTTTATGAATCTTTTCAAAGAACCAGCTTCTGGATTGGTTGATCCTCTGAATTGTTCTTTTTGTCTCTATGTCATTCAGTTCTGCTCTAATCTTGACTGTTTCCTTCCTTCTACTTGCTCTCGGATTTATTTGTTGTTGTTTCTGCAGTTCTTGAAGTTGTAGTGTTAGGTCTTTTATTTGAAATGTTTCTATCTTTTTTAGGTAAGCCTGTATTGCTATGAACTTCCCTTCCAGGACCGCCTTTGCTGTGTCCCATAGGTTTTGGACAGTTGTGATGTTCATTTTCATTTGTTTCCAGAAATTTTTTGATTTCTTCTCGTATCTCCTTATTGACCCATTCATTGTTTAATAGTCTACTGTTCAGTCTCCATGAGTTTGCAAGTTTTTGAAGTTTCTCTTTGAGGTTGATTTCGAGTTTCAAGGCCTTGTGGTCTGAGAAAAAGTTTGGTATTATTTCAATTTTCCTGAATTTACTGAGGCTTGCTTTGTGTCCTATCATGTGGTCTATCTTTGAAAAACTGCCATGAGCATTTGAAAAGAATGTGTATGTTGCTTCTTTGGGATGTAAGGTTCTATATATGCCAGTTAAGTCTCTTTGATTCAGTGTGTCATTCAGCGCCACGATATGTTTATTAATGTTTTGTTTGGAAGATCTGTCCATTTTTGACAGTGGGGTGTTGAAATCCCCTACTATCAGTGTGTTGCTGTCTATATCTTTTTTGAAGTCATCCAACAATTTCCTTATAAACTTGGGGGCTCCTATATTGGGAGCATATAAGTTTACAATGTTGATGTCTTCTTGATAGATTCTTCCTTTAAGTATGATAAAGTGCCCCTCTGGGTCTCTCTTTATGGCCTTTGTTTTGAAATCTACTTTGTCTGATACAAGTATGGCAACGCCAGCCTTTTTCTCATGTCCATTTGCTTGGAATATTATTTTCCATCCCTTTACTTTCAATCTGTGTAGGTCTCTTGCTCTGAGGTGGGTCTCTTGTAGGCAGCATATGTGTGGGTCATGTTTTCTTATCCATTCAGCTACCCTGTGTCTTTTGATTGGGGCATTTAGTCCATTCACATTGAGAGATATTACTGATAGAAACTTACTCATCTTTTCTCTTTGTGCCTGTGTTCCTCTCTCTCTCATTCTTTTCCTTCATCTGCTTAAACCAGTCCCCTTAGCATATCTTGGAGTGCTGGTTTGGTAGAGATGTATTCTTTTAGCCTTCTCTTGTCTGGGAAACTCCGTATTTCCCCTTCTATTTTAATTGAGAGCCTTGCTGGGTAAAGCAGCCTTGGCTGTAGGCCCTTGCTTTTCATGGCTTGGAATATTTGTTGCCATTCCCTTCTGGCTCGTAGTGTTTCTGTTGAGAAGTCAGCTCCTAGGCGTATCGGGGCCCCCTTGTATGTTACTTTCTCCTTCTCCCTTGCTGCCTTGAGGATTCTCTCTTTGTCTTTGATAGTTGCCATGATGTGTCTTGGAGTGGACCTCCTTGAATCCCTCATGAATGGGGTCCTCTGTGCCTCCTGGATCCATGAGAGCCTTTTTCTCCTCAAATTAGGGAAATGTTCTACCATTACTTTTTCAAGGAGTTTCTCTATCCCTTGCTCCTCTTCTTCTCCTTCTGGTCCCTGTTTTACGGATATTATTGCATTTCAGGTTGTCCTGCATTTCCCTAAATGCCTCTTCATTCTTTTTGAGTCTTTTTTCCATTTCTTGTTCTTTCTGGGAGCTTTTTTCTACCTTATCCTCCATCTCACTGATTCGATCCTCAGCTTCATCCAGCCTGCTTTGGATTCCTTCTACTGTGTTCTTCAATTCAGAAATGGTATTCTTCATATCCTCTTGTGTCTTCTTGATAGTTTCTCTGTCTTCTTCCAGGCTGATATAGTTTGCTGTAAGATCCTGATGGTTTCCCTGCAGTTTCTCATAGTTATCTTTGAGCTGGCTGAGCTCATTGAGCTTCCTTAGAATCATTGTTTTGAATTCAGTATCTGATAGTTCTCTTGCCTCTATTTCATTGACCTCTCTCTGTGGGGATTCCCTTTTTCCACTCATTTGGGGGGAACTTCTTTTTCTTCCCATTTTTGTGAGAGTCTGTTAAGTAATTTACTTATTTATTTATTTATTTATTTTTGCTTCTGCTTCAATTGGGCTGTCTAGATTTCCTGACTTTGTGGATTAAATTTCTATGGTAGTAGGTGGGTTTTATTTAGTTAGTTAGTTAGTTAGTTAGTTATTTTTCCCTTTACTTTTCTTTCTGGGCCTGCCTCTGGAGATGTCAGTTGTTGACCCTACATGACCTTGGGTCATTTGTTTGAGCCTTCCAGGAGTCTACTGTCTGTGTCTGACTCCTGCTTGGGACAGCTCTGTGACCCCTTTGGTCAGGGATGGACTATTTCTTTGGATCGCTCTGCACTCTCACTCCGGCTCCTTGAGCGTGCTCCCCAGCACGGCAGGATCCTTCGCCCGCCTGGGCTCTCGTGTGCTTGCCCCAGCCTAGGGGGCTTATTTGCAACCTTGCGTACTCATCTGGCCCCCCTGGCTGGCAGGCACCCCGGCACTGGTCAGTTTAGGGTCTTCTATTGTGTGCTTTCCCCGCTTTTAGCTCTTTGGGTGCGTTGCTTGCCCTCTCCAAATGGAGACTATGGAAGTGGGAGGAAGTCAGCTCCAGGACTCTCCGGTTAATCCTGTCTCCGGTCTCTCCTCCAGGGACTCTGGGCAGCTCTGTGACCCCTTCGGCCCAGGATCTACTAATTCTGTGAGCTGCTCCGCAATCGCGGGCCGCGCGGGTCAATTTACGCCTGCCCTCGCTGCTCTGCCCACTCCCTTGCAGGCCATTTCGGTGCCAATCTGTGGGAGGCCTTGCCAGCCCGTGCAAGCCCTCGCCAGCCCGCACAGGTCCACACACACGCTCGCCAACCCTCGCTGGCCACTCGGCACAAGTGTGCACGCCTGCACTGGGTGGTTTTGGGGTGTCTATGTGTGCTTTTCGGCTTTTGGCTCTTTGGGGATGTGGCCTCTTCCCGCACAATGGAGACTATGGAAAGGAGAAGGAGTCGGGACTCCCCGGTTCCTCTTCCCGTTCTTTCCCCAATGCCTCCATTTCCAGTCTCTCCTCAGGAGTCTCTGGGCAGTTCTGTGACCCCTTCGGCCAAGGATCCACCCCCTGTGCGAACTGCGTTTCAATCGCAGGCAGTCTGGTTCCTGCGTGCCCCTCTTCTGCCTCTTTGGGGGTGCGCCTTTCCAGCCCACAATGGAGACTACGGAAAGGGGAGGGAGTCGGGACTCCCTGGTTCCTCCTCCCGTTCTTTCCCCAACACCTCTGTCTCCAGTCTCTCCTCAAGGCTCTCCCAGCCAGTCTGCACTCGTCCCCCCAGGTCACATGCACACAAGCTGTGTGTGGAGCACACAAAAGGCAGGTTCATTGATTCCCTTATGCCTGAGCGAGATGGTAGCTGCAGAGTGGGAGGCGCGCCATCACCCGGGCTCCACCGGCCACCGTGTCAGTTCTCTTCACAAAGTTTTCCTCACCAGTCTTTTCCCAGGCACCAGCCCACCCTGCTGCCGCCTCTACCCAGAGATCAAGGAGGGTGGCTGCCACTGCAATTTTTGCGTTGGCCCTTTTAATGTCTCTTTGCATCCCCAGCCACCTGTCTCTGGCAGAGAGCACCCCTAAGCTTTTCGAGATTGCGTTTTGTCTGTATTTTCTTGGTTTTAGCTGCTGTAATTTAGGGGTCCCTGTTTATGATTCAGACCCCGTTCTTCTCGGGGGGAGCTAACTGGCCGTTTCAATGTCCCTCTGGTGCTAGTGCCTGTGGGCACCCAGCCCACCCTCTCAAGCCTCCACCGCACTTCTCACCCATTGTGATGTGTGAAAGTCAAATCCACTGTCTGTCCGCGGCTCCAAGGCTCCTCTCCCACTATTGTTCCATTGTTTTCCAGGTGATTACTCCACTATTTAGTCGCAATTCCAGTTTGGTCTTGTGGGGAGGAGGTCAGCGTGACTCCCATTCACTCTTCCGCCATCTTAATCCCCAATAAATAATTTTTTTAAAAAAATTAGAGAATATCACTACAGACCCTTGAGATAGTAAAGGAAAAGCAAGGGACAATTACAAACAACACTTTACATAAAATTTACAACTTACATAAAAATTAAACCATTTTTTACAAACAAAATCCAAAAACTGATCAAGGATAAAAAGATTATCTGAGTAATTTAATATCTACTGAAGAAATTGATTCTGTAACTAAACACTTTCTGGAAAAGAAATCTCCAGACCCAGATGACTTTGTTGGTAAATTATACCAAACGAATACCACCATTTCCACACAATCTCTTCCAGAAAATAGAAGAGGGGAGAATATTTCCTAATTCATCTCAGGCCATCATTATCTTAACACTAAAACCCAATAGAGACTCTACAAAACATTATAAACCAGTATCTCTCATGAATATAGACAGAAAATTTCTTAATGAAACACTAGAAAATCAAAAACAGAAGTATATAAATAGAATACACTATCACAAACTGGGTTTCCTCTTCCCCCAAAAAAGGGAACGGATTTTCCCTAAAATTTGTAACAAGGATGTCCACTCTCACCATTCCAACTCCACATCAGACTCAAGTCCCAACCAGCACAAGAAGTTAGAAAAAGAAAAAAAGGATGCATAAATTATAAAGGAAAAAATAAAGTTAACCTTAATTGTATATGACACGATCATCTATGTAGAAAAATTACAAGTAATATACCAAAGAAAACCACTCTTAGAATTAATATAATGAGTTAGCAAAATCTCAGGTTGCATCATCAACACACGCAAAAAAACGATTGTATTTTCACATACTAGCAATGAACAATCAGAAACCAAAAAATTTTAATACTATTTCAGTATCATCCAAAAAAATCAAGTAGGTGTGTATAAATCTAAATTATTTTGTGTGTATATGGGCTTTTATGTTTCAATTATAGCTGCTGATGATAGAAATAAAAGAACACCTTAAAAAATGGAGAACCTCCCTGGCTGGTGTGGCTCAGTAGATTGAGTGCCAGCCTGAAAACCAAAGGGCCCTCAGTTTGATTCCCAGTCAGAGCACATGCCTGGGTTGCGGGCCAGGTCCCCAGTAGGGGCTGGGGGTGTGAGAGGCAACCCACACGCTGATGTTTCTCTTCCTCTCTTTCTCTCTCTCTTCCCCTCTCTCTAAAAATAAATAAAGTCTATTTTAAAAAATGGAGAAGCTTCTAACCATCATGAATTGAGGGCTCAGCCTTGGCTGGTGTGGCTAAGTGGATTGAGCACCAGCTTGTGAGGCAAAGGGTTGTCAGTTCAATTCCCATTCAGGGCACAAGCCTGGGCAGAGAAGAGACTATTATTGCTCCATTTTATGCTTCTGCCCCCTTTGTAAAATATTAGATGCCCGTATAGACCTAGGCTTATTTCTGGGCTTTCTATTCTGTTCCACTGGTCTATGGATCTGTTCTTGTGTCAGTACCAGATTGTTTTGAGTATAGTGGCTTTGTAGTATAGTTCATAGCAGCACAATCTACAATAGCCAAGTGTTGGAAGCAACCTAAATGCCCATCAGTAGATGATTGGATCAAAAAGTTATGGTACATATACACAATGGAATACTATGCAGCAGAAACAAAAAAAAAAAAGAACTACTAAACTTCGCGACAGCATGGATGGAACTGGAGAGCATTATGCTCAGCGAAATAAGCCAGGGGGCGAAAGACAAATACCATATGATCTCACCTATAAGTGGAACCTAACCAACAATACAAAGATGCAAGGAAAATAAGACCAGCACTGAAAGGAAAAGAAATCAACAGAGACAAGAGGGAAGGAGGGAGGGGGGCGGGGAAAAGGAAGGGAAGGGGAAAGTCAAGGAACATATAGCAAGGACTCATGGACAAAACCAAAGGGGAAGAGCTGAGGGAGGAAAAGAGAGCGGGGACAAGGGAAAGTGGTGGAGGGTAGACAGAGACAAATGTATTTGAAAAAATAAATTAAAAAAATAAATAAAAATGGTTCATATAAAAAAAAGAAAACATTATACAGGTTTCAAGTGTACAATTCTATAACACATCATCAGTATATCGCATTGTGTGCCCACCACCATCTCTTTACTCTCTTCATCCTCCCTTCACACCCTTCCCACCATACCGTTGTTTGTGTCTGAGTTTGGTTTTTTGTTTGTTTGTTTTTTGCTTTCTGCTTTATATCCCACAAGAATGAAATCATATAGTTCTTCTTCTTTTCCAGCTTTTTTGCCTTGGCATGATACTCTCAGGATCCATCCATGTCACAAATGGCAGTATTTCATCCTTTCTTACAGCTGAATAGTATTCCGTTGTATATATGTACTACATCTTTTTAATCCAATCATCTAGCAGAGGACACTTAGGTTGTTTCCATGTCTTGGCACCACGAATAATGCTGCAGTGAACATAGGAGTATATATATCTTTACAAATAAATGTTTTCAAATGTTTTGGGTAGATTCCCAGAAGAAGAGTTGCTGGGTCATATGGTAGCTCTATTCTTTTTTTTTTTCTTTTTTTAAAGTATATTTTATTGATTATGCTATTACAGTTGTCCCATTTTTTTCTCCCCTTTATTCCCCTCCACCCTGCACCCCCCCCCTTCCTCCAGCTCTCCCCCACTCTTGGTTTCATGTCCATGGGTTGTACATATAAGTTCTTTGGCTTCTCCATTTCCTATACTATTCTTAACCTCCCCCTGTCTATTTTGTACCTACCAACTATGCTCCTTATTCCTTGTACCTTTTCCCGCATTCTTTCTCCTTCCCCTCCCCCTTGATAACCCTCCATGTGATCTCCATTTCTATGATTCTGTCCCTGTTCTTGTTGTTTTCTTAGTTTGTTTTTGTTTTTTTAGGTTCAGTTGTTGATAGTTATGAGTTTGTTGTCATTTTATTGCTCGTAGTTTTTGATCTTCTTTTTCTGAGATAAGTCCCTTGAACATTTCATATAGTAAGGGCTTGGTGAAGATGAACTACTTTAACTTGAATTTATCTGGGATGCACTTTATCTGCCCTTCCATTCTAAATGAAGCTTTGCTGAAAAGAGTAATCTTGGATGTAGGTCCCTGTCTTTCATGACTTTGAATACTTCTTGCCAGCCTCTTCTTGCCTGAAAGGTTTCTTTTGAGAAATCAGCTGATAATTCTTATGGGAACTCCTTTGTAGGTAACTGTCTCCTTTTCTCTTGCTGCTTTTAAGATTCTCTCCTTTTATTTAACCTTGGGTAATGTAATTATGATGTGCTCTGGTGCGTACTTCCTTGGGTCCAACTTCTTTGGGACTCTCTGAGCTTCCTGGGTCTCTGGGAAGTCTATTCCCTTTGCCAGATTGGGGAAGTTCTCCTTTATTATTTTTTCAAGTAAGTTTTTAATTTCTTGCTCTTACTCTCCTCCTTCTGGCACCCCTATGATTCAGATGTTGGAATGTTTAAAGTTGTCCCAGAGGTTCCTAAGCCTCTCCTCATTTTTTTTGAATTCTTGGTTCTTCATTCTGTGCTTGGTTGAATGTTTATCTCTTCCTTTTGTTCATTTGAGTCCCGGTTTCCTTCTCTTCACTGTTGATTCCCTGTATATTTTTCTTTATTTCACTTTGCATTGCCTTCACTTTTTTCTCCATCTTGCAACAATACTCAACCATTTCTGTGAGCATCCTCATTACCAGTGTTTTGAACTCTGCATCTGATAGGTTAGTTATCTCTTCCACTTAGTTCTATTTTTGGAGTTTCGATCTCTTCTTTCATTTGGGCCATATTTCCTTGATTCAGTGCACCTGTTATGTTGTAAGGGGTGGAGCCTTAGTTATTCGCCAGGGCAGGGCAACCCACTTCATTGCGTTATGGTGCTGTATGTGGGTGAGGGGTCTGAGATGAAACAATGGCACTTGCTCAGATCTCTGCTGGCTTTCAGTCACTTCCCCCACTACCCACAAGCAAATTGGGCCCTTCGGTGCTGATTCCCAGGTGAGTGGGTTAGTGTACATTCTAGAACCCTGTGGGCCTCTCCAACAAACACTCCTATAAGGCTGGGAGTTTCTCCCACCAGCGCAACCCCCACAGATTTTTATTGCCAGAGGCTTTCAGGTTTTCTTTTCCTGTGCTGGAACGCTGGGTCTGTCTTGCTCCCCTGTTGTTCTCCCCAGTTTATCTGCATGCAAATGCGGGACCACCAACCACCATCTCACCCACCCAGTCCTCCAGCTACCACCTTGCCCTGCATCTTCTCCTCCCTGGCTGTCTGTCTCTGCCCCTGCTAATAGCTTGAATGAACATTTCTTCTTGAACTCTTTGGTTGTAGGTCTTCCATACAATTTGATTTTCCGGCAGTTCTGGTTGTTTTTTGTTTTTAAATTTGTTGTTGTCTTTATTTCAGTTGTGCAAGGAGGCAAAGTGTATCTGTCTACACCTCCATCTTGGCTGGAAGTCTGTATCAGTAGCCCAATTTATTTTTAAAATAAATCCAAAGACTATTTAAGAAAGAATAGCTTTTTCTGCAATAGTGTTAAATTCAATAAAAAGCCATGTGAAAAAAAATTAATATCCACTAAAACTTCACATCTTATACAAATATTTACTCAATGTGAATCACAGATCTAAAATTAGAAGAAAACATAGGACAAAATCTTTCTGACCCTGAGTTAAGCGAAGTTCTTAAACATGACACCAAAAGCACTTCCTTAAAAGAATAAATATAATAATTTAGATTCTATAAATATTAAAAAATTTTGCTCTGTAAATAATACTGCTAGAAAATTAAAGGATAAGCTACAGGCCACAAAAATATATTTGCAAATCTGGCAAAGGGCTGTATCCAAAATATGTAAACACCCTCTAAAATTTGGGGTCTAAATTGTGGTAAAAATAACTCCCTGGATTAACCAATCACTCAAGACAGTAGGAAGGACAGGCACTTCATCAGACCAATCAGTGGGCAGGCAAGTATTATCCTCTTCTCCTAATCACAGACAACCTCCAATCAACCAATAGAAGTAGAAAGCCAGGATAAGAGGAGGGGCCTGCATGGTCTCCATGGTAATCCTGGAGGATTGGAGTGAGGGAGAGGCTGCACGCAGCCAGAGCCCGATGCCCTAATGGGGGTGTTTGAGAGGGGCAGGGAGGGAATTTATGGGGGGACAGGTGGGAAGGAGTTAGAGGGGGAAAAAGGGAGCAAGGAAGGCTTCATAAACAGGCAGAGAGAGTGTTATAAGTAGATTAGTATTTAGAGGGAGCACAGTTTCAGGAGAGAAGAGAGGCTGTAATAGGTGGACACAGAAGGAGCTCAAAAGTCAGGAAGCTAGCTGGAGAGGTAGAGAGATTTTAGAGGGAAGAAGGGCAGGACTTTATAAAGGGACAGAGAAAAGGCTATGAGTGGCATGAAAGGGACTTAAAATTCATAGGTGGTCAAAGAAGTTCTTAGAGGAGCCCAGTGAGAGTTTATGTGGAGGTAGGGGAGCAGTTTTTGGATCACAGCAAGTTCAGACAGATTCAGAGGGACAAAGTGAGGGATAAATTGCAGAAGCAAAGAATTACTGGTGACATTAGACATTTCATAGGATAAGCGTTTTATAAGGAACAATGAAAGTTTTACAGGTGAAAAGTGAGACTTAAAGTGTTGGGTGAGGATCTTCATAGTAGGGTGTTTTATAGAGGCAAAGACAGTTGCTTGGGTGACAATGAGGCAATTATAGAAACAATGCGTGATAGTGGATCAGTTGAGGTTTCAGGGAGGATAAAGTGAGAGTCATCAGAGTCAAAAACGGATTTGGGTTGACAGGATGGGGCCAAGAAAAACATGCTGCAGGAGTTTGCAAGGCAGTTACAGAGGACAGAAAGGAGGTTACAGGAGACAAGGAACAGAGAGGGAATAGGGCATGGGGACAGGTGGGGGCTGGAGTTCTAGGGGACAGGAAGATATTAAAGGGGATGGGCAGAGGCTAAAAGGGATATGGTGGAAGTTTAATAGAGTCAGTAAGAGTTTTAAAGGAAGAATTCACAGGAGTCAAGGAGACATGTTAGTGTGAAAAGGGATGAGGTCAGAGGGCATTGTAGAGTCCAGAAGCCATACTAAGCGATAACCCACTCTCTGCCCCCAGGTGTTTGAAATTTTGCCTGACAAGCCCCCCAAAGATTACATGTGCCTGTCGATTTTGGCCTTCCTCTTGTGTTTTCCCATAGGCATTGTAGCCTTGATCTTCTCTATCCAGGTGGGAATCTGAATCATGCCAATCCTCACCCTCCCCTTCCTCTTCATCCTGGCTATGACCCTAATTCAAACTCTTCCTTGTTTCCCTCCCATGGGTTCAGGTCCCTACCCTATGTCCATACAGTTCCACGGTTTACCCCCATACAAAAACGCTTTTAAGCCCATCTATCCCTGTTCTACCTCTCCCCCCAAATCAGACAAGGCACAGCAACAAATGGAATGAACGAGCCTTGGCAGCTGAGACCTCTCACCAAGTCTTCTACATTGCAGTCTTGGGGATTGTTATGGGAAGCTTCATCACATTCATCCTCTTGATTTTCTACATGATGGACTTATTTTCTCGGTAACATCCTCTTCAGCTCATGAACAAACTAACAAATACATACAGCTATGCTACTGCCCTTGGCTCTTAATGTCTACTTGGGCTAAATGGAACTCCTGCTCCTCCATGTCTGAAGTGCCAAATGTTGCCAGTATGAGCCTGCAATTTGCGGTGGTTGATGAGGAAGGAAGTGGTAGCTCAGGCAGCCCATTGGACCAGAGCTCAAGGCCAACCCTGAGACCCTGGCAAGGGATAAGGGCCATGGGAGACAGGATAAGGGCACTGTTTCCCCCAGGACAGCCTCCCCTCCTGCCTACAATCATGTGTTCATGCCACACATTTATTTATGTTTACCAAGGGCCCTGACTGTGCTGCCTGACTCTAGGGACATAGCAGTAAGTATTTAAGGTCCAACCTCACCCCTCACAGAACTTGTAAACCAGGGTAGAAGACAAACATATCACCAGACAGTTACAGCCCACAACAGTCTAATTTCTAATGGGGGAAACTTAAGGAGGTGGGTTGTAAAAGCTAGACCTAATCTGAGGTGCTGACTGTCTATCAGCAAACCAGGAAGTCAAGCAGCTGTCAGTGAACTGGTGAGAATTTGGTTCATATTCTGATTGTAGAGAGCTTCTGTAACAGGTATAAATTGTCTTCTCTCCCCCCTTTCCCCAGCCATCAAGTTCATTCAATAAATACATTCTAGGCATCTACAATATACCAAGCACTGCACTAGGAGCTAGAAACACAACAGAGAAAAATAAATAAGACCTCTTTCTGAAGGAGCTTACAATTCCAGTGGGGAAGAAAGCCATAAATACATAGATCTTTAAATAAGCAAGATAACTACAGAGAATGGAAAACATTATAGAGGAAAAAATAAAAAAGGCCATAAGCTAAAGCAGCGCCAGTAGTGGTCCACCACTATTAATGGTCTGCAACAAGATAAGTGAAGAAATTGCCAGTAAGTGGTTACAGCAATTTGCCATGACATTCAAGTATATTATCAAGAGACTTGTCTTGTCAAATTGGGTATAAAACAAAGTATCAGTCCATGACTCATTGGAGAAATCAAAATATGAGTCCTACTCCGCAACCACAGATGGTTTGAGATACAATGGGAGGAAGGAACGAGATCTAGAGGGTATATTGTTTAGGGCCTTGCTAGCAGCTGTAACAAATAGACTCCACCAAATAAGTAGCTCAAAAACTAGTTTATTCTTCCTCACAGAACCCACCAATGGGACATATCTGGTGATCCACATATTAAGTCAGGGATCCAGGCTCCTTTCACTTAGTTATTACACCATCTCCTAAGGGCTCACAGTCCAGACAGAAGAAGAGAGAGTGAAGAACTCACACCTTCTTCTTGGAAACCTGAGCCTGAGCCATGGCTGGTGTGGCTCAGTGGACTGAGCACCGGCCTGCGAACCAAAAGGTCACCAGTCGGATTCCTAGTCAGGGCACAGGCCTGGGTTGCAGGCCAAGTCCCCAGTTGGGGGCATTCAAGAGGCAACCAATCAATGTACCTCTCGCACATTGATGTTTCTCTTCCTCTCGTTCTCCCTCCCTTCCCCTCTCTCTAAAAATAAACAATCAAATTCTTTTTTTTAAAGCCTTGTCATGAAAGTGAAACTTTGTGCACTGTTGGCAGAATGTAAATTTGTACAGCCACTGTGGAAAACAGTAGAGAGTTTCCTCAGAATAGAAGTACCATATGATCCAGCAATCTCACTTCTGGTTATATATCCAAAGGAAATAAAATCACTGTTTCAAAGAGGTATTTGCACTCCTCCTGTGCAAGCATCATTCACCATAGCCAAGATATGGAAACAACCTAAGTGTCTGACAACAAATACATGGATTAAAAAAGAAGTGGAATATATACTCAAAGGGATATTATTCAGCCATGAGAACTATGAAATCCTGCCATTTCCAGCAGCATAAAAGAACCTTAAGGGTGTTATGTTAAGTGAAATAAGTCAGAGAAAGACAATTACTGTGTGATGTCACTTATATGTGGAATCATAGAAACAGAATGTAAAATGGTGGTTGCCAGGGGCTAGGGGGCGAGGGGAATGAGGACAAGCTGGTAAAAAGGTAAAACCTTTCAGTTATAAGATAAATAAGTTTAGAGGATCTAATGTATAACTTGGTGAATGTGATTAACAATAATATATTGTATGCTAAAATAAGCTTAGAAGGTAGTTTTTTTTTCTAAATTAATTTATTGATTTTTAGATAGAGGGGAAGGGAGGGAGAAAGAGAGGATGAGAAACATCAGTGTGTGGTTTCCTCTCTCACTCCCTCTACTGGAGTCCTGGCCTGCAACCCAGGCATGTGCCCTGTACTGGAAATCAAACTGGCAACACTTCGGTTTGCAGGCCGGCGCCCAATCCACTGAGCCACACCAGCCAGGGCTAAGACAGTAGATCTTAAGCATTTTCACCAAAATAAAAAACAAAAAGTAACTATGTGAGGTGATGGGTGTATTAATTAACTTGATTATGGTAATAATTTCTCAATGTATCCATATATTAAATCACCACGTTATACACTTTAAATATATTACAATTTTACCTCAGTAAAGCAGGTGGCAAATTGTTACAATTCAGCCTTGGCCCTAAAATGCCCTAAACTATTGCTCTCAGTCCATTGGACAAAATGAGTCTCATGGCATCAGGAGCTGGAAAGACAGAGCTCCCCTTGTCTGATCTTGGGAAGGGTATGAGAAATAAGTCTGGAGAGGTATGGTGTAGCAGTTAATATAGGGTTTGGGAGCCTTATTCTGGCTCAGAGGTTGGTTCAACAGTGCACATGTGAACATTCCTGAGCCAATAAGTCTTAGTTTCTCTGGAAGCATTTACTAAAGAGAAGCAGCTTGCCTCTTCCTTGTTAACCTATAAAACCACATCTTTCTCCCCCACCTTGGAGGGTGTAGGGTAATCTCATTTGTAACCACGTGGAAGAACCTGGGGTTGCCAGATGAAGGAGGAGCCAAGGAAGCAAACAATAGAAAGTAGAAAACAGCATAGTACTGGCATAAAAACAGACACATAGATCAATGGAACAGAAGAGAGCACCCAGGGAAAAAAAAAAACACCTTTATAGTCAATATTTGATAGAGGAAGCAAGCACATACAATGAGTAAAAGACAGTTTATTCAATAAATGGTGTTAGGAAAATTGGACAGATATGTGCAAAGAAAATGAAAAGATGGGGGGAGGGGGCAGGGGAAGGTGGTGGGGGAAGGCAGAGACAAATGTATTTGAAAAAATAAATAAAATAAATTAAATGAAAAAAAAAGAAAATGAAAAGAAAAATGAAAGTAGACCACCTTCTTACACCACACACTAGAATAAATTCAAAATGGATTAAAAATGTAACTGTTAGACTTGAAGCTATAAAAATCCTAGAAGAAAACATAGACAGGAAAATCTCAGACATTGCTTGCAGCAATATTTTTTCTAATATATCTCCTCAGGCAAGGGAAACAGAAGAAAAAATAAACAAATGGGACTACATCAAACTAAAAATGTTTTACACAGCAAAGGAAGCCATCAACAAAATAAAAAGACAGCCCATTGAATAGGAGAACATATTTGCCAATATATCTGATAAAACTCAACACCAAAAAAAAAACAATCCAATTAAAAAATAGGCAAAGAACCTGAATAGACATTGAAGAGGACATACATATGACCAATAGACATATGAAAAGATACTCAACTAATCATCAGAGAAATGCAAATTAAAACCACAATAAGATATCATCTCACAGCTGTCAGAATGGCTGTCATTAAAAAATCAACAAACAACAGGTGCTGGTGAGGACATGGAGAAAGGGGAACCCTTTTGCACTCTTGGTGGGATTGCAGACTGGTGCAGCCACTGTGGAAAGCAGTATGGAGATACCTCAAAAAATTAAAAATGGGTTTGCCTTTTGACCCAGTGATCCCACTTCTGGGAATATATCCAAAGGAACCCAAAACACTAACTCAAAAGAATATAAGTACTTCTATGTTCATTGCAGTGTTACTTACAATTGCCAAGATCAGGAAGCAGCCCAAGTGTCCATCAGTAGATAAGTGGATAAAACAACTATGGTACATTTACACAATGGAGTACTACTTGGCCATAAAAAATAAGAAAATTTTACCATTTGTAACAGCATGGATGGACATGAAGAACATTATGCAAAGTGACATAAGCCAGTCAGAGAAAGGCAAATACCATATGATTTCACTCATATGCTGAATCTAATGAGCAAACTGAACTAACAAGCAAAATAGAGGCAGACTCATACATAGAGAGCAGGCTGACAGCTCTGGGGTGGGGGTGGTTAGCGGGTGGAGGGACAAGCAAAAAGGAAAAAGGACACATGGACGCAGACAGCAGTGTGGTCATTGTGGGGGAAGGAGGTTATAAGGGGAATAAATGGTAATGGAAAAAATACGATATACATAATGTGTGCCAATTTTTTTAAGTGAAGGAACTGGAAGCTGGGTCCTCAGTAACATCACCAGCATCATCACTATGATAGTCATTGAACAGTAAATTGTGTTCAAACACTGTTCAAAGAGCATATGCATATTATCTCATTTAAATGCTGCAACACTGAAAAGTAGGTGTTACTGTCCCTGATTCATAAGTGCAAAAACTGAAGCCAGAAAGATCGAGAGACTTGTCCAAGTTATCCAGATTGTGAGTGGTGGAATTAGAATTCAAACCTTACTGGTCCGACTGCAGGGGCTTTGCTCATTAGAACTGCTTTCCAGTGTTTGAGCTGCTGTATCACATCTCACCTGAACCAGTTTTCTTTTAACCATGTCAGCTAAGATATTTCTTGTTTAGGAGGGAAAAAACTACTTTGAGTTGGGTTTTCAGACAGTCATAATCCAAAAAGAAGTTTAACTCTGAGTCCAAAGGCGGTAATCCAACAAACGTGGAGGAGGTGGGGCAGAGGCTTTCCTGGGAGGGCACATCTGAGGACAAGATAGCTATTAAAGATAAGAAATAAGGGTGATTGAGGTAGGAGCACAGGAATCAAATCTATAAGAATAAAACCCCAGAAATGGAAGGGAGGTACTGCCCCAATGAGAACACTGCTCTCCTCCCTGGAACAGTTTTAACCTATGGATAAGTTCCCTCCACTCGGCCTCATCATCTCTCTCACCTGCCCCCTGCTACGCTTTAATCCCGTCATCACTGTTCTGGTCCCCTGCCCCAGCCTCGGACTCTTCCTACGATCCAATCGCCACAGAACCACCAGAACGTTCTTTCCCACTTTTCAAAAACTTTAATTTCTTAATCTATTTAGATAAAGATTCCAAACCTGCTTCTGCTTCAAAGACACACCAGATGATGATGGAACTCATGCTGCAGGAGGGCCTGGAGCGCTGGGGTCCCTCGAATGGGAAGCTGTGGCAGCTTCCATGAAGGATTTGGCAGCAGCATCCAGAACAAAGGTCATGGCTGTGGTCGGGGCTCGGCTGAGGCCATGGTACTCACAGAGGCAAAGCCAAGGACCAGGAGTGGATCCCTGTGATCAAGCTGGGCTGCCTGGCCAAGGACATGAAGGTCGAATCCCTGGAGAGGATCTGTCCCTTCTCCCTGCTCATCAAGGAGTCATTGACTTCCCTGGAGACATCCCTCAAGAAGGAGGTTTTGAAGATTACGCCCGTGCAAAAGCAGACCTGATCTGGCCAGAGGACCAGGTTCAAGTGATTCAAGGAAGTAGCCACTGCCCTCCATCAGCGGCCATCATCCTGCCCAAGTTCTCAGTTGGACCTGTGCAGCGAGGTTATTGGAGGAACAAGATTGGCAAGACCCACACTGTCCCTTACAAGGTGACAGCTGCTGTGTCCCTGTGCTGGAGTGTCTCATCCCTGCCCCCAGGGGTACTGGTATTGTCTCAGTCCCTGGGCCCAAGAAGCTGCTGCTAATGGCCGGTGTCAACAACTGCAACCTCTCAGCCAGGGGCTGCACTACCACCTTGGGCAACTTTTCCAAGGCCATCTTTGATGACATCGCCAAGACCTACAGCTATCTCATCCCTGACGCCTGGAAAGAGATCGTGTTCACCCAGCCCTCCTATCAGGAATTCACTGACTATCTTGTAAAGACCCCCAGCAGAGTTTCTGTGCAGAGGACCCAGGCTCCAGATGTGGCCACCACATAATTTTACACAAGAAAAATAAAATAAATTAAGCCTGTTTTTAAAAATCTTTCAAATCTACAGACTATACTGAAACATAGTCTAACTGGCCCCCATGTTATATCCAGATTTAACAGATGTAAACATTTTCTTATATCTGCATCAGATCTCTCCTTCCTAGAAATAAAATACTATAAATACAGATTAAGCCCCTGGCCCCTCTTCTCTGTTCCCTTTCTCCCTCCTTCTGTCCCTGAACTCAAGTTCCATGAATCACTCCTGTGTGCATTTTTCACTTTTACTCAGTATGTGTGGGTAACTTGACAATACAGAGTTGTTGTTTTGTGTGTGTAAAGTGCAGGAAAGCTAGCGCAAGCTGGAATAAACTTACTTTTGCCCTTGATGGTATGAGCATACACAAGAGAAGATGGCATCCTTCATCATAGATTAAACACACACCTGGCCCAGGAGTTGGAGAAGTTGAAGGAAGATCCAGGAGAAGGGGGAATAATCGTTGGCCTGGCTGCTGCCCTATGCAAAAATGATGAGTCAGCAGCCAGCCACCCAGACAACATGTGTAATCTACAAAACGGCAGCTGCTCTACCTCTGACCTCTAAATCTTGCCCAAGAATCTGTTGGCCTGTCCTGTTTGGACACACAGAGAGAAGGTAATTCTGGGATATAGTTAATTCACTCTAGTCAAGCTGACATGCATCACAAAGCCACTACACAGAAACTGGAGAATAGTGAGAAGATGTTGAGTGACTGCTGGGGAGATGGTCACATGACCAGCTCTTCTCTCTCTTAGGTATCTTAGTCTAATAACCCTTGAGTGGATTTTTTTAGAGTTGCAGAAGTATTGCACCTTTGTTACAACTGATGACCAACAGTGAAACATTACTACTAATTAAATCCATATCTTACATTAGGGCTCACTCTGTGTTGTACAGTCCTATGTCTTTTTACAAATGCATAATGTGGTGTATCCACCATTACAATATCACACAAAATAGTTTCACTCATCTGAAAATGTTCTTTGCTTCACCTCTTCATCCTGACCCCATCCCATGATTCCTCTGGCAATCACAGATATTTTTTACTGATCTCTATTTTGCCTTTTCCAGAATGCCATATAAATGGAATCAAACAGCACATTGACTATTCAGATTGCCTTCCAAAGTGGCTGTATTATTTTGCATTCCCATCTAATGAGAGTTCTCTTGTTTCACAGCCTCAAAAGCATTTAGTGTTGTTATTTTGGATTTTAGACATTTTAGTGGACATGTAGACATTTTCCATCATTGTTTTGATCTGCAATTCCCTGATAACATATGATATTGATCAATTTTTCAGATGTTTCTTTGCCATCTGTATATCTTCTTTGGTGAGACATCTGTTCATAACTTTTGTCCACTTTTAATTGGATTATTTATTATCTTATGGTTGAGTTTGAAGAGTTCTTTGTATATTTTGGATCCAGGTTCATCATCAGATATGTTTTGCAAATATTTTACCCCAGTCTGTGACTTTTTTCATTCTCTTAACAGCCAATAATTTTTAAAAGCCCCTTGAAAGACTCATAAACTCGTGGCAGATATGCTGTCCAGTGATGTTTAAGTAGAAAAATACTCCACAAGGGGCAGAAGACTAGAGACGTTTGAGAGAAATGACAGCTGTTGAGAAATTAGGCATCATGGAATAGCAGCTGTTAATCTTTCTTCCAGGAAGCCCACCTGGGTTACATCAGTCCCTGGCACCCTCTTCTGCTTCTCTGCCCTTATGAAGCTTTGAAAGCTGGACACAGCTTCTCTTCAAAACCTGTTATCTCAATAATGATCCCATGGTCCCCTTGTCCCTGGGCCAGAGACTCAGGATGTATTCTTGGTTCCTCATATGGATAGAGTCCCACATTGTTAACAGCACCTCCCCCAACACTTCCCCTTCTTTCATGACCTTTTTACAGGTCTGCTCCATCCAATCCCTAGCCCAGAGCCCTTGACCTCATGGTGGTTACCACCCACCTCCCCTAAAGCCAATCAACCCCATCCACTGTCTTCTCCTCTCTGCTCCACTGTACCCTGTGGACCTGTGCTACCGTGGACCAACAATCTCCATGCCCCCTACTCCTCATCCTGCTCCACCCTCCTCCCTGGGTTCCCAGCTTTAGTGTCGCCCCACCAACTCTCCCTCCCCTCCATTTGTTTTTTCAGCAACTTTTTAGAGAATCAGGATCTGTATCAGACACTAAGGACAGAGTGTGACCTAGGCAAGCATGTCGAATGAAAGGTCCCTGAATGTTGCAATTTTCCATGGCTCAGAGGCCAAATGGGCTCTCCAGAACTCCAGGCCTAGTACCCAGTGCCTTCTGAGGCACCCCACAGACCTCTCGCACTTTCTGTATCCCAAATTGACCCACCCCTGTTGCCTCCCTACCTGATGATGCATCTATTCCCCCACTGAACTGTGAGTGCCATTGCATGAAGACTGGGACTGTCTCAGCCACCGCTGTGTCTCCTGCACAGGGCTGGCTCATAAATGTGACGGAATGGTAAGGACAAAGGACTCTGAAAGAAAGAATGCCAGGGCTATATTAGGGTCATGGTATCTGCCCTCTATCCTTCACTCAGACCTGAGATACCCTGTTTCTGGAATTAAAGAGCTGTAAGTTTGGCATCTCCTCGCTTGGCCCTCATTCTCCTAAAATGAAAGTCCCATTTTGTCAAGAAAATGAAGCGAGGCATTAAAAACCTTTTGCCTCTTAGGAGTCAGCTGGTAGTGAGAGGGAGTACGCAGAAAGCAAGTGGGTCCCATAGTTTTTTCACACCCCTTTCATCTTCATTCAAAGGGATCCATCGTGGAGGAGTGAGAGGTGCAAGCTACCTCCGAGACCCTGCAAAGCCAGGAGGCCCTGGTTTGCCTGGCTACCGAGCAGGTCACTGTCGGCGCGCGCTCTGGTGACGTCAGAGGCGGGCGCCACTCAAACGCTGTGGGAGGTGGCAGAGGCCGCGGCACCGTCATGGAGTTTGTGCAGCAAGCGCGGGAATTGGTTTGCTGGGCGGTGGAAGAGATGGAGGCGCCGGAGGCAGCCCGGGCCCCGGAGTCGACCCTGCGCAGGTGGGGATCGTTCGGGAGTGAGGGTTCCCCAGCTTAGAGAGTGTGTTCCGGAGTGCGAACCTCGTCTTTACTGAAGACGCACCTTCCTCCTCCTCCGCGCCAGTGAGACCTCCAAGGGCGCGCCCTCACCCCGCGTAGTATACCCAGGAATAGGACACTGCATCTGAGTGAGGACGTTCTGGCAGTAACCCTCACACTCCACCCCCACCCCGCAAGGGCACCCAGAGGGTCTTGGCACGAGTGAGAGTCTTCCACGAGTTGCTAAAGCCCTCTTCCCATATGTAAATAGGATCTCCTGGGTAAGGAAGGCCGCCCTTGCAGCAGCTGCCCACTCACCAGCCAGTCCAGCCAGCGAGGACCCCACCCCACTGGAAATTAAATCTGTAGGAGTGATAGCTCACAAACTTTAATGACAGAGCACTTCCTGGCAGTATACCCGTCATCCCCCCCTCTGGAAGTGACTGGAAATAACCTCCCCCCACCCAAAGGAAGCACCCCACCGGGGAATAAGACTACCCCCACGCCCAGTGACAGTCTCACCATCTCCCTGACCTACCCAGGAAAGAATATCGTGACCCCAAAAATATGAATCCTTCCTCCCCTGCCCCTGGAAATAAGAATTCCCTAGTAAAGACTTTCTCCCCCACCACCACCCTGGGAATGAAGATCCTCCACCCTGTGATACCCCAGGCATACCCTTATATGCTGTCCCCACAGGCTGTGTCTGGGCCAGGGGGCTGACATCTGGGCCTATGTCTTACGGCATGTGCACAGCCAGAGGTGAGCCTGACTGCATAAGGGAGGCTGTGGCAGGGGAGGGGACACAGGCGAGTTCCACAGTAACTCCTCTTCCTCCTACCTGTCCAATGTAGGAACGTCAAGAAGATCCGGGGAAACCTACTCTGGTAACTGGTCCTCAAAGCTATCCCTTTCTATCTTCCCCAGTCCTGTCCAGCCCCACCCACAGCCACACAGCTTCTGGAAGCCTCTGTCATCCTCTTAACTCTGGTCTCATTTCCTCAGGTATGGCCACCAGTCCAGTCCAGAGGTGAGAGCATGTGCTACAAGATTTTCTTTCATCCAAAAAGAGGACTTGTAGATCTTCTGCTCTTGGCTCAGCCTTGTGTTGGGTGATAATGGGGGTACTGCACCACAAAACAGCCTTGACCCATGCATTCATAGGATGTGCAGTCCAAGGGGACACAGGATGGACTGGCGGAGAGGGGAAGACGTAGATATGAGCCACCAAATATGGTGAGGGTAGATGGGAGAGTGGTACTGGGGCCGGTGGGACTCAGTATGTGCAAGCGGTCCAGGTGACGTATAGGGGAATGCTTCCAGAAGACCTCAGGACTTCTAGATGAGGGGCTTATAAGGAGATAAAGACTGGGACAGAGATATGGTGTCATCAATGCAGAGACAGGAAACAGGTTAGGAGGGTGATATAATGCCAGGAGGACGGAGGGGGGCCAGGATAGCACCTAGTGCTCCTCTGGGCCTAGAGGTTCAGACACAGTTAACTGCCTAGGAAAAATCTTCTGCCACCCCGCTGGGCAGGTGAAGAGACTGGTGCTCCACAAAGGACAGTCAGGCCAGGCTGAGCCACAGCCAGGCCATTTATCTGACCCTGTACCTGATCCCACCAGGCCTGTCGGAAGTTCGAGCTGGAAGCTGCTGTTGCCCGCCTACGGGCAGAGATCCAGGAGTTAGACCAGACCTTGGAGCTGATGGATGAGGAGACGGAGGCTCAGGGTGACTCACGGGGCTGGACAGATGGGCATCAGAACGGATGTTGCAGAGGTACTCATGGCCACGCCTGTTCCTCACACAGACATGGCCATGGAGCAGGCGCTGCAGAGCATGCGAGACACCCAGCGGCGTGCTCTTCTCCTCCGGGCCCAAGCTGGGGCCATGAGAAGACAGCAGCGTGGACTCCAACATCCCATGCAGTGGCTACAGAATCAGCTCAGGCAGCTGCAGGACATAGAGAGGTAGGCCAGGGCCCTCCTTCACCAGGCTAAATGGAGAGGTGTTTTCCTCAGAAACCTCAGTGCTCTGCCCTGACCCCTTCTTGAGTTCGAGTTCTGAGCTCCACTCTTTAGGATTTAAAGTCCATGAGACCAGGGAAGTTTTGTTATCTCAGCTACCTATATTTGTGCCTAGAATGGTAGCACCTATATATCTAGAATACCGCTGCTGGGACAGAACAGTAAACAATAAGACAACCCTGCCCTCATGGAGTTTACATTCTGATGCAGAGGAGACAGATGATAAACTAGAAAGCAAACAAACCCTCTAATTGCTGGTAGAGATGTGTGCTATGAAGAAAAGGCGATACAATAGAAGGAGACGCTCCTCTAGGTAGGATGGTCAGAGAAGGCCTCTCTGAGGAGGTAACCTGTGAGTTGGAGAAGGAATTACCATGAAGACAGACAGCAAGGGCAGAGGCCCTGAGCTTGACGTATGGGAAGAACAGCCAGGAGGGCAATTCAGCCTAAGTTTCATAGGCAAAAGGGAGAGCATGAGGAGGTAAGCTTGGAGAGGTGGACGTAGCACCGCAGGGGCACTGGAATTCTCAGGCTGAGTTCATGTCCTGGTTTGACCACTTACAGCTGTGTGACCTTAGGCAAATTTTATGCCTCAGTTTCTAAGATCTATGCAATGGAGTTAATAATACCTACTTTATATGGTAGATATGATAAGTGAGTTAAATCACTTATTAGAAGAGTTTCTATTACCCGTTATTCTGTGGGTGATGAGAACATAGCACATTGTTTATGAGGATTTTGAGCAGAACAATGACATGATCTGTCTGAGGTTTTATCAGGATCGCTTAACTACTGGGTAGAGAACAGACTGCACAGAGCAAGAGCAGGGAGACCAGCGAGGAGGCTAATAGAATCATCCAGCCAGGAGATAACAGTGGCCTAATTTTGGAGGTGGCCCCTGAGATTCAGGCTCAGTGATTCCTGTGACTAGCTCTGCTGGAAGCAGCGGGGGGGACACAGACATCTGTTCTCCAGCTCCTTCCAGGGACCCCTGCCCCAACTACACTCCTCTCTCCAGGAAGGCTAAAATGGATGTGACCTTTGGACGCTTGACATCAGCAACCCTGAGCCTGGAGCCTGTGGTCCTGGTAAGAGTCCTGGGCCATGAGGGGAGGGGCAGGCCTGGGGTCAGGTGGAGGCCCCTAGTTCCCCTTAATGCCCCATCCTCCTCCCAGAGTGATGTCCGAACAGCCTGTGCCCTCCGAAGCCAGTTCCTGCAGAACCTCCTGACTCCTCAGGCCAAAAGAGGCAGCATCCCGTGAGTGTCACCCAGTCCTCAGAAACCCTGCAAAGAACCTGGGCTTTGGGAAGAGTTGCTTGTCTGTTAATTCCTCAGACATTGGGCCTCTGATCTGTGTCAGCCCCAGGGCCTGCCCTGACAGGGCTCCCAGGCTGGGAAGAGGTAGAGACAAACCCATCGCAGACAGTGACAACACAGATGGTTAGGGCTCTTGGGGGGTGGGGAAACATCAGAGGCTCTTGGTACTGGAGAGGAGAAACTCTACCCAGCTAAGAGCAGGAAGGATGGGTTTTCTGGTGAGGAGGCTTAGCAAAGGTAAAAGGTTGAGAGGGCGTTCCAAGCAAGCAGCACATGTGAAAGGGCCCGTGGCCAGCAAGTTGTATAAGAAGGGAAGTCAAGTCTAGCAAGCATAGATGAACTTGGCTTCTTCGTCTGTAAGCTGGGGACAGAGACAGCTCCTGCTTTGTAAGGTGGTGGTAATCATTAGGGGAAGAATTGGTTGTCTTGTAACATTCTCTTCCCCATCCCACAACCCCACAGAACCCCTCAAGAAGACCACTTTGGAACTTCCTACCAGCAGTGGCTTAGCTCAGTGGAGGTAAGAGGGGCTCTCAGGAAAGACCGCACCCAGTGCTCCATGATCAAACCGCAGAGTACCAGGACCTGATTCTTCACCCTGCTCCATCCTCATGTGATCCCCTGCCCCAATCCTACCCTGACTTCACCCCTTCCCTCATCAGAATCTGCTGACAAACCACCCTCCAGGCCACATCTTGGCCGCCCTGGAACACCTGGCTGCAGAACGGGAGGCAGAGATTCGGTCCCTGTGCAGTCCAGAAAGGCTCCGAAATACAGAGATAGCCAGGTGTGTAGTAGAGTACTCCCATAGTCAGGTAGGGCAGGTGGCTGGGTAAGCTGGGTCAGGGCTGGGACCAGGCACAGTGATCTGCTGATAGGGACAGAACTGAAATCCAAGGACCAAACTCAGGTGGGCTGATGCTTACTACTCTCAAGGGTCCGGCAAGGGGACAGGGCTCCTCCCTCAGCAGTTTCACCCCACCTCCAGGTCCCAAGCACCAGGCCAGCCACACGCCAGCCAGGCCCTGCCATCCGTGGTGCATCTCATCCAGGTGACCCCCAGGCACCCTTCCCAGACTCTGTCCCCTTCCCATCCCAAGACTCACTCAGTCCCCTCACCCCCAGCGACAATGGCCACCCTGACTTTGTACCCCTGCCCCAGGAGGCCTGGCAAGCTGTGGGTGTGCTGCTCACCCAGCGGGGCCCCCTCCTGAAGGAGCATCAAATCCTGACCCGGCGCCTCCAGAGCCTGATGGAGGAAGTAGAAAGATGTACCCTGGGATCAAGCAAGAGGTGAGAGGCTCCCTGGCCAGAGGCCTCTAGGCCATCTCTCTCCCTGGGGTCTCAGGATATTGGACTTTTTCTGCCCTCGTGGCTCTCATCTCTGCCTCCTTGCTCTCTGTGCACTTGTGGCTCCTTGTGCGTCCTTGCAGATCTCATCTCTCCTCCTCCACTGTGAGTCTTAGTCACCTTCCTCCCCATTGCTCTCTTCTGCTTGTCCCCCAGGCAAGCGTTGGTGCTGGGGCTCCGAGACTGTGGCCTGTGGGCAGAGCTCAAAGCCCTGTGTGCCCAGATCCAGGAGCTGGAGGAGGCAGCTGGACAGCGGCAACTTCTGCTGCAGGAGCTACAGGCCAAACAGCAACGAATCCTGCGCTGGCGCCAGCTGGTGGTAAGAAGCAGGCTCTGGGAGAAATGGCAGGGCTGCATGGAAGGTCAAAGTGAGTCTGGGAGCCTTATGATCTAGAACTGGGCTTCCTGGTCAGGGCAGAGGCCCAGGGTGAGTCTCCCAAGAGGAAGCAGACCTGTGGAAAGGGGAGAGCAGGGACACAGGCTGGGCATTGGGAAGGAAAACGGCCTGTCTTGATGGCCTGCTGGTTGTCCAGGGGGAGACACAAGAACAGGTTCGCCTGCTCGTCAAGGGCAACTCAGCCAGCAAGACGCACCTGTACCAGAGCCCAGGGGAGGTGAGTTGGGATTTGGAGTGAGGTCTGGGCAGGGCCAGGTCTCCTAGGGATGGGGTTGGGTAACCTCAGGCTGCCCCTCTCATCCTTTTCCTTCTCCAAAGCTGTTGGCTCTGGTTCAGCGAAAAGTCGTCCCCACATCTGAGGCGGTGACACCACTGAGCCAGGAGCTGCTTCACTGTCTAGAGAAGGAGGCCCAGCACCTGTCCCACCTGCTGGGCACCCAGCTGCGGCACAGGCCTGGAGGGTGAGACTAGTGCCATCCCCTATATACCCTTGTTCAATTGACTGTCCCACTCCAAAGAAATAATACCAGACCCCAGTGTTCCCAGGCTACCAGATCTCACCCTCAGGTAGGTGTTCAGCCCCACTCTGGAATTCTAGTCACCAGACCCACTTCCAAGTTCCTGGACCTCCCAAGACCACCCCTCTGCCCCCAGAGCCTCTTCAACCCAAGACTCCCTCTCAGTGCATCCAACCTGGACTTTCCCCCCAGACTGCAGCCCCTGCCCACAATCCTGCCATCCATCCACCAGCTTCATCCTGCGTCCTCAAGGGGCTCCAGCCTCATAGTGCTTAGCCACAAGCTGGGGCTGCCTACAGGGAAGGTGAGTGCCTCTCCCCTAGGAACTATCTTTCTGTCCCTACCCCCAGCTGAAATGATTGTCCTTTTCCCTTCCCTCAAGGCTTCAGAGCTGCTACTCCCAAAGGCTGCCTCTCTTCGCCAGGACCTTCTGTTCTTCCAGGACCAGTGGAGTCTCCGGTGCTGGAATCAGCTCCACATGAAGACCAGCCTGCCGCCAGGTCCATCCACCCAGGGTAGGCCTGCCTTGCTTCTACCTAGCATTCCTGCCCATTCCCAGGACCATCAGCCTCCAAAACTAACCACAGAGGACATCCATTGCTGACACAGAGCCTTCTGATCATCGAGTGCTTTAAGCACGTTCACTGTTTTCTTCTGCACTGCAGCCCCAGGGCATTAGTGCTGCCTTTCTCCCTTTTACAAGAGAGGCACCTGGACACAGAGGGCCTGGGAGCTACCAAGATGGCAGAGCTAGGATTTAAATCCAGGCAGTCTGATTCCTGGTGGGTCTTTGATCCTAACCACAAGGCCCACTAATTGCCAAGTGTTCATTTGTCACCATCCAATAGTATACTTGAGCAGTTAAAAGCTGGGCTATAGAGTTAAACTACCTAGATTCTCTTCTCCGCACTACCTCTTGTTGTGTGATCTCCCTGTGCCTGTTTTCCTCAGTGGAATAAGCATAAGGTGGAGTAAGCAACCTTACAGAGTTGCTAGGAAGACACAGTTAGGTGACCCAAACAGGGCATTGAACAATGCAGGACATGCAGTCAGCCCTCTGTGCCTCTGGTGAGATTGTGATCATTTTGTCTGCTTTAGCGCAGTCTCCTCAGTCCTTATCATGAGCAAAAGAAGTAAGACTCAATTTACCAATGAGGAAGCAGAAACTCAGAAGTTGATCATTGCTGGATTCCCCCAGCAAGCACTCAACTGGGTACCTACCAGGTGCTGCCCCCAACAGCTCAATGGGGAGAAGAGCGAAGGCAGTACAGCCCCAGGAGTGTCCCAAAGAGCACTTTGGTGGAACCAAAAGAGCAAAGAATCGAAGAATAAATAGATATAAATAGATGGAAGAGGTAAAATTATGAATCAGGGTGCCATCAGCAAAGTAGGAAAAGACCATTTTCAGGCCTTTGAGTGTCAGGCTTTCTGCCTTCCCCTCTCTGGTGGTCAGGGAGCAGTGTGCAAGAATGGCCCAGGAGCCGTAACATCTGCATGCCACCTCACGGGCATTCTGAACATACCTAAATGGGACTTAGTTCTCTCTGCTCCTAAAGCAGTTTTGTTTTTCTTAGGCCTGGTTTCTGTCCCTCAATAAATGACCCTACCCTCCTCATCCAGGTGCTGAAGCCAGAAACCCAGGAGTCATCCTTAATTTCCCCCAGGTCCCTAATCTTTGGCCTGTCAGCAAGTCCCGGGTCCTCTCTCCAGAGTGCTCCAATCTGCCCCCACCCCACTAGCCTGTGGCTCAGATAAAGACACCTGACCACAGAAATGACTGAAGAAAGGGCAAGTGTTATGCCCAGTGTCACAAGGCAAGGATGGGTTGGAGTCAGGATTCAGGCCCAAGGAGTCTGATCACACTGCAGGCCTGCACTTGCTCTAGGCTGGGCCTGTTTCGGGTCTGGAGAGGGGCTAGACCTAATCACAGCCCCCAGGGGAAAACACTGCTGGAGCGAAGGGCTGCAGCAGTCTGAGGGGGAAGCCGTGGGGTGAGGAATGCTGGGAAGGACGACCAGGAGGAAAGATGGTGTCTCAAGTGGTCACTGGGGGGTAGGTGAAGTTTTGCTCAGAAAGAATACAATGGCAAGGAGTTTGGACTCTGTCTTGGGGTCACGGGGGAGCCTTGGAGGATTCCAAATAAGAAAGGGAGAGGATCAGGTTTAGGCTTCAGGAATCACTTTGGCTGCCATGTAGAAGATGGAGCAGAGTGGGAGGCTGAGGCCTGGAGCCTGGGAGGGAGGCTGGGAATGGGTGAGTAGGGAAGGGGGAGGAAGCTGGGGGATAGGCCATGGGAACTGATGGTCTATCAGAGGGAGATAGGCATCCAGGATGAGGTTGGGCAAGAAGGAGGCAGTGGGCTTGTCCCTGAGAGGAGGGAAAGGTTTGGGAGAGATGCTGAGGTCAAGACTAGGTGAGTGAAGATTTATTTGGTAACCCATTGGATAAAAGGCACCAGTGAACCAGAGGATCCAGTGCTACCTCATGGGTTTCTAACCTGCAGAGTTGCTGCAGATCCGTGCATCCCAGGAAAAGGAGCAGAAAGAGAATCTGGGGCAGGCTCTGAAGCAGCTGCAGGACCTGCTGAAACAAGCTCTGGAGCGAATCCCCGAGTTGCAGAGGGTTGTGGGGGACTGGTGAGAGCGGGTTGTGGGGGACTGGTGATGGGAGGTATGGCTAAGCTGAGTGTGACAGACCAAACGCAGGGCTGGGGGGAGGAAGGGGAAGGGGCTGGTGACAGGTAGGCATGGTGTGGGGAAGCCAGTGAGGGTCTGGAGACCCAGGCCTTTCCTCTGACATCATCCTTTTCCCCAGGTGGGATCAGCCAGGCCAAGTCGCCCTCTCTGGGGAGCTCTGCCAGGGCCTGTCCCTGCCCCAGTGGCAGCTGCGCTGGGTCCAAGCCCAAGGCACCCTGCAGCAGCTGTGCAAATGAAGAGGGGACTTAAATAGGAGTTAAGAGCTTCACATTTGTTCACCCTGACACCTCAACTCCCCCAATATGGAAGACAGCGTTGCCTCCAGTGTGTTACCCATTGTCTCTACCCACACTTGCCATTCCTCTCACAGGCTGTTCTGCTTTTCCTCTCAACTGCCTTACTCCTGTCCTTTCATCCCACCAAAGCTGAAAGAATGCAGCACTCTGGACCCTGCCTGAGGTCCCCCTGAAACTCCCCTCATCACTTTCACCCTCAGCCTAAAGTAATTTAGTACCTGCTGCAAACACTGAGTATCCAGTATTAAATAAAATGGACAAAAGTCCCTATTTCCAGGAAGTTCTAGAACAACAAAACAGACCACTGACAAGTAAGCAAAATATCTAGTATGCTGGAAGATAACTGCCATAAAGAAAAATAAAGCAGGCTATAGACAGTATGATTTTAAATAGAGGGCTGCAAAGTAACGGTCACCCTTGGTATATGTGAGAGGCATGCAAAGGTCCTGAGTGCAGATGAGCTAGCTAGTGTGCCGGACAAGGAGGCAGTGCAGCTAGGGGTATGGGTAGGGGGCGGGGGGTTAAGAGATGAGATGAGATTGTCTTCTAGTTTTTATATAGTTTCTTTTTATATATTTAAATCTCTGAGTCATTTGGAATTTATGCAAATGGATGCATTTTACATATATCCCGATAGCACTTATTAAAATAGAGTAGTGGTTGCCTCTGAAGGAGTGATAGGTGGCAGGAATCAACAAATGAGACAAGGAAACTTTCTAGAGCTGGAAATGTATTGCAGTTGCCCTTGAACAATGCTAGGGTTAGGGATGCCAGCCCTCTGGCACAATTGAAAATCTGCATATAACTCACTTTTGACTCCCCAAAACGTTTACTAATAGCCTGCTCTTGACTGGAAAGAAGCCTTACCGATAACATAAACAGTCAATTAATACACATTTTGTATGTTTCATGTATTATATACTATATTCTTACAATAAAGTGTGCTATGAAAAAAAGTTCTTAAGAAAATCATAAGAGAAAGTACATTTACAGAACCATATGTATTTATTGAAAAAATCCACATATAAGTGGACCTCTACAGTTCAAACCCATATTGTTCAAGGGTCAACTGTATATGGCGAGAGTGGTATGGTTACACAGGTATGTAGATTCATCAGATCTCATTGAGCTGGACTTTTTAGGTCTGTGCATTTTACTGTGTGAATTATTCTTCAATTTATAAAGTAAAACTTTACCCACCTAAACTTTATAAAGTAAAAGTTTGGGTGACTTGAGTTGCTACCTTTTCATACACTAAATTTCCATGAGTAATTGAGCTATATCTGAGTTCTCTCCAAGCCCATTGTCTGACTTGTGCCATCCTCATGGTTTTTTAATTATACAGGCTTTGTAATACCTTTTATTTTTATTTTTCTTAAGTTGTTTTTATTTATTTTTAGAGAAAGGGGAAGGGAGTGAGAAAGGAGAGAAACATCGATATGTGAGAGAAATACCCATCGGTTGCCTCTCGCACATGCCCCAGCAGGTGACCTGGTCCACAATCCAGGCATGTACCCTGACCAGGAATCAAACCAGCAACCTTTTGCTTTTCAGGGCAATGCCCAACCAACTTAGCCACACTGGTCAGGGCTGTAATACCTTTTAATATCTGAAATGGCTGGTTGCCGTCTTATTATTCAAGGTTTTCCTGTCTCTTGCTAATTTTTTCTCCCAGTGAAATGAACTTTATACCCAACTTACCTGGCTCCAGAAGAAAGACAAACACAGATGGGAGGTTTAGTGGGGTTGTAGTAAACATATAAATTAGGCAGATTTGACATCTTTGTGATCTTGAACCTGGTTTTCCACCTCCTCCCAAGGGAGGACAGTGAGGGCCTCCAAAGTACCCTCACTCTCCCAATGCTCCTCCTATCCCTGGCTATTCTTCCCCAGTCTTTATACATTTTCTTTCCTATATGCCCCCTCCTCCCTTTCTTGTTCTCAGCTCCCAATCCTCATCTCCCTGCTGAATATGGAAGTCCTTCCCCACTCCTTGCTTAGTTTTTCTCCATAGTGTATCTTCTAACATACTGTGTTTTATTTTATCTTTCATTGGGCAAACTTTCTGAAATATTCAAAACCCAGATGCAATCGAGGGAAATTGACAAAAACAAAATTTTGTATCATAAAAAAGGCAAAGTAATAAAAATGACAAAGTAGGAATAAACTTTGCAACTTATGCCCTGAAAGGGTGTGTGTGTGTGCACGCACGTGTGTGTATTAACAGATGTGAAAAGAAAAATTCCAAGTTCATGAAGAAATGGGCAAAATATATAAATGGACTATTGCCAGAAAATATGCTGAAAATCATAGAAGAAAAGCAACTTCAAAAAACGCTGATATATTTCCAATCTATACGACTGGGAAACCCAAGATTTTGACAGCTCACTCTTGGCAAGACTATGGGAAAATAGCTCATACATCAGTGGACATACAACATGGGAAATGACCTATGAGAAAATCTCCAGCAAAGCTGTAACTGAACAACTAGTGGGGTCCTACTGCTTGCCACACATAGGCAATAACTCCAGAGACAGAGTCGTGGCGGAGGGAGGGGGAGAATGTTTTTATTCAAAAATATGCATAGCAGGTTTCTTGATGGGCACTCCCCAACTCCCTGTCTGAGGAGTACATGGGCAGCTGGCTGGTGGCACCTGCAGTGACTTCCCACATGAAAGGGGCACAGGGCTTACCTCCCAGCATCCACCAGCCCAAGCCTACCCCCCACCACCCTCTTACCAGCCTAGTGCCCTCAGTGATCCTGGTCAGGCCCAGAGCTCAGGGAGGGGTGTGGGCCTATTTCCTGGGTGTGCTGTGGCTGTACCTGACAGGCCTGAACTGATTTGGGCCACAGACATATAGCAGCCATCACAGCTTCCCACCTGGGGAAGTGGCATGGGGCTTGCTGGCCAGCCATGCTTTCTGAGTCCACTGGCCCAAGCTTTGCCCCTGCCCTCTTATCAGAACCTGCTGCACTTTGGCCAGGCAGGTCCTGGGGCGCTCAGACAAGGGCATGAGGAGTCCTGGCAAGGCCCACTAGTTCAGCAGCCTCAGCTCCCAGCCACAGAACCACCAGCCAGGGGAGGGGGAGCAAAAGCACACGGCATTTCCACACACTCCGCTTTTAAAGACACCTCCACCCTGTAATCCCCTGTGCAGTGGCAGTAGATGGGAGTATGTTCCATCAAATCACTTCCCTAGCTTTTGGCACCAGCCCTATGCACCTTTCTGCTGTGTGATGCATGTGTCATTCTGGTTGCCAGGGCTATGCATGCATGTGCCAGCTTCAGCACTTCACCCCTCTCCATTTCTGGGTGATCCCTCCCCCTTAAAATTCCCCCCTTTAACAGTCCGGACACTTGTAATCTTACAAGGGCAGATGGATGAAGGTCTTGTACTGTAACTACTTCCTATTGACCAAGAGGCATAGTCCTACCTATCCCATGGTCCAGAGGCCCCTAACAAAAGGAGGTTTGGAGTGGAGGAGAATCTTCATGTGAGTGAGAAGGATCTCGCAAAGTCTAGGTCAGTTGGTTGTTCTTGGAAAAGGGTATGTGTGATGTTTAAAGGATGGCATTACTGGACAAGTTGGCATCCTTATCATATTCTGAAAGCAACAAGTTTGGCAAAAGGGTTAGGAGGCACAATCAAAACCATAACAACTAAATGACAAAGGTAGGGGCTAATTCTAGAGTCCTCAAGAAAAAGTGGCTTCCTTGGAAGAAGGTGTATCACATGTCTGAAGCCGTATTGCCTACTATACCGAAATTAGGCTAAGGAGAATATCCTGAGATACCCCCACCCCACCCCCCCCGACACACACGCACTTTTAACACTTCTGGACCCTTTCTGTCCAAACTATTAAGGCAGTGTTAATGTGAAGCTAATTGGCTGCCATGTACTTCACCAACTCAACCATTTAGTTCAAACTCTTGAGTCCCAGGAGGCAGTGGTGCAGGTGGGCTTTTCTAGTGCACCATTTCTGATTCTGCAAGACTGTCTTGATGGGCACTCCCTTTCATGTGCAAGATCTTTGCTGGAAAGATACTAAGCAGAGATGATTAGATAGCATCAAGTAACATCAGTTCAACTCTGAGGTGAAAACCAACTTTGCAAACAACTGCACTAGAGTCCAATGTTCACAACTAAGCATTGTGATTTTCCTTAAAACCTGCATCCTGACCCTAAGATCACCCTCATTGTCCTCAAAGAGACTGTCTTCAAATTTGTCTTATTGTTTGCATAAAAACAAGAGCAGCAATTGAACACATAAGCTTTTTAAGTATGTTTTACTGGAACTTACACAAGGAAACATAAGACTGAGCCTTAGCCAACCCTTAAGGGCACAGAAGCCAAGCCCCACACATGCTATCAGCTTTGCCTGCAGTACCTATATTCCTCAAGTCTTTAAGGTTCCCCTCACGTCTTAAGATTCCTCCTTGCCCTTTTTCAGGAAAGCAACCTTTGTTCCTTCCCTGGAAAGACTGCCATGAGCCATGTGACCGAACAAGGTACCATACCAACCCATTTCTCCAGTGGGTTTTCATTAGTTTCCAAAGTCAGTCTTAGTTCCTCAAGGCCTTCTGGTAACAACCAGAGACCAGGCTTGACTCCTTTAGGCATGACATTCCAGTCAGAATCTTGGTTATTAAAAACCATAGTTTGAAACTGGTGTTATTGGTTTCATGCAAAGGAAATTTTATATCATTACTTTCTCATTATGAATGCCCAATTCTAGAGGAGCAAGCATGGAGAAAAATACAAAGCAAAAAGAGAAATCCTTGTCCTTTCAATATCCACCAAAACTGCATTTCCATGCCTTGAGTATTTCATTATTTTATTTCCTAACCTAATGTGAAGTTTTAACCCTTAGGAAACTCAGTTTCTTCCTAAAAGAGAAATAAAACAAAAATCTAAAGCAAAGGCAGAGTTCTAAAAAAAGAAAAAATGGTAAAGGGGGACTTCAACCAGCCTTAGAACCTTGTCTCCCACCAACCAGTCACACAGATGGCCTTTCCCAGGTCCCAAATGGCACAAAGCCCCAATGGTAGAGACATTCTCTCCCTCCAGTTGGCCCTGACTGGCACCAGATGACCTTTCCTAGGTCTAAATAGCACGAATCTCCAAACAGCAGAGATATGTTCTTACCTCAGCCAGATTCTATGCACACCAATGGCACAAAGCCCTAATAGTAGAGGAGCTGTCTGTCCTACCAGTGTGACCACTGGTCTCCTGCCAGAGGTATGACATCTCACCTTATCCAGACTCTAATCAGCAACAATGGCACAAGGCCCCAGTAGCAGAGACAGAGGATCCCTAATATACACAAAACAGCAAAGTTCCCCAAATCCCCAAAAGACCAGAAAGCAAGGCACAAAACAAAACCTAAATAACTAAACCTATGCACTGAGCTTTTCTTCCTTTCAAAAATAAAAATAAAAACTTCCACACCCTTCTATGGCTTCTACAACCTTTTCAAACCTTTTTTCAGCTTTCTACATGCCTTAAAACTTTCTACACACTTTCTTCAACCTTCAGAGACCCTCTTACTCGCTCGGGAATAACCATAACTCACTTTCAGTCCTTGTCTTTCTTAATTATGTAAAGGACCACACTCTAACTCAGTATCTGTCAACTAGAAGTCCTGAAATCTGCAAACACATTCTCCTATGTAAAACATACTTTACCTTTTTCTTTTTTTGCCAAACATTTCAATTTCTTTAGTTTGAAAATAATATAGGAATATAAGAACAACCAATGAACATGAGGTGACATGATTCCTTTTCTCAGGTTTAAGTAAGGAAGTGGATGAATTGGAAATACTGTTAAGGGTCTAGCAAAAATATACTAATACATAAAAACCTTGAAAATCCCCACACTGTCTCTAACTTCTTAAAACACAGGCTCTTAGGTCCCATTCCTTGCTAATAGAGCCTGGAGTATTTCTCGTGAAATGCCTCATTCCAGACTGCTTCCACACCACTCTTCCTATAGGCATGTGTTGTGTTTGCAGTGGCCTGGACAGTATGATCCTTGACAATCACAGCATGCACAGATGACAAGCAGCAAACTCCATGAGAAGAGACTGCTGAAGGCTCTTCTGATGTTGAATTGGTGGAGGATCCACCAAAGATTTGAGGGATCTTACAAGGCTGCTCTTCTTCCCACTCCTCTACTTCCTGTTCAAATCTCCAGTTATCTTCCTGAATGTAATGCTTAAGTTCAGCAGGTAAGGCTTCCAGTTCTAGCATCTGATCTGATTCACTTGGGACTGTCTCTGCATAGAAGTAGGGTAGCTTGTCATTAATGTATGAGTACATTAGACAGTAAGCACTAACATTTCCCAAGCCTCCATAGGAATCTCTTTCAAGTTCTTTCCAGGAAGATTTGGTAGCAGAGAAGTCATTGTACTTGAGCCAGACTTGTAGGGGTTGATTATAAATATAGATCCAGTAGTGTCCAGCATTTCCTTGTCCTTCATGATCAAGAACTGCATGCAAGTGATAAGACACCTTACTAAGGAGAGGATTACAGTACATCTGTTTAATAGTCTGGGTAGTGCTTGCAATGTAATTCTTTAAATCTTGTATATCTTGTTCAGTCTCACTCCTCTGCCTCTGAAGACAGGTCTTAACAAAGGTTATCTCTTCACCTGTGACTGTTCAAGGAGCTGGGTGTGCAGACATTTCCATAGAAGGCCAAGAAAACGTAAGGGGTTTATCCATTGTTGTAAACTTGTGTAGACAATCTTCAGAAAAGATACTTTCAACACCCTGAAAAGAGCTTTCTTTACTTACCACTGAAGAAAGTGGTAATGTCATGCTTGTGTCACACTGAGATGTCAACATGTCTGGGAGTGGGAACCAAGCTGGGTCCAAGTTGTACTTTATATATCTTTCCAGTTTTTGCTGTAGGACTTTTAGTTCCTCCTTCAACTTCTGAATACACTCTCTCTTACTTCAAACAAGCTTTTTGTTTCTGTACATGTACCTGTCCATATAAATAATCTGAGAAAATTCCAGCTTATTGTAAACTTTTTTCTGGCTGGCCAAGGGATTTATTGAACTCAAATCTAGAGAGTTCAAAGGACAACACTGGAGGTAGTTTTGTAAACCAACACTCCTGTCCATATTTCACTGAATGATCAAAGGAAGCAGCTCAATATCACCCTCCACCATAGCCCCTTCCAAATAGTCATAGTAGTCATCTAATTTGCAATAACTATTTACCTGAGGATATACTGGCCAAAGGCCTCACTGTACAAAAGGGTTTTCCTTCCCGAACCCCTTCAGTGAGGAAAGTACCATAGAAAAGCTGCACCATTGGATTTTCAGATCTGTTCCTGAGATTGCTGTTAGCATTACAGCTAGCTAGAACACATCCTCTAGTTGATCCAGGAACTTCTGTGTGAATTCACTCACATCTTGCTGTTGTTTCTCAATTGACTGGAATGCTCCCAATAAGAGATCCAGTGCTGCTGTACTGAAGGGTCAAGAAATTTGCAATTTGATCCCAACAGAGCAAACAAATACTGAAGCTCTTGCATAAACATGATATATCTCTTTTCTATGTGACTTGGACAGCTTTCAAATACATTCTGTGGCAGACTGTAACTGAGACTAAGTAACAGCACTAAACCAACATGTATTGCCAACATTTTTTAGCCCAACAGGCCAATCATCAACTTGCCTCCAGTCATTGGGACTGGGTTTTCTCCACAGACTTCACAGTGCTTTCATTTAGTTTCTGCAGAGGTTATGTCATACATTCATTAAGATTTCTTCCACCAGCCTGAACTTTGGGGCACTTCAGTAGACTCAAAGCAATGGTAGCCTGGTCATCTTTGTTTTCATGAGTAAGGCCTATTACTTTTGCTAATACTTTTTTGTTGGCAGCATCCCCTTTACTTCAGGTGGTTCTGTAGCAAGTATCTTGACTGGGTTCCTTAACTCTGTTTTTAGATTTGAAGACTGGCTGCCAGAGTGATGTCACCATTCAGAGTTTCATGAAGGAAAGAAGGGTCCTGAATGCCCACAATTCCTCTCGGCTGATTTAACAGCATTCCGCAGCTCTAGCTGTGGTGATCAGCTGCTCTAGCCGCATTTTCCTGATGGAGCTCTGCATCCATGGAGGAGAGCCACTGGTCCAGCCTTACGGGAGGCCAGGGAAGAGGTCTTCCTACTACCAATCTTGTATACCCTGGGATCAGGACATTATTGAGACCTTCCTTTGTCTCACAGTCAGGGAGGGGGTTTGAGGCCACTTCCCTTCTCTGCACTATCAAGTGGTTCCCTGCCCCTGGTGAAATTTTATTATGCAATGAGATAAATGCATTAATGTAAGGTATCTTGTCCCATTTTCCTATTGGCAATATAGGTTCAACTGTATGATGGTACAGTACTTTAGGGAACAATTTAGGAGCCATTTTTCCCTGCAGACTAAAATATACACTGTTGCAGTAAAAAAAAATAAAAAAATAATAAATCTCTCTAAAATATGATCCATGGGCTTCCTCCAAGAGTTGAAACGTAACAGCTCCTGAAGGTCCAGATGTACAGAACCATAGGTATGAGCACAACAAAACCCCAGGCAAACTGGGAACATATAAATACAACTAGCATTGACTCTATTATTCTAAACTAGTGCTCAGAAGCGAGTTTTCTGCCAATTGATCCCATAACAGTGATCCTCAAGCAATGGCCTCCCCAAAACTCTTCCAGTTCTCACCTGGACCCTGGTTCACAGACCTAAAATTTACATGCTCCCTCCTCCTTTCCAGACCCATTTCCTTTCCACCTGCCAGGCATGTTTAAGCTGCCGATACCTCTCGCAGGCATGCAGAGAAATTCCCAGCAGCTGGGAATCCCCATGGTCCCACTACTTGTGTGTGTTGACCTGCCATAAGTGGCTAGGGCCCCATGTTGGGTGCCACTATTGTAACCAAACTGGTGGAGTCCTACCACTCGCCTCCCATGAGCAATAACTCCAGAGACAGAGTCTGGTGGAAAGGAATTTTTTTATTTAGAAATATGCACAGCAGGTTTCTTGATGCTCCCACCCCCCAGAGGAGCATGTGGGCAGCTGGTGGGTGGCTACAGCAGTGGCTTCATGAGGGGAATAGGGCTTGCCACCTGGCTGCACTGCCTCCCAGCACCTGCCAGCCCAAACTTCCTCCCCAACCTCCTTACCAGCCCAGCATCTGCAGTGCTCCTGATCAGGCCCAGAGTGCTTGGGGAACGGTGCAGGGCCTGACCCTAGGCTGTCCTGGGGCCATACCCAAAAGGCCCGCAATGGCACAGGCCATGGGCAGGTGGCAGACACTATGGCTTCCTATATGGGGAAGGGACATGGGCCTTGCCTTCCAGCCAGGGCCTCCCCCCATCCTCTTACCAGAACCTGCTGCTCCCAGCCAGGCAGGTCCTGGAGCTCTCAGGCAGGAGTATGGGGAATCCTCCCAGCAAGGCCCACCAGCTCAGGAGCCTTAGCCCCCAGCAACAGATCCACCAGCCAGAGTAAAGGGGAGCAAAAGCACATGGCATTTCTATGTGCTCTACTTTTAAAGACCCCATAATCTCCCGCATAGTGGAAGTAGAAGGGAGGGTATGTCCCTCCCATCCAATCACCACCTTAGCTTTTGGCATCAGCCATACATGCCTCTTTTTGCTGCATTATGCGTGCGTCATCCTGGTTGCTCCAGTGACACATGCATACACTGTCTTTGGCGCTTCTCCACTCTTCCCATTTCTGGGGGTCTCTGTTACAAAACTAGGTATGTGTTTACTCTTTGCCCAAGCAATCCCACTGTTAAGAATCTATCCTGGGTGAAATACAAGTTGTGGGACCTTGTATAAAACAAGTAGACTGTATTCTTCAGATCAATGGGGATAGGTTGGGTCTGTTGTGAGGGGGGTACCCCATCCCGCAGGGTCCCCTCGGTTGCTGCAGATGAAGAAAATAAGTCATTCCAGACACTCTCAGTCTGCCAGGAAAAGGGGGTGGTGATTCCTTCTAGTGGAGAATGCCCCAAGCCCTTCTCTTGAAGTGGCTTTTATTGAGAAAGATATGCACAGGGGTATACAGCTTGCATGCAAAGCTTATCAATCAAAGCCTAAAGGCTATGTTTACAGAAAACAGATAGAGATCATAGATAACAATTGAAGGAACACAGAGATTTTCCTTGGGTCAGGTCTGATAAACAGGGTGGCACCCATTTGGCCCTGAAACCTGGGAAACTGATCTCATTCTATGCTTGGACCCCAAACATCAGTACTCATTAACTCGAGGGCATTCTTAGAAAAGTAAGTTTCATAGGATTTAATGCATTCCTTTTCCAGGCCAAATGGCCCCTGGGGAACCGCCTGATCCAGTTTAGGGCTGTACCAGTCTTTAGTATTGTTTCACTGACCCGGTCAGGCAGGTGGAGCAGAGCAGCCAAGATATACGGAGACTTCTTTCAGAGAGAATGAGGACTCTGGCCATGACAAAGCCTAGGGGTGAAGATCTTTTGCCCCTTTTCCTTGTCCCCCAGGTCCTTCCCTGATGGCCCCTATGCAACTGTGCCCGTCTTAGGTTGCTCCTGCCATTGAGGGATCTTACCCACCATTGACTAACCAGTCATCCTCTGGGGCCAAGAAGGGTGATGTGAGGGAGGCAGGGGCTGCGGCCCTGCCAGGAGGACAGGTTTTTTCTCCTCAGTGGCCTATTTTCCCAAGGCCTCCTTGCTCAGCTCCAGCCTTGGGGCACTCTCCTCTGTTGACGAGGCTACAGTCCCTGAAACCAGGCGGAACAGTCCCCAACACTGTTGCAGATTGACAGCCAAATGCAATGTGGGATCCACATACAAGAATAAAATAGCCCTGGGTGGTGTGGCTCAGTGGATTGATTTTCGGTCTGCAAACCAAAAGGTTGTTGGTTTGATTCCCAGTCAGGGCACATGCCTGGGTTGCAGGCCAGGTCCCTAGTTGGGGTTGTGTGAGAGGCAACAGATTGGTGTTTCTCTCTCTCTTTCTCCTTCCCTTCCCTTCTCTCTAAAAGTAAATAAATAAAAGTTTTATTAAAAAAAGAATCAACCAATAAATGCATAAGTGGAACAACAAATTCATGTTTCTCTCTCCCTCTAAAATACATTTTTAAAAAATTTAAAGTTTAAAAAATGATTTGAAGTACATCTCTGGGACAACTGGGGAAATTTGTGTATTGGAGAGTATTGAATCTTGTTTAAATATCTTTGGTAGAATAATGGTATTGTGGTCATATGGAAGAATGTTCTTAGAGGATGTGTGTTGAACTACTGAGGGTGATATCTGCAACTTATTTTCAAATAAATCAAGCCAGGAGACAATAATTTAGAAAGTAGAGGGATAGAAGCCAGACATCTCTAAATGTACATTGTTTCATACTTTTAAAAAAATTTTATAAGCATTTATTTGAGCCAAAACTGATAATGACCAGAATCAAGACCTTAAATGCTCCTGTTTCATACTTTTGACTAGAAACATCTGATAATTTTTTAAATGAGAAAAGGAAAAAAGAAATACCTAAATATTCAAAACAAACTGAAATAAACGTCCTGATTCTATATAAAGTTGGTGGCACAACTGTTTCAGATAAGAATTATTTTGGGTGATGTTAAAACAATACTTTTAGTTGATGCTTCCAGTGGTACATAGGTCCTAAGAGAAAAAGAACTGCAATGAAATTTTAAACGAAATTCAATAGTCTTTATTGTTCATATAATACTGGTATTTTTATTTTGAAAAAATATATGGTTTAATATTTCGAGATCCTACATTATCTTATTTTGAAATTATATATTAGACTAAAGCAAGTATATAGCTTTGCTAATGTTACTAGAGACCAAGATTTTTTAATGTAAATGAAGAAATACATATATAAAATCAAAGAAGTGAACACCTCATAATCTTTCATTTGAATAGGAAATAGAAAATATATATAGTTCCCTAGCTAAGTCCACAGAAAAGGTCTAAATATAATGACAACTCAGTAACAGTAATGCCCAGATTGTGGTCTCTAAATACTATTTCTGACTATAAGGAACCAGGGGTCTAGCTGATTCCAGGATTGGAGAAGGAAATGTACAAGATGAGTATGGGGCATCTTGTTCAAGAAAGCAAAGAACACCTCCAAGACTACTGGAGTTGAATCAAAAGAACTCAGGAGGCAATCCAAAGGGGCTGCCACAGGCCTAAGATATTAAGTAGCAGTAAGGATGACTGCAATGATTTGAAGCATGCCAAATATGTTTGAAAATATAAGTTAATATTGATACTTATATAACAGGAGTGGAGTCTGGCCAGATCACTGGGCAGAATGGAGCAGAGTCCCCAGGAACAGCATAAGAGGCTGCACCACCTCCCCCATGGGGTAGGGGTAGGGAAGCACAGAGGACTGTGCATGAGCAGTTGTCCCAGCAACCGGGCAGTGCAGCATGAAGGAGGAAAAATACCCTCCTAAGTGCTTCTGCCATGCAGAGGATTTGGGTCCAGACTACGTAACGCTGAGAGCCACTCTCCTTATTTTCCCCTTTCCCTGGCCACTGAGGGCCAAGTTCCTGGGTCAGCAGTCCCTGGAGACCACATGGTCTGGGAATGTTCCCTGTGCCAGTCCCTGAGCACTGCAAGGCCTGCCTGGCTGGGGGCACAGCAGGAGCTGGGCTGGTAGGGCAGAAAGGGAATAAGCCTGGGCCCGTGGGCCCTGGAGGCCAAGCGACAAGATCTGCACCCTTGCCCTGCACAGGAAGCCACAGCAGTGCTGGTGACTGGAGTTGCACTGGGTGGGCCCTGCGCGGCCAGGCACACGGACACACTGGAGGGAAGCAGAAGGAAGTGGCTGGAGGAAGAAGGCAGTAGGCCATGAGTAGGATGCCCAGACACTGAAAAATGCCTGAGGCCATAGAGCAACTGGAAACAAGCTAAGCCACCTGTGCTTCTTACAGGACCGTACTTTTGAGTGGAGAATAGGTTCCTGGCATATCCTTGAACTAAGCTGCCTGGGTGATTTTCTTTGGGTGTCTTAGAGGAAATGGGCTTTGAGGCAAAAACTTCCATTATTTCAAACTTTACAGCCTTTGAATAAAAGATGACTTTCCCTTCCCACCAAACTCTGCCCCTAGAGTTTTTGCCAATTGGTGGTAAGTGGTAGGACCCCACAGGTTGTTCAGTTACACTTACACACATATACTTCATTGGTCACCCATGAAAGGCACTAGGGCCCTAGCTGGTGTTGCTCAGTAGTTTGAGCACCAGCCTGCAAATCAAAAGGTCACTGGTTCAATTCCCAGTCAGGGCACATCCAGGTTTGAGGGCCAGGTACCCAGTTGGGGGCGTATAATAGGCAACTGATTGATGTCTCTCACACATCAATGTTTCTCTCCCTCTCCTTCTTCTTCCCTTCACCTCTCTCTAAAAATAAATAAAGAAAATATTTTTTTAAAAAGAAATGTGCTAGGGGACTTCTGGCCAAGATGGAGGCATAGGCAGACACACTTTGCCGCCTCGCACAACCAAAAGAAGGACAACAACAAATTTTAAAAACAAAAAATAACCAGAACTGCCAGAAAATTGAACTGTATGGAAGTCCAACCAAGGAATTAAAGAAACTTTCATCCAGACTGGTAGGAGGGGTGGAGACAGGAAGCCAGGGTGGAGACAATGCGTGGCAAGGCAGCAGCTGGAGGCCCAGGTGGGCGAGGCAATGGCTGGTGGACCAGGTGGTCTCACATTTGTGGGTGGATAAACCTGGAGGAACAGCTGAGAAGTGAGATGAACCACATAACCCAGGGTTCCGGTGTGGGAAAAGAAAGCCTCAAAACCTCTGGCTGTAAAAATCTGTGGGGGTTGTGGCAGTGGGAGAAACTCCTAGCCTCACAGGAGAGTCTGTTGGAGAGACCCACAGGGTCTTAGAACGTATACAAATCCACCCACCCAAGAATCAGCACCAAAAGGGCCACATTTGCTTGTGGGTAGCGGGGGAAGTGACTGGAAATGGGGCAAGAACCAAGCAAGCGGCATTGTTCCCTCCTGGACCCCTCCCCCACATAAAGTGCCACAATGCAGCAACCTGGGTTACCCCTCCCTAGTGAATACCTAAGACTGCCCCTTCCAGTGTAACAGGCATGCGAGTCAAAGAAATATGGCCCAAATGAAAGAATAGAATCAAAGCTCCAAAAATAGAACTAAGTGATAAACAGATAGCCAACCTATCAGATGCAGAGTTCAAAACACTGGTAATCTGGATGTTCACTGAACTGGTTGAGTATAGTCGCAAAACGGAGGAAAAAGTGAAGGCTATGCAAAGTGAAATAAAGGAAAATATACAGGGAACCAACAGTGAAGGGAAGGAAACCGGGACTCAAATCAATGATTGGGAGCAGAAAGAAGAGATAAACATTCAACCAGCACAGAATGAAGAACCAAGAATTCAAAAAAATGAGGAGAGGCTTAGGAACCTCTGGGACAACTTTAAATGTTCCAACATCTGAATCACAGGGGTGCCAGAAGGAGAAGAGGAAGGGGAAAAGCAAGAAATTGAAAGCTTATCTGAAAAAATAATGAAAGAGAACTCCCCCAATCTGGTGAAGGAAATAGATTTCCAGGAGATCCAGGAAACTCAGAGTCCCAAAGAAGCTGGACCCAAGGAAGCACACACCAAGGCACATCATAATTACATTACCCAAGATTAAAGAAAAGGAGAGAATCTTAAAAGCAGCAAGAGAAATGGGAGACAGTTACCTACAAAGGAGTGCCCATAAGACTATCAGCTGATTTCTCAAAAGAAACCTTGCAGGCAACAAGGGGCCTGCAAGAAGTTTTCAAAGTCATGAAAGACAGGGACCTACATCCAAGATTACTCTATCCAGCAAAGCTATCATTAAGAATGGAAGGGCAGATCAAGTGCTTCCCAGATAAGGTCCAGTTAAAGGAGTTCATCATCACCAAGCCCTTCTTATATGAAATGTTAAAGGAACTTATCTAAGAAAAAGATCAAAAACTGTGAACAGTAAAATGACAACAAACTCATAACTATCAACAACTGAACCTAAAAAGAAACAAAAACGAACTAGGCCAACAACTAGAACAGGAACAGATCATAGAAACGGACATGAGAGGGGAGGGGGGAGGGGGAGAATGGGGGAAATGGCACAAGGAATAAGCAGCATAAATAAGAGGTACAAAATAGGCAGGGGGAGGTTAAGAGTAGTATAGGAAATGGAGAAGCCAAAGAACTTATATGTATAACTCATGGACATGAACTAAGAGATGCGGGAAATGATGGGGGGAGGGGCAGTGCAGAGTGGAGGGGAATAAAGGGGAGAATAAAATGGGACAACTGTAATAGCATAATCTATAAAATTATATTAAAGTAATTGATAAAAAGAAAGGATCAGATTTAACATGAACAGTGCTCAGTCATGTTGATAGTGTATATCCTTGATGCACTATGATGAGAATTGCACTTTACTTATGTGGACTCACCCCCTCCCCTCAAAAAAACCCATAAACTTAGTATAATAATGAGAAAATCATCAGACAGATCCCAAATGAAGAAGATTCTACAAAATACCTGACCAGTACTCCTCAAAACTGCTGAAGCCATAAAAAACAAGGATAGTGTAAGAAATTGTCCCAAGCAGAGAAGCCAAAGGAAATATAACTATATGTAAGGCGGTATCCTGGTTAGAATGCTTAAATAGCCTTGGCTGGTGTGGCTCAGTGGATTGAGCACCAGTTTGTAAACCAAAGGGTCACCAGTTCAATTCCCAGTCAGGGCACATGTCTGGGTCACTGGCCAAGTCCCCAGCAGGGGGCACTTGAGAGGCAACCACACATTGATGTTTCTCTCCCTCTCTTTCTCCCTCCCTTCCTCTCTGTCTAAAAATAAATAAATACATTTTTTAAATCTAAAAAAAAAAAATGCTCACACAGAAAAGAGAGATTAGGTAAACACTAAGGAAATCTGAATACAATATGAACGTCAGTTAATAACAATGCTGTTAAAAAGCTTCCTATCCTCTTAGCAGATCTCTAGCACAGAAACAAACAAAAGTCACCATTTAAACAAGGCATTCATTTGTACTGACTCAGACTGACACTTCAGGAAACCAAGAGAGCCAATAAAATTGTTTGACAAAAACAAACAAACAAACAAAAAACCCAACTAACTAACCAAATGCAATACGTGGGTCCTATTTGGATCCAGAATTTACAATACTAATGTATAAAGACATTTCGAAGCAGAGGAAATTGAACAGTCTGGGTGTTAGCTGATACTTAGAAATTAATTTTCTTGGATTTGAAAATGTTTTTAATAGTCCTCTATTAGAGAAACATCATGAAGCATGAATTGACAGATGGCTGGAATTTAATATACTTCAGCAAAAAATAAACAAAAATAAGAGAAGTATAGATGAAACAAGAAGGGTAGACTACTAGTAATTGTGGAGAGGTAGGAAATTTCGTTGTATTATTTGCTCTACTATTGCATATTGTTTAAAATATTCATAATAAAACATTTTGAGGACTACCAACACAGGAGGGTCAGCTGTATCACAAGAAAGGGCATAGATCAAACCTACACACGTGACCTTCTGAGTTGACGAATTTGACTTTCTCTTGGCCTTTACATGAACTATTCTTCCTATCCAATATATCTCATCCCATTTCATCTAGCAAAAACCTCCAGCTATCACATTCTCCAGGAAGCGCCTCCTCTGAGTTTCTCACATCATTTCTCTATTCTTTCTGGGAGTCACTGCCTGGTAGACTGGGAGCGCACGGATACTGAGCTGTCTCCTGCCTTGCCCACAGCCTGAGCTGATGTGGACTTAAACGTGTTTTAAAAGATGATGATGATGATGATGATGATGATGATGATGATGATTGATGATAGAGAGAGATCGATTCGTTGTTACGCTTCTTTTTGCATTCACTGATAGCTTTTTGTACGTGCCCTGACCTGGTATGGAACCGGAACTTTGGTGTATGGGGACAACACTAACCAACTGAGCTACCCGAACAGGGATTAATGTGTTTTAACACTTCCGGGAGGGTCTCCAAACTTTCCGGAGATCTCAAAGGTCCAGTTTCTACTTTACAGACAGAGCCTATGACTTCAGAGAGCTCTCACTCACCAGTTTTTTCCCGTAAGGGCATTGCCGCCTCCATGACTGCCCTCCCACAGACCCACAGACTCAGAGTCTTCCATTGGTTCGTTCTTCCAGCACTGTGATTGGCCTATACTTTTCCTTGGGTGGGCCCTCTGAGTGCGGCCAGGCTCTCACTGGCCCTCGCTCTAAAGATTGACCCCCGTTGGCGCATGATGTCACGTTCAAGCGCCGGTCGCTTTCGCTTATAGGTCATCCGCGGGCGTCTACACTGACGCAGCCGGAGAGTAGAGAGCGGAACCGGCGAAGCGCAGGGGTAGTAGCGGCGACAGCGAAAGCAGTAGCAATGGCTGGGGCGGGGCCGGCCCCGGGACTCCCGGGTGCGGGAGGACCTGTGGTCCCAGGCCCTGGCGCCAGCGTTCCGGGCAAGAGCGGCGAAGAACGCCTGAAGGAGATGGAGGCGGAGATGGCCCTGTAAGGCCCGCAACAGGGTAGAATAAAAGTAGTCCTAGAGCCAGAGCTGCCGAACCCGGTGGCCTCCAGGCCGCAGTAGGCCCGACATATGGCTCTTTGCTGAGGAAATGGGACCTTCGGGATTGTGGGGGCGAGAGTAAGAACTTGGCAGGGGTGACGGCTCTGTTTCGATATAACCATCATTCCAGAATTGGTGCAAGGTCCTGAGTTGTGATGTCTGTCCTGTACCCCCAGGTTTGAGCAGGAAGTTCTGGGGGCCCCAGTAACCGGAATCCCAGCCGCTATGCCTGCAGTGCCTACGGTCCCCACAGTAGAAGCGATGCAGGTCCCAGCAGCTCCTGTGATCCGCCCAATTATCGCAACCAACACATACCAGCAGGTAAGTTTGAGCTGTGGCATCTAAGTCAAGAGAGCAGAGTGCCTGAAACTAGGTGTTTATGTACAGAAAACTATTGACATGTTGGCTTGTTGATTAATTTGCATGACAAATAATGACAAAGGCAAACAGTATTTCTGCCCTTGAGAGCTTACATTCTAAAGCATGTTGTTAGTAGAACTTTATGCAATGATAGAAATGTGTCTATTTAAAATATATATTTGAGTTAAATAGTTCCTAAATCTTATTAGTCAAATTCAAGTGATCAATAGCTAGCTATATATGACTAGTGGAGAAAAAGAATACTAAAAAGAAAACAATTAAATGAAACTTGTTCATTATGTCAACAAAAAATTATTGGGTGCCTTCTATATACCAGGCACGATTCGAGGAATTAGGCATATATAGCACAGGACAAAACAGAACAATCGCTACTTTTTTGGAGTTTACATTTTACTTGGGAGAGACAGGTCAAAGTACAGTTGGGACAGAGATTTATCAGCGCAGTCAGGGAAGGCCTTTTTGAGGAGGTGACATTTAAGCAAAGATATAAAGGACATGGTGGAGGAAACCATACAGATATCTGGGGAAAGAGCATTTCCAGTAGAGAGAACTGCTAGTGCGAGAGCCATGAGGCAGGTACACACCTGACATGTTCAAGGAACAGCAGGGAGAAGAACAGTGTGGCTGGAGTGGAGTGAGCAGGGGAAGGGTGGGAGAAGATGAGGTTAGAGAGGTGATAGACCAGATCTGGTAGGGCTTTGTGGGCTATGATAAGGACTTTGGTTTTCACTCTGAGATAGGAAACCACTGAGGGATTTTGAGCAAAGAGGTGATATGGTCCGACTTAGAAATTAACAGGGTCCCTCTGGCTGTATTTGAAGAACAGACTGTAGTGGGGAAGGGCAGAATCAAGGAGACTGAGTAAGAGGCTACTGTAATGATCAAGGCAAGAGACAATAGTGGCAGCATGGGGCATGGGGAGGACAGGCTGGACATAATTTCAGATAGTGCTACATGCTGTGGGGCAGATGAAACAGCAGGATAGTGAGAGTTGTCACTAAGGATGAACCAAAGACAGCTGTAGCTGATGTGATCCCAAAAGCCTCCCTGAAAAGTGCCGTTTTAACTAAGCCCTGAAGGTTGACAGGTAGTCAGCCCCATACAGTGCAAAGAATGAAACCCTTGACCTCCCAGGGTGAACCATCCGGGGCAGTTTGGGAGCACTAAGTCAGGCCCCTTACCCCAACCAACTCCCCAACAGGTCCAACAGACTCTGGAGGCCCGGGCAGCTGCTGCAGCCACAGTGGTTTCTCCCATGGTGGGTGGTCCTCCTTTTGTGGGTCCAGGTAAGTAAGGATTGGTGAGATGAGGGAGCCAGGGGATTAGGGAGGGTGGTAAGAAGGAATGATGAGGACTCTTCCCCCCACCATCCTTTTCTCTCCTCTCCCAACAGTTGGCTTTGGCCCTGGCGATCGGAGTCACCTGGACAGTCCAGAGGCTCGAGAAGCCATGTTTTTGCGGCGAGCAGGTAGTTCTAGGGCCAGGAAACACACATTTAACCAAGCACTCTTATTTCAACTACTTAAGCCTCCTGCCTGATTCATTGCTCAAACTCACCCTGTCCATTTTTTTCCCACCCTGATGTTGTCATCTTCCTAAAGTACAAAACTGATTAAATACTTCAAGTCATTTTATCCTTAATAAGGCTTAACTTGATCATTGCAAACCAGCCTCCTGCTGTCGCTCCTAATCCCTGCTCTGCTGTGTTTCCTAGCACTTAACACCTCATAACAAGCTGTACAATTTACTTATTTATTATCTTTTGTTTTCTCTAAAATATAAGCTCCATGAGGAGCAGAAGTCTTGGTGTCTGCCACATGGTAAGCATTACATACTATCTGTTGACGAGATGAACCATCAAACAAGCACCAAGCTGTTCACCTGGCAGTCAAAACCTTACATCACCTGGCTGCTTTCAGAGAGATCCCCACATCCTCCCCAGAAGCTTTAAACATTGCTGGAACATGCCTGCAATGCTCATGTTGAAGTTCCCTCCCTAGCTCACTGTTGCCCATCTATACCCTTCTAAAACCTATCAACTAAACCAAAATCAAACTAACCAAAATCAGCTAAAATCTGTCCTCTCCACAGGCCATCCTTTTTTGTTGTTGAGGTGAACTTTATACACATGTTTTTTGTGATATTACTTCCTTAAGTCTTGCCTAAATTTCTGGTATAATTTCTATGAGATCAAATGTGTTATTTTAAGTCCTGTTATACTTTTTTATCTGATATCTGAGAAAATTTTTTTTAAGATTTTATTTGTTTATTTTTTGAGAGAGGGAAAGGGACCTGGTCCACAACCTGGGTATGTGCCCTGACTGGGAATTGAACCAGCGACCTTTCAGCTTGCAGGCTGTTTTCTCAATCCACTGAGCCACACCAGCCAGAGCTGATAACTGAGAAATTTTAACATCTCTTACTCTTTAGTATGGTTTTGATCAAAATGCAAATCTGACCTAGTCACCCTACCCAGCTTCCAACCCTGCTGTGACTCCTCAGTGCCCTCAGGAGGACATTCATGTGTCACTCAATAAGGCCGTGTTTGGATACCTGCTGACCTCTTGACCACTCTCTTATGTTCTCCAACCCCAACCTCCTCTATTACAATTATACTAAACTGAAAAGGGAAAATTATTTTGTTTATAAATGTTCTGTTTTGCCAATATTTTTTCCATTCAAGTTTTGCCTAAGTCTTCATCCTTTGGGTTTTAGCTCCCAGGTCCCTTCCTTTAGGAAGTCTTCTCTAGTCTCTCTGGATAGGTTAGAGGGCTCCTCTGGGCTCCCACTATTCCCTGGGCTTCCCTCTTCTAGCTCCAGTCACCACACCTAGACTTTCCCCCATCCCGACTCTAATCACTCTGGGCTGTCACTCTGTAGTAATGGGTTTGTTTATTCCCTCCTACTCTGGACCAGGAGCTCCTTAAAAACCCTTGGTCTTTTGGTGTGTCCCTGGCATTACCCAGGTCAGGGACAGGCACAGAGGAGATCCTCAATGATGAATTTCTGTTGAGTGAACAAATGAAAAGACCCCTGCTTTGTCAGAAGGCTCCCTACACTCTTCTCCATGGTTCTTGGATGTTGAGAGTACCTCCCCCCTCCCCCCTCCACACACACACCTTGCCCCGGGTGCCCTGGTCCCCCATGACACACACATCCATCTCTCTCTCCCACAGCTGTGGGCCCCCAGAGGGCCCCTATCCTGCGTCCAGCCTTTGTCCCCCATGTGCTTCAGAGAGCAGGTGAGGGACCAGGGTCATCATCCCTGCCACATAACCACCCCCCAAGCCCTCTAACTCCCCTACTAACACCCTAACAGATTCTGTTCTTCCTTCTGCAGCAGGTGGTCCTCGCCCTATGGCCCTGAGGCCCCCTCACCAGGCCCTCGTGGGCCCCCCTCTCCCTGGGCCCCCTGGGCCACCTATGATGTTACCACCAATGGCTCGGGCCCCAGGGCCTCCCTTGGGCTCCATGGCTGCTCTGAGGCCGCCTCTGGTAAGTGTGGACAGGGAGCTGATTGTCAGAGGTGCAGTGGGTACGGAGATCCTTGATTCTGGCCTGATGGACTGTGTCTAAGTCTGCCTTTTCCCTGGTGTTTTGTGTCTCTGCCTTCTCATTCTCTGTCTCTGTCTTTCCTTGTACTTCTGTGGCCGAATTTTTGTTTTTCTGTACTATTTTGAGAAAAGTATGAAGAGAAACACGAACTGTGGATGTATTTTTTATCTCTACATCTCCATTTTTCCTTGGATTGTCCCTCTGTTTTTCTGTCTTGATGTCTTTCTTTGTCTTTGTGCCTTTGCATGTGTATGTATGTACCTCTGTGTTTCTCTATCCCTGTGTCTGTCTCTGACTAGAGACTCCTTTCCCTATCTAGATATCTCTTGCCTACCCTCTGACTCCAGGCTCTTGTTTTGTTGTACAGGCTGGGAATGGGAGTAAGGTCTGAGCCTTGATCTGAGCCCTTCATTTCCTCCCCTTGCCCACAGGAAGAACCAGCAACACCGCGAGAGCTGGGTCTAGGCCTGGGGTTGGGCCTGAAAGAGAAGGAGGAGGCAGTGGTGGCGACAGCAGCCGGGCTGGAGGATGCTAGCGCAGCGGTAGCTGTTGGGGCAGGAGGTGCCCCAACTGGCCCTGCTGTCATTGGGCCCAGCCTACCACTGGCCTTGGCCATGCCTTTGCCTGAGCCTGAACCCCTGCCCCTTCCTCTGGAAGTTGTGCGAGGCTTGCTGCCGCCACTGCGCATTCCTGAGCTCCTGTCCTTGCGTCCACGACCCCGGCCCCCACGGCCTGAGCCACCCCCTGGCCTCATGGCTCTTGAGGTAAGCAAAGCACTACAGTGAGGGGATAGAGAGGACTAGGAGGACAGACAGGAGCCCATGGGCTTGTACACACAGAAACACATGTAGTCCTCTATCAGTGGAGATACAAGAGACCCAGGAAGTTGGAGGGGCTGGGAAGACATCAGGGAGAAGGGGGCAGACACATATACTCTGCACCCAGGAGCATATCCAGTGCTTTTGCTCTGGAGGCAGGAGGACCAGGGAGCAAAGAAAGGTGGGAGAGGGACTAATGGGTCCAAAGACTCTTAACACCAAGCCTTTGCTCCCCTTTTTTTCTCTAAAGATTTTATATATTTATTTTTAGAGAGGGGGGAGGGGGAGAGAGACATCAATATGAGACAGAAACATTGATCGGTTGCCTCTTGCACACCCCCAGCCAGGGACCTGGCCTGTAATCCAGGCCCATGCCCTGACTGGAATCAAACCAGCGACCTTTTGCTTTGTGGGATGATGCCCAACCCACTGAGCCATGCTAGTCAGGGCGGCTGCTCTTTCTTTTGCAGGTCCCAGAGCCACTGGGTGAGGACAAGAAGAAAGGAAAGCCAGAGAAATTGAAACGCTGCATTCGCACGGCAGCCGGTAGCAGCTGGGAAGACCCCAGCCTGCTGGAGTGGGATGCAGGTAAGTGGGCCAATGTCCAGGCTCAGGCATTGCTCAGCCATTCAGGCCGGACTCGCTTCCTTTGGGCAGAAGTAAGGAAGGTGAACCAGGTAACTCCACAACTGCCTCCTTTCTGTAGGGCAGACACTGTTGATAGCACACACCATGGAGGAATAGGTTGTGGCTTGGAGAGAGAGGCAGTCCCTCACCCAGCCACTGAACAGAACTTGGTGGAGGTGATTGACACTTAGGACCTTCTAGCCTGTTTTTTATTCATGAGGGGCCTGGCTTGCTAAAGGTAAAAGAGCATCCTTTTTTACACCTTTTTTTTTTTTTTTTTTTTTTTTTTATTCTTAGGGGAAGGGAGGGAGAAAAACATCCATGTCCAAGAGATACATCAGTTGCTTGCCTCTCGCACATCCCCAAATGAGGAATGTGGCCTGCAACCCAGGCATGTATCCTGAATGGGAATCAAACCTGGGACCTTTTGGTTCGCAGGCTGGTGCTTAATCCACTGAGCCACACCGGCCAGGGCTTTCTTCCCAACTTTTTATAAAAAATGTTAAACACTAAACTGCACAATGAACAGCCATATATCTACCACCTAGATTCAGCAATCAGTATTTTGCTATATTTACTTTATCTGTATGTATGTGTGTTTGGGGACATTTTGCTCAATCATTTAAAGCAAGTTATAAATTATTACATCATTCCTAAATACCGCAATATTTACCTCCTAAGAAAAATGACAGTCTCTTCCATGTCAATACCATTAACACATCTAAGAAAATTAACAATAATTCTATGGTTTCTCATTCCATTTATATTCAGATTTACTCAGCTCCCCCAAACTATCTGTTATAACTCTTTTTCCCCAAATCAGGATACATGCAATTTTATGCCTCAAATTACCTTTTAATGAGGATGGTCTGTTTCCCACTGCCTTGTCTTGTATATAATAGTTATTTGAAGTGTCCAGACGAGTTGTCATGTAGAAGGTATCACCCTCTGAGTTTCTCAGATTATTTTCTCCTGGACTGGTCTATTTTGTTCTCAGAGACTGTCCTTAATTACCACAGAAACCATGGGCGCGACTCCAGTTGTAGCCAAGAAAAGTGACTTATCTGCCATCCCAGTCCTTGACTTCTGCCTCTTCTCCCAAGATGGTCTACCACCCCAGGCTAGGATCATGGCAGTGTGGGCCCAGATGTGGCCAGTACTAGCTATAGACCCTAGTTTTGTGACATGCGCGAGTCACTTAGCCTTTCCAGTCTCATCTTTCTCATTTCCAACAAGGGGATAATAGTAGTGTGTGCTTCATGGGGAACGGATTCTTTGGGTGTGAGCATGTTCAGTTGAGGTTCAGGCCCACCGTGGGGGATATGCCCAGACATGGCAACCAGGGTCAGCCTTAGAGAAAGATTGGGAAGTGTGTTCAGGTTTCAGGGACTCAAGTGGGAATTAAGAGTGGGCTTTGCACTCAGGAAACAACTGAGGAAAGATGAAGTCTGTGGTACTGGGATGCCATTATGGGAGCCAGTGGTGTCAGGTACCTAGGGTATGTCCATGGGGAGGTGTCCAGGAGAACAAAGGATGCCAGGAGCTGAGAGAAGAGGCCAAGGCTGGGGCAGAGTTAGGGGCTTAATCATGGGAAAGGGTGAGATGATCCTAGGGTGAGGAAGGGTAGTGCAATTAATTAAAAGTAACCACTCTGGAGTCAGATGCCTGGGTTCTGATCTCAACTCTCCTACTACTGGTTGAGTAACTTTGGGCAGGTGACTTGCTCTCTCTGTGCCTCAGTGTAAAAGGTCTGTTAAGAGTGCCCGATGTGTTAAACGCTTACGAGTGCTGAGGAGAGGGTAAGTACCTTAACAGGTGTTGGCTGTTGTTACTAAGGGGGCTACAGGCAGAGACTGCTAGGGATGCGGTGGGAGGAGGTGCCTCCAGAGAAGATGGGGCCCTTTAAATAGGGGCAACACTGGGCCGAGCATCAGCATCCTCTGACCTCCTCTCTTCCCACCCCAGATGACTTCCGGATCTTCTGTGGAGATCTGGGCAATGAGGTGAATGATGACATCTTGGCACGGGCTTTCAGCCGCTTCCCATCCTTCCTAAAGGCTAAGGTGATCCGTGACAAGCGCACAGGCAAGACCAAGGGCTATGGCTTCGTCAGCTTTAAGGACCCTAGCGACTATGTACGCGCCATGCGTGAGATGAATGGTGGGTGAGGCCTCCCCTAGGGACAGTGGGTGTGGCAGGTATCTGGCCTAATCCCAACCCCAAACCTGACCTTGAACCTTCCATTACCACAGGGAAGTATGTGGGCTCACGCCCCATCAAGCTGCGCAAGAGCATGTGGAAGGACCGGAACCTGGATGTGGTACGCAAGAAGCAGAAGGAGAAGAAGAAGTTGGGCCTGAGATAGGGTCTGTGGCTGGGCACCCGCTCCCACCTGGCGGGGCACTGGCTCCTCCCCAGTGTTCTCTTTGGAAAACCCCCAACTATCCACCCAACCATCCTCCTCAAAACCAGTTTCAATAAATTTTTGTTTATTTCCATCCCTGGCTGGGCTTGGAAACGCTTTTTGGGGTACAAGGTTTTGCATCTCCCCACCTGGGAGTAGTGGTGAGCCTTGGAAGTTTACCCAGATAGAAATGCAGATGGTCATTTTTCAGTCCCTATTGAGCGCCCATTACATCTGGAAACCTCTTAAGTGCTTGCTGAGTACAACCCATTTCACTGAAGAGGAAGCTGAGGCCTATGGCAGGGCTGAAGCCAAGCTGAGATTCAGACCTATGCTCTTCTGACTCTAGCCTGTGTTCTCAGTACCAAGGTAGGGGGTTCTACTGAGCTCTTCCCTTCTAGAGTTCACAGCCTTCTACTAAGAGAGGCTTTCAGCAAACTTACCTAGGGCCTACACAGCACTGGAGACACACTGGTGACTGGAATGGTCCCAGGCCCTGTTTCCTTGGAGCTCCTGGTCCAGTGGCAGAAGAGGGGCCCATTGCCAAACAGCGACAGCTCAGAGCAGTCAGGGTTGGGGTGGGTGAGCTCAGGGTGTGACCTGGGAGTCAAGGAGGGCTTCCTAAAGGAACTGGCCATTTCTGACACTGTCTCATTCTCTTCTGTCATTCTCTCCCAGTCTGCAGTTCTCACCCTCTGGATCTCTGAGGCTATTTCCCAGTTTCTTCACTCTGCTGAACCCCGGCCTATGTATGTCTCTGGGTGGGGGGGTCTCCTTGAATGCTTCTCTGTCTCTGTGAGTGCTCCCCGGTTTGTCTCTTTCTTTGCATCTGTATCTTTCTGAGTCAAATCTCTGTATCTATGGGTCTCTTCCCCCATCTCTTTTTCCAGTTCCAAGCTTGTCTCTACCTGTCCAAGGAAGTATCCATGCAGGATCCTGAACACCAGACTAAGAGCTTAGACTTTGCCCTGAGGGCAGCAACCAGTCTCAAGAAGCTGAGACAGTTCCAACAGGGAACTGGCCTCACAGATCCGCACTTTAAAAAGAGCCCTGAAGCTACTGTGGGCTGGGGGTCTGGAAAGGGGCTGGGGCAGAAATGAAGAGGGAGATAGCATGGTTCCAGCATGTGGGGATGGGGGTCTCCCATGGGTGTAGTGATCAGAACCCTGGATTAGTAGGGGACAAGGGAGGAGGAAGGAAAGTGCCCAGGCCTCTCAGGAGAGCCTGTCACCCTAGAGAGGTGTCAGATTTCCTCTGTTCCTGTTTTTCTCCTTTCCTGCCCCCTCTGACGTCACATTTTCCAGTTTGGTCAGGGGATGAGGACCTCCTCCCCCAGCAGGAAGTGCACTTCAACGCCCCCCTCACCACCACCTCAGGACCACGCAGCCCGGGGACCATCAAGACCCATGGCCACATTACTAGCCCTCCCTACTCCTGTTCTGCTTCTGCTCACTAACCATGGGGCAAGGGAGGAGATAGGAAGGTGAATCATGACAGAAATGCTTTCAAAGTGTGCATTTAAGTCTTCCTGAGGACAGGGAGAGGAAAATGGATCATGGGTTGAGATGGACAGGGATGGAGGGGTGGGGAGGGAGGCCAAAGGATGAAGAGAGGCGAGAACTGTGAAGCAGTACAATGAGACTGGGAACGGGCAGAAAACCGAGAGAGAGGGAGGGAGGGAGAGGGAAACACTCAAAAACAGACATGGAGAGGGCTGATGAACCTTTTGAAGCAAGTTACAGACATGACAGCACTTCACCCCTAAATATCTCAGTGTTTATTATAGAAACTATACTATAATACCATTATCACATCTAAGAAAAGTAATTCTGTATCTCAGTTTATACTCAAATTTCCCATTTGTCACAAACTATTACAGCATGGAAGGGCACAGACTCTGGAGGTGAAGAAAAGTGGGAGGAAGCCTGCTTCAATTTCCTCTTTCATAAAATGGAAATAAGACTAGTATCTACCTCATAAGAAAATTAAAGGCCCATGGCATTGTTGGTGGCATGCAATGAGCCCTCAACATATGTTGAAGCTACTCTTGTTACTGTTTATTCTGTTGATGCTATTGTTACCATGATTGATGTTCCTCCAGAATGTCCTCAAAGCCCTGGGAATAGGAGAACTCTGGCTGGTCAGGGATCGCAATCAGCCTCTCCCCACTCCCTCCCCCCTCAGTTGCCCTGTGGATTGTGACGTAGGCCAACCGAGGGTCTGGCCGGAAATCCCCCCTTCCTGTTGCAGATAAGTCTGGCGCAGCCCAGCTGCACCCAGACTCTCCACCCCCCATGTTGCAGGATTAAGTCCCCAAGATGCCCACCCAGCCCCCTGCCCCATCACCATCACCCCATAAACACCCCCTTCACCCCTTGTCACCCAGGCTGCTGTTCCCCACGCCACTCCAACAGGAAAGCCCCAGCTACTAGGAGGCAGGAGGCCATCCCTGGGTTGTGGGGGAGTGTAGCTCAGCCCCACCCCACCCCCTGCAACTCGACCCTAGCTTTGACCCACAGCTCTGACGTCTTGGAAAATTCCCTCCTGCCCAGGTCCCCAGGGGAGGGGGTGCATGGTATGAAATGGGGCTGAGACCCTCAGCTGGGGGCAGAGGAACCCGCCAGAGGTGAGCCATGAACTGGGGACTGGAAGTCTGGGGGCCTAGACTTCTGGGTCTGAGGAAAAAGAAGGTTGAGGTCCCTCACTCCTGGTCTGAGAGAAAAGGACCCCAGAGGCCAAGATTCCAGGGTCTTGGGGAAGAAGGGCACAGAGGCCTGGACTTCTGGGTCTGAGGGAAGCAAGGGCTGGGGCCCAGACTGCAGGGTCCCTAAGTGTCACCAGCTCACCCTGTGCCTTCCCCATCCCACCCCCACCCCCAACCCAGAACATTCACAAAGAGCATCCATGGACTTGTGGAAGTGGGATGAAGCATCACCACAGGAAGTACCTCCAGGGAACAGGCTGTCGAGGCTGGGTAGGCTGCTGGGGCTAAAACAATGTGTATATGTTTGGGGGTGGGTACCGAGGCGGGGGAACTCCGATGGCCCTGACCCGCCCTAACCTCCTGATTTGTCTACAGAAAGAGCTGAGTTCGGCTATTTCCGTGAAGTGGCACTCCAAGGGGACACGCTGACAGAGGAGACATGCTGGAAAGGTGTTTATGAGTTGGGACCCCGGGGTGCTGGGGAAGGTTAGGTCTGAGGGAGTAAGGGACTGTGCCTGGACTCCCGAGGTTTAATGGGGAGAGGGCTTCGGGCTTGAACTCCTGAGGATGAAGAGGGGGATGGAGTCCTTGAGTCCTAGATGTGAGTGAGTAGGGGGTGGGGGGTAATAGTGACTCTCCGTCCCAGGCAAATAAAAGACTACCGGGTGAGTGATTGAGGGAAGTCTTTAGTCATTGCTCACACCCTTCCTAAATTCAGCTACATCCTTATCCCTCGCAGGATTTCCACAGCGGGACTGGGGCTCTATGTCACCGCACCCAGAAACTCCATGGGGAGAGGGTGAGTGTGTGCGGAGACAGGGAAGAAAGAGTCTGGGTTCCTCCACTGTGGTTGAAGTTTAGCCTCCCTAATCTTTGAGAGAGAATGGAGATAGAGCCGGGGACACCTGTGTTCTCCAGGTGGCCTCTCCCAGATCCGGGAGCCAGGGGCCTCAGACAGCAGGGATAGAGAGCTTCGACTTCTCGAACTCTCGAGGGGGCCAGGGAAAGAGACATCGGGGCTCCGCTCACTGGGGTTCGTTCCTCCTCGCAGAGCACGCCTCTCAGGCTCTTCAGTGGTCAGGAGACTGGTCACAACTGGAGTGCACCGGCTGGGACGCTTGGAGCCCAGTCTTGCCGGCCCTGAGCCCCGCCCCTCCCGGCCTGGGCCCTGCCCCCTTTGCTGGGTCTTTAGGGTTCACCGGCCAGAACACCACTGCCGCGGGAGGTGCCAACTCTTGGTCGCGCGCAACGGCTGCAGCCAGCTCCAGCAGCTGGGACTGTTCAATTGGCTGCGACGGCGCTACCTATTGTGGTGAGCCAGAGGGCTCGGACTATCCCACTTCCTGGGATTTGGGGTTGCAAACAGATCGCACCACGTCTTCGAATGAGTACCAGAGTTCAGATCTCACTACTTCCTCCGAACCGAGCCAGCAGTCGGACGGCGCAACCTTGGCTCGTTACCCCAAAACTAACCACCGAGGTGAGAGGTCTGCCAGACTTCGCTCGGAATAAGCAAATCGGCAGTCTAGTGAGGAGGGGCCTGCGCGCCTAAGGGGGAGGTACCGGGGAAACTGGCAGCGAGCCGGCTGGACTTAGACACCTAAGCACTGGAGAGTGGAGGTGGCGGTTGCCCTCACTCCTGAGTCCTAAGGGCTGGGAGGGTTAGTAGTCTTCTAGAGAGCAAGGAACGAGGACCTACGCTCCTGGATTAGGTGAGAAGGGAAGACATGAGTCTGGATGACTGGGTCTCCGAGATGGGGCAGCCTGGGACCCCGAGGCCGATCTTTGGGTCCCGTACACTGAAGGATTTGGACTCGCTGGTCCCTGAGGAGGAGGGAGCCCAGACTCCTGGGTCATCGAACGACATGGACGGGGGCCAGAAAACCTGAGTGTTCACCTGCCTCCACCCCGCAGGTCCCATTCAGCTGTGGCAGTTCCTCCTGGAGTTACTGCAAGACGGGGCCCGTAGCAGCTGCATCCGCTGGACGGGCAACAGCCTCGAGTTCCAGCTGTGTGACCCCAAAGAGGTGGGGCAGCTTCCCAGACCCACCAAATTCAGCCCCAGTCTCCTCCGGTTCAGCCTACTCCCGCCATTCATTTCGCCTGGTCCTTGGCCCCTCCCCAGACGCGCCCTCACCTCAACCCTGCTCTGCGCCACCTAACCGGAGTCCAGAATACAACCGAACCCCGCCCACCACCCATCTATTGCCACGCCCTCCCCCTCCCACCTCCTCGACTAAATCAGGCCTTTGCCCTAGGTGGCGCGGCTGTGGGGCGAGCGCAAGAGGAAACCTGGCATGAATTACGAGAAGCTGAGCCGAGGCCTGCGTTACTATTACCGCCGCGATATTGTGCACAAGAGCGGCAGGAGCAAGTACACGTACCGCTTCGGGTGCCGGGTGCCCGGCCTAGCTTATCCTGACCGCGCCGGGGGCGGACAGGGAGCAGCAACCCAATAAAAATATCCGGTCAAACCTCCTTCGCATGATGTCTGCATCCTTCCCAACGACCCTTAGACCTACTGGGGAGCCTGCGTGCATCCCCATGCACCATCACCCCTCCCCCACTGCCTGTGTGATCCGAAGATCAAAACAAACCAAAACAAACGTAGGCCCTTAAGGGACTTACTGTGTGCTCATTGTGATGGGACAGGCAAAAGAATCTAACTCATTTCCCCCGCCTGCCCCGTGCTGGGACTCATAAAGAATGAGACCCAATCATTTACTTGTGACTTTACCTACTGTGTCCCCCTTGAAAAGAGAACTGAGGCTCCAAACAGGGCTTACTGTGTACCCCCACAGTGCTAGGGACTATCAAGGAATTACCCGTAGTGCTTACCCTGCAAAAACCATTTATTCTATTTCCCCACCCAAGGAGGGGGACATAGAACCCAGACCTAGACCCCAAGCAGAGTCTACCACATTCTGGGAACTGCTGAGCTCCTACAAAGCCTGTTCAGTGGTCTTCCTGTTGACAATGCTAGGGATTCAGCAGTGACCAAGACAACTCTGGGCCCTGCCCCCGGGGAAGTTCACAATTCAGTGGGGAGAAAGACCCATCACCAGACAGGGACAGCCTAGAGTGGTCAGTGCTGGGATGAGGAAACTCCATGGGGTTGAGGAGATCCGAAAAGAGGGACCTGACCTAGCCTAGGGAACGGAAGGCCAGGAAAGGCTTCCCAGAGGTAAAAACGGCTGATTTGAGAAGTCAGGCAAAGAATGTTCCAGGCAGAAGAAACAGCAAGAACAAAGACCTGGAGGTAAAAGATCTCACAGCGCTGTTCAATGAACTGAAATGTCAGTGTGGTTGGAGAAGGGACCATGGATCATTGCACAAAGAATCTGTTGGGGTCATGGTGAGGAGCCTGGACTTTGTCCAGAGGTCACAGGGGAGCTATGGAGGGGTTACAGAGGGAAAGGATTTTGGCTTTAGGAAGATATCATTGAAGGGAGTGAATGAAAGCATGCAAACAGGTAGTTCCACCAATAGTAACAATGTTGATGAACACAGAATATTTAAGAAGCCCCTGACCCAATAAGGCCTGGGTATCACACCCAACATAGTATATGGGAAGCTTTGGAGGCCAAGACCAAGAGGAGGGTGAAAGCAACTCTCTTTACAAAACTCCTTCATCCAGTCTCCATCAGGCACTTTATTCACTCCTTCAATGTGCCAGGTGTTGTTTCAGGTGCTGGAGATACAATGGTGAATAAAAAAAAAAATTGCCCCTCTATAATCTTCTATTATATGTAGGGAGACAAAAGAAGGTAAACAGAATAAAAGGAAGGCTATTGTATTTGAGAAGGTAAGTGCTATGGAGAAGTAATATAGGGAAAGGAGACAGAGACTGACAAGGAGGCAACTTAAAATATTTGATCTGAGAAGGGCTCTCTGAGAAGTGCTCCCTGAGAAGGTGACATTTGAGCAAAAAACTGAAGGAGGTGAGGCAGGGAGCCAGCTGTGGGAAGAGCACTTCAGGCCAAAGGAACAAGTGCAAAGGCCCTTAGGGGGAAGCCAGGCTGCATCTTTAAGGAACTTTGAGGAGGGCAGCTCCCAGGCTGGAGCAGTGAGAGTCAGAATACACGTAGATGTTCACTTAAACAAAGAGGTAAACTGAGGCAAGCCACAAAAACTGAGTTTATTTGGAATAACGGAGGAATTGCAATTTGAGACAAACTGTAGCAAGCTACAGGCAAGTCCAAAGAGACAAAAGGGGAGTTCAGCTTTTATTACATTTAAAGAGGAAATTAGGGAGGGCTATTTTGAACACAGTCCATTAGAAGAGAACAAGAGTTTGAGGTTGTGGTAGTTTCTAATTAGCTGCCACTGGCAGCACAGAGTGTTGTTGCTAAGGGCAGAGAGGGACCTTCTTTTTTCTTTCTTTTTTTCTTTTAAGCAAGAGATAAATTCTCCTGTGAAAAATATCCTCCTTTGAACCAGATAAGAAGTAACATTTTTTTCTTTTTTTTTATTGTTGTTCAAGTATAGTTGTCTCGGTTTTCCTGTCACCACTTTCGCCTTAAAGGTAACATTCTTATCACAGACAAGAAGTTGATAAACAGACTTTGTTAAAATAATTCTTATCTTCCTTTTTTGTTGTGCATGCTGCAACGAATAATACAGGGCTCAAGAGCTCTTCCTTCAGGGCTTCCCAACTCAATTTTGAATATGGTTTCCTCCATCAGTTTTTACAAAGATGAGGGTATAAAGGGGGTCCAATTGTGTAGGTTATCTGTAAGGACTTTAGACTAAAAGTCAGACTAGACACCAGGGTAGGTTTCTAGGCTAAGGAAGGGATCTGATCTGACTGAGGTGTTAACAGGGTCCCTCTGGCTGAATGGACTGACCGTGGAGGGAGGCAGGGAAGCCAGGAGGCCAGGGAGTGGGCTGCTGCTGTAGTCCAGGCTGGTGCTGCTGGTGGCTTGAACCAGATGCAGCAGAAGATCCTGAGTATATTTTTAAAGGCAAAGCCAACAGCATTTCTTGATAAGATCAGCTATGGGGTGTGAGAGTAAAATAGAAGAAGAGTTGTCCAGACGAAGAGTCGACCTTTTCGCAGACGGACTGATTTCTGCCAGACCCTTCACAGAAGCAAGTTTAATTCTTAAGCCCTCCTCTCCGTGATGCAGGACTGATTTCTGAGTCCTCAGCCACTCAAATCTTGCCGCGGTTTGTAGGTGGAGTCTGGGCATTCTTAACACGAAAAATGACCCTGGGAAAAAAAGACTGGTGCCTTTTCAATACCGTAACAATTGACCCCATAATAATCATAATGAGGGTAAGGATTGTTTGTTGTCTTTTGTTCAATGATGCATCCCCAGCCCTTAGTACTTGGCATTCAATAAATAATACTTGCACGAATAAGAGTACTTTCGCTTGGGTATCTCCCCAGGCCCACTCTTGAGCAAGTTCCAGGACCCAGACAGAAATCCTTTCTCCAGGTAATGCCAGGGGAAAGAGGACAACTGTAACTAGGAGGTGTACCAAGCCCCAGCTCGGAGCCCTTCCAAATACTATGCAAGCTCTTGACTGGGTCTGGAATAATGATGAACAGCTACTTAGCCCAATAGAAGGTTACAGTTCGCATGAATGGGTGGGGCCTTAATCGCCTTAGAGACCGCCTCCCCTCGGCGCTGGAGCTGAATGGAAGACTCAGCAATAACCCGCCCGGCTTCCGGTCCGTCTAAATTCCGCTTCCGGCTAGGCGGATGTGTCTTTGCTGAGGGTCACATTGAGCTGCGAGCGGCTTCAGGGGCGTCTTTAGGTGAGTGTCGAGGGTCGGGAACCCGGGACCCCATCCTGGGTGACTGAAGAACCGGACCGTAGCTTCCCCGAGAACGAGAGGTTTCCGGCCGGCGGCTTTCGGCCTTCCGGGGCCCTGTTGTGTTTAGTAGTCATAGATAACGATTCTTCCTTAAGGCCGGGCAAAATTCCAAATGATTTATGTTAAGTCATTTAGTCCTCCCACCAACCTGTGTCCCTTTTGACACTGAGGCAACTGAAGCTCAGAGATATAAAACCACTTAGCTAGCGACCAGGCTAAGTAGTTTGGACTCAGTAGTTTGGCCTGCGATGCCCTTAATTGTCGGGCCGCAGGCGTAACTCCTGCAGCTTGCCCGGCCGCAGCCTAGCTCTCTGGTGTTTGGCCCCTTCTCTCTCCCTCCGACGTTGGAGGGGCCGCAGAGTCATTCTGATCCACCCTCACTCCAGATAGCGGGTCAAAATCTCGTCTCAAATTACTGTTCGACCGTGCCCGCGTCCCCGCGGCTGGTGTTCTACAACCCGCTTCCGATATCTGTACCCCCTCCCCCCACGCTACGCTGGGGTCCCAGATCCCCACCACTGCCTTGGATGGCTTCCATTTAACACTGGCTTGCGCATCTCTATATAACTCTACGACTCTTTGAATTCTCTGGAATAGAAGGACTTTCACATTCCCTGGTGAAAAATGTGTCGTCTCATAAGAGACATTATAGCAAAGGGTTTTGTTTCTTTTTTAACCCTGAGTCCACAGACTCTATAGAATTCAAGGGGTTCTAGTACTCGGATTGGGGGGGGGGTTACATCTATATTTTTAATAACCTCAAATTGAAATGTAGCATTTGCTTCAATTAGGTATGGAGGTAACAGCTTAAGGAGTATTAGCATCTGTGACTATGTCAGCATCAAAATCATATGTCTTCTTATATCACATTATGGTTGCGGATAGTACAAAATATCTTCACTTATGATTACTTCAAAACCATGGTAGTTAATGAATCCTCAGCTTCATGTAAGTGGGATTTGTTGTTTTATTTATTTATTTTTTTGAGCTTGTGCAATTTTTTAAAGCACTTAAACATATTTTGAGAAAGAGATCATTAGAACCCTGAAGAGTTCATGATACCAAATTCATTAAGAAATTCTGCATTGTGCCTTTTGTCAGTGACTGAGTGCAGATCCACCATTTGTATGCTTTGTGACCTTGAGAAATAATTTAGACATCAGTCGTCCCTTGTTTGTAAAACAGTGATAGTAATAGTTCTTACCTTTTATTAGATTAGCTATAGAAGTAAATCTGTAAGAGTATAGGATAGCACCTGGCTTGTGGTCAGCACTCAGTGAGTCTCATCTATTGTTATTTTGTGACAGATAAGGCTTGATTTTACCAAGGACTTGATCCTCTCTCCAAACCTTGTTGTCATTTCCATGTTTAGATGTATGGATTTGCCCTGCCTTTCACCTCTCTGTGTATGTTGAAAGGGAGGGGGCAGTAGCTTATTCACACCCAGACTTTGTCTTTGTTTGGTCCCCTGAGGACCCAAGTGGGCTGACATGCCCAGGTTCAGGTCCTGTAGAATCCATGCTAACACCCACTCTCTTTGCCTCCAGAAATCAGCAACATGGCAGAAGACATCAAGACCAAAATCAAGAACTACAAGACTGCCCCTTTTGATAGCCGCTTCCCCAACCAGAACCAGACCAGGAACTGCTGGCAGAACTACCTGGGTAAACAGGGCATGGTAGTTGGGGGAATGCTGATCTTCCCCTGTTCCCACACCTGAAGTTGCTCACCTCTTGGCCTCCTCAGGGACCGACGTATTCCAGGCCTTTTTTGTTTTTGGACATTCTACCTCGCAGGGCCTAGGCTCCTTATCAGCAGCTGTGTTCAGGATTTGGGCCAGTGTCACAAACTCTGGTTCCTACAATGATTTCTTTTTTTAAAGATTTGTGTGTGGGGGCGGGGGGGAGAGAGAACATGCATACAGGAAGTACAGAAAACATAGCATACAGCTAAATGAATAACTCTGAAGTGAACACCTGAGTAACTATAACCTGGATAAAAAAGTAGATATTGCCTGAACTCTGAACTCCCCTGCCTACTGCACACCCTGTATTGACCACAACACCCTACTCTTCCCCAGCAGAGATGTAACCCCACTGACTGAAGGCAGTCACATTTTGGTTTATTCACCATGTTTAGTTTGCCTCTGTGTGAACTTTATAAATTCTGTATGTGTTTTCTTGTGTTTGGATTCTTTAATTCAACAGTTTTGAAGATTCATCTGTGCTGTGACATATAAGTGTGGTTATTTTTATTGCTGTAAAGTTTTCCGTGGTTTATTCATGGACATTTGTGTGGTTTCCAATTTGGGGCTTTTATGAATGATGGTGCTATATACACTCTTATAGTTGCAATTTTAAATCCATGTGAGTGCTTTTTTTCTCTCTAGGAAATATGCCCTGAAGTAGAATACCTGGATTAATTTTTAAAAAATTATTTGCTTGCTCTTAAAAGCCAGATTTCCCCCCTTCTGTCTTCCTCTCTTGGACTCCAGCATCTTAGGATCAATACTCTCTTCTCCTTCCCTTGCCCTGGTTTGGGTTTCCATAATCCCTACACATGCCTGTCATTTTACCCCACCAGTCCTGACCCCACAGTTTTCAAGTTGAACAGCAGTTCTCTAGGGATTGCAAAGTCAACTTACTGATTTATAGCTACCCTTTTTAGTATACTTGTATACTAAAGGTATACAATCTTTGTAAAGTGTATGTGTGCGTGTAACTGGTTGTGAGGTAAAAAGTATTTCTGTGAGTTTTGTTCAAAAACGTGTCCTAGCCCTTTGGGCTGACCCTGAATCCCTTTTTTCACAGATTTTCACCGCTGTGAGAAGGCAATGACTGCGAAAGGGGGTGATGTTTCCGTGTGCGAATGGTACCGGCGTGTGTACAAGTCCCTTTGCCCCGTATCCTGGGTAAGTGACTCCTACGGGGGCCCTTGGAGTGCTGGCGTGGGGTCTTAGGAGAGAGGAGTTTGGTAACTTGGTGGAAGTTTGGATGCAAGAGGCAGAGGGAAGACAGCATCACACTTTTCATGGGACTTGGCCTTTTCTTCCTAGAACTGCCTTTCTTTCCTTCTTTCACCAGTATTCTCAGCAAGTCAGGACTCTCCGCCAAGGTGACCAGGGCTGTCTCCTTGATAAATTCATCCCACTCAGCACTCTACAGATAGACGAGTATACTCAGTGCTGAGTCCCTGTCCCTGTGGAGCTCATTGTCTTGTGCACTCCTGTCCTTTTTCATTATGAACATTATTTTTTTTGAAGATTTCATTTATTTTTAGAGAGAGGGGAAGGGAGGGAGAAAGAAAGGGAGAGAAACATCAGTATGAGAGAGAAACAACCGGTTGCCTCACACATGTGCCACACCTGGGGACCAAACCCATAACCTAGGCAAGTGTCCTGACCAGGAATCAAACCGGCTGCTTTTCTCCTTGCAGGATGATGCCCAGCCACTTGAGCCATACCAGTCAGGGCCTCATTAGAATATTTTGAAATTTACATAAAAATAGAATAATTCAGTGACCACGAAATAGACCCATTACCCAAATTGAATAATATCAAGATTTTTCCATGTTTCCTTCATCTTTCTCTTTTCTCTTTCTTCTTTCCTTTGCTGAAGTATTTTGAAGCAAATCCCAGACATATCATTTCACCCCTGCCTACTTCAGTGTGCATCTCTAAAAAATATGAACATGATAAGGCAGTGCTTTTAGCCCTGATCTTACCAGACCTTTTGTCACCATTTAATACTCTTTGCCATACCCTCTTTTAAAATAAATGATTTATGTTTAACATGAGTTTCTCTCCTGATACGCCAAGGTTGCAGTTTCTATCTCTGGTCAGGGCAAATACAAGAAGCAACCAATAAATTTATAAATAAGTGTAACAACAAAACAGTGTTTCTCCCTCCCTCCCTCTCCATTTCTTTCTCTAAAATCAATAAGTTAAAATTTTAAATAAAATAAAATAAAAACAGCCCTGACTGGTGAGGTTCAGTGGGTTGGGCGTTGTCCCACAAACCAGAAGGTACCGGTCAGGGCACTTGCTTGAAGCAACGGATTGATATTTCTCTTGCACATCTCCCTCTCTTTCTCCCTCACTTCCTTTGTCTCTAAAAATAGATAAATAAAATCTTTAAAAAATAAAAATAAAAACATTATATTTCTTCAAATCAAAGTCCCTATGAAGTGCAAGAAATATTGAGAGGTGCTCAAATCTTTTTTAAAATGCTGGAAATGAATGTAACAAGCGTACTAATTTCTGAGATGTCAAAATGAAATACCATTTGTCTTAGAATCAAAATATGATACTATTGCAAAAGTAATGCTCATTAAAAAAAAAGAAAGGCAGGAGATGTGAACAGAACAGTAAAATAAAAAGTAGTAGCCCAGTCCTCCTCCCATGAGGTATAACTGCTGTTAACCGATTCCCTTTTCTCTATATAAATTTATCTTACATAAGCCTGTGGCACTTTATGTATATGAACAGTTCATGCTATATATTTTGTTCAATGACTTGTTTTGGCTTAGTAGTGTATCTTAGAACCTCTTTTTATGGCAATGCAGAGTTATTTTAATAACTTAACAGGTGCTTTCATTTAATTGATCCCCTTTTGATGGAGATTATGTTTTAATTTTTCACTATTTTAAGCATCCTTGATGTACATGTTTGGGGCTTATTTCTGAAGAACAAGTTGTCTTAATGGCATTCTTCTTCACCCCACTTTGTTTTCCTTTCCCTCCGTGGCCACACTGTCTCATGTTCCTTAAGTACCCTGTGCCCTCCTAGGATTTCTTACCAACCCTGGGTAATCTTGGGTAACATGATGGGTTTTGTTATTTGTTGTTGTTTGTGTTTAATCCTCACCTAAGGATCTATTTATTGATTTTAGAGAGGAAGGGAGAGAACCAGAGAGAGATAGACAGACATAAATCAGTTGTCTCCCGTATGCCCCACCTCCAGGAATTGAACCTGCAGCCTAGGTATGTTCCCTGACCGGGGATCAAACCCACAACCTTTTGGTGCATGGGACAAAACTCCAACCAACTGAGTCACCCAGCCAGGGCTGGTAACATGATGTTTTGATCTTCTAACATCCCACTTCCAACCTCAGGGCTTGCATTGGGTACATGCTGGACAGGGTACTAGGATCATGCTTTTGGTCTTGATGCTGCCCTACACCCCACTCTTTAGGACCTGGGCCTACCCTTACCTGAGAATCATCAGATTGTGTGGTTCTTCCATTCAGGTGCCCACTGTGTCTGGCCTATTAGGGTTTGATATAAATGTATTCTGCACATGCCCCTTTATACCCAGCAGCCCTGGCTTCTTTATTTCAAAAATGTGATGAAGTACAAATAGTAATGTTTAGTTGTTGCTGTTGTATTTGTTTTTCATAAACAATGTAATCAATTCAGTCTCTAATCTCAGTATGTATATTTTTGGAGAGGTAGGGGCAGGAGTCCAACACTTCCTATACGAGCATTTAAGACTTTTTCCCCAACCATCTTTTATTTTCTGGTTTAAAAAAAAAAAACAAACATTTAGGAGCATTTGAGATCTTGCTTCCTGGCATGTTAGGCTCAAATAAACTCTTATAAAATTTTTAAAAATAAACAAATATATAAATCTTTAGTTTCTCCATAAAAAGTAGCATTGGCTTTTTGTAGAATCTTTAAATGAGAGATTTATATTTTATGTAGGAAGTAAGCCTCCTTGTCACCCCTTCTGAGTCCTAAAATTAACTTTCCTTAGAAATTTGGGGTAAATCTTCCCCTTACTTTTCTGTGTGCCAATGTATGTGTATGTGTAGGTGTGTTTTTTATGTACTTTATGAGTCATACTCTAGATACTGTTTTGAATTTTGCCTTTTTTTTTTAAACTTCAGTGCACAATGCTCAATTATTGGGTAGCCATCAGGTTTCATAGTTAAAAAATATTCCCTTCCTCTTTGGCTAGACTCATCCTTTTTTTACTAAACGATTCTAGATATACAAGATATAGTTTCCCCTCCATTTGAATGGTTTCTTTAGTTTTCTATCCATGAAGAGAAATTATTGGACAAATATGATGTCCAATAACATGGACAAAGTGTTATTTGCCAAAGGACCAGACCAGACTCACCCTTTAAACTTTAAAAGGGAGTGGGGACATAAACTCAGAACCTAAGAAATTCACACTTAGAGAACTGTGGATTGTAGACAGTTCAAGTCCAGTATGAGGGAATATAGGTGAATTCTAAACATGAAAAGATGTTCATCCCCACTCAGGGAAATGCAGCCTAAAACAACAGAGATGTTTTTATTTTGTTTTGTTTTGTTTTTTACCTTTCAGACTGCTGCAAGAACGATAAATGTTGATAGTATTAAATATTGGTGGTTCTATAAATTGTTCCAGTCACTTTTGAGGTCAGTTTGTCAGGCTATTTCAAAATAAAAAAAAAATCATACTCTAGATGGGACATACTTTTCAAAAAATCATAGACACCTACAAAAATGTATGCAAAGGTGTCCATTGCAGTTTTTTGTAATGGGGAAGATTCAGAAACAACCCAGGTTAGAAAAATGTTACATTTATATTGATCTACATGACAGAATACAAAAAGATTTCTGAGAGTTGTGGGAAAACTACAGGACAAGCTACAGGACAGTCTATATATTATGACCCAACTTGTATGTGTATGTGTATTTTGAAGTACAGAATATTTGCAATGCATATGTCTATGTAAATAAAATAGGCACATATGCCATGGTTGGTGTGGCTCAGTGGTTTGAGCACTCGCCTGCTAACCACAGGCAGGGTAGCCAGTTCAGTTGCCAGTCAGGACACATGTGTGGGTTGCAGGCCAGGTCCTCAGTAAGGGGTGCTCGAGAGGCAACCACACATTCATGTTTCTCTCCCTCTCTTTCTCCCTTTCCCTCTCTAAAAATAACTAAATAAAATCTTTTTAAAAAATATAAGCACATACATGGCACTTACCATATGGGCCAATGACATTGTAAGCACTTTATAGCACATAAGAGCAAACATGCCAAAAAGACAGGATGAGGTAGGTAATATTATCAGTATCCTCATTTTGCAGAATTGGAAACTGAGGCCCAAGGTCATACAGCTAGAAAATGATAGAATGAGTATTTATATTTGGTCTCCTTTATCCATGCTTTTATCCACTTCCTCTGCTATATAATAGCATATAAATGCGTGTTTGCATATGTCTGTGTATAAAAATGAATATGCTTCTAATTGCCTGTAGAGGGGTTTGCAAGGAGCAGAGTGTTACGTCTGGGGAATGTTAGCAATGTGACACCGATCCATCATTTTTTATGTGTATGCGTACATCTGTGACCAACAGTAGTATCCCACTCTACAGTCCATTTGCCACCTTTTTTCACAGCTGCCTAGTATTCCTTCTTTCCTCTGTTCTGACACACATCATTGAGTATTGGCTCTGGGGTTCCTGAAGCAGGGCATAGCCACTCTCTTGAAGCTCTGTACCTCACATATCTCCTCATAGACAGCCCTGTAGTGAGCCTGGGATTTTTCTGCATGTTACTTCTCTCTATTCCCCCTCAGGGAACCAGCTTGTGTCAGCTCATTTAGGACAGTGATTCTTGTCTTCCTGGATCACTGTTGGTTCCCCAGCTCCTGGCACAGTGTAGGTACTGGGGTTACTTGTTGACTGACTAAAGAAATGAATAGGTGGGCAAAGTGAGGAAGACAAAGGTCCACCCATCTGGTTTCCTCACAGAGAAAGGGAGTTAACACTGGCTGTCTTTCCACAGGTGTCGGCCTGGGATGACCGCCGGGCAGAAGGCACATTTCCTGGGAAGATCTGAAGTGGCTCCACCGCACCTGTCCTCTGTCTTCCATCCTTTTTCCAGGGAGGTGAAGGGGGACCTGGGCACATCCCACCCTAGGATCCTGAATCATGGTTTAACTAATAATAAATACTTGTTGGAAAAGTGTAAGACTGTGTATGTGTAAAGAGCTGGATGATTGGTTAAGACACTGGATTGAGAATAATACCTAGACCAGGACAAGGGGCTTCTAAGTGAGTATTTTGTTTTGTTTTGTTTTTAATTTTTATTTTATCAAAATTTGACCACCTCTCTTGTGCTAGACAATAGAGTGAATGGTTATATGAAATAGCCTCAAGCCCCAGTATGTGCTAAAATTTATCTGTATGATCCCTTAATTATCTGTATAATTTTTAAAACTTTTCTTAGTATAATAAAAACACATAAGTACCTCACCTAGCTTCAACAATTATCAACAAATGACTAGTTTCATCTTTAATTATTCTCCTCCCCCCTCTAGGTAATTTTATCAAGGTAATTTTAAAGTAAACCTTAGAGATCATAGTTTATCTAGAAATAGGTAAGTGTATATATCTACTAGAGATACATGTATTTGAGGGTTTTTTTTTTAAAGATTTTATTTATTTTCAAGAAAGGGGAAGGGAGAGGGAGGAAAACATCAGTCAGTTGCCTCTTGCATGCCCCCAACTGGGAACCTGGCCTGCAACCCAGGCATGTGCCCTGATGGGGAATTGAACCAGTGACCTTTCAATTCACAGGCCCAGCATTCAGTCCACTGAGCCACACCAGTCAGAGCAGAGATAAGTTTTTTATAAAACATAATCACACTACTGTTACTACACCTAAGGAATTAACAATACTGCACTGGCTGGTATTGTTAGATTGAGCACTGACCTGTGAACCAAAGGGTCACCGATTCAATTCCCAGTCTCAGGCACATGTCTGGCTTGCAGGCCAGGTCCCCAGTAGGGGGCACACAAGAGGCACCCACACATTGATGTTTCCCTCCCTCGCTTCCCTTCTCTAAAAATAAATAAAATCTTTAAAAGAAAACTGATAAAAAAATTAACAATACTTAATATCATCTGATAAGCAGTCTTCTGCACAATATGTAATTCTCTGTGTGTTCTGGGCCTCCTCTTTCATGTAGAGCATGGTGATGACTGGATGTCATTTAAGTAGGCTGAATTAAGAAATGTGCTCTGGCTGGTGTGGCTCAGTGGATTGAGTGCCCACTTGGGAACCAAAAGGTTGCTGGTTTGATTCTCAATCAGGGCATATCCCTTGGTTGCAGGCCAGGTCCCCAGTTAGGGACATGCTAGAGGCAACCAATCCATGTATCTCTCACACATTGATGTCTCTCCCTCTCTTCCCCCCTCTCTAAAAAAGTAAATAAATAAAATCTTTGAATGAATGAATGAATGAATGAATGAAAGGTTCTTGCCCTGGCCGGCTACCTCAGTTGGTTAGAGTGCCGTCCTGATAATGTCAAGGTTGTGGGTTCGATCCCTGGTGAAGGCACATACAAGAATTAACTAATGAATACACAAATAAGTGGAACAACAAATTGGTTTTTCTCTCTCTGCCTCTCCCTCCCTCTCCCCCCGCCCCCTCTCTCTCTCTCTCACCAATCATCCTCAAAACTGGTTGACGGGGAACTGCTGAGACAGTGTTGCCAGCTAGAGCACCATGCATGGCCAAATTGGTGTTTCTTCAAGACCACTCAGATGGTTATGTGACAGACTTGTCTGAAGGATAAGGATATTCAAATGTGCAGAGAGATGATTTTTGGTTGAGGAAAATGGCCCTAGGGAAGGATCTGTAATGGCTGCCTATGAGGAGGAGGGGCTGAAAACAGGACCATTGTGCGTGCATAGGAACTTTGAGGGGCTGTAGAGCTTATGGCACACATTGGGAAGAATGAAGGATTTAAAAGGAACATGGTGAAAATTTGAAATGAAATAGGACATGCAGTTAAAAGTGAAGATGTGGGACTTCGCTGACCCCAGGCACCTAATTTTGCCCAGGGGCTGCTGCTATTAGCAGTCTAGAAGTGCTTTAATACATATTTTATGTAGGCGTTTCTATTTATTATTAATCATTATTTATTATTACTGTTAACAAGGAGCTTATAATCTAATAAGCATACTCTAGAAGAGCAGCTTCCCAGCTTCTTTGGTGGCAGCTCACAGAAATGTGCATTCCTAATACACACATACATATACTGAAACAAACTTTCCATGAAACAATGCTTACCCTTTTTTCCTGAACGTGTTCTGATATTTTTCAGTTTCACTCCCCATGAAGTTGATTTTGTGACACACCATTTGAGGGAGCTCTGGAGAACATTGCTCTGTAGTAGCTTGATTTCTCTAGAGAGGCGGGAGGCGGGAAGCTGCATATGCAATTCTTGGCTTCAGCCCCAGATGTCACTCTCACCTTCCCTTTCACAGAGCTGCTGCTTAACCACAGACTTCAACAAAGCAGGATTGTCCCCGAAGTCCGTATTGGCAGGAGTCTATATGAAGCTTGTTTGCTCACTTGGACCTTTCTCCTCCCATTCCTTGGCTTTCTGGAGGACAGTACCTTTGCCTGTGACCATAATGGAAAGAGGTCTTTTCTTGAGTGCTGTTGCAGAGTTGACAGAGTTGGAGCAGGGATGGGGGCAGCAGCTTTCTTTGGGTCAGGGCTCATGATCTCCACATGGGTGGTGTCCATGGTGGTGCCCAGTGGCACAGGCCTGGCCTTGGCCTTCTCCAGGTTGTCCTTAACCTCCATGAAGTGGAGCTCAAGATTCACATACCTGCTCTCCATCCTACCCTCCTCAGTTTCCTTCAGCTTCTGCTCCAGGCTAGCCAGGACTCCCTTATCTGTATATTTTAATAGGGTCTGTTTTAGCTCCCGTTTGTCTTTTTGGAGCTGAGTCATGTACCCCCAAATTTCTTCCTTCTTGAGTGTCCTTTTCCTCTGAGTCCCACTTCACCTTGGCTTCTGTCCTGTTCTTGCCAAGTTTGATCTCTGCAGAGGTTGCCCTAAATCTATCTATGGGTGCACTGGACTTGGCTAGGGTGACCCCCACAAGGTAGCTCAGGGTCAGGGAAGCTCAGTGCGAAGGCTAATTTCTGCTCTTCAGTCTGGATTTTGACGGTTGTGATTCTCTGGGGAGACTCCTTAGGCTCTGGACTCTGCTGCTGCATCTAAGCTGTGTCTGCAGACTTCAGGGGTTCATCTGGTAAATACATATTGTATATATTGTATATGTATTTGGTTTGATGAAGATTTGGTATAGTCTCCTACTTCTCTGATCTACCATTTGCTCGTGCAGTTCCTACTGCCCTGGACTCTTCAGGGTGACAGGAACTGTCAACAAATGAGAAGGTGAACACATCAGCCTGGCTCCAGCCTCAAGGCCTGTGCACTTGCTGTTTGCTCTGTCAGGAATGCTTTTCCACACAGCTCACTTGCTCCTGCATTCAGGTCTTCCACAGACATAACTTACCCATTCACTCCTTCTGTTTCCTAAGCACTTAACCTTTAATATTCCCTGTATTTTACTTTTTCATCCTTGAAATTGTACCACTACCACTAGAATGCAATTGCCATTGGGGTAGTAATTTTTATTTTTAATTTATTTTTATTGATTTTTAAAAGATTTTATTTTTCAGAGAGAAGGGAGGGAGAAAGAGAGGGAGAGAAACATCAATCCATTGCCTCTCGTATCCCCCAACTGGGGACCTGGGTCATAACCCAGGCATGTGCCCTGACTTGAAATCAAACCTATGACACCAGCCAGGACAGGGGGGATAGTAAGTTTTTAAAAATATGTGTATTACTCTGCCTCTCAACATTTTATGATGAAAATTTTCAAGGATATATAAAAAGTAGACAATGCTTGCCTTTATTCCCGCCACCTGTGTTTAACAGTTTTAACATTGTGTCATATTTACTTTGTTTATGTGTACACATGTTTTTACTGAACCATTTAAAAGTGGTTTCCAAACATCTTGACACTACTTCTAAATATTTAAGCGTGTATCTCTGAAAAACACATAGTCCTTCATACTATTATCTCTCCTGAGAAAAACTAATTCCCTAATGTCTTGTATTCAAATTTCCCAAATTGTACCCCAAGTCTTTCTTATTTTTGCTTATTTTTGTACTAGGATTCACTCAAGGTTCACATTCAGTTTTTAGTTATCTAGTCCTCCTAAAATTCTAGAATAGCCAACACCCCCCCACCCTGCCCACCCTCGGTAAGTTGGAATTTTTAAAGAGGCCAGGCCAGCTGTCTTGTAGAATGTCTCCCATTCTGGATTTGCCTTGTTTCCTCAATGTGTCATTTAGTTTCTACTGTCTTCTGTAGTTCTTAAAAACAAAAATTAGCTCCTTAGAAGAACCCGCTTGATTAGAAGCAGGTTAAGTATTTTTGGCAGGAATCCTTCCTGTGTATATCTTACTGCTTCCCATCAGGAGGAACCTGATGCTGAGTTGCCCTATTAGTGGTGGTTGAGTCTAATCCCTGGGAAAGGTAATGGCTACTAACTGTCTCCTCTGGAAAGATCTGTTTTACCTTTTTGCCATGGGCAAATGACCAGTGAGATGATACTATGGGGAGCAGTTCCACCACGGCACCCTGATAGCCTTACCCATCTCCACATAAACCTCATAGGCAAGACTTAAATATGGCCTGACCTGAACCTTACCAGAATTCCTGGTGATTCCTCCTGAAACAAAGGGATATAAGCAGTCTTGTAAAGAGCTACAATGAGGCAGTTTCTCATCCATTTGCCTCTCTTGCAGGACACTGCCAAGGAACATTTATCATCCATCTCTTGTTTCAACTGAGCATAGGACTCTACCTCCCTCCTCCTCAGGGTATAGCTGCAGGCTGCAAAACTGCTCTAAAGCTACCATGCTAATTACCTTACCTGACTTACCTCAGGCCTTCCAACAACTCAATGAGCCATATGTTTTTAGGACCCCTATTTTACAAATAAGGAAACTGACACTTTTGTTCCCCAGTGGGTTTGTGTGGCTGTGGGTTTCCTTTTAGTGTATCTACATAGAGGAGAGATCAGTGGAGGAAACAGAGACCTCTTAAGGCATATTAAGTGGAAAGAGATTTACTATGAGGAATTTGGTACAGTAAAACTGATAATATGAATTTGGATATAATCCAACCATTTGGAAATGGGGGAAATATACCCTCATTTCATAGTATTCAACTAAACATGACCCCATATTTTACAGGATTAAATATAGCTCTATAGTAGGGTTTTATATTACTTTAAAAAAGCATTCCAGACAACAAATGAAGAAGAATAGAGAATTAGAATATCAGCATTTTGCAACCCATAATGAATCTAAGCCTTATATCAATGGCTGCAAAGATGACCAAAAGAAAGACAACCACACATGATGTGCCTCCAAATGGAAGCACTCATCATTATCCATGAACGTGAGATGCTGAGCTTCTACAAAGCTATCTTTCCATTACACCATATTACAAAATGAATGATAAAAAAACATGATAATTTTCAATTGTTGCAGAAAATGTATTTGAAAAAATTCAACATTCTTTCATAATAAAAATTCAACATTTGGATAAAGCAGGAACATACCTCAACATAATGAAGGCTATAAATGACAAAGCCATAGCGTGAAAGGTTGAGAGCTTTTCTTTTAAGACCAGGAACAAGACCAGGGTGCCCACTCCCACCACTCCTATTAACATAGTACTGGAAGTTCTAGCCAAATAAATTAGGCAAAAAAAGGAGAAGAAGGAGAAAGCAAAGGAGGAAGTGGGGGAGAAGGAGGAGGCGGAGGAGGAGGAGAAGGAGAAGGAGAAATAAAATCATCCAAATCAGAAAGGAACAAATAAAATGGTCTCTCTTTGAAGATGATGACTTTACATATAAAAGGTCCTAAAGACTACCAAAAAAGTGTTAGAACTTTTCAGTAAATTCAAATTCAATAAAGTTGCTGAAAACTTTGCATACAAAAACTACCATTTTATTTCCTCTCATTTTATATTTTTGATACCACAATTTACATCTTTTTATATTGTGCATCCATTGACACATTATTATAGCTATAGTTATTTTTTTGCTTTTAAATATGTATCTTATTGATTATGTTATTACAGTTGTCCCATTTTGTTTTTCCTCCCCTTTATTCCCCTCCACCCTGGACTGCCCCTCTCCCCAGTATCCGCCCCCCTACCCCCACCACCCTGCTGCCCTTAGTTCATGTCTATGGGTTGTACATGTAAGTTCTTTGGCTTCTCCATTTCCTATACTACTCTTAACCTCCCCCTGCCTATTTTGTACCTCCTATTTATGCTGCTTATTCCTTGTGCCATTTCCCCCATTCTCCCCCTCCCCCCTCCCCTCTCATGTCCGTTTCTATGATCTGTTCCTGTTCTAGTTGTTGGCCTAGTTCGTTTTTGTTTCTTTTTAGGTTCAGTTGTTGATAGTTATGAGTTTGTTGTCATTTTACTGTTCACAGTTTTTGATCTTTTTCTTAGATAAGTTCCTTTAACATTTCATATAAGAAGGGCTTGGTGATGATGAACTCCTTTAACTGGACCTTATCTGGGAAGCACTTGATCTGCCCTTCCATTCTTAATGATAGCTTTGCTGGATAGAGTAATCTTGGATGTAGGTCCCTGTCTTTCATGACTTTGAAAACTTCTTGCAGGCCCCTTGTTGCCTGCAAGGTTTCTTTTGAGAAATCAGCTGATAGTCTTATGGGCACTCCTTTGTAGGTAACTGTCTCCCATTTCTCTTGCTGCTTTTAAGATTCTCTCCTTTTCTTTAATCTTGGGTAATGTAATTATGATGTGCCTTGGTGTGTGCTTCCTTGGGTCCAGCTTCTTTGGGACTCTGAGTTTCCTGGATCTCCTGGAAATCTATTTCCTTCACCAGATTGGGGGAGTTCTCTTTCATTATTTTTTCAGATAAGCTTTCAATTTCTTGCTTTTCCCCTTCCTCTTCTCCTTCTGGCACCCCTGTGATTCAGATGTTGGAACATTTAAAGTTGTCCCAGAGGTTCCTAAGCCTCTCCTCATTTTTTTGAATTCTTGGTTCTTCATTCTGTGCTGGTTGAATGTTTATCTCTTCTTTCTGCTCCCAATCATTGATTTGAGTCCCGGTTTCCTTCCCTTCACTGTTGGTTCCCTGTATATTTTCCTTTATTTCACTTTGCATAGCCTTCACTTTTTCCTCCGTTTTGCGACTATACTCAACCAGTTCAGTGAACATCCAGATTACCAGTGTTTTGAACTCTGCATCTGATAGGTTGGCTATCTGTTTATCACTTAGTTCTATTTTTGGAGCTTTGATTCTATTCTTTCATTTGGGCCATATTTCTTTGACTCGCATGCCTGTTACACTGGAAGGGGCAGTCTTAGGTATTCACTAGGGAGGGGCAACCCAGTCGCCGCATTGTGACACTGTGTCTGGGGGAGGTCCAAGAGGGAACAATGCCACTTGCTGGGCTCTCACCCCACTTTCAGTCACTTCCCCCGCTACCCCCAAGCAAATTGGGCCCATCTGGTGCTCCCGGGTGGGTGGGTTTGTGTACGTTCTAGGACTCTGATGGGTCTCTCTAACAGACTCTCCTGTGAGGCTGGGAGTTTCTCCTGCCGTCACAACCCCTATAAGTTTTTACCTCCAGGGGTTTTGAGGCTTTCTTTTTCCACACTGGAACCCTGGATTGTGCGGTCTGTCTCTCTCCCGAGCTGTTCCTCAAGGTTTATCAACACACAAATGTGGGACTGCCCTGTCTGCCAGCCACCACCTTGCTGTGCAGCCTCTCCGCCCCTCCTACCAGTCTGGGTTAATGTTTCTTCTTGAGCTCCTTGGTTTTCAGACTTCCATACAGTTTGATTTTCTGGCAGTTCTAGTTATTTTTTGTTTTTAAAGTTGTCCTTCTTTTGGTTGTGTGAGGAGGCAAAGTGTGTGAGAAGGACTTCTGGCCTAGATGGAGGCCAGAAGTCCTAGCTATAGTTATTTTTAATACTTTTTGCCCTTTAACCTTTACACTAGAGTTAAATGATTAACACATCACTTATTACAGTATTAGGGTACAGTTAACCCTTGAACAATGCAGGGATTGGGGCACTGACACCCTCCCCTGACCCTGCAGTCAAAAATCTGTGTATAAGTTAGCCCTCCACATACACAAATTCTCAACTGCAGATTTAAAATACTGCTTTCAATTGCAGTTGGTTGGATCTGCAGATGTGAAACCCTGGAATATGGAGAGTCAACAGTATCTTTGTTGGAAAAAATTGCATATAAGTGGACCTGCACCATTGAAATCTGTGTTGTTTAAGAATCAACTGTATTTGAATTTAACTATATACTTAACTTTACCAGTGTGTCTATATTTTCATGTTACTAGTTAGCATCCTCTCATTTCAGTTCGTAGAACTCCTTCCAGCATTTCTAGTAAGGCAGGTCTAGTGATGATAAACTACCTCAGCTTTTGTTTGTCTGAAAATCTATTACATATCTCTCCATTTTAAAGGACAGCTTTTCTGGTTAACTATTCTTGGTTGAGTTTTTTTCTTTCAGCATATCATCCCACTCTCTCCTGGCATGCAAAGTTTCTACTGAGAAATCCACTGATACAGTTTTACAGGAGTTCTTTAGTATGTGAGGATATTTGTTTTTCTTGCCACTTTTAAAATTCTGTCTTTGTTTTATTATTTTAGATAGTTTTATTATAATGTGTCTTGGAGAAGATCTTTTTGAGTTGAAATCAGAGGAGCTTATGAGTTTCATGAACTTGGAAGTCCAAATCATTTCCCAGACTTGGGGAACTCTCTGCCATTTTTTTGTTTAAATAAGCTTTCTCCCTCTTTCTCCCTCCCTTCTCCTCTGGGATTCCAATAATGCAGTTTATTTCTCTTAATGATATCCCCTAGTTTACATGGCCTTTCTTCACTCATTTTCATTCTTTTTTCTTTGTTCTCTTCTGCCTGGGTCATTTCAATTAACCTTTCTTCTACTTCACAAATTTTTTCTTTTACTAGGCTGCTGTTGGCACTTTCTATTCTGTTTTTCAATGTAATCGCTGTGCTCCTTAACTCCAAAATTTGTTTGGCTTTTATTTTATTTATTTTTATTATTTCTATCTCTCTGTTAAACTTCTCATTTTGTTTGTATATTGTTTTTCTGATTTCATTAAATTGTCTTCCTATGTTTTCTTGTAGCTCACTAAGCTTTCTTAAAACAACTATTTTTAATTCTTTATTAGGCAAATCACAGATTTCCATTTCTTTAGGGTCGATTACTGGAAAATTGTTGTTTTAACAATTTTTGGTGGTGGTATATTTCCTTGATTTTTCATACTCCTTGAAGTCTTGCATTGCTGCCTTCACATTTGAGCACTCAGTCAATTCCTCCAGTCTTACTTGAGCCTTGGTAAGGATTCTGAAGCTTTCTCAGAACCCTTCTATGGATACACCTGCTCCACATTTCTTGTTCCTTCTTGCGGAGTGTCCATTTCCTCTTGAAGAGGAGAGAAGATTGTGTGTCTTTTCTTAGTCCTGCAAAGCCAGACCAAATGCTGACAGCCTCCCACTTGCTTCCTCTAGTTCTGTGCTGAATGCACAAGTTTCTGTACTTTCTCCCAATCCTACAGAGCGGGCTGACTTCTGTACATGCTCTCTAGCTATCTGCAAAGGCTCATTCTCAGTCCTCAGCATGTACACAGGGAGCCAGCCTTGGGTTGGGGACAGGTGTGGGTGAGGTTCACAGAGTGCTAGAGGTGTGGGTGAGGTTCACAGAGTGCTAGAGATGACTGTGGTCCAGTTGTGGGTATCCACAGGCAAAACATTCTATTCCCAGTGATTCATGCACAATCTTCTGATGTCTGTGATGTGGCTACTAGGATCCAGCTCCCTCTAATGCTTTCTGAGAGCCCTGGCTGCTGTTCTCCCAGCTGCTTCTCACCCTATCCCCTGCTGTACAGAACTCCTCAGTCAGTGTTCCTCTTTAATGCATCTAATCTCAATTCTTTTTTCTCCAGTGGTGTGCTGGAACTTCTGTGCTGGACTCCTGGACCTCTCATCCATGGGTGATTTTCAAAATCAATGTCCTTTAAGGGAAGATGGTAGAATAACTCCTATTTAGCCATTTGAATAACATCATTTGAATAATATCTCAACCCTTTCAAAGGTACAAAAAACATTCAAGAAAAATCAGCTTATTCCTCACCTTCTCCTCTAGCCATAAGGAAGTGACTGCCATTACTGGTTTCTTGTGTACCCTTCCAAAGATGATATACATTTGCAAGCAAACCTTCCCTCCAACCTGCCTACGTATCATAGTAGCCTCCTGTTCCTGCTGTTCTGAACCTTAATTTTATCCATTAATAATAGTACAGTGGTACCTTGGTACTCATCATTAATTTGTCCTGGAACTTGTCATGAGTGCCGAAACCGATGAGTACCGAACAATAAAGCATTTTCTCTTGTGGGGTGGTATTGTGGCTCATACAAGTTCTAGCAACTGCAAGCACCAAGTGCTGAAACATTTTTTTGTCAAAATGCGATGAGTACAGGGTTTGGTGAGTTCCGAAGCCAACGAATACCGAGATATGACTGTACTTAGAGATCATTTCTTGTCACCTGATACTTTTAAACTTTTCAAATTTTACAAGTAATACATGAATATATTCACCCAGTTGAAAAAAAAGGAAAGTACTCCAACAGTCAGTATACACACAGAGAGGCAGTAAAATGTACATCAGCTCTCAAGAACAAACTTATCTTGGGTAACTGGAATGTTTATATCCATTAATTAGCAACTCCCCATTTCCCCGACCCTCCTAGGCCCTGGCAACTGCCATTTTACTCTCTACTTTAATGAGTTTGACTATTTTAGATACCTCATACAGGTGGAATTATGCACTTCGCTCTTCTGAGGCTGGCTTATTGCACTTAGCATAATGTCCTTTAAGTTCTTCCATGTTGTTGTATATTGCAATATTCTTTTCTAAGGCTAAAATTTTCCATTGTATGTATGTACCACATTCCCTCTGTCAGAAATATCTTTCCTGCCTTTTACCTGCTGGGCACAGACTTTTCCTCCAATGTCCCCTTCTTCAGGAAGCCTTCCTCTATGCCCCAGCCTGGGTCAGCTGATGCTTCTGGACCTACCTTTGTTTTCCCATTGTAGCCTTGATCACTCTGATGTGCACTTCCTCTCTCAATGCCATGGTCACTTCAACATTCCCCTGATCCCTCTGGGCTATCCTGCTCGGGTAAACATCTCTCTCCTATGAAAGCAGGAACTGAGCTGCCTTGATCACTGTTGTGTTCCCAGCATTGCCTGCCCAGGGCTAGACATGAGAAAGCTCATTATGTGTGACACACCTTTAATGCTTAGTGTAGGCCTGATCATATACATGGTGCTAATAAATTTGAGAAAAAAATAAAAATACATTTTGACTACTCCCACACTAGAGTTTTCCCCTTTGTTTCACGACCACACACCATGTCCTCATCTCCCTGGATCTCTCTTTTCCCAACCTTTCATTCCTCTCTCCTCCTCATCTCAAGATTCACACTGGTCCCATCTAGCTCTGAAGTTTCCCTTTCTTGGCCACAGTATTTAGCTGTCCTCCCCACCAATGAACTTTAGGCCCTCCTTTGCCCAGTTGACCCAAAGGAACGTCTGAGGTCCCAGCCTTTACATATTACCTTAGTGCCCAAACTTAAGGTTTCAGAGTGTTGCTAAGTCTGCATACCTGTATGCTGCCATTGATAACATCTTTGGTAAAATAAATTCATCCCCAAAGGAAAATTTAACTTATGAAGTGTTCTTGCAAAAAAATGGATGAGCTACAGCTACATATGTGATGAATAAGTCTCAAAAGCATAATTTTGAGGTGAAAAAAGTCAATTACATGAGGATATGTACAAACTATATGTATAAAGTTTACCAAACATCTTAAACTATTCTATACATAGTTGATGAATATATGCCTATATGTTAAAAATGAAAACATGTTAAAAGGCTAACAAATATTTGGAAAGATGCTCAAAATCATTAGTAATAAGTGAGAATTGAAATAATGCCAGGTATCACTTTATACTGATTTACTCTCAAAAACTACAATGTTGGATAATGCCAAGTGTAGGTGGTAGTGGAAGGATGCAGGAACCCTCATGAATTCTCATTTGGAGGGCAGAGGGGACAGCCATTGTGAAAAGCAACCTGGTACATACATATTGATGACCCAGCAATTCTGCTCCCTAAGAAAAGGACATATATATAGGTCTCTAAGGGGATGTGCATGAGGATGTTCACTGCAGCATTACTTATAGTGGTAGTGGAGGGGGAGAGGGAGTTGGAAGTACCCGGGGTTTCCTCACTGGGGAGGAGACAGTAAACTGGAGGTTGCACAACACGTGTCCCAAGCAACCAAGAAGCTGTGGACTCATTCCCAGATTAACATGGATGGGTTTTAAAATCGTAGTGCTGAGCAAAAAAAAGGTAAGACTATGATGAGATACTTAATATAATTATGGGTATGTAAATTAGAAAATATATGCAAAGGAAATAATGATACCTAGTTTACAAAAACACCCCCCCCAAAAAAAATATATATGAACATATTAGAATATTTGCCAGCAGAGGACACTGAAAACGATTGGAATATGGGGATATAAGGGAATATATTAAATTCAAAACAAGAGGTGTCCTGGGGGGTACAATGAGCTATAAACTGAGGATATAGGCTCTGGCTGGTGCAGCTCAATGGATTGAGTGCTGGCCCAAGAACTGAAAGGTACCAGTTCGATTCCCAATCAGGGCACATGCCTGGGTTGCGGGGCGGGGCCCTAGCTGGGGACCTGCAAGAAGCTCCTGCACATTCATGTTTCTCTCCCTCTCTTTCTCCTTCCCTTCCCATCTCTCTAAAAATAAAATCTTTAAAATAAATAAATAAATAAATAAATAATAAAACTGAGGGTATGGGATTAACTCAGCCAATGACACCTGAGATCTGAAAAAGAAGAGAAGGAAGGGGAGTGGAGGATGATGAGTTCCAAGTTTAGTAGTGAATTTATCTCTGGGGTGAGATCAGGTGGCTTCAAATGCTGTCTGCAATGTATGCCACCTAAAAATAAAAAAATCTGCAGTGAATATAGACAATTACTTAGGACAAAGCTGGGTGGTGAAGATGTAGGTTGTTGTTAGTTTATTTTCTACATTTTCTTGTATACTTGACCATTTTAAGAAAACATTCCTTTCACTACTTACCATTGAAAACAGAACACCAACTCCTGGTCAAGAAGGTGGCATAGGTAAACACGGATTGCCTCCTCGCATAACCACATCAAAATGACAACTAAATTATAGAACAACAGTCATTCAGAACTGTCAGAAATCGAGTTGAATGGAAGTCCAACAACTACAGAATTAAAGAAACCAGATCCATCCAGAGGGGTGAGACATGGAACGGGCTGGTCCCACATCCACATGTGGTGGATAAAAATTCAGGAAGGATATCTTGGGAGTGAGGAGTCACAGCCCCACAGCAGGCCCTCCAGCTCAGGATTCCAGTGCCAGGAAGTTAAGTCCCCATAACTCCTGGCTGCAAAAACCAGTGGGGACTGGGTGGAAGAAACTTCTAGAGTCCCAAGCAGTTACTCTTAAAGAATCCACACACAGACCTACTCACACTCTCTCTGAGCTCGAGCACTGGAGTAGCAGCTTGAAAGGCACCAGTGGCACACAGGGAGGAACTAAAGTGTATGGCATCAAGGCAAGAGCTGGGAAACAGCTTTCTCCCAGATAGAAAGGCAGGCAGAGAAAATTATTCCCTTTTCTGAACCCACCTCCTGCCAACAGAGCAATAGAGCTGGCAGGCTGGTGCCATATCTGAGACTCCATCGACCTGGCTAATGCTGTTTGCCCTGTCCTGGAGAACCCCTGATACTCTGCCCCACCCAACTTATAGGCCCACCCAAGCTGTTAAAAGTGGCTTTTCCATGTGAATGGCTGGTCTTGGCTCATGCTTCACAACTTCCTAAATCCTATCAAACAAGCAAGAGCTGGCCTCAGCAAGCCTCCAGCCCTTGTACCTCTTACTAAGTGGCCCCAGGACCAGCACTAGCAGCAGCCAGCCTAGATTCATAGCTTGGATTTTCTTGGGAATCTCCAAGCCCAGCACAAGTAGCAGCCATATCAGATAGCTCATGCAGAGTGGCCCCAGACAGAACACAAGTCAGGGCTGACCTTGGCTGGCACCACCTGGGAAAACCCAGAACCTGTGCAGCTGGTGGACAGATACAGAGCACATTGGAGCACGACCATCCTGCCCTTGCACAGCTGATCCTCCATGGAGGGCTGGTTTGGTGGTCAGTGGACACAGCCAGTCCTTACAGCTGATTGGCCTGAGTAAATCCCTCTCATTGACCTACCAACAACTATCTAGGCTCAACTACAAGATGAAGGTGTACTCAGCCCACATGAATGGTACACCTTGAGTACCTAGCTTGGGTAATAGAGGACACTGTGCCACTGGACCCTACTGGACACCTACTACATTAGGCAACACTGCCAAGACAGGAATTCATAGCAGCTCTACCTAATATATAGAAACAAGCACACGGAGGCTGCCAAATTAAGGAGACCAAAAAAAAAAAAAATGACCCAAATGAAAAAACATATCAAAACTCCAGAAAAAACTAAACAAAATGAAGATAAGCAATCTATCAGATGCAGAGTTCAAAATACTGGTTTTGTAAGGATGCTCAAGGAACTTAATGGGGACCTCAACAGCATAAAAAAGATCCAATCAGAGACAAAGGATTCACTAATTGAAATAAATAACAACTTACAGGGAAACAACAATAGAGTGGATGAAGCTGAGGATCACAATGATTTGGAATATAAGAAATCAAAAAACAACCAATCAGAACAAGATGAAAAAAGAATTAAAAAAATGAAAATAATGTAAGCAGCCTCTGGGACAACTTCAAGTATTCCAACTTTCGCATCATATGGGTTCCAGAAGGAGAAGAGAAAAAGCAAGAGATTGGAAATCTATTTGAAAAACTAATGAAAGAAAACTTCCCTAATTTGGTGAAAGAAATAGACATGCAAGTCAAGGAAATAGACATGCAAGTCCAGGAAATGCAGAGAGTCCCAAACAAGATGGATGCAAAAGGTCCACTCCAAGACACATTATAACTAATATGCCAAAGGTTAAAGATAGAGACTCAGAAAGGCAGCAAGAGAAAAGCAGTTAGTTACCTACAAGAGAGTTCCCATAAGACCGTCAGCTGATTTCTCCAAAGAAACTTTGCAGAAGAAGGGACTGGCAAGAAATATTCAAAATCATGAAAAGTAGGAACCTACAGCCAAGATTGCTCTGCCCAGCAAAGCTATCATTTAGGATCAAAGTGCAGATAAAGAGCTTCCCAGACAAGAAAAAATTAAAGGAGTTTATCAACATCACATTATTATTATATGAAACGTTAAAGGGAATTATTTAAGAAAAAGAAGATCAAAACTATGAACAATAAATGACAATAAATACAAATCTATCAACAATTGGCTCTTAAAGACAAACTAAGCAAACAAGAACAGAGACAGAATCATGGATATGAGAGCGTTTTGATGGTTGCCAGATGAGAGGGGGTGTTTAGGGGAATGGGTGAAGAGGTGAGGGGATTAAGAAGTACAAATAGATAGTCACAGAACAACCATGGGGATGTAAAGTACAATATAGGAAATGGAGTAGCAAAAGAACTTATACATATGACCCATGGACATGAACAGTGGTGTGGGGATTGCCTGAGGGAGTGAGAGAGTGCTGGGTGGAGGTGAGCAAAGGGGTAAAAACTGGGACAACTATAATAGCAAAATCAATAAGATATAATTAAGAAGAAAACAAAACACCTAGTCTTAAAAATAAATAAAATGAAAATATATTTTTAAATTGTAGTCAGACATTGAGGCTGGTTGAGAGCTGCTCTAGGCAAGGCTAAAAACATGTTTAAGACACAGTAGCATCAAACTCCTGACCTTTTCCCCACGTCACCAATCAGGATTAAACTTGATCATTTCCTCATCACCTGAGTTTTATATCATTTTATGCTATTTCTATTGATGTCCATAGACACCCTAAAATCATCTCATATGCTGCCTTTGGGAAATACCACTTTAACACATTGACTGTGTCTCTTTGAAAGGATTTACCCTCTTTAGAAGACATACACACACACACACACACGTACACTTACTGTAACTGTACAGCTTGATGAAGTCTCACAATCTGAATGCCTCTGTGTAACAAGTGTTCAGATCAAGAAAGAGAAGTCCCTTCCTGTCCCTCCTAGTCACAATGCCCCAAGGGTAACCTCTCCCCTGGCTTTCATCACTTTAGATTGGTTTTCCTGTTCTAGAACTTCACATCTAGTATCCTTCAGTTGTAGTCTTTTGTGTATGGCTGTTTTCATTTAGTATAATATTTTAGAGATTCATCCCTGTAGTTTTATATATCAATAGTTTGTTGCCTTTTATTGCTGAATAGTATCCATTGTATACAGGTACATTAGTGTACTCATCCATTCTACTGTTAAGGGGCATTTGGATTGTTTCCAGTTTGGGGTTATTATGAAAACATTCAAAGTATCTGGTAGGGGCAAATGGTAGGGAGGTCATCTTTAGGACTTCTTGGCATTGTGATTTTTTTAAATAATTTTTTTAAAGATTCCATTTATTTATTTTTAGCAAGAGGGGAAGAGAGGGTGAGAAACATCAATATGCAAAAAGTTGGTTGCCTCTCACACGCCCCCAACTGGGGACCTGGCCTACAACCCAGGCATGTGCCCTGACTGGAAATCAAAGTGGTGACCTTTCAGTTCACATGCCGGCGCTCAATCCATTGAGCCACAGCAGCCAGGGTGGCACTGTGATATTTTTTTAAAGGAAGAAATTAGCACTTCAAAATGCATTGTTTGAAGACAGGCTTATATAGTATACATAGTAATAAGAAAGGATATTGAAAATTCAAGTTTGACAAAGTACATTGGCTTCATGCTTCAGAACAAGATGGATCCCTTTTATGACTGGTGATATATTAATGTACTATTGATGACACCCTTTTGCCTTTCCTAGACATTTTATATAACTTCTAACTACCAACAGTTATCAACTATTTGAAAATTTAAAAATTTCATATTATTAGCCTGGCCTTATTGTTTGGCAAGTTATTTTAGCTAAAATTTATAAGATGTACTTGATAGGTCATGTACATTATTATTTACAATTTCTCATTAGTCTTTAATATAAATGTAAATCAACAGAGAAAACTTATTTTAAATGTAAGGTGAATTGACTAAAAACCAATTATCCATTTTAATTAGAATACATGACATGTATTTTAATACCAAGCCAGTGTCTTAACAATAGAATTTTAAGTTATATTTGTTTGCCAGTTGCTCATACACCCGTCGAGCTGCTGTTCAGAGAGAGAACACAGTAAATTTCCCCACCCCCAGTCTAAAGAAATTCCGGACGAGGACTGGAGTCCTTAAGCCACCACTTTCGCCTGCAGAACCAGCCTCCCGATACTAGGGGGCGCCATCGGAGAGAACGTGGGCCTCTGGGAAGCGCAGCTGCTGAGGCTCGGCCACTTGCGCACCGGGACTGAAAGACGTCTTTGGAACACATCCCCGCAGTCTGCTCTCATTGCCACCCAGGAAAGCGGTCTGTTGATTGACACCCCTTCGGCAAATGGGCAAACGGGCAGGCCAAGTCGCTCAGCACAGAGAAAACTGAACTGAGATTTGATTCTAGGTCAATGCTTCTGCAGCCTGAAGACGTTTCCACCCTTTGGCTCCTCACTGTAACCCTGCTTTTTCACTACGTGTGTGTGTTGGGGGGGGGGGGGGGGGTGGCGGAGGGAGAGGAGAAGGAGGAAGGGGGACTTTTCCCCCACCAAGCCCATTCAGTGTGCCTCGTCCTTTTTTCTAACACACTTCTCTTCCCTCTCGTTGAACACTCCTCTCAAACTCCCCTCACACACCCATCTCCTCCCATCCTCTCCCCTGAGCTTACAGCCCATAAAATCAGCCTTCTCAGCCCACCTGCCTCCTCATCTCCTCTCCACCTCCCTGCCACGGCCTACCCCTGTCCTCACCAGGGTCCCTACCTGGGCCTCCCCATGGGCTCCTATCCTTGGACAGGTGGAACCACCAGAAGAGGAGGGAATTCTGTGATTTAGGATTCCTGTCCAGGTCCAACTTGGATTTCTCTTCTCCCAGGAAGGCCCATGTCTTAATGAAAGACATCAAGGGGTACACTTACTTTCCCAACCCCACTCCTGTCCAACACCACAGCAGCCTTCCCAGGGGCACATCACCCTGCTCATGTGGTCAGATACTAGCACAATCTGGAAAGTCAAGTCTATAAATCACTTGCGGGTGGGGCACATAAAGCTGTCTCCAATGCTGGTTTGCCTGTTTGACCTCTTGTCCCTTTCTCCAGATAGCTTCCTCACCTCCTGGGAGACTGGCCCGAAGAGAGACCTGGGCATATATAGAGAGCCACTGTGGGAGGGCCGGGCCAGAGAAGCTTCAGGTAGAGAAGGTGAGAAGGGAGCTCTGGGGGTTTGGATGGGCAGAAGGAGCTGGAGTGGGCTGAGGCTCAAGGAAGGCCATTGCTGAGCTCTGGCCGGTGACTGCCCTGCCTGGGCCTCACTGTCCTCTACTCTAAAATGGCCCACTATGAGGGAGTGAGAAACTGGGCACACTCAGTACCGCCTGGGCCTAGCAGAGAGCCAGGAGCAGCCCCTTGCAACTGAGGAGTGGAGTGGGGGCAGTGGGCACTCCCTCCCCTCCTGGCATTTGCATGGCGTCATCCCTGCTCATGTGTCACAGACAGGACTATGGCTTCTGCAGCAGCAGAGGTGGAGAAGGGGTCTCCGGTTGTGGTGGGGATGCTGGTCGTGGGCAACATCATTATTCTGGTGAGACATCCCCCAGTGCTGGGAGCCGAGTGGGTGGGTGGGTGGGGCGAAGAGGGCAGTCTTGAGCCTGGGGTGGAGGGCGAGGGTCCAGGACTCCCCAGCAGGCCAGTGCTGCAGGCTCTCTAGTCAGAGCATCCTGGATTTGAATCTCAGCTCTGCCTCTCCTCAGCTGTGTGACCTTCAGCAAGTGACTTTATTTCTCTGTGCCTGTTTCCCCATCTATAGATTATGACTGCATTGTGGGGGATATTTGTGTAGATTAATCTATGTATCATCCGCAGCTCAGAAAAAAATGATTAACAAATGCTAGCTATGAACATTAATGTGATTATGGACATAAAATACCTGCTTGGCACACAGCAAGCCCATGATAATAAATAATAACAAAGTCTTTTACTTAACATTCAATGTTTTTTTTAAAAAAATATGTGATACTTGTACATGGCTCTGAGGCAAGACAGCCTGGGTTCAAATCCCAGCTCTGCCATGTTCTATTGTAGACTTGGGGTCACCTCTCTGAGCCTCAATTTTCTCATCTGTAAGATGGAGACTCACCCTGGCCAAGTAGCTCAGTTAGAGGATCGTCCTGATATGCACATACAAGAGGCAACCAATGATGTGTGGATAGAGTGGGAAAGCAATGTTTCTCTCTCTCTCTCTCTCTCTCTCTCTCTCTCTCTCTCCCCCACTCCTTCTCTCTCTCTCTCAAATCAGTCAATAGAAATTTTTTTAAAGATGGAGATAAAATATTAATGCTAAGAGGATAAAATGAGCTTTGGATTATGTTCTTAGACCAGTTTTACACACATGGTTACTCGTTGTATTAGCCATAACAACAATGTCCACTAAAGTTAGCAATTTATGATTATTACACAGAAACCAGTTACAAGGCCTAATGCCTGGCACACAGAAAGTACTTTAAGAGTGTTAGTTTTAGTGTTGTCAAAAGAATCCACCAAGCATTTTCTCTCTTTTGTTCTGTATCCCTCATCCCATAGGTAATCAGATGTTCAGTGTTTTCAGCATGCTACAAATGCAAGCAATAGTAGCATATATAACTACTTTCTCTCCTTTCATGCCTAAAATGTAGCTCATTCCATGTCCTTTTTCATGCCTCCCATTTCTTCCTACTCACACAGGCTGTAGGCCACTCCACAGCTGTCCTCAAGAGAGCCTCCCTGCCCTTTTTCACAACTGCATAGCACGCCATTGTGTGACATCCTGCTTCCTCTACCCGCAGTGCTACAGGGGATCACCTTGCGGGTTTGTGATTTTCCTGCATGGGCAGGTGTATGTGTAGGATTGACTTCACCAAGCGGATTTGCTGGATCAAAGGATTGATGTATTTAAAATTTTTCTGGTAATGACCAGATTCTGCACTTCTGGGAATAACACTAGTAAGGGAAGGCAGCTTGACTGAGCATCTCCTCTGTGCCAGTCATGTGCTCTAGGCTTTGCATGTGGCATCTCCTTCCATCTTTGAAGCAACTGGCAGTGGCAGGGGGCAGTGGGTCCTGACTGGGCCCTCTCCTCCTGACCTCTGCCTAGCCTCATCCCTGCTCATGAAAGGTGATGTCTTTGCCACTTACTTTTTAAATAAATTGTTTAAATCTTCACCCAAGGATATGTTTATTGATTTTAAAGAGAGAGAAGGAAGAGAGAAAGAGAAACAGAAACATCAATGTGAGACAACATTTGATGTGAAAGAGAAACATCAGTTGGTTGCCTCCCATCCAAAGCTAGCTATGGGCCATGACCAGAAATCAAACCTGTAGCCTTTTGATGTACAGGACGACACTTCAACTAACTGAACCACCCAGCCAGAGCTCTTTGCCATTCTTCTTATGTGCCCACTTTTCTGAACAGGCAGTGGGGGCTCAGAATGAGGAAGGAACTTGCTCATGGAGGCCCAAGCAGCTGGGGCTGCTGCCCCTGAGCAGGTCTTTCTAACTGGCTTCTCTGTCTAGCTGTCAGGTCTGGCTCTCTTTGCTGAGACAGTATGGGTAACAGCTGACCAGTACCGTGTGTACCCACTGATGGGCATCTCAGGCAAGGATGATGTCTTCGCTGGTGCCTGGATCGCCATCTTCTGCGGCTTCTCCTTCTTTGTCGTGGCCAGCTTTGGAGTGGGGGCAGCGCTCTGCCGCCGGCAGTCCATGATCCTCACGGTGAGGCCCCAGGAGGAGGGAATGTGGATAGGTGGGCACAAAGATCGTCCTTGTAGAACCTTAATAGTAACCATCACTGCAGCCACTAGTGTGTGTTCAGCATGGCACCACACCCAGGTCTCATGGAAATCATTTTATTTCACCTTCCCATTACCCAATAACAGATTTGGCTGTCTGTCTCCATCATTTCAGAAAGAAAACTGGGACACAGGGGAGGAAGGGAAGAAAACTCTCTGCACAGGAGGACAGCTTTTGAGTAGCAGGACTAGGATTTGAACCTCAGCTAGTTGGTCTCCAGAGCCTGGTCTCATAAGTGCTGTTGATAAAGACAATAATAATAGCAGATCAGGTACTATTTTATGAGTGCTCACTACTTTCTAAGTGCTTTACATGGATTAGTTAATTTATTCCTCACAACCCACCATGAGATACCACCATCACCACCACCACCACCACCATCATCATCATCATCATCATCATCATCACCATGAACCCACTTGACAGCTGAAATTGAGGCTCAGAGAAGTGAAGTTACTTATCCAGGGTTGCACAGTGAGTGACAGAGCCAGGAAGATTCAAACCTGAAAAGTTCAGCAATTGAGCCTGTGCTCTCAGTCTCTGCCAACATTAATAATTGTAACAATAATATCCACACTTCCTAAGGACCTCTCATGTGTCTGACATGAGTCTAAGTTTAGAAAATGAGCTCCCTCAATCCCCTCAGAATCCCTCTGAAGTTACTGCTTCTCTACCCATTTACTAGATGAGGAAACTGAGGTTCAAAGAGGGCAAAGTCCATGTGGTAGGGAGAGCAGGAATTCCAATCCTGGCCCAGTGACACAGAGCCAACACTGTGCTTCCTCTACAGTTGACAGAGCTTTAAACTCCCCGGAGCACCTGTTTATTCAACCAACAAATGCTTATTAAGCAAGAACCACCTGCCAAACCCTATGCTAGGCACCAGAGCTATGTAGTAAGCAAAACACAAAACTGTTATCATTGGGAGGATTCCCTGATGGGGGGAGACAGTGACCAGGGAAGTGTGGAGCTGGAACTGGAGAAGGGGGTGTGGAGACCTTGCGGCCAGTGAAAGCAAAGGCCTGGAGGAAATGAGGAGTGAACTTGTGTGTGAATCATCAGAAAGAACATTCCGGGTGGAGGGAACAGCAAGAGCAAATGCTCTGAAACCAGAGGAGGCTAGGAGACCAGTGTGGCTGGAACCAAGTTGGGGTAAGAGTGAGAGAGGAAATGAGTTGAGGACAGATGGGAGTGAAGGAGAGGACAATAGGCAGTGGGCGTGGAGGATGGGGAAGGAAAAGTATGGAGGCCTGTCAGGTGGGTCTTATGGTCCTTGGTAAGGACTTTGGGTTTACTGTGAGATGGAGACATGAAAAGCCTCTTTTCCTTTCCTTTCCTGTTTTCCTCCTTTTTTATTTCTTTCCTGCATTTAATTCTCTGGCATTACAATTTAACCAAAGCCCTAGAAGCTCACCCAACTAGTAAAAAAAATTTTGTGTCTGTCTATTAGTTTGTCATTAACTAAGACAAAGAAGTTTTTAAAAAATTATTATGGGAAATTTCAAACATAGACTAGAGTAGAGAGAATGTCCTGATGAACCCTATGTACCTATCACCTGGTTTCAACACATCTATCACAGACTGGCGAACTTTGTGTCCTCTACTCCACTCTCTGCCTGCCCACATTTTTCTTTCCTGGGGTATTTTAAAGCACATTCCAGACACCAGGTCACTTACCTATAAATACCTGAGTGCACATTTCTCTGACTGATAAAGATATTGTTTAAAATAATCAGGCATGTTATGCCACATCAAAACATCTCTAGGCAGTGGGGCTGGCAAATCCACACCCCACACCATGTTGCTTTAAGGGTGAGAGGAAGTGGTGAGGACAGGAAAATAATTTTCATTAAACACAGGTCAAAGAGATTTTTCTTTTTTGCACAGTCACTGTGCCACTGGCATACCTGCAAAATTCACCTTAGTTCCTTCATATCTACCTTCCAATACCCACTCTGTTCAAATGTCCCTGCTTGTCTCAAGAATGTCTTTTTTTCTTTCTAAAGTAGACATTTATTTTATTGTATCCAAGCATATTGTCAACTTCAGGAAATACTTTACATATGTTTCATTTCATTTTCCCCTAAGATTTTATTATGGCAGTTTTCAAACATATAGAAAATGTGAAAGACTTGAACAGCAAACACTTACTTGTGTATAGATGCTACCATTCACATTGTCCTATACATTTTTTTAAAAATTGCATCTCTATCCATCAATCCATCTCTTGAGGGAGTGTGATTTCACAGGCTTTGCCCTGACTAGGCTGTTCTTTTGTCCCTCTCTCTCTCTCCCCCCAGTACCTGGTGCTCATGCTCATCGTCTACGTCTTCGAGTGCGCCTCCTGCATCACCTCCTACACCCACCGGGACTATGTAAGCCAGGCAGAGGCCAAGGGAAGGGCATGACTTCCAGGGGTAGTGTGGTGAGGGTCTCAGGCTGAGGGTGCAGGTTGACTTCTCTCCCCACCCATTCCCGCTGGACCCTATTCTTCCTGGCTCTCCACAGATGGTATCCAACCCATCTCTGATCACCAAGCAGATGCTGACATTCTACAGTGCAGGCACAGACCAGGGCCAAGAACTGACTCGCCTCTGGGACCGCATCATGATCGAGGTGAGCAAAGATGGGCAAGGGTGAGCAGGGAGGCCTGGGGGGCCTGGGGCTCTGCCCACAGAGGTAGATAAGGCTCCTACTATGCTCACACTGGTATATGATATCTACTCATGTGGCTCTTAGGAGAGATGTTCTGGTGGTTGTCATTTTCCAGATGAGTAAACAGGCCCAAAAAAGGGAAAGTGACTTGCCCAAGGTAAGTGGCTGAGCTGGGATCCAAACCTGGCAGCCTAGATCCAGAATCTGTGCTCTTAATCAAGACTTATATTGTATCAACAACAGCAGCAAACATATAATGAGCACTAATTTCTGTTTAGCACTGTCCAAAGAACTTTGAAAGCTTATTTAATCCTTACAACTACCCCATAAAAGAGATCAGCTTTTTAGCAATAAGAAAATGAGGCAAGGGATTGAGGGGTTTGCATGAGGTCACATAGCTGGTAGTTCACAGAGCCAGAAGGATTCAAATCCAAGATGCCAGTTTCCAGTAAACCACATTCTTAGCTAAATCCAACACGACATGGCAGCACAGAGGAGAATTTTGAGGATTCAAGGGAAAATGAAGTCCCAATTCGGCTCATACAGCTAGCCAGGATTGGAACCCATGTTTGAAAGAGCTTATGCTTTCATCTTTCAAGGGCCACAAATTAAACACCCACAGGGACTAGGAAAAGCCAGAAATCTGCCATTTGGTGTTATTAAGCTCAGGTTTTGTTGACAGTGAATTCAAAAGAATTTTAAAATAAGTCACAAGTGTAGGCTTGATCCAAATCCCCCATCAGCCTCTTGGCCCTGGAACAAATATCTTCTGGTTCCTACTCACACACACAGGCCCTGCCCTCCTCTTTGAGGCCCAGTACGCGGCGATGTTGGGCCCAGCAGTGGCACAGGATGGCCTCGCCGTTTCTCACTGTCTGACCTCAGCAAACGGCTCTCTGCTCTGAGCTGGAGCCTGACCCGCTGCCTTTCTCTCCAGCAAGAGTGCTGTGGCACTTCTGGTCCCATGGACTGGGTGAACTTCACGTCAGCCTTCCGGGCTGCCACCCCAGAGGCGGTATTTCCCTGGCCCCCACTGTGCTGTCGACGGACTGGCAACTTCATCCCCCTCAATGAAGAGGGCTGCCGCCTGGGCCACATGGACTACCTCTTCACCAAGGTATTTCTCCTCCCTCCTGCTGCACCTGTCTGTGGTCTCTCTGGCCCTCTCTGATTCTTCTCTCTCCCCCACCCTCCATCTATTATTTCCTCCTCCCCTCTCTGACTTTCTCTGTCTCTCCCTTCTCTCAACTCTCCTTCCATCTGTCTCTCCCTCCCTCTGAAAATCAGCTGAATGTACAACAGGGTCTGTCTGATTTAGACCTAGCACCTGCAACTTTTCTCAGGCTGTCTGGCAATGTGAGCAACAATAATAATAGCAACAGCACAACACTAATAACAGCCCACATTTATTGAGCTTTAACTTTGTATCAGGCATCCTTTTAAGTGTTTTAGGTTTTTATCTTATTATTATTTTTTAATCCTCACCTGAGGATATATTTATTTTTGAGAGGTAGGAAGGGAGAGAGGGAGAGAGAGAGAAACATCAGTTGCCTCCTTTATGCTCCCCAGCTGGGGATCAAACCCACAGCCTAAGTATGTGCCCTTACCAAGTATCAAATCTGTAACCTTTTAATGTATGGCATGATGCTCTAACCAGCTGAGCCACTCAGCCAGAGCTAAGTTTTTATCTTATTTATCACCATAGCCTGATGAAGTAAAGATGATAATTATGTCATTTTACAGATGATGAAACTGAGAGGTAACTCACTAGTGAGGGGTGGAACTGGGGTTTGATTTCAGGTAGTTAGGCTCAAACCAGGTGCTTTAACTACTGCAAAGGAAGTGCAGAGACAGAGAAAGAAACCAGAGGAGGTTGGACTAGAAGAAAGGGTCCCAGTGGCCCTCTGGTTGCTCTTGGCTGCCTGGGGCCCATCAGTCTTAGATCAGGTGTGCAAACCACCGTCACCCTCAAAATCAGACAGGCATATTCCCGGCCCTGACTGTGCAGAGTGCTTACCTTGCATTCTCAGTGAATCTCACAACTGCTTTCGGAGGGCAGTGCTGTTAAGATCACCACTTCACAGATCAGAAAATTGAGGCTCAGAGGAGCAGAGTCACATGTACTCCCTCCCCATAGCCAATGAAGGGTAGAGCTAGCCCCCTGCTCAATCCAGGGCATACACCCTAAACCTTTGTTCTTGGCTCCTTCCAAGTTGCAGCAGGGGTCTACGTGAAGATGTGGGGCTCTGGATCCACTCAGCGTTCTCTCTCAATACGGAGATGTCACAAGTGGAGTTATCCTAAAGGCATGTTTCAAACCCATTGAACTTGTGGGCAGCATGGAAAGCCAGCTCTAAACAAAATCACCCCCAGGCTGTCGTAATCACCACTAGGGTAGCACCTACTTATACAGGGCCTGGGTTCGAGGTCACATCCCTTGCTCCCTGAAACTACCCCATGAGGTAGACACTGCCATGGTCCCCATTGCACAAGTGAAAAAGACAAGACAAGGAAGGAAGTGACTTCTTTGAGGACTTGTCGGAGTCGCTTTCAGCAGCCAGCCTCCCTGGGAGTTTTCTCAAACTCTCATTTTCCCTGTGCCCAGGGCTGTTTCGAACACATTGGCCATGCCATCGACAGCTACACATGGGGCATCTCGTGGTTTGGATTTGCCATCCTGATGTGGACGGTGAGAAGCAGGGAGCCTGTGGTTGGGTGGTATGTGGGTGTAGGGCTGGAGTGCTCCTAACTGGGCGGCCTCCTCCTCCAGCTCCCTGTGATGCTGATAGCCATGTATTTCTACACCACACTCTGAGGAACGAGAAGGGATGGCTCCATGTACACCTCAGCCTCCTCCTGCTCCTGCTCCTGCTCCTGCGTCCTCGGCTGAGGCTTGGCCGGCTGCCTCACCTCTCCCCTTTCCACCTCCCTCACCCTTTCCTCCTTCTACTCCCAATATATTTTACCAGATTTCTGAGTTCTGCTAGGAATTGGGGATGCCCTGAAACACCTGGGCATATGTACACCTGGACCTTTAGCTCTTAACCTCATTTCATTTGGTTGATTCTTGACCTATATATCAGTGTCAATTTAAAGTCTTGTCTTTTGACCTCACCACCCCATTCACGGATGCCTCCTTCATGGTGGATATTACCATTGTAACTGAGTGGTTTGTGATTATCTGTATAAGCTCTGGTAGACTGTGATTGCTATGAGGGGAGGGACAAATTCATGGTCATTTATTGTCCCTGGCATCATCCAGTACTAGACTGAGCACAGATGTTCAATAAATACTGTTCGAAGGCGTTAATTTGTTTTCTTCTGGGACAAAGGTGAATGAAAAAGAACTCTTCCAAAAAAAGTGTCAGAAACCCAACTGGTACTGACTGAAATATAAAATGAAATTTATTGGCTCACGTAACTGAGTTAACAGGGCTGGATCCAGGAGTTCAGACTAGGTTTCCAGGAAACCTGCTTCATTCTAAAACAGAATTTCTCTGCAACATCCTCCAGATGTACATCTTTATAGCTAAGCAACACAGTGACGAGAAAGGACCTGTTCCCAATAGCCTTAGCTTAGGTCAAGGATTATATCTCACTGTCTTGGTTTAGGTTCCAGGCCCACCCTTTGTTTAGGAAAGGAAGAGCACATGGACTAATGATCCTGCTAAGGATGTGGTGTTGGGATAGGGTTTGTTTACCAAAGGAAAATCAGCGTGCAGGACTGATGGGCCAGCACAGGTGATAGACATCCTCCTATCAGGGACTAAGACATCTGGCAAGTTCTCTAAGGCGTACATGACACAGAACAAACTTTAAGAATCTCATCATTGTTCTCTTGTCCTCCCTGAAGTAAGCCCATCCTCTGGCCATTTTATAGCAATTAGACCTTGCCAGGAGAGCCTGGCTTCCCTCCCCATCAGATGAAGTTTCTCAAGGTCCTCATTTACTCCACTGGTCTGCTGATGGTCTGCAAATGCTGCATTCAGGTATCAGCTTTAAAAAACCTGGAATGGTCAAAGAAGTCTGCCGGGTGAAAAGTTGGAAACAGCCTACTACCCATCAACAGGGGATGGGTTGTACAACTCATGTTATATCCTTGGACTGGAATTCTCTGTGGCTGTTAAAAAAATGATAGATCTATGTGAGCTGATGCAAAAAGATGTCATAAAGGTATAAATAATAAGAAAGTATATATAAGGATTTCATTACAGTAACCTAAATGAACACCAGTAGGGTAAAATTAGCTATACTATGTCTTTACTTTGGAACACCACCCAATACTAAAAAAATAATATTTTAACAAAGAAAAATCTCCAAGAAATGCAAAGTAGAAAAATTTGCAACCCATGAACAGTACTTTTATATCTGTACATACATATGCAGGGTTGTTTATTTAAAAAAATTGTCAAGGTATTGAAAATAATGTTTAAAAGAATAGGGAAAATACTTTTTAAAACAAAAATTACATGTAACCTTTTTACTTAAAAGTTTATAAAAATTTAGAAATGGAAGTGTCCCATGTTCTACTTCATAGTAAATTCCACCCACCCCAAGACTGGTCCAACCCCCTACCTAGATAATTGCTATTAACACGTAATAAATTTCCTTTTTGACTTTTCAAAAGTTTATATGAACTAGATATACTTATATAAGTGCACACACGTTTAACAGAACCATGCTGTAAACATTTCTTTGCAACTTGCTTTCTTCACTTAACTATATGTATGGTCATCTTGTCAGTATATATGAATTCACCTCTTTTTTTTTATTTATTGCAATATATTTCAGAGTATAGCTGTATCATAGATCATCATGATCTGTTGTTAGATAAGCTAAACAAGGAGCAGAACAGTATGCATAAGTGATTTTATTTTTATAAAAATTATGTATACATATTTCCCATGAAGGACTCCTTTGAGAAGGGGAGTGGATGGAGAGTGAAAGGAGGAGGAATTTTCACATTATTTATATATATATATATATATATATATATATATATATATATATCTTTAAAACTATTTTTGTAAAGATCATCTATTACTTTTCAAAAATGAAGGCTAGTAAAGGGGCTTCTAAAATACTAAATAATATACAGCTTTACTTTCAAAGCCAGAATTTTAAAACACCACTTAGATGTGATATGCACCATATTTTAACACACAAGGGCCCCTCCAGGTTAACTGGCCTAACTGGTTTTTCTGCAGGCCCTGGAATGAAACTTCTCCCCAATCCCTGGGGACATATTTGGCTGCCTTGTAGAAGTGTCAATGGAAGGGGCATGGGGGTGGAATTCTGACCTAATCTGCTTACTTTTAAATACAGATATGTTCTCATGAACAAGTTCACAGTGACGTAGTCTATGACCAGGAATTTCTGAGAGAAGCAAAGAGGCAGCACTGAGTTCTCACTAGCCCCACTACACCCTGAGCCTCAATGTGCCCTTTTGAGAAATGGGGGTTCCCACAGTCCCTAGTTCATAGCGCACAGCCCAAACATTCTAAGAGTTCAGGAACTGGTAGACCTTTTTATTATGAATCAGGAATTTCCTCAGTCCTGTGTAATCAGAATCAAATGCCAAAACAAACTGTATGCTGAGGGCTGAGGTTGCACCTGTCTCTGCTAAACCCCAATTTCAAATGTTTGGGGCTCCATCATCCTCATATAGAAGCTGATTCAGTGAAGTGACTCAGACATCTGCACTTCTAAAAGTAAAGTCATACTTGAAAATGACTGGTGCTTTCTCTGAGAGATTATCTCAGCATATGTTAGAATTAATATGATTTTTTTGGGCTGAGGATCTTTAAAGAATGTTTTTGGAACTAATGGAGACTAATATGCATAAAACCAGCTTTTCCCTTAAAAGTTACACTGCAAAAGAATATTTAATGTCATAGGAATATACTTCTAAAATTGGTATGTGAAAAAAGAAGATTACAAAATAGTATGCCAAGTGTGATTGCTTTTCTGATAAAAAATATAAATATGTGCACATTTGCGTTAAAGTTGTTAACAAAGTCTCCCAAAGGTTAACATTGGTCTTTAAGGAAGAGGAGACATTTTCAGGGGATTTTTATTTCAGTCCTTTTGCATTTTGGTATTTTCCAAATATCCTATGATGATTATTGCTTTTGTCCTCCCATAAAAATAAAAAGAATGTTTATAAAAACCTCACTGCTGGATATGAGATAGGCATTCAGAAAAAAAAATTATCACTAAATATTTTTAAACTTTAAATGAGTAGTCAAGATGGGTCAGGCCTTGCCAGATGCTGTGTCTTAGAGTCAAGGTGTCCTCTGTGCAGCAATTAGGCAGTCCTCTCCGCCTCAGTCACATGTCTGCCACTACCTTCTCTGGCTTCATCTGGCCACATACCTTTAGAGTGTGGCTCAGCCAGACTGGCAGCAGTTTGACCTGTCCAAGGTGGGCCTCAGCTAGCAAAACAGGTTTATCTGCCCTGATCCCTTCTCTCAGAGGCCCATTTCTGTGGGTGAGAGGAGAATAAAGACATGAGTTTGAAGACACATAAGAGAGACAGTCATTCAATGGCTGTTCCTAACATGGCTCCCCAGTGCCCTCAGCACAAAGTCCAGCTCCTCAGTCATGCCCTGAATGGCCCTTATGGCCTGTCTCCTTGCCACATCCCCAGGCTTATCTCTCTCTCTTGCCCTACTGAACCAATCTTTCTTTCACCATCTGAGAATAAACTACAATCTTATATAGCAAACAAGCAGGAACGCACCTCTGTCTACATCCACTGTACCTTCCACAACGGCAAAAATGTGAAACATGTTTCCCTTGACACAGCTGATTCCACCTCTGAAAATTTATTCTGAATATACACTTACAAGTTTGTACAAATACCTATGTACAGAGGTAACTGAAAAGCAATAACTAAGAAACAACCTAAATCATGTCAGAAGGAAACCAGTTATATAATTTTTCTTCACACTATGGAGTACTATGTAGCTAAGTTTAAAGATCACCATGTTCATATTTGCTGATATGAAACCGTCTCCAAGATAGATTGTTCACTGAGAAAAAGGCAAAGTGCAAAACTAAATGTATGCTAAATGCAATCCTAGATTGGATCTTGCAAGAGAAAAAAAGACATTAGTGGAAAAACTAGTACTATCTGAATAAAATCTAGTGTTTAATTAATGGCATTGTACCAATGTTTATTTCATGATTTTGACAAATGTTCCATGGCTATGTAAAATGCCAACATTAGGGGAAACTGGGAGAAGGGTATACAGAAGTGTTCTGTACTAGCTTTGCATCTTTTCTGTAAATCTAAAATTCTTCCAAGATAAAAATTTTATATGGGAAAAAAGAAAAACCTGGCTGTGTGTTTCTATATTTGTAGATCTCTAAAGAAGAGGAAAACCCCTGGCTGGTGTGGTTCTGTGATTTGAGCACTGGCCTGTGAACTGAAAGGTTGCTGGTTCGATTCCCTGTCAGGGCACGTGCCTGAGTTGCGGACCAGCTCCCTGGTTGAGGGCAGGCAAGAGGCAACCAATTAATGTATCTCTTCATACATTGATGTTTCTCTTCTTCTCTTTCTCCCTCCCTTCCTCTCTCTCTAAAAGTAAATAAATAAAACCTTCAATAAAAAGAGGAGGAAAAGAAGTTTGTCCTGTGTAAATTGTCCTATTGTGATGATTAATTTTTCTTAATTCAGGAAAGATTATCCAGTTTGACAGTTGATAAATATTTTAAAAATACTTTATACTGACACTTGCATCATGATTTTTTCAGAGTATCTAATGTCATTATTTGAAAATTTTAATCTGATAGCATTATTTCCAATCCAAATGTCTTCATTTTGAATTGCAGATAGAAATAATACAAGGCGGAGGAATGGAGTGAAAGTAAGGAAACAATTCACTAGAAACCAACTCACAAAATGTTCAAGTCACCAAATGGCCCACTCATTAAGTTTATCAAAAATGCTTTTAACAGTATAAACCAAAATGGTTCCACAGATTGTAAGGAAATGGATTTTTTTTTTTTTAACTTTGGTCCCCTCAGAACAACTGGGCTGAAAGTGTCCTTCATCAAAGACAAACAATAGGCAACAGGCTTCTCAAAAGGGTAGGAACCTGAAGACAGTAATAGCCTTCAGGAAATTTGGCCACTGACTTTGCTGGCTCTCCGATGTAACCTTGCTGATCCTGAGCTGTGGGTAAAAAGCAGGAATTCAGTGTGGGTTAACCTACCTTATGTAGAAAAGCTTACACTGTCATGTAAGGTTTTCCAGAATGATGATATAAGTCCTGGGGATTCAAGGGCTGTAGTGTTATAAGAATCAACTTTCCAGATCCATTGAAGACCTATCTTAGGCAGACAATGTCACTGATACCCATATGCCAAAGGGCCTAGGAAGCTTTGTTAAGACAGGTTGCTTCTGCCGCTCCCAGGGGGTAAAACTGTAAATACCTTTCACATAAATTTGTGAATACCATTAACTCATGCATTCTAATATTTATTTCTTGCTTTTCATGTGCATTAGGCATTGTTCTAGGTTCTGAGGGATCCAGCAGGGAACAAATCAAGACCTCACTCTCCCTTTATAAAGCTTACCTTCTGGAGGAGGAGAGAGAAAACCAATAAGGGAAATAGATATGTTAAAAAGTAGGAAGTGCTAAGTAGAAAAATAGAATGTAAAAATGAAAGAATTTTAAAAACTAGTGCGGAAGGGAGGCAGGGATTTTCATCACCACTTCCTCATCCTGGCTGGATGTGTGAGTTCCCAGTAGTGGCATGTACGCCCTCTAGGCTGCTTCCCATCACCCTCATTAGATCCTGTGCTGTCCCTTGCCATGGCAGGGGAAGGGGGTGGTGAGCTCTGACTGACCACTCCTGGGACATGTGCCCTGCAATGGAGTCAGCTTCATCCAATGGTCCAGGCTGGGAGCAGGGAGGAGTAGGTTACTGGGATCAGGCTGGGGATTTGGGGGCCAGGGTGAGGAGCAAAAATCTTTATTTTAAAAAAATTCACATTTATTAAAAACAGAAATTTCTAACCAAATAATATAAAGCATTTTAAATAAATTATTTGAAAGTATGTACACTTTTTTGTGTAAATAAACACTGAAGCTGTACAGATTTAAACAAATGTTCATTTAGCAAACAAGTTGAATCACCATTACCTACTCGGCACTTTGTAAAGTGTTTGAGTGTTTCATAAATAAAATATTCAAAACACAAGAGCAAGTACCATCAAATATTTTTAATCTTAATAACACACTTTGCTCTGTACATCTAATTAAATCAGTCATAATATTGTACAAGTAAACAGACCCCGGAGGCAGAAAGGACCACTGTCCCTTCTCATCAACCTACCACCTGATGACAAATGACACAGAAAGCACTGAGAATTTAATGTTAGCCATATCATCACTGTCATTTTTATTAATAATAGAGTCACCTGTGTCAATTCCCAAATTTATTGCCTTAATTCCAAAATTTATCTGCTGGCACAAGGTTAGACCTTGTCTGTAGAGGGCGCTGGAAGGACATTGCAGGAGTTAGGAGTCTCCTCTCCAGATTCCGAAGCTCTGTTCTCGTTCCACCTTGCCTGTGACCAGTAGGTGGCTGTTACTCTTCTCTACCTTGTAGCCCACCACCTTCAGCACATTCTTGAGCTCAGCTAGGGACACCTCACTTAAACCAAGCAAGAGATCTATTGAAAACATGAAATAAAATTATGATTTCTCACTGAATTGACTGTCTTTTCAGATGTTCTGCAAATGGAAATAGATGCAAAAGAGAGGCAATGGGCTTTTCAAAGAGCTGTTTTCAGTCCAGCTGGGAAAATGATTTAAAAAAAAAAAAGTCTGGCCCTGACGGGTGTGGCCCAGTTGGTTGGACATCATGCTGTGAAGTGAAAGGTCGCCAGTTCAATTTCAGGTCAGGGCATGTCCAGGGTTGCGGGTTCCGTCCCCCTGTCATGGCATGTATGTGAGGCAATGGATTGATGTCTCTCTCTCATATCGATGTTTCTCTCCTTTTCTCCCCTTCCTTCTCTCTAAAAATAAATAAATAAAATCTTTTTTAAAATATCCCTGGTACTAAAGCTCATCTCATAAAATATTCAGCTCTGGCTGGTGTGGCTCAGTGGACTGAGAACCAAAGAGTAGCCAGTTTGATTTCCAGTCAGGGCACATTTCTGGATTACAAGCCAGGTCCCTGGTTGGGAGTGTGTGAGAGGCAACTGGTTGATGTATCTCTCACACATCGATGTTTCTCTCCCTCTCTTTCTCCCTCCCTTCCTGTCTCTTTAAAAATAAATAAATAAATATTTTTTTAAAGATTAAAAAATACAAAATTCATTAATAAAATTAAGGAGACAAGTCTAGAAACTGAAGGAATTTTTGAACTTCCAAGATCTATACCCAGAGTCAAGGCAAGTGATATTTGTTGCCTAGAAACTACTCTTGTCCAGGGTAATTTAGTTAGCCTTTGTTAACCAATCCCAAAACACAGTGGCTTTAAATACTTATTTTTTAGCTTCTAATTCTATGGGACCATTTGGGCTGAGCTGAGCCAGGCAGTTCTTCTGTTAGTCTCACCTCAGCTCACTCGCAGCTGCAGTCAGCTAGTGGGAAGACTGGGGTCTGGTTGGTCTATAGTGGCCACCCTCACAGCTGGCTGGCAGGCAATTTGTGTAGGTGGCTGGAGTGATGGCTCTGACTGAATCATGTGACTACAGCAGGCCAGTCCAAGGTTATTCACATGGTGGTGCTTGCAAGGTTCCCAAGGAGCCACAAGAGAGGAAAAGTTCCAAAGTGAACAAGCAATTTTTAAGTCTTTGCTTTTATCACATTTGCTACTATCCAATTGGTCAAAACAAGTCAATGGCTAGGGCCAGGATTAGTGTGTGAGGTGTGCAAAAGGAAAGAGAATTACGGAGGCTATTTTAACAATCAACCTACCAAACATGGGATGCAGGTTGATAAAAAGATGCCATCAGTCCCCTAGTCAAACAAATGCTTCTATCTGAGAGTGTAGACAGTTGTGATCTCCTCAAACAGCCTTTGTTCCCAGGATGAAGCCACATAGGAGACAGTTGATGCTATTAGCAGCCTGGCCCTTGGGCCATTCCTCCAGTAACCAAAAAGCTCTCCTATGAATAGGCATCTTTTTCAAAATTTCATATATCATAGAAGATTAAGGAAACAATGCTCTAACTAATTCATGTTTCAAAATCCAAGAAGGAGTATTAAGGATGTGAAGACTACTTTAGTTGCCTCTTAGATGTCTTCTCAGATGACATGGGCACTGGAATGGAAAGAAATAGAAAAAGTAAAAGTTTAAGAAAACAGTCTCTTCAGAATTTTACGTCAGTACTGTTGGACACATAATTAAAGGAAGGTCCCTAGTATTCCAGTTCTACTTGCTGTTCACTTAAGATCAAATGGTCAAGAATGTCCCATCTCACCACTCCTTTTCAACACCATGTTGGGAGTCTTAGCTAATGCAGTAAGAATGAAAAAGGAAACAAAGGTACACAAATAGAGAAGGAAGAAATAAAACTCTGTTTGCTCAACGATGACATGATTGTGTAGAAAATCCAAAAGAACCAGTAAAAAGAAACATTGTTATCTATTAATCATATCACTGCCTAATAATGAAGTCAACTATGTTTATTTATGTTTCCCCTTCTCAAGAAATTTTTGTCCTAATAGTTCTCATTACTAGAATGTGTTCAAAGAGAAAAACAATTAAAAAAAATTGAGGGAGCATTGATGAAATAAGAAAGGCAGAATGTTGATCATTGTTAACAACTGGGTGATAGGTACATAGGGGTCCATTAAACCATTCTCTATTTTTTAAAAAATGCTTCATTCTGTGACTTTGCACAGCTCCTAGGAGAATGCCAGCAATCCTGAGCATGGATTTCCAGGCTATATCCTGCCAGGCACCCCCAGCCGCACTCTTCCCTGCTTCCCCTTGCTTTGCTTTCTCTGCTCCATCAACATTGAAATTCCAGGCCATGCTTCCTCCTGCCCCAAAGCTCTGGAGACTAATTTTCTACTGCCTAGAAGACTCTTCCCAATCCCTAGTCTGGTTAGTCTTTGTCCTTCATAGCTCTGTGCAAGCATCACTTCCTCCAGGAAGTCATCCTTAAAAACCCTGGCCAGACCAGAGTCTTGTTTTACTGTTTTCAAATTTTTAAAAAAAAGATTTTATTTATTTTTAGAGAGAGGGAGAGAAACATCACTGTGTGGTTGCCTCTTGTGTGCCCCCCACCGGGGACCTGGCCCACAACCTAGGCATGTGCCCTAGCTGGGAATCGAACCGAGGACCCTTTGGTTCGCAGGCCAGCACTCAATCCACTGAACCTCACCAGCCAGGGCTTGTTTTACTTTCTTAAAGTATCCATCTTGTGGTTTACCGCCCCCCCACCACATAATACTTAGTGCAGTTCTACTTGTAATTAATAACAATAACCAACGTTTAATGAGCACTTATTCTGTACTACAGCTGTCTGCTCATTTGATTTTCTCAAGGCACAGAAAGTGAGAGTTGCTCAAGGTCACACAGTTAAGTGGTACAGGTAGGACCCAAACCCTGTCAGAGCTGACATTTGAACCATTCTGTTCTGCTCCCTCCCTCTGAAGTAATAATAATTTCCCATACCAGACTGTAGGCCCTCAATGGCAGATATTCACTGTTATGGACTAAACTGTGTCCCCCAATTCATATGTTGAAGTTCCAACCCTCAGTGTGACTGCATTTGGAGATAGGGCCTTTAAGAAGGAAATCAAGGCTGAATGAAGTCATAAGGGAAGGGCTCTAATCCAATAGAACTGGTGTTCTTATGTCTTAGTCCATTTTGGCTGCTATAATAGAACACCATGAATTGGGTAGCTTATAAACAACAGAAATTTATTGTACACAGTTCTGGAGACTGAGAAGTTCTAAGATCAAGGCTCTAGCAGATTTGGGACCTGGTGAGGGTCCGCTTTCCCTCCCAAATGTACTGTTTCCTATTACCATCACATGGGGCATTTGGATTTTTAACATATGGGTTTTTGTTTTTGTTTTTGTTTTTGCAGGGGAGCGTACATTCAGTCTATGTCACCTTATAAGAAGACGAAGAGACACCAGGAGTGTGCACACACAGAGAAAAGGCCATATGAAGACAGTGAGCAGCAGATATCTACAAACCAAAGAGGGAGGCCTCAGGGAAGGTCTTGTCAGCACCTTGATATTGGACTTCTAGCATCTAGAACTGAGAGAAATCAATTTCTGTTGTTTAAACCATACAGTCTGTGGTATTTTGTTATGTCAGCCATAGAAAACTACTACATTCAGACTTCTTGTTTGCCATTATATACTTTGTGCTATACACCATGTCTAGCACATAGTAAGTACTCCAAAATTATATATTCAGGCATCACCACCTTTTCTGGAGAGTCTTCCCTCACTTCTCTCCCTCCCCTTCCCTGGCTTAAGTGCCCCTTATGGGTTTTAGCTTCTATACTTTTCATTTGGTTCTGGAAGGATAATTCCTTTCTAAAAGGGTAAATCTTTGAATTTAGAGATTTCAAGGGGACTGGTCTTCTCCACAGCTCAGCACAGATGGGGTATGCTCACAGAGTTTAATAAATATTTGAGCCCTGGCTGGAATGGTTCAATGGATTGAGCTCAGGCCCGCGAACCAAAAGATCAGGGCACATGCCTGAGTTCGGCTGGATTCCCTGGCTTGGGGTGTGCAGGAGGTGGGGGCAACCAATCGATGTATCTCTCACACATGGATATTTCTCCCTTTCTCCATCCCTCCCTGTCTTTCTAGGAGCAAATAATAAAGTCTTTAACATTCGAATGAATGCAAGTCTGCTGACCCTTACACATGAGCCCTGGATAGAGAACAGGGAGACCTGAGTTCTAAGCTTTACCCTCAAAATAACTATGGCCTTGGGTTTATCCAGAGATCAAAGCTCGGGAAAAGACTTTTATGTTCTGAAAAGTACAGGATCATTTTTGTATCTGTTATGAACACTTGTGCAGTTGAACTGAACTCCTGAGCTTTAGTCATCTGCCTGGCTCCAGACTGACTTCTTGCTGTGCCTCACACATACTAAGTTCACTCCTGTCTCAAGGCCTTTGCAACTTGCTACCTCTTCTGGGAGCATACTTCCCCCAAACTTTCCCATGACAGATATCTGGCCTTAATTTTCACTGTCTACACCAGAGTCAAATCACACAATGGAGACTGTGAGGAAGCACCTCAGTTTTAGGGCATCAGGGAAGAGGAGAGATGCCACTTTTCTATTAGTTCATTTAATCCTCTCAACAGTCCTGACAGGGGCAGGATAACTGTCATTATCCCCATTTTACAGATGAGAATATTGAGGCTAAGAGAGGTGAAGTGACTTGCCAAAGGTCTCACAACTAGTAAGTAGCAGGACCAGAATATGAATCCAGGCAGTTTGGATCTAGTTTTCAGCTTCTTAACAAAAGGCTCTCTGCTTTTTGATGTTTTTAAAATTCATTTAACATAGGTTCTGGCACAGGGTAATTACTCAATGAGCTAGTCATTTCTCTACTGTTCTCAGATATTTGACTCTCCTAATCTTACAATCCAACCCCCAGAATGAAGCAAATAATCTTTTATACTCCACCTTGCCAAAGCCCAGAGTCCGTCACTTCATCTTCTCATGCCTGTACATGCTGGGTAACTGGATTTCAGGACTCTAGAGTAAGGCTCTCTGGTTTCCCATCCAGTTTCTATCATTCACGATCTCCATAAACAAAATGTTATACCCCTTCCTGGGTCTCAGTTTTCTCACCTGTAAAATGGGGACAATAAAAATACTTATGTCCTAGAGTTATTATAGGGATTCAGTGAGATGCTGCATAGATGATGTGAATGCTTCCCACCTTGCTTGGCCCATAAGAAGTGTTTGATAAATGGTAACTATTATGAGTAGGGCCTTTCAATGAGAAGCTCCCAATGGTCCTGAGACTATATAAACACTCCTAACCACCTTTAGGGCCAAAAATTGGGAGCCTATTAACTCATTGTTTGCACACAAGACTGGCTGGATGAGAGGACTTCTCACCTGATCCAACCCAGGATCTACCAGACCAGTACTTCCTGGACAAAGTGTGTTTCAGGGCATGATCCCTTGGGTCTGATAGAACTAGGCCTGAATTCCAGCTCTGATTTCTGCTCAGGGCCTAATTTTGTTAATCTGTCAAAAGGGAAAGGAGCAGTGAGAGGGCTGATTAAGAATGTGGATTTGAATTCAGAAGTTTATGCATCATCCTACTCCTTGCTCTGCCAAGAAGCAGCTATATGACCTGAGTGTCTTTACCTCCTTGCATCTTGGTTGTCTGTTCCAATGGGTTTTGTCATCATTCCTCTTCCTAGGGTGGCTGAGGATTGCTCAGGACCATGTGTGCCCACTGTGGACACTGTAGCTGTTAGGATGGGAGGCAGTGAATACCAATGGTTAGAAGCTTAAGCTCTGGAGTCAGATTGCAACAAGCCTAGTTCAAATTCCAGCTCTGGCAATTACTTTTGGTGAGATTTTAGGTAAATCAATTTCTTCTCTCAACCTCAATTTGCTTATCTGTGAAGTGAGAAAAATAACAGAAAATATCTGATAGAGCTTGTTATGAGGATTCAATCAAATGATGCATGTTAAGTATTTAAAACTCGTCTGCTTCAGCGTAAGTGGCAAAGATATTACGCGGCTGACTTTTAAAAATATCCTTTTCTAGAATGCAAATGCATTTGCCCAACTGTTTGAGGAGTTGCAAATATGTGCTGAGTGCTGTAGACTTCAGGATCAGATTCAAGTTCAAAACAAAAATCAGTAACCAAAAAAACCCCCCTCATTTATAGATGAAGTACACCAGGGCCAACATAACCACATTAGACCCCATCCCACATCTACAAGATCAACCCTATTTAATCGTAGCGTACCTTGAATGCTGGACTATCACCAGAACTAGTTCAAAGTCTCAGCTATGCCCATACTCGCTGTGGGGCAAGAGACTTTGCTTCCTACCGAGATAGTAACAGGCTGCCTCACAGGATTATTTAGAAGTCAATGAGACGACGCAACAAGCGTGGTACAGGGGAAGGGCTCAGTAAGCGGAAGCTGCTGTTATTACTGTTACTATTACTACTACCAACGCCTGTCTTTCCTCCTACTTTTTGAGGGGTTTGCTCCCGCGGTTCGGACATACTTCTTAGGCGATCTCCCTCCTGTTTCAGATCTCCCAGGCGCTTCCGCATTTCCTCCCCATGCTTCTCCTGCGCCAACCCCCCCGCCCCCCGCCACCCCTCGCCCTAGCTCCCCAACGAGTCGCAGGGACAGAGGTGCGCGACAACCCTCTGCGGAGCCCGGGAGCGGAGCTGAAGACTGAGGAAAACCCCAGCCTCCTGAAACCGTTGGACTGGGCTCCAGCCTCCCGGCCCTCTGATTATTAAAGGCGAAGAAGCAAGCCTCGGGACCAACCAGAAGTGGAACCGGTCGAACAATACCCACCTCCTTAAAGCGCCTTTGCACCTCATTGGATGTGTCCGAGCGCAAACTGAAGTCTAAACCACTTAGAAGAGAAGAGGGCCGGCCAATCAGCGATGCAACCGCAGAGGTGGGAGAAAAGAGATGGCCCCAGCAGAGTGGCGCGCTCCGAGCTTGCAGTCTGTCAGCACCAAAGCCCTGCCTAGGCAGAAAGCCCGCAGGTCGGGCTCTAAGCCCGAGGCAAGTAATAGGACAGCGCAATGGGCCATTTTTCTCTATGATGTTGGGCGGGGCCTGGTACACGAATTACGGAGGTAATCCTGGCTCAACTGACAGTTGAGGTGTCAATGAGCATTTGAAGCACGAGTATCTAGGCCTAGGCCATTCACGGGTCAAGGCACTGCCCCCTTCGTGTCTCTTCCCTGTCCCCACACACTTCCTGCAGGGTGTGTGTTCTGTAGCCATTCAGTGGTGGGACAAGGCAGGGGGCGGGAAAGGGGAGCTGCCCACAGGCGCTTGAAGTCTGGTTGGCTCTTGAGGACCCCTCGGCCAATCACACACACACTTCCCCACAGATTGTAAGTTGAAAGGTGAAAGGGTTTGCAAAGAGAGCTACTCAGCGTGGCAAGACAGAAGCAAGAAAGCGGTGATATCTCTAAACTCTTGTGAAGGGATCCTCCAAGGTTACTCAGATGAAGGAGGTTCGGGTCCCAATCTCCTTGCAGAAAGGGAAGAAGGCAAATTCCGCATCCAATCAGCATTGGCCGCAGGCTGGAGGTTGAGGTATCGGCCTTAGAGGCCTGAAGAGCCAGTCCGCAAACCAATTAGACTCTAGGCCCTACCCCTCCGCGAAGCCAGAGCCCCAGCCCCACAGCCAATCAGCGGTGAGCTCGAGGCAGGCTCGCGATAATGGAGCTGTCCTAGGTGCCTCTCAGGCTGCAGAGAACGCTCAGTAACCCGGATCCAGGAAAGAGTGTGCAACCAGCGCTGCAACCAATCAGCATCCGCCTCTGGATCCAGGCGCGAAGAGCACGCGCCGGAACCTCCAGTTCCTGGCTTAGCGACAATCCGCTTTCTAACGGCCACTAGGGCTTGCGCCACCCTGAGTGTATGTGAGGCCGAGTGGGGAGAGGAGCAGAGTCTGCGCTGGTGAGTGCCATGGTTTTCCTTACTTCTCTTTGGGCTTGGGGCTGGCCGAGGCACAGCTGGGGTATGAGGGATGGAATGGTCACCATGAGGCTCAGAGAGTGAGGGCTGAGGGTTTTAGGCTCTGGGAACACCCTCTGTTTTGGAGAGGCTGGAAATGGGGCCTTCTGGGCATCTTTGTGCCCTGACTGGGGAGAGGCTAGGCCAGCATGCCCTGTGAGTTGGTCCATGGTTTCTGATGCCAGCCTGATTTGGAAGTGTGTTGTGGTGCAGTTGGAGGTCCTTGGAGCCCTGCGTGGGGTCATTGGCCATGACATATGGCCCCTGAACTGTGAGAGGTTGTCTGTGGTCTCTGGACTGAGTCTAGATCTGTTAACTGGAAGAAGCCCGTGGTTCTCTATATGTTATTGGTAGTCACTGGACAAGAGATGAAACCAGTGTGCTCTTGAGAGGTTTCCAGGGTCTTTGGATCCAGCCTGGGCTGAGAATGAGCTTTGATGAGGTCAAAAGCCCAATGGGAAGTTGTCAAGGGCCACTGCATCCAGGCTGTGCTGGGATCATATGGCTGCATTTTTTTAGGGGTCTCCCAACTGTGGGTTGAGATGCCCTTGGCAGATTTCACATTATTGGGTCCAGGATGGGCAATTTGGCTAGGAGGTAGGCCCGTGATCTTCTGGAGGTTTTGGAAAGGAGTGGGTCTCCAAACCTCAGCCAAATTGTTTGCCCTCTGTTAAGCATTGCCTTGTGGTGGCTTTACACAACCTGCATTGGGTTATGTCTGGAGCATTTCAGTCCCTGTCCTGAACTCTTCCCCAAACCATTCTGGTCACTCCGAGAAGATATCAAGCTGTAAGCATGGGGCAGGTGAATGGGAAAGACATATGTTGTACTGGAGCACAGGAAGAGGTGTGTGAAATATCCTGCTCTTTAGAAAATCACCCAAGTTGTCCTTACTGAAGACTTTTTTTATACTTATGGAGTAGGGTGTTGATATCTAATTTCACTCAGCTTTTCCAGCATTTCATTGTATTAAAGCTTTCAGGGTGCTTTCATGTACAGCCAGAGTTCTTAAACCAAGGGTGGGGAATGCAATGGGGGGGGGTGGTCTATGAGTGGATTTCAAAGGTCTGTAAACTCTTGGAAATCATAGGAAAAATTGTACACATGTTGGGTTATAGGGGGAGGGGGGGCAAAATTGGTCACAGGGATAAACAAAGGAGTATTTGACTTGTCCAAGGACAGGCTTCAGAGCAGTCTGTGAACCCCTTATGCATATGCAAAATGGTATGAGAGTCTACAATTTCATGATTTAAAGACTTGATTCCATGGCTTACATTTAGAAGGGGATGGTGACCCCTAAAAGGTTAAGGACTATTGGAATAAAGTAGGCTCCAATACTATTTATGGGGCCTAGGCATGACTAGAAATGGGGATTCCCCTTTTTCTTCCCACACCTGCTATTGGTGCACATTTCAAGGTATCTCACACACTAGCCTGCATATCCAAGCTCAGTCTACCTGCCCTTCACACACAGTCAGGGCCTCAGGTTACATCCGTCCAACAGTCCACTTTCATGAGTATAGGCCTGGGGTTGAGGCCCATTGTAGGGCCTAGAAGTGGGCCATTTGGGCCAGGAGGTCCAGGGTTTTGAGTTCCCAGAGCATGGTCTAGAATTGGGGGATGGGCACAGGTTCCAGGTGGGCATTTCTTAGGTGCCCTTGAACTCCCCAGCCCATGGGGAGGGACACAGCCAGAGGATGTTAGATTGGGGCCCTCTCCCTGGGTTTAAGGCAATACTGGTATACAGTACTACTCTTGAAAACAGCCCATGTGAGGAAGATGATGGTCTTGGAAGAGTTAGCTCCGTCTTAGGGCTGAAGAAAAAGGCCCTTCACTGTGACAATGTAGTGAAACCTAAGTTTTTTTTTTCTTCTAGTCTAGTTCTTTTTCCACTTAATCCACAAAAGGTGTGCTATGATAAGATCTCTATGACCTAGATTTAGCTCACCTGGCTATGACTAGAGCTGGTTCTTGGGTTTTGTAGAACATAGATTTAAGGAAGAAAGAAATGAATTCACTCTGTGGTGTCTCTTCTCTGGTGTGTGTTGGATGTATTTAACTAGAAAGGTGGAACATTTGAAAGTTTATGTAAAATTTGGATAATTGGCCTTAATCTATAGAAAATGCTGTGGGCGGGGGAGGGTGTTAATCACCTTAATTTGGATAAAGAGATGTGTTCCTGGGAAGAGTGGGAAGTTCATAGAATTTTTCTAAATAGAATCTTGTTAAACTTGGCTTTGAATTTGCTCAATATTTAAAATAAACACAATAAAGGGAGAATATTTTTCATAAAATAACCATCTCTTTAATTGGTTTATTTTGATTATTTAATTTTAATTATAATATTTAAAAAGAATCCACACTTGTATAGCTGTATCGATATTTTTATATCAAGCTGGGTTGTACTTGAAGGAGCTCTTGGTTAAGCTTATCAATAACAATAAAAAATACCATATTTCTAAATTTACTTAGAAATATGAGTATTATAAAGGACTGAGAGGCAAAAATCATACCTCCTTTTCCCACATATTTCTCTTCCAATTATGTCCTATCTAATTTCTCCTACCCTCTCCCAGATCCAGGCTTGCTTCTTCATAACCTGTGGTTCCCAGGAAGACAACTGCAGGTGGTTCCTACTGAGTTAGCCTGGGAAATGAAAAGTGGACAAGGTTTCTGAGACTGAGGAGGGGAGAATCTTTCAAAAATAAAAAGAGCAGTGTTAACTGCTTCTGCTGTCACTGCTCACTCAGTGCAAGCTGGCTTGAGCTGTGTCATAGAAAATGAAGAGAGATTGCATGGCTTAGAGTGTCACCAGCCCAAGGGCTGAGGTGCAGAAAGCTCTAGAGATACCACTAAGCAGGGGGGCACTCTCTAAAAGGATATCCTTCAGGGGTGTCCAATCCATGGCCCTGCGGCCCACATGCAACCCAAGATTGCTATGAATGTGGCCCACAAGAATATTAAAACATTATGAGATTTTTTTGTTGTTGTTTTCGTTAATGTTTGCTATTAATGTATGGCCCAAGACAACTCTTCTTCTTCCAGTGTGGCCCAGAGACACCAAAAGGTTGGACACTCCTGCAATGGAGTAGACACCAAATGGGAGGCAAGATAAGGGTTTCTCATTCTTGAGAGCTTTTGTTCACTGACTGGGGAGTTCCTTTTCCCCTTCTGCTCTCTTTTAGACTTCCTAAAAGTCTGTTGACACTCCTTGTCAACTGCATTTGGCTTACAGAGGATGCTTCCTTTTGGGCAGTCTCCCATTCTTTTGATCATCAATGGGCAAACCACACCAGTGGGGTGCTGAGTCACAGACTCGTGATATAGGTCTGGGAGATGAGAGGGACCACACTGGTGATGTAAGCTTCCAGACCCCTGTACCTTTCCTTCAACACTTGGGGTTTCCCCTTCATGGCTTTCCCCACTTATTCCATATTGTCAGGGATTATGTACTTCTTGTTGGAGGATATTTCCCTCTGTATACATAAATATCAGACATTGGTGCTTATGTGTTTCCAGGCCAAGTGTCTTTTATATGGGTATCTAATAAGTCCCTGGGTGTGGTGGTGTGGGGAGTTAGAAAGCTCAGAAATGGAAAACATTTAACATTCAGAGTAGCAAATGAATAGAGCTTGCCCATTTGCATTTTCCCTTTCACTCTGACTCATCTTCCCCTCTCCCACCCTATTATTGCCCCTCCACCAGCCCCACCCATTGGCACACCCTGTCTGATCTAGGAAGGGTTAATATCTGCCTGCATCAAGGGATAAAGTAGAGGCTGGTCTGAACACTTTGGGGTCCTGGAGCCAAAGGGAGAAACGGGAGTTTAGAGACATAATATTTGAGCCCAGAAGGGGACCAAAATCTAAGGGAGAAGCCTAAGGGGAACTCAGACTATGTCTTGTCACCAAAGCAGCTTACCAGTGCCTCATTTGTTTATTTTCCAGTTATTTATTGGGCAATATATGATATGCTAGGCACATACAAGTGATTTATCACTTGTTGAATAAATGAAAATTTGTCACAGCATGATGAGAATAATGGGATAATAAAAAACAGTAAAAACATTTGTTCAGTTTCTCAGACCTCATCCTTTCCCCAGGTTAACAAGTGCTAAAGTGCGAAAAGAGGGGAAATCTCCGAAGACCTTGACCCTTTGGGCAGGAAGTGAAAGAAACCCCAGAGTCCTGATTTCAGAGAAATGTCATTTGTCATCAACCCAAGAAAAGAAGTTTTTTTCTTCGAAGACCACTACAGACCCTTTCTGGGGTTGCCCCCTTCAGAGCTTGATGGAAGGATCTGAGTCACTCACATACCCCATCCCTAGCAGTAATCCAGATGAACAGTGGTCATTCCCACAAACCAGTCGGTGCTTCCTAGTACCAAGTCAGGCATGCTTTTGGTCCTCCTTCACTCTCTCCTTGGAATCCAGATATTTCAGTCGTTTTTACTTCTGAGATAGTACAAACAGCTTCATCTGCTAGAGCTCTATTGACACCTCTGAGAAAGAGAATTAGTAGTATCTGAATGATGCTATGTACTGACAAACCACTTTCACATTCATCATTTCATCTTCACCCCCACCTCCAAATGAGATAAGCAGAGGCTATCCCTATTTCATGGATGAGGTAACAAGGCTCAGAGAGATGACTTGCCCAAGGTGACTCAACTAGTAAATGGCAGAGATGAGACTCAAATGCAGGTCCGATTAGTTCAAAGTTTGTGTTGCCTAAGATACACCTCTTTAATTCTAGAAGTTCACAAATGAAATAAGGAGATGGGAGGTTAGGAAGCAGAATCCCTGCATCCTGGAAGTAGAAGGGGTGTTCTTTCCTGGAGGGGTGAAGCAGAGCTAGAGGTATAAAACCACACCCCATGTGGGGACTGTGGCAGATTGATACTTGGGACACCCAATGGAAGACTGTGAGGTCAGGGGCGGGGTTATTGGGGAGGTGGGCAGGAGTCCAAACAGCAGTTCAGAACATGCGGTGTTCAGGAGGAAGCTACAAATGGTGAGTGGTTTCTTCTCCCCAGCTGAGACTTTCCTTCCATTATACCCCTCTTTCTGTTCACTTCCTGCCAATCTGTAGCCCTCTCCCTGAGGTGTCCAAGTAATAATCCTCCCTCCCACAAGGGTCATAACTCACCACACCTAGGAATATGCCTGCTGGGCACTGAGATACTTGGGTCTCTTTGTATCTGGGTTCCCAGTTCTCTTCTTAAAAGCCAATGTGGTGGTTTTGATGTGTGATAAATTTCTGCCTTGCTGGGTTCTGTCTTTCTATTCTTCACTTTTTGGCTTATGAAAAACAAAATTAAACTATCTCCTTATCTTAACTTTGAAACTATATATAGCCTCCCCCTCTACAGTTCTCATCTCCCTCTTACTTCCTCAGAGGCCAAAGTCTTCTCCAAAACCTCTTTCCATCCTTGGGTCAAGAGCCTTCTGTCCTGTGGCTTCTGCACCTGTTCTCTTAACTCACTGGACAGGCTTCTTTGGTCTCTTCCAGTTCCTTCTCTGAGGATGTGTTCTAGAAGCAGCAGCCTCAGGATATGATCAGTTGATACCTTGGAGACTGCCCTCCTGCAGCTATGATCCCTGCCTTGCTGACTTTTCTGCCTCTCAGGACCCTCAGCTCCACCTGATGGGCTTATGTGGGGACACATCAGCTCTCTAAACTCTCTCATGAAGCTGTTTCTTGCTCCATACCTAGCTGCCTGGACTGACTGGGTCTTGTGGTGATCTCTTTGTCTCGAATGAAGAGAGCCTGGCCTACTCAGAGTTCTTTCTCTGCAGAGGGACTCAGAGAAGCAGAAATATCAGTGTCTGCTATCCTTTAAGTCAGAGATAGCTAATTGGAAAAATCTAGTCTATACTAATCTTAAACCCACTGCTTGATACACTTGTTAACTACCTGGTCCTTGCCTTTTAAGTCCTGACTTTGATCTAATTTCCATTCTCCTGTCACCCAACCCCAGGCCCCTGTTATGATTCCGGATAAGATCAGGTCCTCTCTTGGGTTAGTTTATTTGCTCCATTCAGGACAGAGAGCTCTGATCTAGAACCAGCAACTTACTCTTTCTCCCCTCACCTCCACAGGCTTGAGAATATGCTGTTCCTCCCTCCCCTTTCTACCATGGACCTCACACTGTGGCCTTTGTCTCAGAACCTCTGAGATTGGTACCAGGCAAGGCAAAATGCCCCTGTCCCCAACAAGACTGCCTAGCCCTTATGACTCTGATCGGCTGGTACGGCTAGCAGCTAGGCTCTGGCCAGCACTGTGTGATACCATGATCACCGTGGGGAGCCAGGAGTTCCCTGCCCACAGCCTGGTGCTGGCAGGTGTGAGCCAGCAGCTGGGCCACAGAGGCCACTGGACTTTGGTGAAAGGAATCAGCCCTTCCACTTTTGCACAGCTTCTGTACTTTGTTTATGGGGAGAGTGTTGAGCTGCAACCTGGGGAACTGGGGCCCCTTGAGGAGGCAGCCAGGGCCTTGGGGGTACAGTGTCTGGAAGAGGCATGCAGGAAAGCTCGAGGAGACAGGGCTAGAGTAGAGCTGAGTGGAGGGCTGAAGGACCATCAGGAGGAGCCAGAGAAACCCACAAAGGATTCTGAGGGAGGAGTGGGGGGTCTTGGAGAACAGAGACCAGAGAAGTTTATTAGAGCTGGTGGGAGAGGACAGGAGACAATGCATGAGCACAGGACACCAAGAGAGAGCCCTGAGATAGCAGATTCAATGCAGGAGGGTCAGGGGGAACAGATGAGATCAGAGGAGAAACTCAACCAATGCCTTCTTGACCATGGAGGTGTAGATAAGAAGCAAGAAGTGATCATGTGGGTAAGGGAGAGTCCAGGGGGCTCTGAGGAAAGTCTGGGGGAGTTGCCTGGCCCCCCACCACCCCCAGGTTCCTTCCAAACCAGCATCACCTCTAGGCCCTGGTGGGCTGAGGCCCCTTCGTTGCGGGAGGGCCAGGCTGCCCTGTGGAGGAGCTTCCTGCTGTTACCACAAAGATATGGCACTCCCTTCTCCCATAACACCTCCATTACTGGAGCTTGGCAAGAGGTCTGGCCTCAGGACCAGAGGTGAGTGAAGGGGCCTAATGGAAGCCTGGCTGGGAGGGAGTGGCTCAGGTGAAGCAGTGGTGATGGGCGGAAGGGCACCACATCTCTTATCTCTGTTGTACATTTCCTGAGTTGGAAATAGGACAAGAAGCTCCCACCACAGGGGAAGCCAAAGCCCAGCCCCTGAGAACTCGTGACATCTTCCTCTCCAGGATGGGATCAGTCAGGATCCCAGGTTTTGCCAAGTGTGTTACTCTTCTTCCTCCCCCTCTCCCCTCCCCCAGGATTCCACTCTCTCTAAATCTCCACAAAGGGCTCTGGAGCCAGAACCCGTTGGCCTTCTCTAGCCCTACCTCAGGTAAGCCCCTCACTGACCTACATGAACCCTGTAATATGGTCTCTCTGCTGGGGCTGGAGTTGGGGCAGGAGTAGAGCCTGAGCAGAACCCCTTTTTCACTCTGCTTCCTCCAGGTTTCCTCCCCCAGAGCCCCACAAAGCTCAGCCCTGGGGAGATGGAAGAATCTGATCAGAGGCACACAGGTGAGTAGTGTGAGGGCGTTTTTGCTTTAGTCTCACCATAGCCCCTACTGTCTTGCTTGGGTGTTTCAGTGATCCAGCTCTGGGATTCCCTGCTCTGCCCTCCTTTGCCGTCTTTATCCCCACAGGTGCCCTTGCAACCTGTGCGGGCCATGTGGGCAAAGCAGGCCGCCCATCTCGCCAACGTCCTCCTCCTCCCTCTCCTGCCCGGCCCAGGCCCTATTCTTGTTCTGTTTGCGGAAAGAGGTTTTCACTCAAGCATCAGATGGAGACACACTACCGGGTCCATACAGGTATGGGCGCCCTATCCAGTGTAAGTTGCTTCTCTTCAAGCACTGGTCTGCCCGCCCCTAAGTCCCTCTCTGCGTGCCTGGCCCCCATGCAACTCCCTTGCCCAGTTGTCGAGTTCTACCCCCACGCCAGCCTTCCCCCCTTCTTTCCTTCACCGGCCTTTCCCTCCACCCGCCATAGGAGAGAAGCCCTTCTCCTGTGGCCTCTGTCCTCAGCGCTCCCGGGACTTCTCGGCCATGACCAAGCACCTGCGGACACATGGGGCTGCACCCTACCGCTGCCCTCTGTGCGGGGCCGGCTGCCCCAGCCTGGCCTCCATGCAGGCACACATGCGCGGCCACTCGCCCAGCCAGCTCCCGCCGGGATGGACCATTCGCTCCACCTTCCTCTACTCCTCCACCTCGAGGCCATCCCGGGCCTCGACCTCCCTGTAGGCCCCCTTCCTCCTCCACCTAAAGGGATATTAGGCTTCTTTGCCTTCAGCCAAAAACTGAAAAAAACTAAAAGATGACCCGGTGAGCAGGCTAGGCTTTTGACCAGGCACCGCGGTTTCGGTTGTCCAGCAAACAAGAAGCATCGCAGAAAGGATGCCAAGAGCCCTCTCCCAGACGACCGCGGGCTGCAGAAGCCTGGGTCAGCGATCCCGTGTGGGGTGTGGGCAGTGAAGTTTTCACAAGTTAAGGTTAACTGTGCGGGGGCGGTTTATTTCATCACCAAAATAAAGCGTTTCCTGTGCATTCCTCTCAGGACAAGAAAGCCGAGTCCAGACTTCAGTCTTGTGCGTGGGTGGGAGTGCGTGCACCCTTGTCCCTAGTCCTGTAGCGGCCCCTAGTGGGCGTGCGTCCGCAGCTCGATGCTGCGGCCACCACCTCTATCTGCCTGTTCTCCGCAGAGGGCCGGTAAGGTTCGGAGGTGCAGAGAGTTAGCAGCAAGCCCTGAGAGGGGAGGCTGTGAGAACCCAAGTTACTGCCCCTTCTACAGCAAGCAAAGGCGCCCAGTGTCTGAGTCGGGGGACACCCCGACCCAGAGCTTCAGGAGAACGCGTGCTCCGCTCTGCTTTCAACCACCCGCCTCCTCTCCTTGGGGACAACGGTCGCGGCTTCTGCGGCATGTTTCCTCAACGCTGTGTGAAACGGCGACCAGGTCGTACCTCGAACTGAGAGTAACCCTTGGCCACCGCCCCTTTCCCAGCCCAAGCCTCCAGCAGTCGCGAACTTCATTTCCCAGTGTCTTCGAGGTTCCCAGGGTAAGAAGACCCCTGCATTCTGGGAGTGGTAGTTCACGCGGGCCCCTGGTCTAGACAAGAACGATGGGAGGAGTCTGGGGCGAAAGCCACACCTCCTGGTGGCTCCGGAGCTAGCTTCCTCTCTGGGTCGGGTTGGGACCCGACAGTCCCAGCTCTCGCGGTCCTAGCTCCCTGCGGAAGGAGCGAGGCGCCTGGACTACATTTCCCTGAGGCCCCTGCGCCTCACCTCTCTTCGGCCACAGCGCGGCGTCTATGTTCTTCAGGCCCGGTGTAAGGTGACGGCTGACCGGCCTCGGACTCCCGCTCCCGTGGTGCCCCGCGCGTGGCCGGCCCAGCCCCCCGGCTCCCGCCAGACCTGCGGCGGCGCGGGTTGTTGTCGTGAGCCTCGGCTGCACCGCCCCTCCTCTCCCTCCCCTCCCCCCGGCCCTGCTTTCGGGCCGCCCCTCCCCCTGCCTCCCCGGCCCCTCTCACGGTGCCAAGATGGCGGCGGCGGCGGGCGGCGGCAGTTGCCCGGGGCCTGGGTCCGCGCGGGGCCGCTTCCCGGGCCGGCCGCGAGGCTCCGGCGGGGGAGGGGGCCGTGGCGGACGGGGCAGCGGGGCCGAGAGAGTGCGGGTAGCTCTGCGGCGCGGCGGCGGCGCGGCGGGGCCGGGCGGAGCCGAGCCCGGGGAGGACACGGCCCTGCTCCGTTTGCTGGGGCTCCGCCGGGGCCTGCGCCGGCTCCGCCGCCTGTGGGCCGGCCCGCGCGTTCAACGGGGCAGGGGCCGGGGCCGGGGCTGGGGCCCGAGCCGGGGCTGCGTGCCAGAGGACGAGAGCAGTGACGGGGAATCCGACGATGAGGTGAGGCGGTCGGAGGCGTCCCCAGCGCAGGGCTGGGCGGAGGCCGGGGGCTTCCAGGGGTCTAAGTGGCCCAGAGGAGTGACGTGGGGAAGCGAGGTCCTCAGGGCCCCTGCGGAGAGAAAGGGCCCTGGAAATAGGCATGGGAGGAGGTAGACGGAGCTGTCGGTGGAAGGGGGTTTATAAGTGAATAGAGAAGCCTGAGCTGCAGCTGGGCACTTGGGCCCGTGGCGGGTCATGCTGAAGTGTCCTGAGCAGATCCTTCTTGGTAGCTGGCAAACCTAGGGCAGTAGAGGTTTGGGCGAGGAAGTTAATAAGGACTGCATGCCCAACCAGTGATCGTTGACAGCAGCAGCTTGGCTTTAGTGAACCCTGGCTAGGGCTCTCTGGGCTCTTACCTGTAACCTGCCCCGCCCAGCCTCATAACCTCTGACACAGCCCTGGTTTCACCAGTGCCCCATTTCCTCTTCTGACCTAAAGTGGAGAGAGAGTAGAATGATGGAGGGCTTCCTCTTGGGGGCACAGGTTGAAGAGAAATAGAGTGAAGCCTGAGACTGGGCATTCCAGTTCAGGATTTATTCCCAGTCTCAGAAAAAACAGAAAGGCGTGGGGGTCCTAATGTGATAAACATTTGATGCACACCACACTTGGGAGGCCCTATTCCCATCTTTGTTCTGGAAGAAACTACAGCCCAAGAGAATGTAAACAGAGATCCCACTTTGTTCTTAGTTGGAGTGTAAGGGAATCTGATGGTAGTGCCTACTGTCTGGCCTGAGAAGACCCTGTTCTGTTTCCTTCTGTACCAGCAAACCACTGACGTCTGTGCTGGCATGGTCTGGCACAGGAAATGGGGGTTCAGAATACTTTGTGTCTTCATCCCTAAGGAAGGAGAGACCCTGTTTTCTACTCCCTTCACCTTCAAGACTTTTTACTTCTTTTGAAAATGGGTCCATTAAAGGGGAAGCTAGGGATATTCCTCGATACCTGAGTCTCAGGTGGAACGAGGGCTTTGGCACTGACTGCTCTTTCTCCCCTCCACCCTTGGCCCCCTAAATCAGGAATTTCAGGGTTTTCATTCAGATGAAGATGTGGCCCCCAGTTCCCTGCGCTCTGCGCTCCGGTCCCAGCGAGGTGAGTGATGGGGAAACTCTACCTCTGTAGCTTTATAGGAATGTTATTCTCACTCTTTGTGTCAGCTTTTCCCTGCTCAACTAGAGTCTCATCAGTTACTGAGTGTGTTCTGTGTTCAAAGCCCAAGCTACGCTGGGCTATGGGGGAAAGAGACAAGTAAGACTTATTACTGGCCCTCCTGGAACATGTTTCTCAGTCCACAGGGCTGGCTTGACCCATCTCCCCACACCTATTCTCCTTTTAGGTCGAGCCCCCCGAGGTCGGGGCCGCAAGCATAAGACGACCCCTCTTCCGCCTCCTCGCTTAGCAGATGTGACTCCTACCCCCCCAAAGACTCCTGCCCGGAAACGGGGTGAGGAGGGCACAGAACGAATGGTGCAAGCACTGACTGAACTTCTCCGGCGGGCCCAGGCACCCCCAGCCCCCCGGAGTCGGGCTTGTGAGCCCTCCACCCCACGACGGTCTCGGGGGCGGCCCCCAGGACGGCCAGCAGGCCCCTGCAGGAAGAAGCAACAGGCAGTAATGGTGGCAGAAGCAGCTGTGACAATCCCCAAACCTGAGCCCCCCACTCCTGTGGTTCCAGTACAAAACCGAACTGGCAGCTGGAAATACAAGGAGGGGCCTGGCCTAGGACCTGGGACCCCCAAGCGTGGAGGACAGTCTGGGCGAGGAGGCCGTGGAGGCAGGGGCCGAGGCCGAGGTGGACACCCCCTCGTGATCAAGTTTGTTTCAAAGGCCAAAAGAGTGAAGATGGGACGATTGTCCTTGGGACTTGAATCAGGTCAGGGTCAAGATCGACATGAGGAAAGCTGGCAGGATGCCCCCCAAGGAAAAGTTGAATCTGGACAGGGAGACAGCCCTTGCTGGAACAAGGAGCAGAAGTTGGAGGAGGGTGAAGAGGAGGAGAAAGAGGATAAAGACAAGGAAGAAGGGAAAGAGAAGGAAGAGAGAGTTGTAGCTGAGGAAGAGATGATGTTAGCCGAGGAAAAGGAAGAGGCAAAGCTGCCCTCACCACCCCTGACTCCTCCAGCCCCTCCACCTCCCCCACCTCGTCCATCTCCCTCAACATCTCCATTCCCACTTTGCCCTCCACCACCCTCAGTGACCCCACCACCTCCACCACCCCCTCCACCACCTCCTGCCCCAGAGGAGCAGGAAGAATCCCCTCCCATGATCCCGGCTACATGCTCCAGGAAGAGGGGCCGGCCTCCCCTGACTCCCAGCCAGCGGGCAGAGCGGGAAGCTGCTCGGGCAGTACCAGAGGGCACCTCTCCTACCACTCCATCCCCCAGCACCACCACAGGAGGCTCCGTGGAAGACAGCCCCACTGTGGCCCCCAAAAGCACCACCTTTCTGAAGAACATTCGGCAGTTTATTATGCCTGTGGTGAGTGCCCGGTCCTCCCGTGTCATTAAGACACCTCGGCGATTTATGGATGAAGACCCCTCCAAACCCCCAAAGGTGGAGGTCTCGCCTACTCTACGGCCTCCTGTTGCTATCTCCCCTCTTGCCCCCCAGGAGCCAGCACCAGCCCCCTCTCCACCGTGTGCCCCAACTTCTCTAACTATCCCAGTCCCGCTCCCTGAAAAGAGACGGTCCATCCTAAGGGAACCTACATTTCGCTGGACCTCACTGACCCGGGAACTGCCCCCTCCTCCCCCTGCTCCTCCCCCTGCTCCACCTCCACCTCCACCTCCCACCCCTGTCACTCCATCCCGGAGGCCTCTGCTCCTTCGAGCCCCTCAGTTTACTGCAAGTGAAGCCCACTTGAAGATCTATGAATCGGTGCTTACTACTCCTCCTCTTGGGGCCCCTGAAGCCCCTGAGCCAGAGCCGCCTCCCGCTGATGAATCTCCAGCTGAGCCTGAGCCACGGGCAGTGGGCCGCACCAACCATCTCAGCCTGCCTCGATTTGCCCCTGTGGTTGCCACCCCAGTTAAGGCCGAGGTGCACCCACCTGGGCCTCCATCTCTGAGCAATGGGCAGCAGCCTCAGGCTCAGCTACAACAGCCTCTACAGGTCTTGCAAACTCAGCTGCTGCCCCAGGCACCACCACCACTGCAGCCGCCGCCACAGCAGCTACCACCACTGGAAAAGGCCCGGATTGCAGGCATGGGTTCCTTACCGCTCTCTGGTGTAGAGGAGAAAATGTTCAGCCTCCTCAAGAGAGCCAAGGTGCAGCTATTCAAGATTGACCAGCAGCAGCAGCAAAAGGTGGCGTCTTTGATGCTGGTGAGCATGGTGCTTTGGCCAGTCCCCTGCACCTAGCCATCTAGTCTTGACTCCCTGCAGTCCCTTAGGCACCTGCTTCCTTTCAACATCACAGGGAACCCTCAGAACCAGTCCTCTCCTGTTCCTCAGCTTCCTGTAGTCCTTCCCTGGTTCCATCTTTCCTCACTTTCCAGTCTCTGACCCTGTTTATTATTTCCCCACCAGCCAAGTCCTGGAGGGCAGATGGAGGAAGTCGTGGGGACTGTCAAGCAGATCTCAGATAGAGGTTCTGTCAAATCTGAAGATGAATCAGTGGAAACTAAGAGAGAGAGACCATCGGTATGGAGTGGGTGGAGGGCCTTCTGAAGGAGGTTTGTTGGAGGAGCACAAGTAGCAACTCCTCGCATGTATTTCTGATTTCACCTCCCCCAGGGCCCTGAATCCCCTGTGCAAGGTCCCCGCATCAAACACGTCTGCCGTCATGCTGCTGTGGCCCTGGGTCAGGCAAGGGCCATGGTGCCTGAAGATGTTCCCCGCCTCAGTGCTCTCCCTCTTCGGGATCGTCAGGACCTTGCTACAGAGGGTAGGGGCAGGTGTCTTATGGGGAAATTTGACAGCTCTGTCAAATCTGGGAGTGAGCAAATGAACCAAGAGCCTAGGAGAGTGGCCAGAGGGCCTACTGAATGAGGTCTAAGAACAGAGTTGAGGTAGGCCTGGTGGCTTTGTAGCTCCATCCCCTTTTCTCCACTGCACTAGATACGTCTTCAGCATCCGAGACTGAGAGTGTTCCATCACGGTCACAACAGGGAAAGGTGGATTCAGCAGGGCCTGGGGGAGACTCAGAGCCTGCAGGGTCTGGAGGGGCCCTGGCTCATACACCGCGGCGCTCACTGCCCTCCCATCATGGCAAGAAGATGCGGATGGCACGATGTGGACACTGTCGGGGCTGCCTGCGTGTGCAGGACTGTGGCTCCTGTGTCAACTGCCTGGACAAGCCCAAGTTTGGGGGCCCTAACACCAAGAAGCAGTGCTGTGTGTGAGTAGCTGGGGTTCAGCCTCTGTTCCCACCCATGGTTGTCTGTCACCAAGGTCCCCTGCCCCGTCAGAGCAGTGGGATTGGCATCCTTGTGGAGAGCTTCCTCTCTTCCCCCAGACCACCAGTCCCCTACCCTGGTGACGTGCTGCTCCCCTCCCCAGATACCGGAAGTGCGACAAGATAGAGGCTCGGAAGATGGAGCGCCTGGCTAAAAAAGGTAACAAGTTTTGAGGAGCATTTAAGAACCTTATTTAGACTTGTGGTATGGAGGAAACCATGTTTTTTTTTTTTGCTCTCCTCCCATTGTTTGCACTCTACCACCTTTGTCTCTTTCCATTGTGTGCTTTTGTTTTCCTCCCGTACTTGTTCTCTTCTGCCCCACTTTCTGGGTTTTCTCCATCCAACTGTCCCAGGTCCTTGGCTGAGCTCAGATTCTACTAAGTCCCCTGTTCCCACAGGCCGGACGATAGTGAAGACGCTGTTGCCCTGGGATTCCGATGAATCTCCTGAGGCCTCCCCTGGTCCCCCAGGCCCACGCCGGGGGGCGGGAGCTGGGGGGCCCCGGGAGGAGGTGGTGGCCCCCCCAGGGCCCGAGGAGCAGGACTCCCTCCTACTGCAGCGCAAGTCAGCCCGGCGCTGCGTCAAACAGCGACCCTCCTATGATATCTTCGAGGACTCGGATGACTCAGAGCCCGGGGGTCCCCCTGCTCCCCGGCGTCGGACCCCACGAGAGAATGGTGCGAATTGCTTGTTGCTTCCTTTGTCACTCCTGTGTCTTGTGTGTGGAAGGGATGGGGCTCTGACTCCAGGGTTCTACTGGTGTGATACAGAAAGTAGCTGAGTGCAGAGAAGGAGCTAGTCTTAAGTGGACTGGGGAGCTGGAGTGTTAGGTGTTTAGTAGTTCATTGAACAAGGCCTAACTAAGGACAACCATAGCAGCCCTTGGTTAAAGAAGGCCCTGGAGATCCAGGTAACATTTGGGGGTTGTAAAAGGGGCAGTGGGGCAGGGAAGAAGGGGAACTTCACTGCTCACATGTCCTGCCTAGAGCTGCCAGTGCCAGAACCTGAGGAGCAGAGCCGGCCCCGCAAACCCACCCTGCAGCCTGTGTTGCAGCTCAAGGCCCGGAGGCGCCTGGACAAGGTGAGCATGGCTGCATACCAAGAACTCTGAGCCCTATAGAAGACATGGCTCCTGTCCCCCAGGAGCTTTCTGGCAAGTCAGCCTAACAGGCTTATCTGAGTGCCATGATGTGTCCACACCAGAAAACAAGCCTGAGGGGTGAGGCAAGCCTGTCCTGGAAAGCAAAGGATTTTGGCAAAAAGCAGGGTCAGGCAGCCTGGGAGAAAGGGTAGCAAGGAGAGAAGCCTGCAGAGATGGGGTGGGCAGCCTTCTGACCACCACCATCTTTCCCTAGGATGCTTTGGCCCCTGGTCCTTTTACTTCTTTTCCCAATGGCTGGACTGGAAAACAGAAGTCCCCTGACGGTGTGCACCGGGTTCGTGTGGATTTTAAGGTATGGCATTGAGGGGGAGGATGGCAAAGACTATGTTTGAAAGAAATTTACAGTGTCTGAGAAGCCAGGGCTTTAAGATAGATGGATCTGACTTTTATGTTATTGACTGCTCTCTGATCCCATGTCTCCTTCTCTGTCAGGAGGATTGTGACCTAGAGAACGTGTGGCTGATGGGAGGCCTGAGTGTGCTTACCTCCGTACCAGGGGGGCCACCTATGGTGTGCTTGCTGTGTGCCAGCAAAGGCCTGCATGAGGTTGGATTCCTGCCTTGTTTCACAGCCTCCCAAGTCTCCATTAGCCCTTACTGTCCAATTTCTTGGGCCCTCTTAGCAGGGTCTCATGCCCTGGCCTCCTGGCCTCACGCTGCACTTATTTTTCACTCTCCTATTCCTAGCTGGTATTCTGCCAAGTCTGCTGTGACCCTTTCCACCCATTCTGCCTTGAGGAGGCTGAGCGGCCCCTGCCCCAACATCATGACAGTTGGTGCTGCCGCCGCTGCAAGTTCTGCCACGTCTGTGGGCGCAAAGGCCGGGGATCCAAGGTTTGGGCAGTGGAGCCGTGGGGGTGGGTGGAGGAATGGAGGAAAGCAGTATCCCTGTGCCAGTAGATCCTGTCATTACTGTCTTTCTCCAACTTCCAACAGCACCTCTTGGAGTGTGAACGCTGCCGCCATGCTTACCACCCAGCCTGCCTGGGGCCCAGCTACCCAACCCGGGCCACACGCAAAAGGCGCCACTGGGTGAGCGATGAGGCCCACACTTCTTGCTTTGGAGTTCTAATTAATGTTGCCACCATCCTCATCCTTGCTCTAGGTTAGGACTCTCATGAGGAGGGGAAGGTTGGAGGTTCTTTTGAGAGTTTGATAAACATAACATTTCTTCTTCAGGAATTTCACATAAGAATTTGCATGTAATGTTTTGAGGGGACTGTGGATTCCATAGTCCCAGGCTCAGAATGCCCTGCTCTACCCTACCCTGCACTCCTCCCAGTTTCCCCATTATCAGTATCCCTGCTTTATTCTCCTGTTCTTCTCTTACCCATCCTTATCTATTTTCTGCCTACCATCCACTTCTCTTTGCCCATCTTCCCCTCTCACTGCTATAGCCTGGTGTCTGGCTCTACCCCTGACATTGCCCTGCCCCCTACCTATCCAGATCTGTTCAGCCTGTGTGCGCTGTAAAAGCTGTGGGGCGACTCCAGGCAAGAACTGGGACGTCGAGTGGTCTGGAGATTACAGCCTCTGCCCCAGGTGCACCCAGCTCTATGAGAAAGGTGGGGACTTGGCAGGGACCCTGGGCCCTGGACCCTGGGGGTCCACCGGGGAGTGGGCCAGGCTCCTACACAGGCAGTTAGAACAGATGTTCTCTTCTAGTGGCTTTCTGCCCTTTTCGTTATGGAATCTTTCTGTTCAGGGTAATCTTCCATAGAAGCCCATCCAGTACATAAAATGGGACACAGCCTCTCTGAGGGCAGTAGAAGTGGAGGATCTGGGACCCCACCTGCATGGTAGTCCCTGAGATTCTTTCTGGAACTTCAAATCTCCACTGAGCCCTTGAAAACCTGGGCTTTCCTCATTTATTCAGGCATCATGTGTAGCAAGGCCCTATTCCTTGTGAAGCATCAGGGCTGCAGAGTTAAAAAAGGCCTTATCCTCAGCCATTTTTTGGGAGGATGGTAGGGACCCAAGACGGACCATAATGAAGGCAGCCCATGCAGCAGTCAAGGGATGGTGCTCCTACCCCTACAACAGAAATTCTAAGGGACAGGTAATAGCCATAGCTCCTCTGACTTGCTCTCTTCTCTCTTCCTTTAGGAAACTACTGCCCAATCTGCACACGCTGCTATGAAGACAATGACTACGAGAGCAAGATGATGCAGTGTGCACAGTGTGATCACTGGGTACATGCCAAGTGTGAGGGGCTCTCAGGTGAATAAGTGAATTACCAGGACCTCAGCCCTTTGGGGATCCCTGTCCTGCCCCCTACTGTAGGCCCTCAGAGGACAGGTGGGCTAAGTGTCCTTGGCGACTTAGCAGCTATTGAGGACCCCAAACCATTTTTTCCTTTCTCACCCTGGCTATTCTAGATGAAGACTATGAGATCCTTTCAGGGCTGCCAGACTCAGTGTTGTATACCTGTGGACCGTGTGCTGGGGCCACGCACCCCCGCTGGCGAGAGGCCCTGAGTGGGGCCTTACAGGGGGGTTTGCGACAGGTGCTCCAGGGCCTGTTGAGCTCCAAGGTGGCGGCCCCATTGCTGCTGTGTACCCAGGTCTGGAGGGCTTGGGCCACAGGGTGGGGTGGGGCCAGGCCCAGCACCAGCCCTGCTGACTTCCCCTCTTTGCAGTGTGGACAAGGTGGAAAGCAACTGCACCCAGGGCCCTGTGATCTGCAAGCTGTGAGTCAGCGCTTTGAGGAAGGATACTATAAGTCTGTGGTGAGTGGGACACTGAGAGGAACAGGTGAATGCCAGGAGGGGAGGGCTGAGGGGCAGGGGAGTAGATCCTGACAAGCCCCCTTACAGCACAGCTTTATGGAGGACGTGGTGGGCATCCTGATGAGACACTCGGAAGACGGAGAGAGCTCAGAGCACCGGGCTGGAGGCCAGATGAAGGGGCTGCTACTGAAGGTGGGCTCTTTGGGAGATGCTATTAGGGTGGCTTCAGTGGTAATGGGAAGGAGAGAGTGGGTCCTTCAGATCCTTCCTCTGCCAACTCTCCTGTGGAAGACAGTTCTCATCTTGCTGCCTTCTCCCCAGCTGCTGGAGTCTACGTTCGGCTGGTTCGACGCTCACGACCCCAAGTACTGGCGACGGAGTACCCGGCTGCCAAAGTGAGTAAGGCTGAGTAACAGGAGGAGAACAAGGGAGTGAGCACAAAGGCCTAGGGCATCTGATGGGAATCTAGGGTCAAACTGGCCTGAGAATAGTCAAGAAGCAGAGTTGGGGTCTAGAGGGTGGTGGGACCTAGATGACAATCTGTAGTAGTTACAGATTGATTAGCAAAGATTCAGACTGTGGAATTAGCTTTCATTTTGTTTCTTCTTTGTGCCAGGCAGTGTTGGGGACAGCAGTGAGTGGGCTATGTTTGGGGGGATTGGGAAGGCACTGATGGCTTGGACGGTCAGGGTGATGATGAGGAAGCCCTGGTGAGGTGCCTGCTGGAGCCTAGGACCTAAGACTTCCTAGAAGTGATGACATCTGAGCTGAGATGTGGAGGAAGAGTATTCCAGGCATGAGAAACAGCAAGCATTTCATGTGCCAAAGGTGGCTTGAGAGGGCCTGGCTTTTTTGGGAGACTGAGAGAAATGCCAAATAGAGAGGAACAAAAGGGTGTCATGGCATGCTTAGGTTGAGAAGGTGGGTGGACCCCAGTCCGGCCATCCTTGTTAGACATGTCAGATGCTAACCCACCCTATCCACAGTGGAGTCCTTCCCAATGCCGTGTTGCCCCCATCCTTGGACCATGTCTACGCTCAGTGGAGGCAGCAGGAACCAGAGACCCTGGAATCAGGGCAGCCTCCAGGGGACCCCTCAGCAGGTATTGGGAAGTGGGAGCTGGAAACTAGAGCCCCTGAGTTGGTGGGCCAGGCTCCAGGTCCTTATTCTTAAACCTCCCTTCCCATGCTCCTTCCAGCTTTCCAGGGCAAGGATTCAGTTACTTTCTCACACCTGGAGGACCCTCGTCAGTGTGCACTCTGCCTCAAATATGGGGATGCGGACTCTAAGGTGAGGGTTACTGCATGAAGCCCTAGGTTGTGGGCGCTGGTCCCTGGATCCTCTCCTCACATCATTTCTCTGCCCCTAGGAGGCAGGGCGGCTCCTGTATATCGGGCAGAATGAGTGGACACACGTTAACTGTGCCATTTGGTCAGCTGAAGTATTCGAGGAAAACGATGGTTCCCTCAAGAACGTGCATGCTGCTGTGGCTCGAGGGAGGCAGATGGTGAGAGCATGGGCCTGGAGAGGTGGGCAGCCCTCGGGGTTTTGGGTAGAGCCCCTCCTTCCGTGGTGACAGCTCTTGTTTCATAGTCTCTACCATAGCATGTCCTTTTACTGCTGCTCCTAGGTACCTTTTTTTGTTGTCTCAGGACACTGGTATGGGAGAGATAGTGCCCACCCCCCCCCTTTTTGTGGCTCTGTCCTGGGAGACTAAATATTAGAAAACCTCCTTTTGATCAATCTTGTGCTAGATGCTATCCATATAGTATATTATTTACCTTTTAACACGTCCCTGTGAGGTGAGGTGTTGCCTCTATTAGAATTCTCTCTTACCAGTGTGGGACCTGTAGAATTTTCAATCTCACTGTCAGGAAGTAGGGTAATAGAGGTACATACTGCAGGAGGCAAATGTGAAGATTAAATAATACAGGCTCTATATTAGAATTATGTGAGAAAGATGATAAATGCTACTCAACAGGTGTTAACTGTTGTTTTTCAACATTCTGCTTCAAAAAATATGAAATAGTTTTGATGTGAACTTGGCCCTGTATGCAGCTAGGTGAGAGGTTATATTTGGTGAGTGTCCTTGCTTTGTGACAGGGGCTAGATAGGGGTCCAAGCAAAATCTCAAGGACAGTGATGCTGAGCGTCAGGCCCTGGCCCCGGTCACTGGCTTCTCCCTTCAGCAGCCCCTTCCACCCGCAGCGCTGTGAGCTCTGCCTAAAGCCTGGAGCCACGGTGGGCTGCTGCCTTTCCTCCTGCCTCAGCAATTTCCACTTCATGTGTGCCCGGGCCAGCTACTGCATCTTCCAGGATGACAAGAAAGTTTTCTGTCAGAAACACACAGATCTGCTGGATGGCAAGGTGGGCCATTAGTGTGGGAGAGAAAGCTCCCCACTGCTCTCTTTCCCCCTCCCACTCAGGGAACCCTGCTGTCTCAGTGCTTCTTGTACTCCGTTTCCTTTAGCCGAGCCCCCAGCTGTCCAGTCCCTGCCTATAGAGCCTTTCCTCCCATCCCTCTCATACCCTACCAACCCAGCAACCCCATTGCCATCTACTTCCCAGGAGATCGTGACCCCCGATGGTTTTGATGTTCTCCGCCGAGTCTACGTGGACTTTGAAGGCATCAACTTCAAGCGAAAGTTCTTGACAGGGCTCGAACCTGATGCCATCAATGTGCTCATTGGTAAGCCGTTTGCTCTCTAGGGTGTTCTTCCTGACCCTGCCTGGCACCACCCTCCTGACCTCTCTTCTGTCCTGTAGGTTCCATCCGAATTGACTCCTTGGGTACTCTGTCTGATCTCTCGGACTGCGAGGGACGGCTCTTCCCCATTGGCTACCAGTGAGCAGCCCGGGGGGAATTGGTGGGGTTTGGGACTGCAAGACTAGATCTCATTTCCCCAAGTTGTCCTATCCCTTTATCCCACACACACCCACCTACCTGACAGGTGTTCCCGTCTGTACTGGAGCACGGTGGATGCTCGGCGGCGCTGCTGGTATCGGTGCCGAATTCTTGAGTATCGGCCATGGGGGCCGAGGGAAGAGCCAGTTCACCTAGAGGCAGCAGAGGAAAACCAGACCATTGTGCACAGCCCCACCCCTTCTACTGGTAAGGTCTTAGAACTACCTCATTTTTTTCCCTGAATGCCATCCTCTCAATCCTTATTCTCTTCTCTCCTAAAGAAACTCCAGGATGCTTGCCATTTCTTTCACTGTAATGGCAATAACATAACTTAACGTCTGTGCATTGTGTGTCAAGGGTTTATGCTCAGCATTTCACAGGAAGTGAGGGGAGAGCACCATGCTGCCTGCTTTGGGGTGGTGGGAGGTGGTGACAACTTCCATACAAATGGAAGGAGCCTTTAGGGCCACCTTACTTGGGGGCTTCATGCTTATGTAATGCCCCCCAGAGCTCTCTGAGGAAGGTACAAACTCCGCTGTACTGCAACTTGAAAGGGTAGTCGCTGTCCACAGTAACACAGTGGTGGTGGTGGTGGAGCCAGGATTCTAACCTGACCTGCTCAATTCCCAATCTGGCACCTTCACAGCCACGTTGGCACTGAGGGATGTAGCTGAGAACTGGATGACACAGAGCAAAGAATGGGCTTGGATATTGGTAAAGGGAGAAGCCATTGGGGGCTGAATGGGAGGAGGAAGAGATTGGGATTGTGTCTGCAGGTAAGGAGTTCGTTCCAGGTTAGAGTCCTACATGTGAAGTAGAGAGGGGAGGAGGGTACAAGCTCTCCTGGATGGAAACGAGAATGTTGGGAGGAGGCAGCATCAGCTGCACAGGTTGGGTGGAGCCAGAAGTGCCAGGATAGGGCGGGTGCATTTGATGTGGCAAGGATGCATGGTGCAGGTAAGGAAGTGGTAGGACTGGCTGTGCTGGAGAGAGGGCAGTGCCACTGCTGGCATGTAGGGCCTGAATCAGCAGTAGGCAGCCAGGAAATGGGGAGATGGCAGGGGATAGCTGAGGAAGAATCACAAAGAGACCCTGACCCAGGTACGTGTGGAGGTTTTGCAGAAACCATGGAGGGGTTTGGGTCCAGGGTGATGACTGGGAAACACTGCTCGTGACTGGGTCAGAGACAGGGGCGGAGAAGGTACAGTTGGCTCAAAAAGGAGGGAATGTGAGGAAAGGCTTTCATAAAGGGCTCCCGTGATCCCTGATGCCGTTTTCTTGCCTCTTCAGAGCCCCCAGATCATGTCAACCCCCCACCAGACACAGATGCCCTTATATCTGGAGTTCCTGAGCACCACTCACCTATTCAGAACCTGGACCCCACTCTTCGGCCAGATCCAAGCAGTGCCCCTCCTCTAGCTCCCCGCTCCTTTTCAGGGGCTCGAATCAAAGTGCCCAACTACTCACCATCCCGGAGGCCCTTGGGGGGTGTCTCCTTTGGACCTCTGCCCTCCCCTGGTGAGTATTTGGGAGTATTCAGGGGAGGGATCGGGCAGGTGAGGTAGGAGCACCTGGCTGACAATGACCCTTCCCCCCACAGGAAGTCCATCTTCTCTGACCCACCACATCCCTACAGTGGGAGACCCGGACTTCCCAGCTCCCCCCAGACGCTCCCGTCGTCCCAGCCCCCTGGCCCCTAGGCTGCCCCCATCACGGCGGGCCTCTCCCCCTCTCAGAACCTCTCCTCAGCTCAGGGTGCCCCCTCCTACCTCATTCATTAGAGCCCTTACACCTACCTCAGGGGAGCTGGCTCCCCCTGGCCCTGCCCCATCACCACCCCCTGAAGACCTGGGCCCAGACTTTGAGGACATGGAGGTGGTGTCAGGACTGAGTGCTGCTGACCTGGACTTTGCAGCCAGCCTGCTGGGGACTGAGCCCTTTCAGGAAGAGATTGTGGCCACAGGGGCAGTGGGGAGCAGCCATGGGGGCCCGGGGGACAGCTCAGAGGAGGAGGCCAGCCCTATCCCCCGCTACATCCACTTCCCTGTGACTGTGGTATCTGGCCCTCCCTTGGCCTCTGGCACTCTCCCTGGAGCCCCTCGCATCGAACAGCTGGACGGAGTGGATGATGGCACAGACAGCGAGGCTGAGGCTGTCCAGCAGCCTCGGGGTCAGGGGACACCTCCTTCAGGGCCAGCAGGCCGGGTTGGGGTCATTGGGGCTGCAGGGGACAGGGCTCGACCTCCTGAGGACTTGCCATCAGAAATTGTGGATTTTGTGTTGAAGAACTTAGGGGGTCCTGGGGAGGTGGGTACTGGACCCAGAGAGGAGCCACTCCCCTCAGTACCTCCCCTGGCCAATGGCAGCCAGCCCCCCCAGGGCCTGCCCCCTAGCCCAGCTGACCCCACTCGGACGTTTGCCTGGCTCCCTGGTGCTCCAGGGGTTCGAGTATTGAGCCTGGGCCCTGCCCCTGAGCCCCCCAAACCTGCCACATCCAAAATCATTCTTGTCAACAAGCTGGGGCAGGTGTTTGTGAAGATGGCTGGAGAGGGTGATCCTGTCTCCCCTCCAGTAAAGCAGCTGCCTCTTTCCCCTCCCATCCCCCCCACGGCCCCCACTTCCTGGACTCTGCCCCCAGGACCCTTGCTGGGTGTGTTGCCAGTGGTAGGTGTGGTCCGCCCTGCCCCGCCTCCACCACCCCCTCCACTGACGCTGGTGTTGAGCAGTGGGCCCTCCAGTCCACCCCGCCAGGCCATCCGTGTCAAAAGGGTGTCCACCTTCTCTGGCCGTTCCCCACCAGCACCTCCTCCGAGCAAGACTCCCCGGCTGGAGGAAGATGGAGAGGCCTTGGAGGATCCCCCCCAGGGGCCAGGGCTTAGTGGCAGCGGGTGAGTGAGTGTGCTGAGGCTGTGGAGGCGGGCAAGGGGGTTGGGCAGAAGAAGGCAGCTCAGGCTTCTTGTGATACCCCCACCACCACCACCAGGTTTAGCCGAGTGAGGATGAAAACGCCCACAGTGCGTGGAGCTCTTAACCTGGATGATCCTGGGGAGGAAAGCCTGAGGTGAGTGGCCAGTGCCTTTTCCCTGGAAGCTCTGGGATCTCTGTCCCTTCTCTCTTCTGACAGGTCTCTCCTCATAGGCCCCTCCAGGACCAGTCCCCTCTGCTGCCACTTCCAGAAGATGGTCCTCCCCAGGCTTCTGATGGTCCCCCTGACCTGCTGCTTGAATCCCAGTGGCACCACTACTCAGGTAGGAACTGGCCTTTTCCTCTCACTACCTTCTTGTGCTTGCTCAGCTGAGTGACCGATAGATACAGTGGAGAATTGATACACTTCAAAAAGCACTTAATGTACCCTGACCGAGTAGTTCAGTTAGAGTGTTGTCCCAATGCACCACGGTTGCAGGTTCAATCCCTGGTCAGGGTACCATACAAGAAGCAACCAGTGAATGCATAAATAAGGGGAATAACAAATCGGTGATTGTCTCTCTCCCCCTTCCTTTCTCTCTCTAAAATCAATGAAAATTTTTTAAAAATAACTAAAAAACAGAAAACAACTACTAGGTATTACACATCGCACGCCCACCCGGGAACAGGCCTGAGACTGGGCATTAAAACTAGAGAGATGCCCTCAGGGAGCTCATGGCCTGTGACAGAATCAGAGATACGAAGTTTCAGCTTGCTGTGAGAGGGCATCTGGAAGTGCCTTGTCCAGAATGCCCAAGAGTCCCAGAGAGGGCCTCAGAGCCTAATCTGCCAGGGTCAGAGGGTTAGGTACCTAGTACAACCAAAGATGAAGTTCTGGGGATTATCCAGAGAGGATGGATCCCACCTAGGACCCAGAGGAGGGGTAGGAACAAGTAGGGAGATCAGAGGAGAGTGGTATCCCAGAGGCCCAGGAAAGGAAGTAGTCAGCAATCCCAAATACCACAGAGGACTCTATACAGGGTCTAGGATTGGTGTGTACCGTGTGGGCCAGTGGGACGAGGTAGGGAGGATGTTGTGTCAGAGCTTAGAATCAAAAGACAGTAGTTGATGAAGTCAAAACAACACCCAGGCACTTTGCTAAAAAGTTCAGCTAAGAGTCTGGGGGAGGAGGGTGGGCCAGTAGATAGAAGGGTTTCATATGAGGGCTGAGACAGCAAAGCCAAAGATGGGGCAAAGGAGGTGAAAGGAGGCATGGTGATTGGGTTGAATAGGAGACCCCTGAGGTAGAAGAAAAGTGAGGTTAGATGTACCTAAAGTACACAGGATGAGGGCACTTGGAATCATTTGGCTGACCATCTCAGTGAAGCTGGAAGAGAAATACTGTGTTGGTCAGGGATGGCAGAGACAGGGAGGGCTGCAGCCAAGTAAGCTAGTAATCAAGCAGCCTGAGTTTTGGAATTTCTGGTGGCCCCAGTCCTGTCCTAAGGATTCTCTCATGATGTAGATCACAGCTGCTAAGCATGAAGTGGAGTGAGGTACACTGGTACTGCTTAACTGAAAGACTGCTTATGGGGTCAGAGAGCGCATGAGGATATGACAGTGACCGTGACAGGCAGGTTCCTGACTGCCCTTAGGGAGCATACCTCATTTTGGTAGAGGAAACATATGTGTACAGGAGGTAATGCACTGCAGCCTAGAATGAGTACTGAGAAAGAAGGCAGAAAGAAAATCTTGTTCAGGGAACCGAATGGAGGTGAGAATGGGAGAGGGCTAAGAAGAGGTGGAAGAAATCAGAGGTGGAAGAAGTCAGAGGTGGACCCAGGGCACTTGAGGCCTAGAGAAGATGTGGGTCACACAGCAAGAGTCAGGTTTAGAATCTGTCTTCGAAGTGGGAAGGCATGTGGGCAGAGTGGCCCAGAGAAGTGATGTAGGGAGAAAGAGTGACCATGTGAGTCTTGCCTCTCTTAAAAGTGTGCTCCACTCAAACTTACATTACCTCCACTTCACCCAGATACAGTGATTAGTCCTCAGCCCGCAAACTGATGCGCTGACAGCATTTGATGTGCTGATCCCTCCCTCTTTGAAGCACTTTCTTTCCTGGCTTCCAGAACACTATCCCTCTCCTCACCTCTCTGGTTGTGCCTCCTCATTGCCCCAACCTGTCAACTTCAGCATATCCAGGCTGCTCTTGTCTAATTTCATGGTCCTAAATCCCATTTCTAATTCTGATAGCCCCCATGTTGCCAGCCACACTCCTTTATCCTGGTGCCTGCTTACCATCTCCACCAGCAAGTTGCCAGGGAGGATTTTCTAAGAGGACTCTCAAATTCAGGATGTTCCAAACTGAGCTCTCAACCTTTACAACAAACTTGTTTCTCCCTAATCCTCTTTATCTTTGTAAGTAATAGTTTTAACCCTCTAGTTGTTCAGGCACCAAACCTCAAGAGTTTTCCTTGAAACCTCCCTCTCTTTCTCTCACATTACATCTCCTACATCGGTATATCCTGTCTGCTCTATCTTTAAAATCTTTAGCTGCTGAAAAATCCCTTAAATAGCTCATAATATACAAGTATATTTGTACTATTTATGTGAGACAGCAGAATGAGGGGTGGATGTTTATGATAGATTGGGTTTGAATAAGCCATAGTGTGTCCTGTAGGGTCTAAACACTAGAAGTCCTACAGAAAGGGACTGCAGACCCTTTAGAAAAAATTAAGTTTGGTCTGTAGGGTTCACTGGGCATATAGAGCAGGGGCCTAGACCCAGAGTCTGCTTGTGCCCAGGGAGGGAGGGAGGGCAGAGAACTGGGAGGTTTTGACTGCAGGAGGCGTGATCCTTACCTACTTTGACCTGCTCCCTGGGGCCAGGTGAGGCTTCAAGCTCTGAGGAAGAGCCTCCATCCCCAGAGGATAAAGAGAACCAGGCCCCTAAACGGGCTGGCCCGCATCTGCGCTTCGAGATCAGCAGCGAGGATGGGTTCAGCGTGGAGGCAGAGAGCTTGGAGGGTGAGTCAGGAGTGGTGGTGACAGGGAGGGAAGATATCTCATAGAATACCATCCTGAGTCTGCTCTGGCCCTGCCATTTCCTCAGGGGCGTGGAGGACTCTGATTGAGAAGGTGCAAGAAGCCCGAGGGCATGCCCGGCTCAGACATCTCTCCTTTAGTGGTAAGTGGGGGGTCCACAGGGACATTGGGGTCTGGGATGACTTCCTGAGGGCAAGATGGGCCTCTGAAGTGACTTGTGCGTCCTTACCTTTGACTCCTCAGGAATGAGTGGGGCAAGGCTCCTAGGCATCCACCATGACGCTGTCATCTTCCTGGCAGAGCAGCTGCCTGGGGCCCAGCGTTGCCAGCACTATAAGTTCCGCTACCACCAGCAGGGAGAGGGCCAGGAAGAGCCACCCCTGAATCCTCATGGGGCAGCCAGAGCCGAGGTGTATCTTCGGTGAGAGGTCTGGGGTGTGATGCCTGTGTCGGGGAACCCTATGGGCAGACTCTAGGGTGGGAATTAAGTCTGTACAGATTGGAAACTGAGGCCTGAGAGAAGACACTAAGCCATTCCAGGAATTGTTACTAGAGTTCATATCAGAAAAATGAACCTCATTCATTCCCCTCTTGCTGTGTCTTTAATAGTAGTATTCTTCCATCTCTGCCAGTGGCAGGGCCCAGGCCAAGAAGAGGGGGGTAGCGTCTCAAAAGTAATGGCTATGAACCTCCCTCCTTTTTTCCCCTTCTTCCTGCAGGAAGTGCACCTTTGATATGTTCAACTTCCTGGCCTCCCAGCACAGGGTGCTCCCTGAGGGAGCAACCTGTGATGAGGAGGAGGATGAGGTGCAGCTCAGGTCAACTAGGTATGGAGGGCAGGCCAGCGTGCTGGGGTGGTCTGGAAGGGTCCTAAAGAGGGTGACCAGAGGCAGGAGAGGCCATTCCTGGGTACCAGCCTGTGTCACACTGCTATCCCCCACCAGACGCGCCACCAGCCTGGAGCTGCCCATGGCCATGCGTTTTCGCCACCTCAAGAAGACATCCAAAGAGGCTGTGGGTGTCTACAGGTTAGTGGGGTTGGGGGGGAGGATGCCCCTTGGGTGGATGACAGGTGTTCTGGTGTGGGCCTGCCTTGGTTCTGTTCCCCTTCCCCCCCTGAGCTTCCCTTGCCCATCCTACCCTGCAGATCTGCAATCCATGGGCGGGGCCTGTTCTGTAAGCGCAACATTGATGCTGGCGAGATGGTCATTGAATACTCTGGTATTGTCATTCGCTCCGTGCTGACTGACAAGCGGGAGAAGTTCTACGATGGGAAGGTGGGCTCTGCCAGATCATGAGAGTGAGGTGGGTGAAGTAGGGCCTACCCACAGGAACAGGGCGCCTGACTGCCCCCCCCCCGCCCTTGTCCCTGTAGGGTATTGGGTGCTACATGTTCCGCATGGATGACTTTGATGTGGTGGATGCCACAATGCATGGCAATGCTGCCCGCTTCATCAACCACTCTTGTGAGCCCAACTGCTTCTCTCGAGTCATCCACGTGGAGGGCCAGAAGCATATCGTCATCTTTGCCCTGCGCCGCATCCTGCGTGGTGAAGAGCTCACCTATGACTACAAGTTCCCCATTGAGGATGCCAGCAACAAGCTGCCCTGCAACTGTGGCGCCAAGCGCTGCCGTCGATTCCTTAACTGAAGCGGTGGCTGTCCACACACAACCACCCTCCCCCACCCCTGCTGCCATCTTGCCCCCGTTTGGGAGGATTCCCTAGTCCCTCCCAGAGCATCTCACCCCCACCCTCATGTTCAGGGTGGATGTGGGCATGCAGGTGTCAAGGGCCCTGTCCCACACCCCGCCAGCCCACACAGCAATTGCTCCCTTCCTGCCCTGGGGGCCCAGGATGTAGATATTGTACAAAGGTTTCTAAATCCCTTCTTTTCTATGCACTTTTTTATTTAAGAGGGTGGGCTCCCAGGTGGGAACCCCCCACAATAAAGTCTGTCAATGTTTGGAGAGGTGGTCTTCTGGTTTGTATGGTGCTGGGTGCAGGTAGGAATTCCCATTTTTCCATACCCCACATCTGTTTTGAGCCAAGGAAGCCATCAGCCTAACAGGTAGGTGAGAACTGTTGTTGAGGATTAGAATTAAGTTGTGGCCTCTGTCAAGACGTCAGAGCAACAAATGTTCTGCATACTGTAAGTTAGAATCCAGCTGGGTCTCTGGATGAGCTGTCCCAGGGGTAGCAGGAATATTTCTCAAGAAGGGACCCTGGTTCCCCAGAGGCACCTTAGGCCAGCTTTCCCACATCTGGTCTTGTGTGTATGACAGATGGGCCCTCCTCTTCTGAGGGGGTTGGGGAATGAGGACGTCTGTTGTGTCTTGTCCCAAATAGGACTGTTTCATGAGAGCTCCTTCATGAGTCTGGTAGGCAGCAGGCACTTCAAGGGAAACTTGATTACTAGGCCAGGCAAGCCCCAGATCAGCCAAGCTTTAATAGCACCTGCAGTGCATCTGCCCGCCCTAGCTGGGCCAGGTGTGTGCCAAGCTGGCCCAGAGAAGCAGAGGGCTCCCTTGCCACTACCATCTCAATCAGTGCTCGCAGAGGTGAGCGACTGGGTCTCAGTGAATAGGCAAATGTGGACCAGGCAGCAGGCAGTCCGTATCTTGCAGCCAGGTGTCGAGTGGTACCACAGGCCAGTGCCCCACCTGGCCCAGGCTCAGGGTCCAGCAGCACAATCAGTTCCTCCAGCACTTCCAGCTCATCCAGGAGGCGAGACAGGGGCTGTGATGCGAGATTTGGCAGCTCTGGGAGACAGAAGGAGGCATGAGAGGGAGAAAGGGTGGGCTTTCAGTCCCATCTTCCCCTTGACCAAGACTAACCCCCTGCCCAGGAATGAGAGGAAACACCTTCCTTGAGTCAGTCACCTGCCTCTGATGGCTCCTGAGAATGTGGAGAGGTGCTGGGATCACTGCAAGGATAAGGATGGATGGCTTTCCCATGGCGATAGGGGCTATGCTTTTGCTGAGTGAACCAGAGGATGGCCGCTGAGGTCACAAGCAGAACCAGCACCAGGGGCAGAGCAACAGTTAGCAAGGCCTGCCAAGGGACAGTGTGCTCAGATGTCCACAAGGGGCTGGAAGTCGCCGGTGAGCTGGGTTCCCGGGAGCTTAGGACGCTGGATATTTCAGGCTTCAGGGGACAGGGCTCTTTGGTAGGAACAGGCTTCTGGAAATAAGGGGTTGGAGTGAAGCAGGAGGCACACCCCGCTCCTGCCTCTTCAGCCCAAACCTTCCTTATAAACCTCCACAAAGGCCACATCCCCGCCTGACCCAGCCGCTGCACTGCTTTAACCCTAATTAGTCACCCCCAGATAATGTGTCCCCACTCCATCCTCTTCGGCAGGGCTACACCACTTTCTTTGATCCAGACCCCGCCCATCCGGCCTGAAACCGCGCCCCCAGGCCCTGCCCGCCCCACCTCCCGTAGGCTACACCCTTGCCCAAGAGGTCCAGAGGCCGACAAGCACCTCTCTGCAGCGCCGCTGGGTTCCCGCAGGAGTGGGGGCCTTAGCTCCTCCGCCACAGGGGCTACAAAGCTCCGCGCTGTCAGGATTGCACTGCCCACGAGGACACTTTTTGAAGGGGTGCGTTACGTGATCACCAAAGTCATTGAGCCCGCAGTTTTCTGAAAACTCGTAGTCTAGAAGGAACAAGGTCTCTTAGGGGGCTTCCAAGACCCTCCTCTTCTGCAAGGTCCTTTCTCTTTTGTCCTATCCCAGCAGGCCTCCGCCCCTTGTACTCTACCCACCTATCAGCGGAGTAGCCACCCCTCCATTCTCCCCTCTCCTCACACTCTGAGTCTCGAAACTTTTCTCCACAGGCCCCGCCGCCTTAATGCCCCTCCTGCTTCCACACCAAACTGCACCCAGGCTGGCAGGGACTTACCTGCATAGCTCACCCCTCCCTCACTGCCTGGACCACACCTAACAGGCTACAAAACTTTCAACAGTGGCCCTCACGTAACTTTTGCACTTGCTCAGCCGCCCATATCTGCCTTACTTAAGGCCCACCAGCTCTACCCTGAACCGAGGCCCCCAAACCTCCATCCTCCGGTTTCCTATCACCCCCTCGCTCAGCACAAATACAAATACATGCATATATATGCATAGGTATACACCCAGTTCCTGCTCCTCACCCGGGCATGGTGGTGGACCAAAGCGCTGCAGACAGCTGCCACAGCACCGGTTGTCGGGGTTCCAGTACTCGAGGCGGCCACAGTGCTGGGAGGTTTCCTGCAGCACCGCCTGGGCCAAGAGCAGTGCCGCACACAAGAGGCGGTGTTGGGGCCCCATCCGGGCGGGGCCTGCAGCCAGAGGACCTGCAAATGCGACAGCACCTTTGACACTTTTCCAGGAAACCAGGGAGGAGACAGATGTGAGGACATAGGACCCCCAGGCTCCTGCAGAGCCAGATTCTACCCCCAGCCCCCAGTCCTTCTCCTGCCCATCATCAGAGGGCACAAGGTCTCACGATTGCTAGAGCAATAGCTCTGAAGTCAGACCATGTGGCTACATATCCCACCTCTGCCATGTTCCATCCACAGAGTAGGCTAATACCACCTGTCTCATAGAGTTATTATAAAGAATTGAAACCCTTATTAGAATCAACTATAATTAAAAAATAAAAAAAGATTTTTAAAAAGCTCTTAGGCCCCGGTTGGTGTGGCTCAGTGGACTGAGTGCCGGCCTGTGAAACGAAAGGTTGCCGGTTCAATTCTGAGTCAGGGCACATGCCTGGGTTACGGGCCACAGCCCCAGTTGGGAGCATGCAAGAGGCAACTGATCAGTCGATGTTTCTCTCCCTCTCTTTCTCCCTTCCCTTACCCTCTCTAAAAGTAAATATTAATTTTTTTTAAAAAAGTTCTTAGGACAGCACCTGGCATATTGTAAACTTAAGTATTAGGTATTACCAACTCCCATCCCAAGGAATCAGGATGGAAGACCCAGGTCTCATCCACTGGAGACTCCCATTCAACTCCAAGTGACCTTACCTTAGCTCCTAACCCCAATCTCCTCTGGGCTGGAAATCCTCCAACCTGTCACAACCAGGTGTCTTCCCTTTGAAAAGCCTCAGATGGATGTGCTGAAGTTTCTAGCACAAAGTTGCCCCCAACCCAACAGTCCCACTTGGGGATTTCTGGTCTGCTGAAGCTTCTCAGCTAGTTGTGGCTAGACACCCGCCCACTTCCCCTTTTCAGCAGATACGAGGAAGGAAACTCCAGCCCACAGCTAGGCTCAAGCTCTAAATCCTCAATACAGAACTTTAAGGCAGGGGTGGTAGACCCCAGAGGCTGGGAAAGACGGCGCTAGGGAGTTAAGGGAGCTTTGAGGATGGGTCCTGGCTAGGAACATCTGTGCCTGTCAGGGATGGAGGACAAGAAGGCCAGGATCTCAGAAGTGGCCATGCCAGTAGTCTGAGGAATCACTGGTTTCTTTCTTGGGGATGGTGGTGGGTATGGGACCTCAGGGGGTGACCTGGGAAAAGAAGTGGGGAGAGGAGGATTAGAGGTGTGGAGCAGAGCAGGTGATGAAGTAACTAGATGTGGTCTCAGGATAGGTGCTCAGTGGCTGATTTCAGGATTGGAGATCCATACTGGTCTTGAGTTTGGGGTTCAGGATGGATTGGGGGTTGGGACTTAGGTGCTGGTTTTGGAATGGGGCTCAGTGCTAGCGTTAGGATATCAAAGGCTTGAGACATTGTTTTGGGGGGATAGGATCAGGTTCATTCCAGGGTATAGGAGCCTTAGGGTTTGAGAAGTCTTGATACCTTCCCCTAGGTTCCCGCCCACAGAGCTGCTGGCAGAGGTTCCAGGAGATGGGTTGCAGGTGTATGAAGCTTCAGAAGCCACCGCGGTACATTCTCTGGGTTGAGGATAGATGGATGGATGGATGGATGGAGGATGGAGGACTACATTATGAATGACAGCCCCAACACACACACAGAAGCCTGGAACGCCAGGTGCCCATCCCACCCCTGTACTGCCATACTCCATCTCATACTACTGACAGCATGACTCCCAGAAGTCAGTGACAGGAGACAGTTCAGCATGCACAACCTACCCATTGAACCAGCAGTTACTGAGTTCAGCTACTGTCTGCTCAGCGTCCTCTTCACATGAAAACTGATTGGGAAGCTGGTCAGGGTCAGCAGTTAAACTCCAAAATCTTCAGGGGATTAGTTAGCAGCTCCCAGGCGGGTTGGATTTAGTGATAGACCTCAAGCTATGAGGCTTCAGTGGTGGCCTTTAGGCATTGAAATGCTTCCACCTCTGGGTTCTAATGGGGGGAAAACAGGCACCTTCACACAGACATTGCCCACGAGATGGTCCCCCAAGTGTCTCACACATTCACCTCTTCAAACTCTCTGTACTTCCGCAGTTCTGTGAACACCTCCTGCCAAGACCAGGAGGTGTTTAGCTGAGCTCCTGGCCCACAAGAAACTCAAACCACTCCTGCCAGCCCTCACCTCAAAGAAGTTATAGTGTTCTCGCACCTCCATGTTGCTCACGTGACCTCGAGGAGAGGGAAGGGTGGAATCTGGGGGTGGTCTGCTGAGGGCTGTCCGCCCTTCCCCTAAAACTGGTCCCTCACTCACAGTATCACCCTTCCGCGGTTTGGGCGGTGTTCTGTGGATTCCGGTGCAGGCTGAGCAGCACTCTGTTCTGAATAAATTTAAGAGGGGCAGGGCCTGAGCAAAGAGGGGGGCTACATGCAAAGGGTTTGGGATACGACCTTGCACCACAGAAGAAGCCTAAGCATTGTGAATGCATCAGTGATGCTTGTCCGTAAGGAAACCAGAAGAGGGAGGACTGAGAAGTGGGAGACAATCCAGAGACGTAGTCTGTAGACTGAGGGGCGTGGCCAAGTTACTGGGAGTAGAGCCTGAAGCTTGGGGGTGGAACTAGCACAGTTCGAGTAGAAAAAAGCCGGGCGGTAGGATGGGCCTAAGAAATCCGGAAAAGGCGGGACCTCACGGTGATGGACAGAAGGAGGGAAACAGTCGCGAGACGTTTACCCCGCAGGCTTCGGCCCTGAAAGTCGGCTTCTTGTGTAGCTTGCAGGCCCTGATCTAAAAAAGAGCAGGTAACCCCGGAAGAGGTGCAAAGACAGAGGTGAACCGAGGGCCAGGGAGGCCGGATACCCCAGAAACACCAGCCACGCTGCCCAGCATCCAGGCAACCAAGTGTGCCGTTCCCGGTCCGTAGATGGGCGATTGCCAGCGCCCGTTCTCTCTTGTCCTCAATTCAGGATATCGAAGTTAAATATTCGACCATTTTTGCCCGAACCCTACAATGCTCACTGCCTTTTCTCAAATCACTTCCGTTGCTTAAGAGCATTGGGAAATGTAGTTCTTCACTGCCCTCAGACACTAGCGCGCTTGCGTGTTGGAGCCCTGAGCGCTCTCCACGTACTCACCGACAGGAATTCCCTGAAAGCGCATGCGTGCAGCACTGCCTCTCAAAAAGACTACAAACTCCAGAGATACTTGCGGCGTCTCACTCAAACGTCCGTGGTTGAAAGTGGCAAAGGCGTTCAAGCCAGCGGAAGTAAACACCGCAGGTGAAATGGGGGTCTTTTGACGCATCCTGATAAATATAAAGAGCGTTTCAACGTGTTCAGCTTGCTGGTGGGGGCGTGGGTGCCCTACTTTTAGCAAACCCACCCTTCAGTTTATCTCTGTTTTGTCGTTAAAGGGGCGTGGATTTTCGCGATCCTTGAATCTCATAGTGTCAAGGCTCGGGTCTTGTCCCTCAGACCCTCGGGACGACCCGGTCCCAGCGCAACTATGAACTTGGAGCGGGTGTCCAACGAGGAGAAGTTGAACTTGTGCCGGAAGTACTACCTGGGTAAGGATCAGTCTCCCAGGACCCCAGGAGAAGAGAGAGGACGGGAATAGGGTCTCTGGGCCTGGATTCCTGGATCTAAGCTGGATGAAGCGGCTGAGGGCGCGGACTCCTGGGTCTGTGGGAAGGGCCTGGGTCCTGAGGGAGGAGGAATCTGGACCTCAACTTCTTGATCCCAAGAGAGGAGGGGATTTGGGGGCTGGACTCCTGGGTCCTGAGAAAGAGATGGCTGTGAATCAGATTCCTGCATCCCAGGGAGAAGCCCCGATACCTGAGTCCCTAATAGCAGAGATCTCAGTTTGAACTTGGGTGTGGGAGAGGACCTTGCAAATAAGTCCAATAGATGGGTGTTGGGGAGGATACTCATTGCCTTATGTCCCAGTTTGTTTTTTTCTCTGCAGGTGGGTTTGCTTTCCTGCCTTTTCTCTGGTTGGTCAACATCTTCTGGTTCTTCCGAGAGGCCTTCCTTGTCCCAGCATACACAGAGCAGAGCCAAATCAAAGGCTGTGAGTCCAGGACATGGTTGAAAGAATACCGTTGTAGGGAAGGGGTGTAGAGAAAACGTGGAGCTTTGGTGGAAGGGATTGATGGAAGTTGCAGAATTCTAGGGCTCTGTAGAAGAGAAGAGAAAGCTGGTGTGGGAGTGACCAGAGAGAGAGCATGTGAAGCCAACTTTACCCACTCCTGTTACCTCTTACAGATGTCTGGCGTTCAGCTGTGGGCTTCTTCTTCTGGGTAATTATACTCACCACCTGGATCACCATCTTCCAGATCTACCGGTCCCGTTGGGGCGCCCTTGGGGACTACCTCTCCTTCACCATACCCCTGGGTACCCCCTGACAACTTCTGCACAGGCCTGAGACCTGATCATTCTTCCAGGATGGGATCCTCCATTCTCAGCTCACGCTCAAGCCCCAAATACTTATTCCCATCTCCTATGTTCTTTGTTGACATCCTCCAATAAATAACTCTAATTCTCTGTGTTGACTACTGGGATCTTTTGGACATTGAAACAGAAAATGACTATTAATATTCAGGAACATTCATTGAATGCTTACTTTGTCCCACCCAAGCTTAGTGCTTCACACATTATGGGCTTTTTCTCACTACTACTAATAATCCTCTGAAACAGGAACTATTCCTGTGTCAGAAACTTATTTTACAGATGCGGAACCAAGAAAGGAATAATGTTTCTATTACTGGGGGCTGCTGTCCTGTACTGGTAGTATGTGAATTTGAAGACAGTGCTTTCCCATTTGACATCAGTATTCTCATCCAAAGTGTGGACCAGGTGCATATATAGTCAAGGCATATGTGGTCAATTGAAGTTTCACATTTTCTGAAGAAGATGTCTGCTTTATTAAAGAACATTTCCTTGACCATCCTATTTAAAATTTCAATCCTCACCTTGGTACTATGATCCGTCAGGTTGTATTCTTTCCCCTACTACATTTCATTTAAAATGTTTTACTTGTTTATAATTTATTTCCCATTCTCTAAAATATAAACTATTAGGGCAAATGTTTTTGTTTTGTATACTTCTTGTCTCTGGTACCTAGAAGATTGACTCGTAGACAAATATTTGCTGAGTGAATGAGGTTGTGCTTGAAAATAGATTGATAGGTAGCTGGCACATAACTCGTGCTAACAGTGAACGAAGCCTAACTCCAGGCTTGTCTTCCAGTTAGAGGCAAGAGGGACTCCCACTCTTAAATAAATCCTGTTAATACCTAAATAGGTGTTGTTCAAAGCTGCTAACACCACGTTCCAAAACACTTGCCGTTGCCTCAATCCTGTATCTCCCACCGTGCCTCGCGCGGCGCAGGCGCAGGCGCTGAGTCTCCGGAGCTAGAACTACACCTCCCAGAGAGCGCTCCCGGGTGTCGTTGGTTTGTTTCCTCAACTGCATTCCCTAGAAGGTGGGACTTAGGGCTAGGAGCCGACGGCGGTAGCTGTCAATTGGTCAGGGTACAAGATCGACAGTTGCGCTGACTAATAGGAACAAGTGGCTTCCGATGGGGCCGCGAGGGGAGATAGAGGTTGCTCAGGGCTGAGGACCTACAGCACACGAAGCTTGTCTTTGACCGCTCCCCCGTCTGCTTGTGGCCTTGACTTGTCCTAGGATTCTGGGGGCTCCTCTGACCCACCTAGCCAGACCCCAGACACAAACCATGTTCCCGGTGAAGGTGAAAGTGGAGAAATCAGGTGAGGACCCAGAGATCAGGACCCTGTGACGGAGCACGGAACTGATCAGGGTATGGGAGTCCCGATTGACAAGACTGTTGTGATGAGGCAGACAACGCGACTTCTCCCTGCAGCCCTTCTCACTATCGCTATGTCAGGCATCGAGCGATTCCTAGCCACCTGCATACCTTCCTGGTCTGTGCTCAAAATAGCTTTGAGATTTGTGGTGGCTCAAGCAGTGTGGTGCGGTGAGACGTGGGGATCTCGAACCATGTGACCGTGAGGACTCTTTTTCTTGGTTGTGCCCCAGTTTCTCCATTTCCAGCAGTGGTCATGAGTCAAGCATTGTACTGACTGCCTGAAGTACAGGGAAGTTTTTAATCTTCGCAGTCACTGTGTCTCAGTAATCCTAAAAGTCGGAAATACGGTAGATAGGGAAACCGAAGCTGAGAGACAGGAAGTCATTTTGGGTTGGGGCCGAGCTTATAGGAATCCAGGACTGGCATGTTAATGGCGGTGGGAGAGGCACAGAATCCAGACAAAATGTAATAGTAAAACGATGTAGGATGTTAGATGGTGTAAGTGGTAATAAAATAAAACAGACAGAGGGTGAGGATATCAGGAGTGAGGCTAGATGAGGGAGAGAGCCATGAGGATATGTGAGGGAACAGCAAATCAAACAGAGGAAATGGCTTTGAAAAAGCTCTGAGGTGGAAGGAAGCTTTGCTTGGCCTGTTCAAGGACCAGCACAGAGGCCAATGTGGCTGGAACAGAGTGAGTGAGGTAGAGGGCGTGATGAGATAGGGGAAGAGAGGGGAAGGGAGAGGAACAGTTCTTGTGGGCCAAAGTTAGGACATTGGCTATTGCTCTGAGGGAAATGGGGAGCCAAGGGCGGGTTTCGAATTGAGGAGTGCGTTAATAAAGATGCTCCTCACATGCCAAAAGAAATCGTGGGTGGAAAAATATAGGGGGCCTAACCACAATGATCATGTGGGGAGGGTTAGGAAGGGTCATGGAGGCCTGTGAACACCAGGCAAAAGAGCTCAGTGTCTGTCCTGGGGAGACTGCAGAGTTGCAGAGAGTTCTAAGGGGAGGATCAAGGGTCAGGATTGGTTTTAGGAAGATTTCCCTGGCCACCTTATAGAAGGTAGATCAGAAGGGGAGACTGAAGTTGGAAGCCCAGGAAAAGGAGGAAAAGGACCAGGATGGGCAGGTTAGAATTGAGATAGGTGGGAGAGAAACTCAGGGCCACATGGACAGGGGTTGGTGGGTTGGGATGGAGGCGGGAGAGAGGCGTCCATGTGAGGCCTAGGAATGGATTGGGGACTGTGGGGCTACCTCTTAAATGGGAGCTTGGGAAAGAGGGTAAGTTTAGAGAAACACTGAGGTTAGCGTGGGACCCAGTAGGTGGAAGGAACCTGGGCGATATCCAGGGGGAAGTGTCCAGGAGTTCATGGGATCCCAAGATCTGAAGTTCAGAACAGAAGTTGGGGTTAACGAAAGAGATGTGGGCATGACCCATACCATGGCTTCTGCCCAAAACTTTTCACTAGAATCCCAACGGCCCCCAACCCACATCCCTACCCTGTCTCTCTGAGCGATGTCAGGAATCTTTGCATCTCCTGGTCTCCTCAGGAAGTCCCGGGGCTGGCCAAAGCATATCCCCAAGTGTCCTTCCAGGCTCTGAGCACTGGGCCAGAGCACTTACTAGTTGGAAGAGGAGAGTGAACACCTCATAGGGTGAGAGGAGAATATTTATAACAATATTCCCTCCTTAATTTCTGTGATGAAGGGAGGCAAACACACAGGCTGACAGGGCCAGGCAGGGCCTGTGACATTCAGGAAGGTGGGCCCAGATATCATTTCCTGAAGAAGGGGGCAAAATGGGAATTCTGGATAAAATCTCTCAATTAAATGCCAGCTCATTCAAATTTAATTCTGATTTAAAATAATAACTGCCTCAGTCAAACAAAGCATACCTGCACCCACTTTGAGTTCCTGCCTTACAACTTCAGCTGTAGAGCCAGATGGCCTGGGTACAAATCCTTAGCCCTGCAACTTGCTAGCTGTGAAACTTTGTGCAACTACCTAACAGCTCTGTGTCTTGGCTTCATGATCTGTAAAATGAGGATACAAATCATATGTACCTGCCAGGGTCAATGTGAGAATTCAGTGGGTTAATATGTCTGATGTATTTGGAACAATGTTTGCCATATAATAAGCACTTTGTACATGTTACTTATTGCATTCTGCTAAGAGATTCATATACAATATAGGTTTACTTAAACCTCAGAACAGTCCTAGCAGATAGGTATCATTTGGAGACTCATTTTCTTAAGATTTTATTTATTTATTTTTAGAGAGAGGGGAAGGGAAGGAGAAAGACAGGAAGAGAAAAAAAAAAATCAATGTGTGGTTGCCTCTCATGCACCCCCTACTGGGGACCTGGCTTGCAACCCAGGTATGTGCCCTGACTGGGAATCAAACCAGCGACTCTTTGGTTTGGTTCGCAGGCCGGCACTCAATCCACTGAGGCACACCAGCCAGGGCTGGAGACCCATTTTTAAGATGAGGTAACAGGTTCAGTGAGGTAAGGTGACTTGCCTTAGGTGAGACAGCCCTGGAACCCAGAGCTCTTGCTCATTGCTTCAGTAGTCAGCCTACCTCACCTTCTCAGCACGCCTGGGCCTGGCCATAGGATTGGCTATGAATGCCCTTCCCAAGCCCAGTTGGCTGCCCACCAGCCTTGGGCCTGGGAACTAACTCCTGTTTGGTACCCTCTTCTCTAGAGTTGGAGATGGCTAAGGCCCGGAACCAACTGGATGCTGTTCTGCAGTGTCTCCTGGAGAAGAGTCACATGGACAGGTTGGGACCCGGGCCAGCTTGGGGTCATAGGAGGTTGGGAGCCCTGGCAGTTTGGGCCCTCTGATACCTGGGTGGACCTGGGTGGAACTTCAGAACCTGGCTTAGGGAAGAAGGGGCCTAATGGAGAGGCCACCCATTGCATTCCCACCCTGGTCCTTGGAACCCTGAGCCCACAGTTCTCTTCTGCTACCAGGGAGCGTCTGGATGAGGAAGCTGGGAAGACCCCCTCAGACACCCACAGCAAGTAAGTTTTGTTGATAGGATATGTATCTGAGAGTTTGTGGTGAATGACTTCCCTCATCCAAGCCCTGACCACTGTGCCCCCTCCACTACAGTCCTAACCACTCTGTGTGTACAAAGACCCTGTGGCAGCAGAAACTTAGATCCCCTCATAGTTGGCACCTAGAGCCCCAGGGGTGTGGGTGGGACACATGGCCTAAGGAGTTAGTGGGGTCCATGTGAGTGAGCATCCCAGGCTCGATCTCAGTATCCCCAGGGTGTCCTTTGGGGGGTTTTGAGCAAGCATTTGTTCAAGGGTCAGCCTGCTAATTCCCTGTCTGTCTCCACAGGGATTGCTCCATTGCGGCCACTGGCAAACGGTAAGGTAGCAGAGGTCCCAGCCAGGTGACAAGAGGTCCCCAGCCCTGGTTCTGATGTTCTCCCAACTCACACAGGCCATCTGCCCGCTTCCCTCACCAGCGGAGGAAGAAGAGGAGGGAGATGGATGATGGGCTGGCTGAAGGAGGGCCACAACGATCCAGTGAGTAGGTGGTGGCCCTAGAGGGTGATCAGTGATAGGGGGCTATGTGAGCATGTTCACATACCTCCTGCTCCTACCACTCTAGACACGTATGTGATTAAGCTGTTTGACCGGAGTGTGGACTTGGCTCAATTCAGTGAGAACACACCGCTGTACCCAATCTGCCGTGCCTGGATGCGCAACAGCCCCTCAGTGCGTGAGCGCGAACGCTCACCCAGCTCACCGCTGCCCCCACTGCCTGAGGATGAGGAGGTAGGATGGTGGTAGGCCCCTACCAGCAGCCAGGGTGCTAGTGGGTAGATGGTCACAAGCCAGTAGGATAGACTGGCATAGGTTTCTGTGTCCCTTAAATGTCTCCTGGATCCAGTAAGACATAGATATGAACCCATAGGCTAGGGGTATAGACGGAGCTCTCTAGAGCAGACAGACATAGCTATCTGGTCTAGGAGAAAGAAGGGACAGGGTTCCCCTGGGCAGATAAGTGTGACCTCCAAGGTGGGGATCCCCAATAGCTGGGAGGCCAGAGAAGGGTCCTTAGTGTAAATAGGGGTAGCCACTTGATCTAAAGGAGCAGATGGGAACCCCCTGGGCTTTGCAGGCATAGATGGGAGTCTCTGGACTGGTTGAGTAGGGGTCAGTGGGGGTCCCTGGGCTGGACAAGTGAAGACAGGGATTCCTGGGGCAGACCTGACCCCCCAAGCGGGGTAAGGTCCCCATACTTCAGACATGACTCCTAAGTACAGGTCCCTAGTGAGACACGTTTATTGTCACCGGGAAAGGCAGTAGGGGTAAAATGTGTATTCCCGGCTCCCTTCTCTGACTCTTTTGGGCCTGGTATGGGGCTTTTGTGTCCCCAGGGTTCAGAGGTCACCAACAGCAAGAGTTGTGATGTGTACAAGCTGCCTCCTCCTACAGCCCCCGGGCCACCTGGAGATGCCTGCAGATCCCGAATTCCATCCCCACTGCAGCCTGAGACCCACGGCACCCCTGATAATGAGGTGGGTCTGCAAGGCTTGCCTGGGCTTATGGGACATATGTTGTGGGGCTTGGGTATGGCCACCCACCCTAGCCTCTCTGTCCACACAGCCCTCTGAGCCTGAGCCCTCTCCCTCCACACTCATCTACCGCAACATGCAGCGCTGGAAACGCATCCGTCAGAGGTGAGCATCCCCGACCTGCTTGCCCCTCTGTGGCTTCTGCCTCCACTGCTGAGTCCTCCCTCTGCTTCCCCACCCCCCACTGCAGATGGAAGGAGGCATCTCATCGGAACCAGCTTCGTTACTCAGAAAGCATGAAGATCCTACGAGAGATGTATGAGCGACAGTGATATTCCCCTGCCCCCACCCCACCCCAATAAACATTTCCCTCTTCACATTGGCCTCAGATTGCTCCAGCCCATCCTTCCAGGCCCAGACACAAAGCAGTTGGCACAGCTCTAGCACATTTATTGGGGGAATGGGCCTAGGTAGGAGTGAGGGGGTGGGACAGCAGGGAATTCAAAGAGAGAGAAAGACTGTGGAGAATGAAAGAAAGTGGCAGCTGGGCTGAGTCTTAGAAGTAAGGAGAGGGGTCTGGAAGGTGGATTGCCTGTGGTTAAGTTGGAGATAGGGGTTAGGACATTGTGCAGAATCTGGGGAGAGGGGCACGGTAATCTGCACATTTTGAGCTTGAGGTTACTGGTTGGCCTAGAATAGGTGTCCAAGGGTGAGGCTCAGAAAAAGGATTCAAAAGTCTGAAGGCAACTGGCTGAGATTTCAAGTCAAAAGATGGGTTGGGGGCATTTAGGGGGTGACCGGGAGTGGAGTGTCTGATTGGAATTAGGGGAAGACCAGGCCTGAGTGTGGTGTGGGAAGTCTGTGCAATCTAGGATATTGCCCAGGGGTGGGTTATATTTAACTGGTTTAGGGTTGGGACAGAGCTATCTATATCACAATCTGGTGTCAGAGTGGAGATACCTTCCTAGAGGAGACAGGAGGAAATAGGAGGGAGTTTTGAGTGCATTAGTGGGGATGGGAGACTATATGCTGAGGGGTTGTACTTGTAGGGTCTGGAAGCTAGGGAGGTGTTGGGGTTTCAAAATGGAGCGCCTCTGAGCAGGAGTGCCAGTGGAAAAGGTCTAGGTTTTCAGGGCTGTCTAGGTTGGAAGGGTCTGGGCTGGATCCCAATTAGGGAGTGGAGGGATCTTGGCATACTTGGGATATCTGGCTGGGCGGAGTCAGGTCGGCTTTAAAAGAGGGGGCCAGAGGCAGCTCCCATGGTTCAGGCGTGCCCAGACCCCAAATTGGCAGCAACTGGTGGTGGCAGTGGGGCCTGAGCGGGTACAGGTGCGGCCTGGATGGACAGAACACCCTCAGGCGACAACGCTGATGTCACTGCGGCAGGGTCCACGCCAGGAGGCAAACGGTAGCGGCGGTGGAACTCCCGAGAAACGTAGCCATGTTCATCCTGGAAGGGGAGAAATTAGAGTAGCTCTACCCTTCCCTATCGCTGTCCTCCTCCCTTAGGTCAGAGGAAGCCACCCTGGGTTCTGTCTATGCCCCTCCATCTGCCGGCTCACCGGGCGCTCCTCATGGCGAGCGTGCACTTCCACATGTTCACCAACCACCTTGACGGAAATTTCCTCTGGTGAGAAGTGCTTCACGTCCAGCAGCACCGAGAAATGCCCGGGGTCAGTCGGCACCTGCGCACAGCCGACTGTCATCGGGCGGGGCTAGGTTCCCAGGAACCAGCAAGGCTCTCCCCGGTCGGTTCTAATGTTGCAGCTGACCCTGGCCTCCGAAACTGGAAGCCCGTTTCCTACTCGTGGCCACCGATGACCTCTTCATCCCGACTAATCTCATCCACCTCTCACCCAGAGTGATGAGGCTACCTTACCCTGCCAGATGAGAGACCTCTGCCCTCAGAGTGAGGCCCGCCGTACATGCCCCGGCGTCAGCGACCCCATTGTCAACGTGTCCTCCGGAACACCGACTTCCCAGCCCCTTTCCTCTCAAAGCCCCCAGGACCCTTACTGCCACAAACACCCTGCTCCTACCTCCAGAAATCGCCAGGATGCCTCCAGTCTCCAGAGTTCTGGTTCTAACCTCCCACTTGAGTCACGGGACCACTTTCGCCCTCAGCAGTGAATTGGTACTCCTCCCCCACTCTCAGATTGGCCAGGCCCCCCTTTCTCAAGTCACAAGACCCTTCCTCCTCTCTGCATCTCCAGGATACATAGAGCCACCCCATACAGTCTCCAAACTATCTTCCCCAAGAATAACAAAACATCCCCTCCCCGCAGGAATCACTGGGAAGCCCCCAAGCCCTTCAGAATGACTGGGCTCCCTTTCCCCGCCTTCCCCCGATTCCCTGGGTCTCCAGGCTTTTTCAAAGTCACCAAGACACCCTCCTCACCCTATAAGTCCCCTTAGAACTGAGACCCTCCTCAGGTAGACAGGCACCTCCGACCCGTTTCAGTAATCCGGCCTCAGAGATTCCATTCTTGGGGAACTCCGGAAGCCCCTTTGAGTGGCCGAACTCTTTACCCTGCTCAAAGTTAAGGGACATTTCCTGACCCCCAATTCCCAGTGTGACAGAACCCCGAGCCTTGGAAGTAGTCGGGTTACAGCCCTCCCCAGGCCTGGCACCTGGGCGGCAGGAAGCGCCACGCTGGGTGCGCGCAGGTAGTAGGGCGCCAGCGCAGCGGGGCAGAGCGCAGCGAGCTCGGCCTCCAGCAGCCCCTCGCCGAAGCGCTGGTCAAAGAGACGTCCGGTCGCCGAAAGCCCGGGCAGCGGGGCCGAGGCGCGGCGCAGCCAAGACGGCTGCACAGGCACCGGGATCTCCATCCTGCTCCTTCTCCGCCGCCGCCCTACGCTTCGTAGTGCTCCTGCGTGCGCCGCCGCTGCTTTATAGCACGATCTGTGTCCGCCCCTCGGCGGGCCGCCCGGGGACATTCGGACCACGGCCAGACCTAGACACTAACAGAGCCTTATTTAGAAAGCCAACAATGACTTGGCCATTTATTAAGCTCCTGCTGGATGCCAGAGAGGTATCAAGATTCTCCAATTTCCCGAAGGGGAAACTAAGGCTGAGAAGGCGGAGCCTTGCTGGAGTAGGGCGTACAGCGCGGCGTTTGAGACCCAGGGCCTGAGAAGCCCTCCGCAGAGTTCCCAGTCCCTTACTCCACCCCCTCCCCGCAGGCAGCTCTGGAGATGACGCAGATGGCAGTCTTAAGAGCAGAATCTTGGGTATAGGGAGCCAAACTGTCAGGAGGACACAGGACAGACCCTATTCCCATCTCAGCCCAGCCCCCCGGCAAGCCGGGCCTAATTCTGTGCCTCTGACTCAGCCTCTGATGCGCAGGGTAAACGCGTCTGCCAGGTGAGCAGCGGCCAGGGGGCGTGGGCAAGAACAGTCCAAGCTGGCCCCCCGGGGGCCGCGAGCCTGGCCCGAAATAGCTCGTTTTGATCCAGCCACTTGGCCAGGAGCCCAGGCTTGGCACTTGGCGCAACCAGCTGCTCCTACAGCAAGACAAAAGTAGTTAGGTGACCGTGCAGGACAGGCCTGCAGGTCCGACTGATGGAGGGCCATCCTTTAGAAAGGAGACAGTCTCTTTTATTGCCCCTGCAACGGGAAAAACGGATGTTGGAATGGAATCTGGACGAGATTCCCGCAGCAAGAGGGGACGTGGTTGGAAGCCAAGACTATAGGGAAACGAGTGTACTTTAGGACCCCTTCCTAACCTCGAGCCCAGTTTCACATACTTTCCATGGGCCCACAGGCTTGCCAATTACTGCTGCACACTGTGGTTCTCCAATCAAACACTCTCTCTCTCAGGCCAACACTACGGTCAGTTGTGAGACACCACCGCCCTTTGACCACATTCCATTACTTTTTTTTTTTTTTTTCCTTCTCTGTCATTGGTCGCCTTGAAGGCGGCCGTCTTCCCGCGGGGGCACTTCCTGGGGAGGGGCGGGGCTGATAGGGCATCGCTAAGCAACAGAAAAGCGCCGCCGCTGCTTTATCCTCCGAGTCAATCCCTTGAAGGAGAGGAGCAGGAGGCAATGCTGTGGTGGCTGCGAGATGAACTGCGGGAGAGGGCGATCTCTCTTCCGGGGACCAGGAGGCTTGGGGAAAACCAAGGGTGAGAGCAACACAGCTAGAGGCAAGTTTGCTGGGGTCTGGAGTCTCTCCTTTTCAATCGCATGGACCTACAACTCCCCAGCCGTGGATCCCATAGCGTCTTACGTTCTGCTCTCTTAATTGCCTGAAAGGAATTTTTTCTTCTAATGCTGTCCGGGGGCATCTTGGGAATTAGGTTTCTTAATGTTGAAAATTTCTCCAGATACCCATGGAGGGGTGTGTGTGTGTGTGTGTGTGTGTGTGTGTGCGCGCGCGCGCGCGCTTCTTTTGATTTTTCTTGCTTGGTCAAGCCTAGAGACTGATGGGGATTGTAGTCCATCTACCGTTTTCTCCTTCGTTTCCCAAAGACTTATGGGAAATGTACACTGATTGGGTTTAGCCGTGGTTCTTAGCTCAAGCTCCACTTCAAAATCGGGTGGGACACTGCGAAAAAGATAGGTGCCTAGCTCCTGCTACAGATAATTCTTATTCTTTTGGTCTGGGGTGAGGACCACATATCTACATTTTTAAAAGACAACTCCTAGGCTGTATCTAGTGTTGAGTACCACCAGTTAGCAGTTTCTGGGTTCTTCTCTCTTTCTTAAATTTTACTGATTATGCTATTACAGTTGTCCCGATTTTTCTGCCTTTGCCCCCTTCCACCCAGCACTCCCCACTCCCCCAGGCAATCCCCCCACCCTTGTTAATGTCCATGAGTCATGTGTGTAAGTTCTTTGGCTACTCCCTTTCCTATACTGTACTTTACTTTCCCATGGCTATTCTGTAACTACCTATTTGTACTTCTTAATCCCCTCACCTCTCATCCATTTTCCCACACCCACCCTCTCATCTCTACAGCTTTAACTTTTGGCATTTTAATGATGATGTGTCTTGGGATGGGCTTCTTTGCATCCATCTTGTTTGGGACTCTGTGTTTCCTGGACCTGCATGTCTATTTCCTTCATCAAATTAGGGAAGTTTTCTTTCATTATTTTTTCAAATAGCTTTCCAATTTCTTGCTCTTTCTCTACTCCTTCTAGCACCCCTATGTAGTGAATGTTGGATTGCTTAAAGTTGTCCCACAGGCTCTTTATACTGTCCTCATTTTTTTGGATTCTCTTTCCTTCTTGTTCTGAATGTTTTTTTGTTTTGTTTTGTTTTGTTTTGTTTTGCTGTTGTTTTGCTTCCTTATGTTCCAAATCACTGATGTGATTCTCAGCTTCATCCACTCTACTGTTGTTTCCCTGTAAATTGTTCTTTATTTCAATTATTGTATCCTTTATTTCTGACTGGATCTTTTTTATGCTGCTGAGGTCCTCACTAAGTTCCTTGAGCATCCTTATAACCCATGTTTTGAACTCTGCATTGGATAGGTTGCTTATCTTCATTTCATTTAGCTCTTTTTGGAGAGTTTGATCTGTTTTTTCATTTGGACCATGTTTCTTTGTCTCCTTCTTTTGGCAGCCTACATGTGTTTGTTTCTATGTGTTAGGTAGAGTTGCTTTGACTCTTTTGATATCATGGCCTAGTGTAGCAGGTGTCCTGTAGGGTCCAGTGGCTCAGCCTCCCCTATCACCCAAGTTAGGTACTTGAGGTTCATCCTTCGTGTGGGCTGAGTACACCCTCCTCTTGTAGTTGAACCTTGGTTGCTGTCGGCAGATCAGCGGGAGGGGTTTACCCAGGCCAGTTGGCTGCGAAGATTGGCTGTGACCACTTACTCTCCTCCCTCCGTGGAAGAGCAGCTGTGCAGGGGCAGAGTAGTGGTGCTCCCACGTGGTCTGTAGTTGTCCACTGGGTGTGCTGGCCCCTGGGGTTTCCCGCCTGGCACAGGCCAAGATAAGCCTGTGTTTTGCCCAGGGCCACCCTGCCTGAGCTATAAAGCAATCTGAGATGACAGCTACTTGTGCTGGGCTTGGAGATTTCCAGGATAAGCCAAGCTGTGAATGTACGCTGTTGGTTCTGGGCCTGGGGCTCACTGAGGACAGCTGCTGCTTGTTTGAGAATTTAGGAAGTTGTGAAGCCTGAGCCAAGACCATTCCTAGGGGTTGGGTGGGGTGGAGTCTCCCAGGCGAGTCAAACAGTGTTAGCCAGGTTGATGGAATCTTAGATAGGCACCTGTGTGCTGCTCTGTTGTGGGAGGGCCCAGAAAAGGGACAATGGCCCCTGCTCATCTTGGTGCCAGACACCTCAGCCTCCTCCTGCATGCCACTGGTGCCCTTCAAACCACCACCCAGCTGCAGGAAGCCAGAGGGAGTGAGTCTGAATAGGTGAGTCCGTGTACGGGTTTTTTAAGAGGAACTGCTTGGGGCTCTAGAAGTTTCTTCCACCAACTCAATCCCCATTGGTTTTTGCAGCCAGAAATTGTGGGGACTTATCTTCCTGGCACTGGAACCCTGGGCTGGGGGCTTGGTGTAGGCCTGGGACTCCTGGCTCCTGAGATTTCCCTAATTTTTATCCAGCCTGTTCCATGTCTGCGTCCCTCCTTTCAGTCTTGATGGATGTGGTTTCAGTCTGGATGGATGTGATTTCTTTAATTTTGTAGTTGTCAGGCTTCCATTCAACTCGATTCCTGTTGGTTCTGAGCAAAGGTTGTTTTATATTTTAGTTGTAATTTTGGTGTGGTTGTGCAAAGAGGCGAGCCAGTCTGCCCACTCCATTCTCTTGACTGGAAGTTCAGGGTTCTTCTCTTTTGAGACTCCACCCGGGGCTGGTGGAAATTATGCCCCAGTATCATTATCTTGAATAGACAAGGGGATTATAGCCCATCTCTTATAGGAATCCATGGGAATTATAGTCTGTTCTGCCCTCCTCTTCCTATCCTCTCACCCTCTACCCCCCTCCCAGCATGGTCCTCCCAGGCTGCAGTGACCATGCTCTGCCTACCAACCCCACTCTCCCCTTGCAGCCTGCCAGTTTCCACTCAAGACAGCCCCTTTGGGGATTCTCCCCTAAGCCGAAGCTACTGCTGGCCATTGAAGCCAGACCTGGCACCTCAAGGTGAGGACACCTCACAGGGTGCTGTGTGCCAGCCCAGTAACAAGGGAGTGGATGACGAGAGGGAAGACCCGTGATAAGACATGCAGGTGAGAGATAAAGAGACAATCCCTCCTCCCCTCCCCATGGCCCTGTCCTTTCCCAGTCTTCAACCACCATCACAACCTCATTTACTCTGAGTTGTTACCATTGTGAGATGTGTTTCCTCCCCTCTGGACTAAGACTTCATGTGTGTCTTTGTTTTCCTACAGGGATGTCCCCAGGCCTCACTTTTTCTTCTCCCCACCTCCCCTATTTTAGACCCTGAGCCCATCCAGGTCGCAAAGATCCAGAATCCCAGAAGTTCCCAAGGCTCTGGTCACAGGTCACAATTCCCCTGAGCTGTTTGAAAAGTCCTGGCCATCCAGCTCAGGGACCCCTTCCCCACCCAGCACCACTGAGGAACAGATGGGGACTTCCCCACCATCCCCCCTGACTGACAGTAGTGACTCCGTAGTGGCCAGGTAAGTGCCATCAACCCTGAAGGGCAAGAAAGATTGGGGGACTGGGCAGGCACCCTGTAATAATCACCACAGTTAACATTGTTTATGAAGCACTTTCAAGACGACATTTCATGTGTGTTAAGAGCTCTGGAACTAGGCTGCCTGGGTCCAAATCCCAGCTTTATCACTTACTCTCTGTATGAGCTTGGGCTCAGTTTTTTTTTGTCTGTAAATCGGGCATATGAATAACACATCCTCCAGGGCTGTTTAAGCTTTCAGTGAGTTACTGTCTGTAAAGCTTCTATAACAATGCCTGTCACATGCTGAGCATTTGGACTTGTAGGACACAAGTTCATCTGCTAAAACAAAGAGTGCCAAATTAATTGTGGCTTAAACAAGAGAGCATTTATTCCTCCCTCACCTAACAGTCCAGGCAGAAGGAACCAGGGCTGATATGGCTCTGGCACCTAGTTAAAGTGTCAGAGATACAGTTTCCTTCTATCTTGCTCTCCTCCCAACCCTTGGCTGTTGCCCTTTCCTTCATGGACCAAAATGGCCAACAACATCAATTTTTCAGAATCACATCTCCTTATACCCTGTTAGTCAAGAACCTAGTTACACGGCCATAAAGCTACAAGGGCACCTGGTAAATTTATCCTTGGAAGAGTGGCTAAGTGCCCAGTATTAGTCTCACATAATATTCCATTACTGTATAAGAAAAGAGAACAGATACTGAGGTACTACTACCAGGCATTGCCTTGGTGCTCAATAAGCATTGGCTTCTGTGACGACGACGACGACGACGACGACGACGATAATTTGGTTCTCCTCACCCCATCCACTGCCCATTCTCTGAGACCCACAGGTTCATAAACCGGTTCCGCCAGGCTCAGCCCACAAGCCGAGAGGAACGCCAGCCCGCAGGTCCAACCCCAGCTGACTTTTGGTGGCTGCAGCCTGAATCTCCAGACCCTAGCAGTAAACTTGCAACAGGTACCTGCTTCAGCCCCATCCACTGCTGGCCCAAAACCTTTCCTGTTCAATGCTCCCAGCAGCCATTCCTCCTGGCTCTCCTAAATCAATTGGGGCTTCTCAGCAGGAGCCAATAAACCAGAAGGAAGACTCAACACAGCAGTCCCGACTCTTGCCAAGGTGACCAGTGCATCACAGGCTAAGGCTATGGCCCCCCTTCAGGAAATAAAGCAGGTGATATCCACATCCACTCCTTCCACTATGTACCTGAACTAACAGCATCAGCCCTGGGATAGAATTAATCAACCTCCAATTCAAGGAAGCTTAAACAAACAAACAAAAAAGGATTTGTTTGCTACTGCAATAAAAAAAAATCCAAAAGTAGATGTTTTTCAGGCATGGCTGGATCCAGGTGTTTGAACACTATTGGGAGGAACATAACTATCTTGGCTCTGTTCTTTTTGGGCTCAGTCTCAGGCAGGCTTTCCCCTCAGTGTAGTTAAATGGCTCCAGTAGCCCTAGGCTTCTAACTTATTTAATCCACAAGAAAGAGGAGGCTTTTCCAATAGCTGAATGTTGTGATTAGCCAGGCCTGGTCAGGAAGGTAGGGTCAACCCTTCTACAGCAAGGACTGCACGGAGGGGTGTGGATCCACAGAGAAAACTTGGGTCACTTTTCTCTGAGGAGAAGGAGCAGACTCTACGCCAGCATGTGAGGGTGCCAGGTGGAGTGCAGATATGTACTCCAGGCCCTCTGTCTGGAGCCCTTTTCGGAACAGCCTTTGGGATGGGAGCTGGCCTCTGACCCTCTCACCTCACAGAGCCTCAGCACATGGAACGCATCCCTACTGGACCTGGAGATGCTGAGTCTGCAAAGCAGAGCTGCCAGGCTGCTGAAACACAGGTACTTCCCCCACCCCCATCATCCTCCCCACTCCTGCAGTTCTGGGCCTGGCCCACTGCCTCTGAGATCCCTGTTGCCTCACTTTTGCTTTCTTCCTACAGCAAGGCCTCTGTCTCCTCCTCCTCCCGAAGCCTCAGTGATGTCAACAATTCCTCCTTTCCCATCAGCTCTCTTGGCCTTTCTCCTTCCTCCATGACCTTCACCCCTGACTCCGGCAAGGGCTCTGATGCCAAGGCACATGGTGAGTTCTAGAGAGCAAGTGTTGAAGGCAGGTGGTGTGAATTCCAGCTCTGCCACTAAATAGCTATGTGATCTTGGGCCTCTCTGGGCCTTTCTTCTTTTCCCAACTTTAAAACAGGGATAATAATTGTACTACTTTGCTATGGGTGTTATGAAAATTAAATGAGTTGGGGAATATATGGAGTACTTAGCACCACTCTGTTAATAAGTAGCTTTCATTTGTATGACAGGTTCTCTGTATCCCATCTGCCTCTCTGAACACAGAGCTCCAAAGTCTGAACGCTTTTTGCAAATTTGACACCACACCTGATTTGACAGCAAAATATGACCTCAACAGGAAGGAAATTTATTATCTCATTTAGAGTGACTTCATACTTTTTGCTATGGATATATTACATTGAATCATATGAAATTTTTGCCTTTGTAAGGAAGAAATGTTTAAATATTGGCAATTGCATATTGTTCAACAATACACCAATGGGTCTGAGTCTGGTGTACTGCACCAGACCCCTGTCTACACTTTTCATACCATGCAACTTTGCTAAAATATGCTAACTGTTGAACTCTCAAATTTTTGTTCCCAAGATTTCAGAGATGAGATTAAGGACCTGGGTCACTATTACTGCCATCATTATTGTTATGTTTACTCTGTGCCCAGGTCCTGGGATACAGTGGAGCACAGGACAGGTGCTCTGTGTCTCATGGGACTCCCATGAATGGTAACAGGCTAGCACAAGTAAACAGAGAGATGTTCGTGCATGCTGTATGATCCAGCTAAAACATGTGCCTGTCTGATTCTTCCCTCTATCTAAGCATCACCTTTTCTTTCTGAGCCTCAGTTTTCTCATCTGGAAAATGAGGATAAAACTAGTACCTACTTCATGAGGGTTTTTTTTGCAGATTAAATTTATTCATTCATTCACCTAACAAACATTACTTTCCTATTGTGTATCAGGCCCTGTGAGCAGGATTAGAGATTCCACAGTGAACCAACAATGCATAGTCTAATCTTTGGGGTACTCACAGCATAATGAGTGTAGTGCAAAAGAGTAGCTACATTACCTCAAACAAATGTGAAATGTAAGCAGAATAAGGGCCATACAGGAGAGGATTATGATGTTGGGAAGTCAGAGAAGGCCTTCCCAGAAGAGATGCTATCTAAACGGAGACCTGAATGATAGTGGCGACAGGAGCCCTCTAGTACGTATAGAGAACCTGAGGTGGAAGGGAGCATGGTACAGACAATAAGCTAGAAAAGGCAAGAACCAGGGGTGAGAGTCGTGTTGGATAAGGATGGAGAGATTGACAAGGGTCAGATTACATTGAGTCAAGTAGGCTTGGGGAGGCAATTGGTCATTATCTTAGTACTGGGGAGCCAGGGGAGGATCTGAGTAGGGAGGATACATAATCTTCCTTGAGTGTTAACAAACTCCCCCTGGCTGTTATCCCCGAGACCCAGTGAGAGATGCTGGTCATTTGGCTTGGGCCAGAGCCTGAAGAGCAAAGTAGAGGAAATGTGGCCATGTTTGGAAGCAGATTCACAGGATTCTCTCTACACATCTTTTTGGGGGATATAGAGGGGAGGGCAGAAGAGAGAAGTCTGAGATGATGCCCCTCCCTCTCTGTGCATCATTGGATGGTAGGGCTTCTGAGAGGCAATGGTAGCCCTCGTAATCATCACTGTGGAGATGATGCTCTGGGTGATGGGATAGATGTCCTTTTGCCCCACTGGACTGAGGACAGCCAGTGGCCCTGCTGTGAGCCACTGTTGTATTGAGCCAGAACAGTGCCTGGCTCAATAGTAAGAGCTCAATAAACACTTATTAATGAAGGAAGAATTGAATGATGACAGGTTGAGAACTCCATGAGTCCTCTCTCTTCTGACTCTGACCCTTCCCCACTTCCCACTCCAGAGAGGAGTTGGGACATTAGGTGGAGAGCCTGACTGAATAACCTTCTGGTACAGTCGAAGGGTATGTGTGCAGGCTGTTATCGTGTTCCTGTCTTACCCTCTTCCCTTTACTTACCCCACAGCAACTCCTGCACCAGCCCCCATCCCTGCTCCAGCCCTGGTTTCCTCCCAGGCACCCCTGCAGCCAGAGGATGACATTCTGTACCAGTGGCGGCAGCGGCGGAAGCTTGAACAGGCTCAAGGAGGTCAGGGTGATGGAACCTGGGTGCTGCCAGGGACCTCTGCCCGTACCACTCCGGTGAGATGGGGAAGGGAGGCGCCTGAGGCGCTAAGGGGATCCTAAGGGAAGTTGGAGGAAGGAGAAGCCTGAATGGGCCTGAGGACACTACCCTTTCTCTCTTTCAGGTCCCTGTCTCCATCTGTCCACAGACCTTGCCTGCCCCTGCAGAGACTCTTGGTTCTCTGGGAACACAGTCTAACTGCATGCCACTTTGGGGCAGTGTGGCCCCACCTGGTCCCCACCAAGCCTTCTATGTGGAGAGACCTCCTATTCCCCCAGGGTTCTCTCCACACATCTTTTGGGGCCCCAGCCCCCATGGGTTTCTCTGGGCACCACAAACTGGTCCGTGGGTATCTTTCAGGGACTTGCCTGGGACCTCTACTCCTATGCCTCTTACCACCCACCAGGGTCTGCCCAACCCTGAGCCATGCAGTCCAGCCCAGCCAGAGAGGCAGGGCCCCAAGCCCCGAAGGGGTAGAACCCCGTGCCCAGAACCTGCTGGGCAGGTCACAGTGGCTGACCAGGGACCTGGTCCGCAACTCAGAGGCCCTCTCGGTCAGGTAGTGGCCGCTAGGCTATTTCCGGAAAGCCTGGGGGACACGCACTCTCCCCTCGAGGGCCTGCCTCCATCCCTAGCTGAATCTCCTAAAATCAAGGCTACACACCCTCAAACCAAGGTTAAACACTCTCTATCTGATTCAGGGTTTCCACAGGCAGAGATCCCGCCTGAACCTTCTAAGGCTGAGTTTCTGAATGCCAAGGTCACGCCCTCCGCAGGGGGGTTGGTGCTTTGCAAGGAGGTCAGGCAGGCTCAGACCAAGTTCTCGCCCCCTCCAGCTGAGGAGGCTTCTGCCAGAGTCAAGTCCCCGCCCCCTCTGATCGAGGCGGGGTCTTTAGAAGCTGTGGTCATGTCCTTGCCTGCTGCTGACCACACCCAGCCAGAGGATCTACTCTCCCAGGCTGCTGGGCTTCTGCAGGCTGCTGAAGGTGAGCCTGTGTGCAAGGCTGCTAGGATCTGGATGGCTATCCAGCACACTATGAGTACAGCCCCCTGGAGCTCGCTCTTATTTCCCCTAGACTCTGACAGCAGCGAGTTCCAGGAGGACCCTGTACTGCAGGTGCTAAGGGTTCAGAGGGCAGAGCTGCGGCGGCAAAAAAGGTGACCATCTCCAGGATTTATAACACTGGAACCCTGAATCTTCTGAGACCCCCATAGAGTGCCCACCTCTCTTGAACCCCTGTCCCAGAACTGTCCACAGCCTCAGACCCCAATCCTGAGCACGTACTCCCTGGTTTTTTTCCCAGGGAAGTGGACACACAATTATCCTTCCTGCTGGGCCACACTGAAGACCCAGGGTCTTGGTCTCCAGCTAGATCACCCCCCGGCACCCGGGTCCCCAAGGATGCTACTGAGGAGAGAAGGAGCCTCGCTTGAGTCCAGAAGGCTTTGGATTGTACAAATTCTGTTTTTCCCAATAAATTTTTTTTTCCAGTTTACTTGCGTCTAATAAAAGAGTTCTGGAAAGGGCGGGTCATGCTATTTTAGGAAATGTCTCCCTCTGTGCCCTACATCCATTTTGCCCCACCCCCACCCTAGTTTATGACCTGTGATACAGAATTTTCTCTGGTTTCATCCTCTTTGAGGGCAAGGCAGGGGAGGGGCTCCAGGCAAGATTAGGACTCACCCTAACTCAGAAATGTATCCTTTTATCTCAGATAAGAGAAGGAACTGCCCTCTGGGCATGAAGCTAATGGGGTTATCAGAGTATTGGACAATGGTTAGTCCTCAGTCTACATCCAGCTTAAGCCTACAGTAGCATTTGGTTCATTGATCCCTCTCTTGAAGCGTTCCCTTCCCCTGCTTCTAAAATCACCAGTCTGTCACTTTAGTGTGTCTCAGGGCTCTGGCCTTGATTTCTCTATCTACACTTACTCCCAGGTGCTGTTGTAGCCTAATGGATCTAAATCCTATCTGTCCTGATAGTCCCCAAATTTCTTTGTTGAGCCTAGACCTGGCCACTGAACCTCAGGCTCCTATATCCTGCTACCTACTCACCATCCTCATTCAGAGATCCACGAGATGTCTCAGACTGCACAGGTCTTAAGCTGAGTTCCCAATCTTCCCCCAAAACCTGCTCCTCCCAAGCTTTCCTCTACATCCTTCCTGCTTGGCCCAAAAACCTCATGGTCAATCTTGACTCCTCTTTTCCTCACACCCACAGTCAATTGACTGGGAAGTCCTGTCAGCACTACCTTTAAAATCTACCCAGAATTTAACCCCTTCTTCCCCTTCCACAGCCTTCACCCTAGTCTAGGTGATCATCACCTGTCTGGACTATTAAAAACCTATCGTTTTGTCAACAAGTTCTTTGAAATATTTCCTATGAAAAAGTAGAATCTAGGTTTCTTTTTCTTGAAACTGGATAGAACTTTGACTTTCATAAACAGAATGCAGAGGATATGATACTGCTTTAAATCTTTAAACTGTTTTAGAAAAGATGATACAATTTCTATCTAGTTTCCTTCTTGATATCTATTTATTTAAAAGATGGAATATATTTCTGTAAAAAAGTAGCTTCTGTTTGTCACAGGCATGGTAAATATTTGTTTTCAGCTTTTTTGAACAAACCATACATTTAAATTAAACCAACAAGAAGGAAACTAATAAGAAGAAATAAAAGATGTTTATAGTAGAAGAACCTGATCTTGTTGGAGGGTGAGTAGGGCCTAGAAGGATTCCTGAGAAAGTTACATTTAAACTGAGACAGGTAGGAATTAACTAGTTGACAAAGGGCAGATTCAGCCCAAGTTCTTACCCCTCCAGCTGAGGAGGCTTCCACAGGTGCCAAGTCCCTGCCCCCTCTGCTCAAGGTGGGGTCTCTAGAGGCTGCAGTCACATCCTTGCCTGCTGCTGACCAGCCCCCCAACCCCCCCCCCCGGAGGATCTACTCTCCCAGGCTGCTGGGATACAAACCACCCCCCAAAACTTAGTGGCATAAAACAATCTGGCACCAGGGCTCAGATGGTCAGCTGGAACTATTGACTCTAGTACACGACTTCCTTGTGGCTTGGGCTTCCTCGAAACATGACTGCCTCAGCAAAATCACATTTCTCACTTGATTTCTCAACAACTCTAGAGCTAAGTTGTTCCAGTGGACAAGGAGGAGACTGCATTGCCTCTTACTCCCTAGCCTTGAAAGTCACATGGTGTCCATTCCACTATTCTTTATTGGTTGAATTCTGCCCAGAATCAAAGGGGAGGTGACGTATACTCTACTTTTTTAATGAGATAAGTGTCAAAGAATTTGCATCCACCACAGAGGTTGAAGTGGGGGGAGAGGGATACTCCAGGTAGACAAAACATCACATAGGATGTATCTGTGATGGGAGTGAAGTTTGCAAGTTCAACACATTGAAATAAATAACTGTAAATTGACCCGTTCCCCAGCATTCTGTCTCCCCAATCTCTGCTTGGTTTTTATCCATAGAATTTATCACCTAATATTCTGTATTTTTAAATATTTATTTTGTTCATTGTTTTCTTCTCGCTTTTGAATTCTTTGTTGGCAGGATATATTTTCCCATTTTGGTTACTGATGTCTCCACAAATTATGTGTTTGGAGTTTTTGAGTGAATGAGTAGACTGATCAAGGATGTGCCTTCTGCCTTAGTGGGGCAACTAGGTTAGAGTGTCGTTCGGATGCACCAAGTTTTGAGGGTTCGATCCCCAGCAGGTGCATAAATAAGTGGAACAACAAACTGGTGTTTCTCTCCTCTTTTCCTCTCTCTAAAATCAATAAATAAAAAAATAAAAACAAGGATGTACCTTCTAAGACTAAGAGCCTTGTTGAGGGCACAACCAGTGGGAGTGTCCTCTTGAAAGGGGCACTGTTAGTGTTTTCTGAACCTGGCTAAGTCAGTGGCAGAACGATTGGGATTGGCTTTATGGGAGGTGTGGCTATGTTCTGGCGTTGCAGGCTAAACTTATTCCTAGGAAAAAGGAGATAAGGCTGGAGGCCAGCCTGTAATAAGCATTGGGGAAGGCAAGGAAAATATCCAGTGGATGGAGCTAAGTCTCAGAATGCCTAGGATTGTGTTCCGGTCAAGGCATCCGAGCCAATGGAAACTCCATGGGCGAATGTCCTCATGTGGACAGAGTTGGGGGCAGGACTCTTACAGTGGGGCTTAGAGGGTTGAGACCTTGAAAAACTGCTTGAGGGTGGAGAAAAGGCCTGAGCCTATGGGAATATCCAATTATGAGTGTCAGAGGAGCGGTCACTGAGTGGACTATGGGGTAAAGCTCATTGCTTAGCGTTAAAAGTGTTAGAAGCGAAGCTTAGCCCTGGCTGGTGTGGCTCAGTGAATTGAGTGCTGGCTTGCAAACCAAAAGGTCGCCAGGTCGATTCCCAGAGTACATGCCTGGGTGCGGGCCAGGTCCCCAGTCCCAGCTGGGGGCGTGAGAGAGGCAACCGCTCAACGTATCTCCCGCCCATCTCCCTCTAGCTCCCTTCCCGGCTCTCTGAAAATCATATAAAAAGAAGCAAAGGGGGCGTGTTGGGCGTGAATAACAGCCAATGAAAGCAATCTGGGCGTGGCGTGGCGCTGTCAAGCTTATCCGGGCAGGACCCACGCAGATGGGACTCAAGCCAAAGCCAATGAAAAGCCGCTATATGGGCCGGGGCCCCAGGCAGGGTGGAGCCAATGAGGAGCAGCGCCGCGTCCCTACAGTCCGGGCCTCCGCCACCGGCAGCAGTTAGGGGCGGAGCCTGCAGCTGCCGGCGCGCCCTCCCCTTTGTGTCGCCATGGCGGCGGCATCGGCGATGAGGACCACGATCGAGGGGTCTAGCGCGGCCAGCACCTGAGGAGGCCACGCGACCATGGTGGTGAGGGGCCTACGCGGCCATCAGTCGGTCCGCGTGGCAGTCTGTCCATGCACGGCCCCGCCCCGCGCGCCCCGCCCCCGGCCCCGCCCGAGCCCGAGGCCTGCGCCGCCCCTCACCCCTCGCGGACCCTCTTGTCCCCCAGCCTGGTCTTGGTCCCAAGCCCTTACCCTGCCCCGCCCTCTCCCGCCTTCTCAGCGTGCATCTGCTTCCATGCCCCGGATGGAGGTGACTGTGGCTGAAGGCTTAGACTTGGGAGGTGCTGGTCCCGGGAAGGACCCTGCATCCCCCAAGTGGCCCCCGCAGAGACCTGCTGAAGCTCCCTGGGTCCTCACCAGCCCTTATCCCAGAACCATCTTCATCGTCTTATCCCAACCTCCATCCCTTCCTGGCCTAGCCTTCTCCTGCTACCACCAGCCCCTTTCTCTTTCTCGAGCCCCACCCCCATTCAGCTTCACGTAAGCCTAACCCTTTTCTTTTCTTATCATTTTCACCCCATTCCAGTCCCTCTCAACCAACCCTCTTCTACTCCCATCAGCCAGCACCTTTACCTCAGCCTTTCCAGCTGCTCCCATTCTCCTTACTCCACCCCAACCCCAAGCCAGCACTGATCCTTGGTTCCTCTCCATCTTGTCCTCATTCTCCCTCCCCGCCCCCCACCTCCCTCTTCCACCATGCTGCTCCTGCTCATTCATCCATTTTATTTCTTCATTTGATTGCTTAAGAAACATTCACTGAGACCTCTGCAAGCCCATGCTCCAGGAACAAAGAGAGTCAGGTCCCATCCTTTGGGAATTTCATGGGTTGGTGGGGAACAGACCCAAGGGTGAGACCCAAAGAGAACTTGGGGTTGCAGGGATATGAAGGAAGGAGAAGCTAGAGCCCCATTTGGGGAGCCACATCTGGTAGCTGGTTAATTTATTCATCAGATTTTACCCTGCCCCCACTGGCAACTGGGCTGACACTTGGCATTGGGACCCAGCAAGGAGCCAGACACAACCCTAGGAGGAGTGTCAATTCCATGCCCACCTCTGCGCTGGACAATGCTGGGGAGCTGGGGGCTCAGTCCAGGCCCTGATCCTGGGGAGATCACAGTCCAGTGGGGAAGATGGACTTGTCACCAGGCAGTGACATCTCAGAGTGCTCAGGGCTATGATAGGGGAAGCCCAGGAAGAGTCATCAAGCCTGGGATGGGGGAACCTCAGGATGAAGGAGTCCAGAAGAGGTGATTGATATAGCTTGAGGGATCAGGGAGAACTTCTGAGAGGAGGAAGCATGAACGTTGAGACCTGAGGGATGAGGAAGAGTGAACCTAGTGAAAGAATAAGAGTGTTCCGTGCAGAGGGAACAAACTTTGCAAAGGCCTAGAAGGAAATGAGAAAGTGGTGCTTTTGTTGGACTCAGAAATTTGACAGCTCTAAGAATGGAGGCAATGGGGAAGAGATGAGGGTGGAGAGGTAAACAGACCAGAGAATTATCTTGGAGACAACAGGGATCCATTGAAGGTCTATGATCTGTAGAGAGACAGAGGTAGATTTGTATTGTGTGAAAATTATACTGTTGCTTGCTGTGAAGATGCTGGCAGGAGGGGAGAGGCTGAGAGCAGCAAGACTGATAAAATGGAAGCTGTGATTGCCCAGACATCGATGAGAGGTGTGGAGAGGCACAGCTGGAAGATGACTATACTCTCCAGGGCCTGCAGGAGGAGTTTAAACCCAGAGACATGGTACCAGCATGCTCTCTCCCTGCCTCACCCTGGCCCCTGCTCTTCTACACCCCCCCACCCCAGACCACACAGGGAGATGAAGGCCTATCCTCAGCCTGGCCTTCACCCCCCCCTTGACCTACCCTGTCACTCCATGCTCAGGGGAGTGTATGGAGTGATTCAGGCCTCTGGGCCCAGACTGGTAGAAAACAATGCTCCTGTTGTCTCTCTGCTCCCAGCTCTGGGGGCCTCTGATTCTTTTTTCTGCTCTACAGGCTCGTAGCACTGACAGCCTGGATGGCTCAGGGGAGGGCTCAGTGCAGCCCCTGCCCCCCACTGGGGCACCCAGTGTGAAGGGGAAAGCTGGGAAGAGGTGAGAAGTAAGGGAGTGGCTCAGCTTACAAGGGGGCCAAGCACAGGAGCCACTAGTGATGTGTCACCTGTCCCCCAGGCTCTCGGCTCCTCGAGGTCCTTTTCCTAGGCTGGCTGACTGTGCCCATTTCCACTATGAGAATGTTGACTTTGGCCACATTCAGGTACGAGGGTTTGCACCCAGGTGGGAAGATGAGATCCCACCCACCTCTGAAGCAATGTCAGCTACCCTACCCCTGAGACTGGTCCCTGGGACTGGCTGCTCCACCCATCTGAGTCAGTGCCCAGAAGTGCAGGACAGAAGGGGAGAGCTGCTCATCATTCATGCATTTTTTCCTTTATTCATTTAGCAACAACTTTTTGTTAGGAACATATTCTGTGCCAAGACCCTTTACTCTGATTGAGGCATCACTAGGCTCTGCCCTTAGGGAACACAGCCCATCCCTAGATAGTGCCACCCAGAGAGTTTAGGACTGGAACAAAAGCGATGCCCTCACCTGGGCCTTTCTTTCCCTCTATAGCTCCTACTCTCTCCAGAGCGTGAAGGATCTAGCTTCTCTGGGGAGAACGAGCTGGTGTTTGGGGTGCAAGTGACTTGTCAGGTAAGCGGCACCCCCCACCCCGCTGCCTCTCATCCTGCCCCGTGGCCTGGTTGCCATAGTCCTCAGCTCAGTGAAATTGGACCACTGCTTCTTTTTGTTACTCCTGCTCCCACAGGGCCGTTCCTGGCCAGTTCTCCGCAGTTATGATGACTTCCGTTCCCTGGATGCCCACCTCCACCGGTGCATATTTGACCGGCGATTTTCCTGCCTCCCAGAGCTTCCCCCACCTCCAGAGGGTGCCAGGGCTGCCCAGGTAAACTGCTTGTCATCCCATCCCTGCCTCAACCACGGCATGTCCTCCTCATGGATGTGTGAAACCATCAAGGCACGAGGGATTGATAAATATTTAGACACAAGTATGGCTCGAGTCCCAACCAATCAGAATGGAGAGGCCCTAGGACTGCAGCAGGGTTCTGGAGGCTCCCTTTAGTTTTAAGATCATGGGGAGTTCTGGGGTGTTCCATGGGAGGGTCAGTATGGCTAGACACAGAAGCTTGGCATAGTCTGTGTACAAACAGATATGACAGTATTTTAGTACTTAACAGTGGAGTGGCACCCATGCATTGAGGTTGAATTTCTGTCCTGCCTAGAGGCAAGCTGAGGCAGTGCTGGGCTTTCTCAGGGACTCCTCACAAGAGGCCACCCTGACAATCTGATTGCAGACGCTGGTGCCACTGTTGCTGCAATACCTGGAGACCCTGTCAGGACTGGTGGACAGTAACCTCAACTGTGGTCCTGTGCTCACCTGGATGGAGGTGGGCCCGGGCAGCAGGGCTTGGATTTGGGAGTGAGAGAGGGATGTCAGAGGACCAAGGACCAGCCTGGGAGTGTGTATGGGCACAGGAAGGAAATGAGCCTGTCAGGAGACAGTGCTGGCGTTTGTGTCTGTTTGGGTTAATGCCCGCGAGGGAGAATGAGTGCCTGCCTCTGTGTGTGTGTGTGTGTGTGTGTGTGTGTGTGTGTGTGTGGTTTTAGCAGGTGTTTGGCTGTGGGGATGTGGGAATTTCAAGGTATATCAGTTAGAAATAGGTTTGGCCTGGCTAAGAGTGATTAAAGTCAGGAACTTTTTACTTTTTATATTTTATTTTATTTTTTAAAAGATTTTATTTATTCATTTTTAAAGAGGGGAAGGGAGGGAGAAAAAGAGGGAGAGAAATAGTGTGTGGTTGCCTCTCGTGCACCCACTACTGGGGCCTGGCCCGCAACCCAGGCATGTGCCCTAAACTGAGAATTGAACTGGTGACCCTTTGGTTCTCAGGCAGACACTCCATCACTGAGCCGCACCAGCCAGGGCTATTTATTTATTTATTTATTTATTTATTTATATTATTTTTGAACCTCATTTTTTAAAATTATGTTTTATTGATTATACTATTACAGTTGTCCTGATTTTACCCCCTCTCCACCCAGCACCCCACACTCCCTCAGGCCATCTCCCCACCATTGCTTATATCCCTGTGTCATGTGTATAAGTTCCTTGGCCACTCCATTTCCTATACTGTACTTCACATCCCCATGGCTATTCTGTAACTACCTGTTCGTACTTCTTAATCCCCTCACCTCTTCACCCATTCCCCCACACCCCGCCTCCCATCTGGCAACCATTAAAACACTCTCTGTATCCATGTAAAACCAGCAGCTTTTTAGATAGAAGATGTGTAGTGCCTGCTATAGAGGATGAGGGTGCATGGGTGTATCAGGAGGACTTCAGGGCAGGGGAGTCCTGGGACATGTGAGGGGAAGGAAGGCGCCTTGTTTTGAAAGGGGCGTGAATTTAGGTGTTACACCAATAGTTCTGAGTGACTAGATGGGGAACAAGTGGTTGCCTCCACTGGGCATGAAAGAACCTTCTCTGTCTTTTTTATTTATCACCTTCTGGACTCTCCCTGCCACATCCACCTTCCATGTCAGCTGGACAACCATGGCAGGCGACTGCTCCTCAGTGAGGAGGCCTCGCTCAATATTCCTGCGGTGGCTGCTGCCCATGTGGTAAAACGGTACACAGCTCAGGCACCAGATGAGCTGTCCTTTGAGGTGAGCCTGTGGGCAGGGGGCAGACTCCAGGTGGACTCCCCGCTTCCTAGCCGCTTCTCACTCTCTCATCTGCCCACTCCCAGGTAGGAGACATTGTGTCAGTGATCGACATGCCGCCCACAGAGGATCGGAGCTGGTGGCGGGGCAAGCGAGGCTTCCAGGTAAGCCTGGGTTTGGGTAGACAGAGGGAGCTAGGGCACCATGCCAGCTGGGGTGGCCCAGACACTGACCCTGAACCCTCCTCAGGTTGGTTTCTTCCCCAGCGAGTGTGTGGAGCTATTCACAGAGCGACCCTGTCCAGGACTCAAGGGGGGTAAGTACTAGGGGCAAAGTGGGGAGGCCTTCCTTCATCCTTGGCCTGCCATCCATCCTTTCCACCTGTGGTTCACCCCACAGATGCCGATGGTCCCCTGTGTGGTGCCCCAGCTTCCCAGGGTGTCTCCTCTCTAACCTCAGGTAATGAAAACAAGAGGTCAGTGTCCCTCCCCGCTCCCACCAGACTGATAACTGTACTGACCCTGTGTGGCCTGCCTTTCACCCTGCAGCTGTACCCCGGCCACGTGGGAAGCTGGCTGGCCTCCTGCGTACCTTCATGCGCTCCCGTCCTTCTCGGCAGCGGCTGAGACAGAGAGGTATCCTGCGGCAGAGGGTGTTTGGCTGCGACCTTGGAGAACACCTCAGCAACTCAGGCCAGGACGGTGAGGTCCCAGGCCCACCTACCTAGGCCACTGCTCCCACTCAGGATTGGAGCCATCCATCCCTGACCCCTCTGCTTTCTCCCAGTGCCCCAGGTACTTCGCTGCTGCTCTGAGTTTATTGAGGCCCATGGGGTGGTGGATGGAATCTACCGGCTCTCAGGCGTGTCATCCAATATCCAGAAGCTACGGTGAGGGCCCTCTACCAATCCCTTCCCTCTCCAAACACTTACTGAACATTCTCCTCAGTCTAGGCCCTGTGCCATGTGCCAAGTTGGGAAGACCTCCCTGGTTTGGAAGGCACAGATTGGGATTGGATCAGGACTGGAGGCAGAGAGGGCTTCTTTGAGGAAGTGACACCCCAGCTGAGGCCTGAGGGTGAGAACAGAATGAGCATTGGAAGTAGAGGGATCACTTTCACTGAGTACCTGCCACATGCCAAATAAGAGCCCACGCTGACAACCTGACTACAGCGGGGACACAGTGGTTAATGAAACAACCAGAGGCTCCCACCCTCATGGGGCTCACATGCTGGAAGCAGAGACGAACGAAGAAATGAGAGAGTTTACTAGTAGGTGACAAGTGTTATGGAGAACAAGAGATTTCAGGATAAGGAGAATCATAATAAATTGGGGAAGGATATTAGAGTTATGTGTAGAGTGGGCAGGGAAGACCCCCTGGGGAAGAGCTCACTCTGGAGGATGAGAGTGAGTGAGCAAGCAATGTGGATATCCTGGGAAAAACATTTATGGTGGAGGGAACAGTCAGTCCAAAGGGGAAAGTAGGAGGAGGTGATGTCTGAGAAGTAATTAGGGGCAGAGTGTGCAAGATCTTTTTGACAACTGTTGGGATTTTGGCTTTTACATGGGAGAGTTCTGAAGCAAAGAGAGACAACACGCATGACAGCCTAAGAGGTGGGAAGGAGTGAGGCACAAGTGTTGAAGCTGACAGGAAGCCATGAGTGAGGAGGATGGAGCCTGGGGGAGTGAGATGCAGCATTAGTTCCTGTGCACTGAGCCTTTACCTTTGAGCAGTGGGACACCACTAGACAGTTGTGAGCAGGGCTGCTGGAATTCCAGCCACAATTTCCATTGACCTCCTGAAGCACAACTTGGTGAAGGTAGCAAGGTCATGCTCTGGAATCAGATAGCTTTGGGTAGCTACAGGCAGGGGCACCTCTCACTTGAGCCTCAGTGTCCTCCTCTGTAAAATGGGGCACCTCTGTCTTTGGCACACAAGGTTATTACAGATGAAGTAAGTCTTTGCCTTTGAGGAGCCCAGGGCAGGGAGAGGGTTGCATCCATCTGTGGACAGTGGAGCGGGGCAGGGGCACAGCCAGATGGGCCAGCTTTGACACAGTCTTTCTCCTCTTTGACCTGGTGGCCTCAGGCATGAGTTTGACAGTGAGAGGATCCCTGAACTCTCTGGCCCCACCTTCCTTCAGGACATCCACAGTGTGTCCTCCCTCTGCAAGCTCTACTTTCGAGAGCTGCCCAACCCCCTGCTCACATATCAGCTCTACGGGAAGTTCAGCGTGAGTAAGGGAGCTGGTGAGGTTGGAGGGTCTTGGGATACATGGGGGCCAGCCCCCATGATGCCTGTGCACATCTCAGGAGGCCATGTCAGTGCTCGGGGAGGAGGAACGCCTGGTCCGTGTCCACGATGTCATCCAGCAGCTGCCGCCACCACACTACAGGTAAACCAGGAGGGGTAGGAAAGGGCTGTGGTGGGCTCACAAGGGAGTTGATGTTCAGATGAGGTGTCCCCTTCCACTTCCACCCCCAGGACTCTGGAATACCTGCTGAGGCACTTGGCCCGCATGGCAAGACACAGTGCCAACACCAGCATGCATGCACGCAACCTGGCCATTGTCTGGGCACCCAACCTGCTACGGTAAGCTGGCAGCTCACCAGACTGTCACCCACAGCTCCCTCCCATGAGCTGAGCCCCAAGTTTCCCCCTACACGTACGCTAGGAACTCACCCAACTTCTGCTCTCTTGTTCATTTCATTCAACATATATTGTTCATTATCTCCAGTGTGCCGGCTCCTGTTCTCAGCACTGGGGACAGAATAGTGAGCAATATCCTGTGCTCCTGGGCTCACATTCTCATGGGCACGGGATGGATGGACAATGAACTAGCAACAAGAAAATACATCGTATGGTCTGATGGTAGTGAGTGGCAAGGAGAAAGATTGCAAAGCAGGGAAGGGGCATGCACAAGATCATGGGATTTTGAAATGTTTAGAATGGCAGGGAAGTTTCAGTAAGTCTTCTATAGCTAGCAGCAGGGTAAGCCCCAGAGGATTTGATGGTGACTGAGACAGGCAAGCTGTCTGTCCTAAATAAAATAGGTTGTACATAAGATGGTGGGTATAAGAACTGTGAGGAAAAAGAAACAAAGACAGACCTGGAATACAGAAAAGGTTTACAATTTTATATAAGGTGGATGGGGAAGACTCCATTGAGGAAGGTAACATTTGAGTCAAGATCTGTAAAAGGTGAGAGAGGGAGCTATGTTGATGTCTGGGGAGTAACAAACCAGGCAGAAGGAACGGTAAGCACAGAGGTCCTGGGGCTGGGTCAGGAGGAGCAGTAGGGAGGCCAGCGTACTGTAGCTGAGTGAGTGAGTGAGTGAGGAAGGGGTTGAAGAGGAGGAGATGATGAGGTCAGATACGTGATGGGGGACCAGAGAGAAGAGGAGTGAGTGACTTACGAATTGTGGGTCATGTGAGGACTTTACCAGGAGTGAGCTGCAGCCAGGAGAGGGCCCTGAGCCCAGAGGGCCCTAACATGGCTCAGGTGTTTCAGCTTCCTCCAGCTGTGAATGGGAAGCAGACTGTGGGGGTGGGGATGGGAGCAGGAGACGAGGAAGGAGGCAGCTGTGATGCTCCAGGAGGGAGGGGATGGAGGCTGGGCCAGGGCAAGGCAGTGAAGGAGAAGAAGAAATTAGATTCTGGGTAGATTTTATAGATGGAACCCGCAAGGTTTGGGGGCAGATTGGATGTGGGTGTGACAGAAAGAGAGAAGTCAAGGACGATTCCAAAGTGTCTGGCCTGAACCACAAAGGGACTGAATTGACTGAGATGGGGAAGGTGGTGGGGAGCATGTTTGGGGAAAGGTTGGGAACCCGGCTCTAGATGTGATCAGTTTGATGGAGCCAGAGGTGTTGAATGACAGTTACTGCTTCCATTGGCCCCTCACCTAACTTAGCTAGAACCTCTCCCAGCTGTGGCTCAAGACACCTGGTCTGCCTCTCCTTCCTCCCATTTAGGTCCATGGAGCTGGAGTCAGTGGGGCTGGGTGGGGCGGCAGCCTTCCGGGAGGTGCGGGTGCAGTCAGTGGTGGTGGAATTCCTGCTCACCCACGTGGATGTCTTGTTCAGTGACACCTTCACCTCTGCTGGCCTCGACACTGCAGGTATGCTTGTCCCATCTCCTGATGTCCTGGCTACTGCCTCCTCACTGTCAGGGCTGCAGTGGGAGGGCAGGTGGGCTCCCAGCCCTGTTTCTACCCACTGAAGCTGGACCTCCCTCCCGGCTCCTTGAGGACCCCGCCCCGGCCTCTCCCACCCCTCCCCACCCTTCTCATTTCAGCTCCTACGCTCAGGATCCCCTCTTCTTGGCCCGGACATCGTTCTTCCTTCACCCCTTATAGCTCCTGGGGGCATTTGGGGCCAGGGGTCCACCTGGGAGGAGGTGGGAGGTCCCCAGACTTGACCCTGCCCAGGCCCCACCCAGACTCCCCACCCTGCCCGGGACCCCAGCCCAATCAGGATTCAGCACATCGGAGGGCCCTCTGGCCCGAGGTAACTGAAGCCAGAGCCACTGCCCTGCTGGCTGCTGGGAGCTGCCTCATCAGCTGGTTCTGCCTCATTACTGCTCACCTGCCTGCTGCCCACCCATTCCTGCCTGACACTCTCTGGTCCCTTGCCTTGCCAGCCCGGGGGAGGGGGCCACGCTTTGGGGCCGGGGCTTGGGCTGTAGCGCTTGGCTTTGCCTGTGTCCTTGAAAGGCCCCTGGGCTGATAGCTGCCCACTTTCCCAACTCCCCAGGCCGCTGCCTCCTCCCCAGGCCCAAGTCCCTTGCGGGCGGTGGCCCCTCCACTCGCCTGCTGACGCTGGAGGAAGCCCAGGCTCGCACCCAGGGCCGACTGGGGACGCCCACTGAATCCACAGCTCCCAAGGCCTCAGCCTCCCCTGTGGGAAGGTGAGTGGGATGCCGAGGAGAGGAGGGTCTAGCCTGGAGGCCTCAGTTCCACACACTGCCTCCTGCGTCTCACCCAAACCCCAGGAGGAAAGAGGCGAGAGGCGAGAAACAGCGGAAGCCAGCAGGTAGCAGCTGGAAGACCTTCTTTGCACTGGGCCGGGGCCCCAGCATCCCTCGAAAGAAGCCTCTTCCCTGGCTGGGGGGTACACGGGCCCCACCGCAGCCTTCAGGTCAGCGGTTGGGCAGGTGGCATGGTGGTGGGGGAGGCATTCTGGAGGGCCCCTGTGACCCTTCTACCTCTCCTTGCAGGCAGCCGACCTGACACAGTCACACTGAGATCTGCCAAGAGCGAGGAGTCTCTGTCATCGCAGGCCAGCGGGGCTGGTGAGCTCAGGGTGGACTGGCCTGTGCCAGGGTGGAGCTGGGAGGAGCTCAGGTCCTGAGTTGGCCTTCATATGCTGTACTTCAAATTTGGGTGTGTTGGGATTTTAATAGTTTTTAATTTGGACATTGCATATAATGAGTTGGATAAAGCATCACCCTTGGTTAATGACACTCTGTGATCATTGGTCAATGCAGGGTCCTTTCACAATCTTACTCATTTCTCTTGAAAAAATTTAAATAATATAATGAACATCCATGTACCCACTGGCCAGAACTAAAAGAGCTTCACAACCTTACCTGAAAGCTCCTCCCCTCTCCTACCTGCTGCCTCCCCACCAGAGGCATCCTCTAGATTTGAGGGTCATCATCCTCTTGTTTTTAAGGTTTTTATCACATACAGGTGCATACATAAACATACTGTGCAGTTAATCATTTTAAAACTTCAATTAAAGGTAGTATAAGGAAAGGGGTATTGTGCTGTATGTGGAACTTGACTGCCGTTCACCCCTGCATTACAGACTGCCATCATGTTTCCAGGTGTGGCTCAGGCTCACTTCTGTCTGATCTTTAGTGTTCCACGTGGATATCCCACCTGGGGTTGCTTGTCCTTCCTACTCCTGATGGATTTGGGGGCTCTTATGAGCACTCCCTGCCATGCCCGCACTCCTGACAGAGCTCTACGTGTACCCACAAGTGGAGGTGCATACTTTAGGGTATACTCATGTTCAACTGAACAAGAAAAGGCCCACTTTTTTTTCCAAAAGTGGTAGCTCCAGTCTACTCCCAGCAGCCTTGTTTGAGATCCTGTTGGTCTCATGTTCACAGCCTGTGGGGTTGTCACACTTCACTCTGGCCTTTGGGTCTAGAATGGTTCTCCTCAGGGACTTGCCATTCACTTCCTTTGTCACTGTGAGTCTGAACAGCTAGCTCTCCCTGGGTTCACAGCTATCTTGGCCCTATCCGGGGACATGCTTCTGCATGTTCTTTCCCCAGCCTCCTGGTTGTATGCCCTGTTCTCACAGATATATGGGCATGTAAAGTTCTGAGCACTGACCCCAAACTTTCCCCCACCTACCACCCTCTCAGGCCTCCAGAGGCTGCACAGGCTACGGCGACCCCACTCCAGCAGTGATGCTTTCCCTGTGGGTCCTGCACCTGCTGGCTCTTGCGAGAGCCTGTCCTCGTCTTCCTCCTCTGAGTCCTCCTCCTCCTCCTCCTCCTCCGAGTCCTCCGAGTCCTCAGCAGCTGGGCTGGGGGCACTCTCCGGTTCCCCCTCTCACCGACACTCAGCCTGGCTAGATGATGGTGACGATCTGGACTTCAGCCCACCCCGCTGCCTGGAGGGGCTCCGGGGGCTCGACTTTGATCCCCTTACCTTTCGCTGCAGCAGTCCTACTCCAGGGGACCCTGCACCTCCTGCCAGCCCGGCCCCCCCAGCCCCTGCTTCTGCCTTCCCACCCAGGGCAACTCCCCAGGCCTTCTCACCCCGTGGGCCCACCAGCCCTGCCTCGCCCACTGCCCTGGACATCTCAGAGCCCCTGGCTGTATCAGTGCCACCTGCTGTCTTGGAGCTGCTGGGGGCTGGAGGAGCACCTGCCTCAGTCACCCCAACACCAGCACTCAGCCCCAGCCCAGGCCTGCACCCCCATCTCATCTCCCTGCTGCCTCATGGAGCTGAAGCCCAGCTGAGTGACACCTGCCAACAGGAAATATGCAGCAAGCTGGCGCTGCCTGGTGCCCAGGAAGCCCAAGGACAGCATGGTGAGTCCTACTCAGCCCATTAACACCCTCACAGACCCTGAGGCTGCACTCAAGACCTGGCTGACGGCCCTTCCCATTTCTCTCTGTATAGGGCCTGGCATGGATTCACCGCTGCTGCCCCCACCCCTATCCCTCCTGCGCCCTGGCGGTGCCCCACCTCCACCTCCCAAGAACCCAGCACGCCTCATGGCCCTGGCCCTGGCTGAGCGGGCTCAGCAGGTGGCCCAGAGACAGAGCCAACAGGAGCATGTGAACGCCCCTTCTTCTCCCCACAGCCCTTTCTGCCGCCCACTGTCCCTGGAGGTGGGCGGTGAGCCCCTGGGGACTTCAGGGAGTGGGCCACCCTCCCACCCCCTAGCCCACCCTGGTCCCTGGGCTCCAGGACCCCAACCCTCCCTGCCAAGGCAGCAAAGTGTTGGGAGCCTGGTGCGGAGCCCGCGGCCCATGGGGATCTCAAGGAGGGGATACAGAGGCCCTGCCCAGGTCAGTGCCCAGCTCAGGGTGGGTGGGGGCTTCAGGGATATGCCAGAGACATCAGCCTAGTTCCTGTGTTCTGTCTCCTCCCAGGTTCTTTCTTCTGTGAGAACCCCTGGCTGCTTCTCAACTCCCCGGGAGTGCCTGCCATCCTTTCCTGGGGTCCCCAAACCAGGCTTGTATCCCCTGGCCTCCTCATCCTTCCAGCCCAGATCCCCAGCCCCAGCCTGGAGGAGCTCCTTGGGTCCCCCTGCACCACTTGACAGGGGAGAGAACCTGTACTATGAGATCGAGGCAGGTGAGGGCTCCTCCTATGCTGGCCCCATGCGGTCCTGGAGTCCCTTTCGTTCCATGCCCCCAGATAGGCTCAGTGCCTCATATGGCATGCTTGGTCAGTCACCACCACCCCACAGGTCCCCTGACTTCCTGCTCAGCTATCCACCACCCCCCTCCTGCTTTCCCCATAACCTGGGCTATTCAGCCCCTCAGCACACTGCCCGGTGCCCCACTCGGCCTGAACCCCTCTATGTCAACCTAGCCCTAGGGCCCAGGGGTCCCTCATCCACCTCTTCCAGCTCCTCTTCCCCTCCAGCCCATCCCCGTAGCCATTCAGACCCTTGTCCCGCAGCCCCCCGCCTCCCTCAAAAACAGAGGGCCTCCTGGGGCCCCCACACCCCTCACAGGGTGCCTGGGCCCTGGGGCCCTCCCGAGCCTCTCCTGCTCTACAGGGCAGCCACACCAGTCTATGGGAGGCGGGGTGAGCATCACCGAGGGTCTTTGTATAGGAATGGAGGCCAAGGAAGGGAGGGGGCTGGTCCCCCACCCCCTTTCCCCACTCCCAGCTGGCCCCTCCACTCTGAGGGTCAGACCCGAAGCTACTGCTGAGCCAGAGCAGAGACCTTTCTCTCTTCTCTTCTCCTTCACTGATCTTGGCCCAACCCAATCCCTTGTTTTGTATTTTCTTAAACTCCTAACCCCTGCCCCAGGTTTCTGACTTTGTAACTTGCTTCTGATGTGGGTCCCTAACCTGTTATGGCTTCCCTACCCTGGGCTAAAGGGCACACCCATCCCCCCTCCATCCTCCACCATGGGGGCTCTCACAGAAATCTGAGGGCCAGGCTGACACACTGTCCTCCTCCTTCTGGGAGCCCCCAGCATGTCCTGACCTGTGCATAAGAGGTGGGGGCCAGCTCCTGCCCATCTCCCCACACATCCCATTAAACCATCTGACAACATTAATGAATAAAAAATGGTAAGAATATGTCTGCTAATGTCATGCTGGGGCTAAGCTCAGTGAACAAAGAAGCAATAGGTTGCTTTATCATTTTATCACTTCAGCAGGTGCTGAGTGGGGAGTCCCTCCTGGGAGGCTCTGAGAGGTGATGTCTGCAGAGAAGGGGCCATGGATGTCCTAAGAATCTGTGTCAGGAGCGGGGTCAGGGCTGAGCCTGTCTCCAAGTTGGCATCCACTTTGCAGTTCTGTGATCTCTTCCAGCAGATCCATCCTGGGGAGTAGCAGGGTAGGGATGGGCTGAGGACTACCCCGGGTATGAGGAAGGGGCCCAGAAGCACTCCTGTCAGGGCCCATTTCCCACTTCTGCATGGATGTCCTCTGACCAGCTCAGGACTAGCCACCTCCCAGGGAAAAAGCTGGAGCTGCCACCTGGGGGCCGTGGAGCTCAGGACAGGCCTGGAGCAGAGGTTGGGTGGAAGGCATGGGCTCAGTTTTCTGCTTCACCTTTCCTAGTGGTCTTACCTGCCAGCACTCTCCAGGGTATGGGAAGCCCCGCCGTGAGCCAACAGGCAAGGCTGGGGGTCCAGCGGGGCAGCCCTGTGCTGCTACAGCCCCTTCAGTACTGGGATTTTGGCTGAGAACTTCCTCTCAAGCTGTTCCTCAGAACCCTGGCTCTCCAGCAGGAGCGCAGGACCAGAGTATAGCAAGGCTGGAGTACAGGATGGGGGTCCTGGGGGAAGGAGCGTTGGTCAGGGGTCGTAGGTCAATGAGGGAACAGTTGGGGGTCCCAGGGAGGGGTCCCTTGTCAGAAGAGAAGCAGCCAGAGAAATTGGGGTTGGTGACAACTGAGGGGAGGGGTCACAAGTTAGGGACTGAATGGTCACCCAGGGCTCTGGAGGTATCCATCTGTCAAGCTAGGCTCCAGGCAGTGGTACAGGCTGACCTTGGTTGTGGGGCTATGGCATGGGCAGAAGTCAGGGCTGGGACTGGGGCTGCTGTCTAGAGTGAAGCTGTTGCCCGAGTCCCAGGCTGGGCCCCCCTAGACTCCACTGTGGCCTGTGACCTCAGGAATCTCCAGAGCCTGTAGAGTGATGGCAGAGAGCTGGCCCGGGTGGCCCGAGTGACCCAGCTGCCCACAGCTCCCTTGGTCCTCCACATCTTTGTCCTGGTTCTTACCTGGGATGAGGAGGGGCCTTGGGACATCACAGGGGGCACAGGCCTGGGTGTGGTATAGTCTTGCCTCTGGGAGCCACCTCATAATACAGTATCTCTGGGCATACAAACCAGTTGGTTGGAATTGGGGGGGTAGAGCTGAACTGTGCCCAGCACCTGCCACCACCCTGCCTTGCCCTCTAACCTGGTGGGGAACCCTGGGGCGCAGGACCCAGTATGGTTCAGTCCACTGGGGAGCTCACCTCAGGAGCTGCATCCTGTGGAAAGGAGGCTGGATGTGGGAATATGGGCCCTCCCTAAGGTCCCACGGCAATCACCCACTCCCGCCAGCCTGACCTGTACCTGGGCTGTGGCCTCCCACAGCGGGCATCAGGTATTCTGCAGGCTGCCCCAACAGTCAGCAGGCTCTTGGCCCAGCCCAGCCCGAATCAAGGCCTGGCAGAGGCCTAGCTCCAGAGGTTCCAAGGCTGGGCTCTCACCTGTCTCCAGTTTAGCCTTTACCTCAGGCCTCTCTTTTCCAGCCCAGAACAGTTCTCCTGTGAGGAAGCATGATTGGTGGATTGAAATGGGCAAGGTGCCCCAATAGGGCAGGGTATAGGGTTACTCACTGACCAGTGAAGACCTCCTAGCTCAGGATGCAGAAGCTGTAGAGGTCTGAGGTGACAGCAGGCATATCACTGCAGATGAACTCAAGTGGCAGCCATGGGTATAGTTTGGGAGGTGGGCCTGGGCCTGAGCCTCCCCAAGGTTAGACCCTTGAGTCCTGTGGAGACTGAGGGGCCTGGTAAGCTATTGGCTGCCAGACAGGGACACTGGGTGTGCGGGTGAGACACGTAGTCACCTTGGCCAGGCCTCGCTGCACCAGCAGCACAGCATGTGAGCTGAGACTGCCATGAACATGCCAGTGGGCTTGCAGAAGCAGCAGGGCCTCCAGCACCTGCAGCAGCAGGCAACCAGGCAGCAAACGTGGCATAGTGCACGACTGCCCCTCGCTTGGTCCTTTGGGCTGCAGAGCCACATGCAGGGAGCCCAAGCACACAGACTCAATGAGAAGGTCGCAGCCCCAACAGGTCTGCTGAGGGGCTCAGTGCCATCAGCAGCAGCAGGTTGGGGTGGTGCAGGGTGCTAGGTGGAAGGAAAGCAGGCTACTCACAAGGAGGCCCAAATCTGCAGAGGGTGGAGGCTGCCCCTGGGCAGACATCACCATGTGCCATGGGCTGGTGATCTATACCAGCCACTAGATAGGAGAGAAACCGAGACCCCAGGTCACAAAGTCTGGCTATCAGAGCCAGCCCCAGTCTTTGTGTACTCAGCCACCTCCTCTCTGCAGCCCACAAGACACAGCACACAGAACTGCATACCCACTATCCAGTGGTGGCGGAGGGCTGTCACTTCAGTAGGAGGGCTCCATGTGAGATGCCGGTCCAGCGGTGAAGGATATATCCATGGCCATTATCACACTCCCTGGTCTTTTGTTTATGAACATTTGAGTTGGGGGGCAGGTAGGAGACCCGTCTGTGGAACTAAGTTGGCATGCGGAGAAGGCTAGGCGTGGCACACGTTCAGTGCTGAAGGTCAGGACAACAGGCTGGGTTCCAGCAGCCTTCAGCTGCAGCCCAGTGACTGGATGGCCTCTCCACAGGAGGCTGGAGATGGGCAAGGGAGAGAATATACATCGGAGGCAAAGGGGTTTTCCTTGCAAGGGGAGCTGGAGATCCTGACTCTCCCCAGAGCTCTGCAGACCAGCCAGACAGGGGTGTTGGAGGGGCTACCTCTCACTTGGCCATGAGTATGTGGGAGGTCCAGTTGGGCTCACCCTAGGCTGGAGGCAGCTGCTTGGGGTCAATGAGGGGTATACCTGTTACCAGCCCTAGTAGCCACAGGCTGCTCAGCTGGAGAAGGGAATGGGACTATGAGGCATGAAAAGAACAGGGGTGTTCCTTGTTTCCCTAGCCTTCTAGCCTTTCCCACTCACCTGGCTGAACCCCAAGGCTGGGATCTGAGGAGGTCTGCTGATCTGCTTTGGCCTTGGTGCCCTGGGGTAAAGGGCGGTCTAAGGGTAAGTCTAGGGTAACTGGGAGTGGTGGGTTGGTGGACTGGCTTCCCAGTGCAAGCAGTTACCTATCGACCTGCACTAGCCACAGCAAAGGCAAAGAACCACATAAGCTGTGTCCGGAGCCAGCCCGCAGTTGGCCCAGGAATGCAGTGGGTTCCAACTCACCACCGTACACTAGTGAAGATATGTGGGCACAACAGAGCGGTAACAGCTCTAGCACCTGAATGAGGGTTATCTGGGGTGAGGTAGGGTGGGGTTGCTGGCTCTGATGCCCCCACTTCATTTGGGCCACTGCTTACCTGCTGGCTATGCTTGGCAGCACCACCCTGCTCTGCCCAGTCCTAAGAAGTGCAACCTGCTGGTCACGCAGATGCAGGTCATCTCCCACCTGTAGCAGGTGCTGCGCCACCAGGCTGCAGCCTAAGAAGGTGTCTTTATTCACAGGTGTGCTGCCCTCAAGGCAGCGGCTGTAGCAGAACAATGAGGACAAGAGTGGATTATAAAAGGAACAAAACAATGACAAGAGGTATCTGGATTGGAGCAGTGAGGGATGAAAGGAGTCACACGGGAGGTGGATATCAGAACAAAAGAGATAGCTTGGGGACACAGTGAGGCCTTTGAGAAGATGAGAGGATCACTGCAAGCACGAGAGGCTCCAGGAGACTGGGAATACTCATTGGAGACAAGAAGGGGTTACTTGAGAGGACAGGAGGTGTCTCTGGAGACAGGAGGCTTATCAGGAAATGGGAGAGGGTTGTGAAGGAGAGAGGCCTCTGGGAAAGAGGGCTTTGGCTCTCTGGGACTGACACTCAGGGCCCTGGGAATGTGGGGGCATCACCAACTGTCCACCCACTGGCTGGGTTGGCATGAACGGCCAGCAGGAGCTGCATGGCAGAGCTGTGGCCCAGCAGCTCTGAGAAGAGCTCCATCTGCCCAACAGAGTTCTCACCATCTTCCTGGACAAGTGAGCAGCAGTGCGGCTTAGGACTCTCCCTGACCCTTACCCCAGGCAGCAACTTTGCCGGTTCCCAGCCCCTACACCTTCTCTCTCACTGAGTGACCCTTGACCCCAGGTTCCATCCCTTTGTCCTGGAAACCCCACCCTCCAGTCTCAGAGAACTCTGCCTCAGAATCCATCTCAACATAGTGCTCATTAATAAGTCCAGAGTGTTGGAACAAAGGAAGACATCTACCTACCATGCCAACATCCATCCACCATCCCAACGGGGGTCAAAATCATGCAAAGGGACCCCGGGGCCAGGGCAAAGTGAACTTTGTGAGGACTTGGTCTTACATGAGCCTCATGTACTGTGCAGGACAAGCAGCCTCCACCTAGCTCTAATTTAGTGTATGTAGAGGTCCCATCCAATTCTTCAAGGAAAGCAAGCTCTCTAAATTTTATCAGGAAATCTCTCAAGTTTATTTATTTATTTATCTGAAAAATTTAAAAGTTAACTTGAGAGAGAGAGAGAGAGAGAGCGAGAGAGAGAGACATCGATTGGTTGTTCCATTCATCCATGCAGTCATTGGTTGATCCTTTGTATGTGCCCTGAGTGGGGATTGAACCCACAACCTTGGCATATCAGGGTGACACTCTAACCAACTGAGCTACCTAGCCAGGGCTCTCAAGTTTATTTTTGAACAGTGCCTGTAAGAACAGAGTTCAGATATGTTCTTGGCACCTCTGCATTGATGCTCTTGCCAATTCCTTCTCCTATCATCCTGCTCAGATCACCCCTCCCAAGTCCTCATCTCTGCACCCATCTTACCCCAAGCACTATTTCTCTGCATCATCCTTGAGTTCCTCTTCCTCAAGGCCTTATCTCATATCCTCAGGGAGAGCAACTGCATGGCATCCTTGTCCTTGTACTCCTATATCCTTGGCAGACGTGGCTAATAAATCATGCACTTGGTCCAGCCTAGCTTGGTATCTGCCACAAAATCCCTCCAAATGAGATCCTTCAGGAACCTCTGAATATCACACTTACTGCATCTTATTTTTCTCAGTACCCCCCATCTTTTGCAATGACATCCTAACTGGTTTTCTGCATTTGTCTTGAATGATCCCTGCAGAGGAATCTTAAAACACAAAGCATTTCTTGATATAGTTAATTATTATAATGATAATCACTTCATTTCATGTACAGATATTCTTACACAACTTGTTCCAAAAACAAAAAAAATGTAAAAAGAGAGCAAGACTCATTTTATGAAACTAGTATGACCTTAGTTCCAAAACTAGGTGAGAGTTTCCAGAAACAGAAAATGAAATTACATATCAATTCTATTTGTGATTATTTATGCAGCACCCCTAAAAAAGATAAGGGGTAACCCATCAATTTATTCCCAGAAAGCAGAATGATTCCACAAAAGAAAATCTATCAATGTAATAAAACTCATTCATGGATTAAAGGACAAAAAAAAATCATGTTTAACTCAGTAGATACAGAAAAGGCAATTGATAAAATTCAATACCTACTTGTGATTGGGGAAAGACACTTCAGAAAACTAAGAATAGATAAGAACTTCCTTACTTGATAAAAATTTATAAAACAAAACCCAAGAGCAAGCATGGTACTTAATGTGGAAACATAGACTTGTTACCTTAAATATCAAGAACAAGGCAAAAAATTGCCAATTGACAACAAGGCTTGAGAGTTCTGGCCAACACCTTATGACAAAATAAATAAATTAGAGTTTTAAAGATTGAAGGCCTGGGACCAAGCTGTCACCATCTGCAGATAACAGTAAAGTAAAAGAATCGACAATTTCAAGTATTAAGCAAGTTCACAAAGTCATCAGATACACAATCAAATTACAAAATCAAAGAAACCCAGAAACTGTAAACTGGGTAATATTAATTTCCTACCTACACCTCCAATGGTTTCCCATCACACAGAACAATATCCAACAATATTCATGTATTCGTTTTGAGGCCCTTTCCTGTCTGTACTTGCTTCCTCTTCAGCTGCAGTCCTCACTGAGTCCCCTTGCTCCTTGCTGCTACACGTATGTGGTTTGTTTTGACTTTAGAGCTTTTGCACTTGGTTATTCCATCTTTCTGAAATGCATTTCCCCCAGCTTTTTAAAAAAGGTTTTATTTAGGTATTTAAATTATATTTTATTGATTATGCTATTACAGTTGTCCCAGCTATTAAAAAATGTATTTTATTGATTAAGCTATTGCAGTCATTCCATTTTTTCCCCTTCGTCTGGTACCCTACTTCCCTCCAGCAATCTCCCCCTTAGTTCATGTCCATGGGTCATGCATATAAGTTCTTTGGCTACTCCGTTACCTATATGGTTCTTAACATTCCCCTGTCTATTTTGTACCTACCGATTTGTGCTTCTTAATGCCTGAAACTTTCCACCCATTTTTCCCTTCCCCCTCCCAACCGCCAAATGATCTCCATATCTATGATTCTGTTTCTGTTCTCCCATTTGCTTAGTTTCTTATTTTGATTCAATTATTGATAGTTGTGAATTTATTGCCATTTTAATGTTCATCGTTTTGATCTTCTTTTTCTTAAATAAGTCCCTTTAGCATTTCATATAATAAGGGCTTGGTGATGATGAATTCCTTTAGCTTTACTTTGCCTGGGAAGCACTTTATCTGCCCTTCCATTCTAAATGATAGCTTTGCTGAGTACAGTAATCTAGACTATAAGTCCTTGCTTTTCATCACTTTGAATAGTTCTTGCTTGCAAAGTTTCTTTTGAGAAATCTGCTGATAGACTTAGGAAAACTCCTTTGTAGGTAATTGTCTGCTTTTCTCTTGCTGCTTTTAAGATTATCTTTTTATCTTTTTTTGTTTATTTTATTTTATTTTTTATTTATTTATCTTTTTAGAGAGAGGGGAAGGGAAGGTGAAAGATAGGGAGAGAAACATCTATGTGTGAGATACACATTGATCTGTTGCCTCTCGCATGCCGCCAACTAGGGACCTGGCCTGCAACCCAGGCATGTGTGCTGACTGGGAACTGAACTGGCAACCTTTCGGTTTGCAGGCTGGCACTCAATCCACTGAGCCACACCATCCAGGGTTCTCTCTTTATTTTTAACCTTTGGCATTTTAAATATGATGTATTTTGGCGTGGTCCTCTTTGAGTCCAACTCATTTGGGATTCTCCATGCTTCCTGGACTTGTATGTATATTTCCTTCACCAAATTAGGGAAGTTTTCTTTTATTTTTTCAAATAAGTTTTCAATTTCTTGTTCTTCCTCTTCTCCCTCTGGCAACTCTATATGATTCAGATATTGGTACGTTTAAAGATGTCCCAGAGGTTCCTAAGCCTATCCTCATTTAAAAAAATATTTTTCTTCCTGCTGTTCTGTTTGAATGCTTTTTCCTTCCTTTGTTCCAAATCGTTGATAGGATTCTTGGCTTCATCCTCTCCACTGTTGGTTCCCTGTGTATTTTTCTTTATTTCACTTAATGCAACCTTCATTTCTGCCCAGGTCTTTTTTATGGTGTTGAGTACCCAATGAGTTCCTGGAGCATCCTGATAACCAGTGTTTTGCATCTGATAGGTTGCTTATCTTCATTTCTTTAGTTCTTTTTGGGGAGTTTTGATCAGTTCTTTCATTTGGGCCACATTTCTGTTCTTCTCATTTTGGTAGCCTCCCTGTGTTTGTTTCTGTGTATTAGGTAAAGTTGCTTTGACTCCCTGTCTTATCACACCTGTTAAGTTGTATGGTGTGGTGTAGGGGACCACTATGAGTGGTATTGGGAACTGTTGCCTGCACAAGCTGGTGCCTGGGAAAGAACCCATAAGTCTTGGCTGGAATTCCAGTAATGCCAGAGACAGGCAAGACCCGATTCTAACTCCGAGGGCCCCCTGGGGAAATCAGACTTAGAAGTAAATTACACTCCTTGAAGCATGCTTTGTTTCTCCTTCAAGCTCTGTTAATCTTATACCAGATAACCAGCTCAAGGCTGGGAAAGAAATTTACAAAACTCCTGGACCCTTACCCAAATCCCACCTGGCACCATAATATTTGCTCAACCCAGACCTGAAGCAGTTCTGTTTGTTCCTGCCATTGTCACCTTTAAACAACATCTATTCTCTGTAAGCTTATGCCACTGATGTAACTAGATTACCTATACATTCCTGCTACCTATCCCCCACCTGCAATCCTCTCAATAAAAGCCATTGAGCACAGGGACTCAGGGCATTCTCCTTTAGAGAGAATCGCTTTACCCTTTCTTTGACAGACAAACAGTGAACAGTGTCTGGAATGACTCATTTCATTCGTGGTGCATCGGAGAACTCCGCGGGAGGGAGTCCCCCATAGTACAGAGCCTTAGGTAATTGCCAGGGTGGGGCAACCTGTGTCACTGCTCTGTCACTCTGTGTGGGGAGGTCTCACAGAGAGGACAATGCTGCTGCCTGGCCTCTGGAGTTTTGCCAGGGAGAAAGCTGTCTCCTCACTTGTACTTCACTTTCTCCCCATATGCCATGGGTTCCCTTCCAGCTGTTGTCCTGGTGCTGAGTCACAGAGGCAGTGGGCCTGCATGAGTCCTAAGTCTGTTGCAGGCCCTTTAAGAAGACACAGTTCCCCTGACTGGTGTAGCACAGTAGGCTGGGTGCTGTCCCACAAACCTCAAAGAAGACACAAGTTTCTTCTGCTGCACCACCCCCTACTGATTTTTATAACCAGAAGTTATGGGGACTTATCTTCCTAGTGCTGGAATCCTGAGCTGGATGGTCTGGAGTGGGGCTGGATCTCTCTATCTGAGGTAGCCCTCCCACTTTTTATCCACCACACCTGGATGTGGGACCACCCATTCCCATTTCCATGCCTCTCCTTGTCTCCACCCCCCATACCCGTGCGAATGAATGTGGCTTCTTTAAATCCTTTGTTGTCGGACTTCTACACAGCATGATTTTCTGCCAATTCTGGGTGATATTGATGAGGGACTCAAAATTTGGAAAATTTTAGTTTAAGGTAATAGTTAATAAACCTAGTAGTTAATGCACGTGAAAAGCTATTGTTTCAGGAACTGTACATATGGCCCATGCTGACCCCAGGAGGCCATAGAGATTGACCTTTGTGCTCCACAAGAGACTATAAGCAGTCAGAGTGGTATCCAAGTCATTGTGTTCCAGGGAGAGACAGATAACCACTTGGGGCACAGTTAACTGACCAGGGTGAGAACGCTGCAGGGGTTTTTTAAATCTAATTTTCCCTGAATTCCAAACCCCTAACCACACTTTGTTCTCTGTTATAAAAAGGCTGGCTTGAAAAGAAATGTAAGACGGTCTGTTAAGGTACAGACCTGCCATCTTCTCAGATTGCTGGCCATCTGAGTGCCCATAAAGTGCCCATAAAGATTCAATCCCTATCTCTGCTTATTGGGTCTGGTAGATGACAGGCAGCCCAAACTCTGGCTTTTCTGGTTTCAATATTTGTTTTGCAGTGTAGCTGTATTTTTTGCTATAGTTGTGCAGAGGTGAGGTGTGTTTACCTATGCCTCCATCTTGACCAGAAGTAGTACATCCCAGCAGTACCAATATTTCCCCCTGCCACTTAGCACCCTCTGCTCCCTCAGGCAATCCCCACACTATTGTTCAAGTCCATGGGTCATACATACAGCTTCTTTGGGTACCCAATTTCCTATACTGTATTTTACATCCCCATGGCTCTTCTATAAATATCTATTTTTACTTCTTATCCCCTCACTGCTTCACCCATTCTCCCACAACTCCCTCCCATCTGACAACCATCAAAACCCTCTCCATATTCATGATTCTGCCACTGCTCTTTTTGTTTGCTTGTTTTTTGTAAAGATTTAATTGTTGATAGATATGCATTTTTGGCCATTTATTGTTCATAGTTTTCATCTCCTTTTTCTTAAATAAGCCCCTTATTTCATATTATAATCGTTTGGTGGTGATGAACTCCTTTAGTTTTTTCTTGTCTGGGAAGCTCTTTATCTGCCCTTCAATTCTAAATGATAGCTTTGCTGAGTAGAGCAATCTTGGCTGTAGGTCCCTGCTTTTCATGACTTTGAATATTTCTTGCCACTCCCTTCTAGCCTGCAGACTTTCTTTTGAGAAATCAGCTGACAGTCTTATGGGAACTCCCCTGTAGGTAACTAACTGCTTCCCTCTTGCTGCTTTTAAGATTCTCTATTTATCTTTCACCTTTGGCATTTTAATTATGATGTGTCTTGGAGTGGGCCTCTTTGCATCTTTCTTGTTTGGGACTCCCCATGTTTTATGGACTTGCATGTCTATTTCCTTCACCAAATTAGGGGAGTTTCCTTTCATTATTTTTTCAAATAGATTTCCAATTTCTTTTTCTTTCTGGCACCCCAATGTGAATGTTGGACCTCTTGAAGTTGTCCCAGAGGCTGCTTATACTATCCTCATTTTTTTTCGGATACTTTTTTCTCCTTATTGTTCTGTTGTTTTTTTTTTCTTCCTTATATTCTAAATCATTGATTTGATTCTCAGAGTCACCTGCTCTACTCTTGTTTCCCTGTAAATTGTTCTTTATTTCAATTAGTGTATCCTTCACTTCTGACTGGAACTTCTTTATGCTGCTGAGGTCCTCACTAAATTCCTTGAGCATCCTTATAACCAGTGTTTTGAACTCTGCATCTGATAGATTGCTTATCCTCATTTCATTTAGTTCTTTTTGGAGTTTTGATCTGTTCTTTCATTTGGACCATGTTTCTTTGTCTCCTCATTTTGGCAGCTTTCCTGTGTTTTTTCCTATGTATTAGGTAGAGCTGCTATGACTCCCTGTCTTGGTGTTGTGGCCTAATGTGGTAGATGTCCAGTAGGGTCCAGTGGCACAGCCTCCCCTATAACCCAAGCTGGGTACTAAAGGTGCATCTTTTGTGTGGGCTGAGTATACCCTCCTCTTGTAGTTGAGACTTGGTTGCTGTTGGAAGGTCAATGGTAGGGATTTACCCAGGCTAGTCAGCTGCAAGGACTGGTTGTGGCCACTGACCACCAACCTCTGCCCTCCGTGGTGGATCAGCTGTGCAGGGACAGGGTGGTAGAGCTCCAATGTGGTCTGTCCACTGGGTTCACAGGCCATGGGGTTTCCTGGGTGGTGCAGGCCGAGGTCAGCCCCCACCTATGTTTTGCCCGGGACCACCCTGACTGATCTATAAAGCAATCTGAAATGGCTGCTACTTGTGCTGGATTTGGAGATTGCCAGGCAAAGCCAAGCTATAAATCTAGGCTGGCTACTACTAGTGCCATTCTTGCAGCCACTTAGCAAGAGGTTGGGCGCTGGGGACTCACTGAGGCCGCTGCTGCTTGTTTGAAAGGATTTAGGAAGTTGTGAAGCATGAGCCAAGACCAGCGATTCATATGGAAAAGCCACTGTTAACGCCTGTAAGTTGGGTGAGACAGAGCCTTAAGGCATCCCCAGGGATTAGTGCCCTAATGCTAATGCAAACAGCATTAGCCAGGTTGATGAAATCTCAGATATGGCACCAGTCTGCTGACTCTGTTGTTCTGTCAGGGGAGGGTTCAGAAAATGCACAATGGCTTCTGTCCACCTTCTGTCTGGGAGAAGGCTGTCCCCTAGTTCTCGCCTTGATATCAGACACTTCAGTTCCTCCCTGTGTGCCACTGATGCCTTTCAAACTGCTACCCTGGTGCTGGAGCTCAGAGGGAGTGTGCTTGAGTAAGTTTGTGTGTAGGTTCTTTAAGAGGAACTGCTTGGGGCTCCAGAAGTTTCTCCCACTGACTCAATCCCTGCTCATTTTCACAGCCAGGGGTTAATGGGGACTTATCTTCCTGGTACTAGGGGCTTTGCATGGGGCTGGGACTCCTCACTCCCAAGATATCTCTCCCAAATTTTTATCCACCACACATGGATGTGGGACCAGCCCATTCTGTGTCTTCACTCCTCCTACCAGTCTGGATGGATGTGGTTTCTTTAATTCTGTAGTTGTCAGACTTTCATTCAACTCGATTTCTGATGGTTTTGAATGATGGTTGTTCCATATTTTAGTTGTAATTTTGATGTGGTTGTGTGAGGTGGCAAGCCTTTTCTGCCTACACCACCATCTTGACTACAAGTCTAAAATATTTATTTGTTTAGAGAGAGGGGAAAGGAGGGAGAGAAACATGTGTGAGAGAAACATAAATTGGTTGCCTTTTGCACACGCCCAATTGGGGATCTGATCTGCAACTCTGGCATGTGCCCTGTCCATGAATCAAACCAATGACCTTTCTGTCTGCAGGCCAGCGCTCAATGTTCTGAGCCACACCAGCCAGGGCTCCCTCAGCTTTTTGTGTGATTGGCTCTTATACTGTGAGACTCAAGTATCACCCCACCAGAAAGGCCATCTTTTCAGTGTATCATCACTCTCTTAAATTCCCATAATAGATTTCATTCACAGTGACCCAGAATGTCATGTTCACCCCTAAATCTCCATCACAGACAACAGAGCTGGGTACATAATAGATGTTTGGTACAAAATTTTTGACTCGCCAACTGAAGCCTAACCTTCCATGCTGCCCCTTGACCTTGCCTCTACAGGCAGTTTTAGTAAACGATCCCTCATCTCTCCTCTGGAGCAGGATGAGGCCTCAGTCTGGGCCCCCAGTGATAACCAGGGGCTGCGGACAGCCCACCTGGGTTTCTGGATCCTGAATGGGGTCCAGATCCACAGGAAAGCAAGAGTTCAGGAAGGGTGTCTGTGGGCTCCAGACTCAGTCAGCTCCAAGGCAGGGATCAGAGGGAAGTAGGAAGAAAGGAACAGGACCTCAAGTTGCAATAAAGGCAGAGGTAGCTGGGAGTCCTCAGGGGGCAGTATGAAAAGAAAAAGGATTGGAGGCCTGATTTGGAGGGAGGTGTTTGAATGAGAAAAGGGTTAGGTTCTGGGAAAGCTATATCGTAAGAATGTAAAGTGGGGGAGAGGGGCAGACAGTGTCTAAATGATTCTGAGAGCTGAAAGGGATCTAAGGAAATCTGAGAGCTGGGCACTGACTGGAGGAGAGGGTGTAAAGGCTACAGGGATAGGATATGGGCCTGGGAAAGGAGCCTGGGGGCATGGCAAGAGGGTCTAAAGATTACCTATGGACTGGAGGAAGAAGGGCCTAAGAGGGGATAGAGTCTATGGGCTGTGAGAGTAAAGAGGACAGTCCAAGGGCAGGGTCTGTGAGCAGAAGAAAGCACCCTGCTGCAGTAGCTGGAGTCTGAGGGAGGAGAGAGGGGTCAAGGTCTGCAGGCTATGAAGAAGGTCTGAGGGTTGAGGTGTGGGCTGAGGTTTAGGGAAGTATCTGTGTGCTGGGGTGGGGTCTACAGGCTAGAGGAAGGGACCAAGAGCAGAAAGGAGACTGAGGACTATCTGTGGGCTGTGGGCTGTCTGCAGAGTGGAGCCAGGCTCTGCTAAACAGTTGAGGCCTGGGGTTGTAGGAGGGGCAGGGAGGAAGCGGGCAGCTCAAGGGTGGGGTCAGTGGGCTGGGAGCCAAGTCTGGTGTAGAGCTGAGAACCCAGTAAGCTCTAAGAAGGTTCTGGGGCCCAGACTGGGGTCCAGGAGGCTTGGCACCCACCAAAGGGCTCCGACAGTGATCACCACATGAATGCCATGTGAGGCTCTAGCTCTGGTGATTTGGGCAGGAATCCTAAGCACAGGCACATCAGTGGCTTCCTGCCACATTTGCACTTGTGCAGCAGGCTCCTTCCAGTGAGAGGAACCCCTCCCCTTAGGGTCCTGAGGTGACCAGAGAGAAGAGTGATGTATGCCCCAAAACTGTTAGCTGTGCCCCACATGATCCCCCTTCTTACCCTTGTCCCAGGACTTGTTTGAGGTGGTTGGTCCTTCCTGATCCTTGTGCTTGGCTGTCTTCTTCCCATGCTTCTCATCCACCCCCATGGGCACTTTCCTCTCTCTGTCCCTGCCTCAGCCTTTCCTCTTTGCCCCAGACCTAGAGCCCCACAGTGTCCTGGACGTTCCCTGGGATCTTCACACCCACCAGGTCCCACACTGACCTCAGTATTTCCCCAAAACTGCATTTCCTCCTGAATCCCTATCTCAGGATTGGCCTCACTGTCCCCTCCTGAGACCAGAATCCTAGGCTTTGACCTGAGCATTCCTTCCCATCCAGCTTAGTCCTGTGTTCCACTCAACCTCCTGCTTTTCCTTTCCACCAGACCCCTCCTCCCTTCCCCATAACCTTATCCTGAAGGGACTTCCTACTCCAGATTGCCCTGATCTCCCAACCTGTCTTCCTACTCTTGTCCACCCATCACATGGCCAGAAGGATCTTCTTTAAGAAGAGCCAGAAGGATCTTCTTAAAGCCAAACCTGTGTTGGTCCTCCCCTGCTTGAAACCCTCTTGACTATCCAGGGCCCTTGGGGCCAGGTGCAAGCCCTGTGGCCTGGCAGCTAAGGCTGTACCATCTGGCCCTGCCCATCCTTTGTCCTTGTCTCCCCACTCCCCAGCCTGTTTCACAATTCTCTGTTTATGCACATGCCATTATCTTTTAATGTTCTTCTCAATACTCACTTAGTTATTTATATGAATACTCTAGGATGCTCTCTTGATCACCAGGTGTCTCCTCTGGCCTTCTACAGCCTCCAGCTTTCCTCAACATCACCCTAATGCTCTGCATGGACTTCCACCATCACAACCTGACCACTTTGGTCTGTCACTGTCTAAAAATGCATCTGTCTACGCCTACTGGACTAAGAGCCCTGTGAATCTGGGCCTGGGGTTGTCTCTGGCACTACTGTGTCCTCAGCATTGCTCACTTCAGCGTTTAGCTCAGAAGGGGCCTCAGAAAATGTTATTAAATGAGAAAGTGGTTTGCCTCTTCCCTCTATCCCTCCCTGCAACTGTTGCCTTAGCCCAGCCTCTTGACTTTAGTGCCTCAGGTCTGCTCTTCATCTGGGCATCCACTGGAGTGAAGAAAGTTCCTGCTTCAGCCACTGACAGGCTAAGTAGAGCTGACCGCAGGTCCATTGCAGGGTAGACTGCTTCAGGGTAGGGGAGGCTTCGTTAGTCTTTGCTCAATGCCCTTGCTATGCTTTAGGCTTATCTAAAGGTCTCTCATGAGCTGCAGAGCACCCTAGCTGGGCTGGCTGAGGTCAAGATTAGCCTTTCTCCAAAGAGGCAGCTGCAGGGCAGGGTAACAGCCTGGGCAGTAGCTCAGGACCTTTATTGACCACATAACCCCTGGGGGTGCTAATAAGGTACCCTCAGGCCCCGCCCCAGCAGCCTTCTTCTAAGTTCTTGACTGAGCAGCTCCCACTCCCTGCGGGCCCCCTGCAGTACACTCTGGTTCTCCTGGGCCCTCCGGATCAGGTAGGGGATCACCTCCTCCAGGGAGCCGTAGGGGATGGACTTATACACAGCATAGCCCGCCTGCCCTGCAGGGAGAGTATGGACAAGGTATGGGGTCATGTTTGGAGAAAGGCTCCTGTAGGCTCCATCTGGAACAAAGATTTCCAGTTCTGAGAACATGGCAGACAGATTAGTTAGACAAAATTTTCCACTGAAAAACTAAAAATTCTGGAGTAAATATTTAAAAAAATCTTAAAGTTATTAAAATGCTGCCAAGAGAATAAGGAATTTCCTAATCCAAGAATTAAGAGAAGGTGAGAACCAGAAAAGGAAGAGATGCACAGGAAGCACTTCTGCACTGAATACAAAATTGAGCTGCTATTTGATGACTTTTCAGAGTTGAGAGGATACAGAAATTGAGCCCTAAAGTCTGAACAGGGTGAGATGTGTAAAGGAGAACTTCCTCATATTAAGCTGGAACCCAAAAATGAACACCCTCAGAGTAAGAGTTCCCTCTGCTCCCAGGGGATGGCCTTGACCATAAGCAGATCAGGGAAGAAAACAGAGAAATCCATCTTTGAGAGGTTGTGGTCATGTGTTAGTCCACTTGCATATTTGCAGCTCAAATTTGTATATCTGGGATGTCTCAGGAAACCTCAAGCTATGAATTTAGGGTACAATGGTTTTATACCCCTTGGCATCTGGCAGAGAAAGACATAAATCTTTTGGTCAGTCCCTTGGGAGCAACATGGTAAAGATAACAAAGCACACAGGAAAGAAGACACCATGATCAAGAACCAGCAAAACAGCAGAGAGCAGGCACAGAGACAAAGGCCTGTAAGGCTTTAGACATTGGAAGAAACTGCGCCATCTGCAAACTTAGATAGAAGCATAGTCAGGCACTGGTTGAAAATGGGAGAAGGGACCCGGCTGAAAAGGAATGTGGTCTGGGGCTGTGTGGGGCACAGTGGTGGTGGCGGGGAAAGGAACACTCACATACCCAGTGCCAGGGAGACATGGTCACACATCCCCAGAAGTTGTCCAAAACAGACAGGCCCGTCCAGAGGAATGCCCAGCTCCCACATGCTACAGAAAAGGCCACATCATCGATCCAGACAGTGGCTGGATCCAGAGCTGAAAGTCAGCCATTGACACTCACATGGCTGTTTCAGTTATTTAAATATTGAAATACTTTGAAACTTAATGATAAAAAGCCACTGTTCTAAGGTCCCTAAAAGCTCCCCAGTGAATCCCAACTCCTTCCCTGGAACCCTAGGACTTCCCAATACCCTAGAAAATAAGGGGTTATGCCTTATTCAGCCAGGGACTATAAGACTTACACTTGTAGCAGGGGTTTAATGTGTTTAATATCCTCCCCAGAATTCCTCTGAACCTACTGTCCCCACACCGCTCCTCACTTTGCTCCACATCCCCCACCCTCTACCCATCCCTAGCATGTGAACAAGGGAGAGGAAGGGAGGGGCCCACCTCATACCGTTTTGTTGCCTGGTGAACAGATTTCTCATTGTGGGATGCCACCATGAGGTGGCACATGGGGCCACGGTGGGAAACATGGTTCAGCATCAGCTCCAGGCAGCGTCTATAACTGAAGAGGGATGTTCCATTCAGCTATATGTTACCAGGGGAGTGAGGGTCAAGTCTCAGGGACTGGGCATTTCTGTCCTTGGGACATGGGGTGCCTAAGGACAAGGACTCTGGAGTCATAAAATACCCCACTTCCACCTGGACCAGTTGCAAATAATATCCCTTCTCTGTACTTTTTTCCTCTCTTGGAACAGAGTTTGCCTAACAGTGATGCTCTGAGGGTGGAATGAGATGAAGGTGTACAAAAAAACCTTTGGCACAATGGCAGTCTCACAAGAAAGGGCCACATCACAAAGAAAAGATGACATTTTCTCAAGGTCATTCACTGCAGCACTGTCTACAGAACATAACTAACAACAACCCAGATGTACTTAAGTAGGGGACTGGCTAGATGAATGATGGTACACAGAGTATAGTGGCGTTCCATGCAGCTGTATAAAGAACAAGGACACTCCTTGGCTGGTGTGGCTCAGTGGATTGAGTGCCAGCTGGTGAATCAGTGGGTCACCGGTTCGATTCCCAGTCAGGGCACATGCCCGGGTTGCGGGCCAGGTCCCCAGTAGAGGGTACACAAGAGGCAACCACACATTAATATTTCTCTCTCTCTCTCTCTTTCTCCCTTCCTTCTGCTCTCTCTAAAAATAAATAAAATCTTAAACAACAACAACAACAACAACAAGGACACTCTTGGTACTGACCTAGAAAGGTAAAAAAGACTGGAAGATGCTTTCTGAGCTTCTATAGACCAGGTCCCACCCTATGGCCTTCACATGCTAAGGTGGTTATTTTCCATTGCCCTCCAGATCTGTTCTTTGCTCTTCTCTGCTCCTGAGGAAGCTGACTTTTACATCCTGCATCAGTCAGGGAGTCATGGCAGGAGATTAGAATGTAGGAGGAAAGAGAGCTTGGGTGTTTTGTCCCTTAGCCACCTCTCTGGTCCACCCTAGTTGTCCTATGTGTGGCCACACCTCCTCCTGTGTGGCCCTTTTTCCTGACCTATAGCACAAGGGTCATAACCACTTCTTGCTTGTGTGGGTTTCTGAGTGTCTCAACATTCCTTGAGAAATCTTCAGACCTTGCCCACACTCCATTAATTGTTTTAATGTTATTTTTAATGATTTATTTATTTATTTTTAGAGAGAGAGGAAGGGAGGGAGAGAGAGAGAGAAACACCAATTGGTTATCTTTCACACACCCCCAGCTGGATACCTGGCTCGCAACCCAAGCATGTGCCTTGACTAGGTATCAAACCTGTGACCCCTTCAGTCACCTGCCAGCCCTCAAATCTAGCAGCCAGTGCACTCCATTAATTTAGTCCCTTCACTAATTCTCCTTTACCTTGCCTGACACACATATATTCACTCATATCACTCTCAAATCAGCTCTGTGAGGCAGATGTTCTGGATATCCCCATTTTACAGAAGCAGAGTTGAAGCTAAAAGAGGTTTTCTCTTTTCCCCCAGTCACACATCTAGAAATGGCCAAGCTGGGATTTGAACCCAGACTGTATGATGCTCCAAGGCCTGCGCTCATCACTAGACTATTGAGCCTTTAAGATAGGTAGTTGAGTGGAAAAACAAGGAACAGTATGTAGACATGAGGCCTTTTGTAAACACAAAAATCTCTGTGTTTGCTTCTGTATGCATAAAGGAATTTAGGAAACACATGTAAGAAACTAACAAAAGGGGTTACCTGTGGGGACCAAGGAGACTGCATGATTAGATGAGGATTTGGGTCAAAATGAGATATGTCAGTGTATTCCTTTTCATATCACTTTAATTTTTGAGTCATGTGAATTTATTATTCATTCAAAATCTATATTAAAACATGAATGGTACCATGCCAGGGAGGATGTACAGAACTTGGAACCCTCATATGATGCAGGTCTGAATGTAAAATGGTGCGGGACTGTGGAACACCATCTGGCACTTCCTCAAAAGTTTAAACATGCACCTGGCTGGTGTGGCTCAGTGGATTGAGTGCTGTCCTGTGAACTAATGGGTCAATGGTTTGATTCCCTATCAGGGCACGTGCCTGAGTTGTGGGCCAGTTCCCCAGTAGGGGGCGCACATATTGATGTTTTTCTCCCTTTCTTTCTTCCCCCTTCCCCCTCTAAAAATAAATTTAAAAAAATCTTTTTAAAAAAAATGTAAACATGGAGTTACTATGTGACCCAGCAATCCCACTCCCAGATAACTGAACTTTCAGGAAAATTGAAAATGCATGTTTACTCAAAAATGTGTACATGGGTGTTCACAGCAGCACTATTTACAACAACCAAAAAGTGTAAACAATTCAAAAGTCCATCAAGTGATTAATGGATAAATGAAATGTGGTTCATCCATACAATGGAATATTTCTTAGTCATAAAAAGGAATTAAGCACATACTACAACATGGTTGAACCCTGAAAACATGCTGAGTGAAATAAGCCAGATACAAAGGCCACATACTGCATGGTTTCATTTTATGAAATGTCCAAAAAGATTCGTGGTTGCCAGAGGCTGAGGGAAAAAGGCAATGGGGAGCTAATGAGTGGATATGAGGTTTCTTTTTAGTGATAAAAATATTCTGGAATTAGAGAGTGGCAATGGTTGCACAACCTTGTGAATACACTAAAATCTACTTTATTAACTGTACACTTTTAAATGGTGAATTTCATGGTGTATGAATTATATGGTACCTGCCTGGAAACCCTCACTGGCTCTGGATGCAACCCTAGATCCCAGCAATGGCTTGGCCACATGCCCTGATAGCTTGGGTAAGTTCCTGTAGCTGTACAAACCTCTCCTTGATTCACTGTGAAATGGAGTCAGACGTTGAAAGCTCCATGAGGACAGGAACTAGAGTCACCTTGGTTGCTACTGTGACTAGTGTCCAAAACAGGTCTTGATCTAAATCAGGTGGTGAGCAAGTAAGTGTTGAAGAAATAAATTCCTTCTTTCCAGAGCCATAAGGTGGGGATCCAAGGAACTCGCTCACATCTTGCCCCAGCATGAGGTGATTTATGGTGGGTACTTCGCAACAGCATGGATGGAACTAGAGAGCATTAGGCTAAGTGAAATAAGCCAGGGGGCGAAAGACAAATACCATATGATCTCACCTATAAAGTGAAACCTAACCAACAAAACAAAGAAGCAAGGAAAATATGACCAGCAACACTGGAAGAAAAAAGAAACCAACAGAGTCAAGAGGGAAGGAGGGAGGGGTGGGCGCGGCAAGGGAAGGGAAAGATCAAGTCAAGGAACATATAGCCAGGACTCATGAACAAAGCCAAAGCGGGGAAGGACTGAGGGAGGGAGGTGGGGGAAGGGGGCAGGGGAAAGTGGTGGTGGGAAGGAGGAGACAAATGTATTTGAACAAAAAAATAAATTAAAAAAAATAAAAGAATGTGGGTTCTACAGCCAGTCTGCCTGGGATCACTTCTTGGTCCTGACACTTACTAGCTATGTGACCTTGGATCCGTGATTCCACTTCTCATTGCCTCAGTTTTAGACTCTGTGCAACGAGGACGATAATAATAGTACCTACTGCTTGGAACTGTTTATTTATTCATTCTATAGTGAATGAGCACCACCATGCAACAGGCACAATTTTAAGCAGTGAAGAAATTTCATCAGTGAAGAGATCAGAACCCTCTGCCCTCCTAGGCCCACACACTAGTGGAGGATACAAACAATGAGCAATTTAATATGAAACTATATAGAACCTCAACTACTGATAGGTGCCAGAGAGAAAAATAAACCCAGGAAGAGAGTGGGTGAGGAGATATTCTAGTTTTTGTTAGGGAAGTCAGGAAAGGCCCCCTGAGGAGTTACCAATACACAAAGACCTAAGGAGGTGAGGGACTGAGCCATGCGGCTGTCTGGAGGAAGAACATTCTAGGCAGTGTGACAGGCAGTGTAGATCTCCCTGGGGATCAACAAGGAGTGCAGAGAGTGAGGGGAAAGTGGAAGGAAAAGTTACAGAGGTGGCGATGACCAGATGATGTGGGGTCTTGTGGGCTGCTGCAAGGACTTGGGGTTTACTGAGGGTGTAATGGGATCCATGGAAAGATATTTTTTTTTAATCATGTGGTTTTTTAAAACATTTTATTTTTATTGTTTGTGTTGTTACAGTTGTTCCTACTTTCTTTCCCTTTCCTCATCCATGGAAGGATTTTGAATGAGGCGGGACATGATTTGAGTTGGGTGTAAACAGAGCTCCCTCTGGCTGCATGTGAGGAACAGACATGGAAGGGGGAGTCAAAGGAGAGAGCAAGAAGCCCAAAGAGAAGGCCGCTATTCAGTGGAATGTGGTAGTGTCCTGGACCACGAAGAGGGGGTAATGTCTAGACACGTACAGGATGCTCAGCATCATGAGTAGTGAGCTCTAAAAGTTAGATGCTATTATTACTTGTTTCAGAGGTTAGCCTGGCTCACTCCTACCTCTGACTGGTAGCCTCATAGTCAGGCTGAGTGGGATCTTTGATTCCTTGGAGCCGAGCCATCTCTCTCTCCTTGTCCAGATACGCCCCTCGTACCAACTTCACTCCAAAGGCCAGGCCAGCCCTGCCTGCAGCTTCAGCATCCCGCCTCAGCCGCTCATGCGTGTCCTGGCAAAGCACACAGACTGCTTCAGATGAGGATGCTGGACCCCCAGCCTGAATAGCCCAGGAACGCATCACGCACCTTCAGATAGGCCTGGTAAGTGTTCCACACCCAGGGCCCACCCTCTCTGGAGCTGTTCCAGCGCAAGGCCAAGGCAGCCACCAGCAGAGAGAGAGCAGGGTTCAGTGAGGTGTACTCAGCATCCACCAGGAGCCTCACATGTTGGGCCCGGGCATGCTAAGAGCAAGAGAGACTGTGGTCAGAGCTCCCGGGGTGCCCAGCAGGCACAGCAGAGCCAGGCTGTGGCAGGAGGCATTACCTGTACTACCCGCTGCAAGCGGCTCAGAGAGGCCTGGAGATGCCTATTTTGCTCAGTGCTGAGGCAGGAGACCTGGACGTCCTGGAGGAGGGCAGCAAGGAAGGTGAGAGCAGCTCAGGACTTTCTTCCAGGGCCTAAGTCTCCTCTCCACCACCACAGGAAGGGAAAAGAGATCAGAAATTGTTAGAAATCTGAAATGTTGCTATATCACATATATCCAATTTATTGAAGTGTAATACAATGGTTAAGAGCCCAGAATCTGAGTTTAATTCCTGGTTCTGCCACCTATTTTGTGGCATTGAGCAAGTCATACAACCTCTCTCTTGGCCTCAGTTTTCTCCTCTGTGAAATGGAAATGACAATAGTAGCTTCCTCATGGAGTTATGTGGATAAAAATGGGTTAACAAGTGAGATGTGCCTGGACATAAGAACAGGACAGTGCAAGCACATAATAAGCACTCAATACATGTTGTCATTATTATAATAATAGGTGACTGCATATACTATCGTGTTTATTTACTTTCCATAATGATTCCAGTAGGCAGGCATTATTCCAAGCTCCACTTTCCAGTAAGGAAACTGAAGCTTAGACAGAGAAGTGACTTGGAATTGGCTTGTAGAAAATGCTTAGAGCAGTGGCTAACTCATAATATATGCCTTGTTTTCCTCCTATTAGATTCAGGACCTCGACTTCCTCAACAAATACCAAGGCCTCATTGTAGCCTTCTAAGCTCAACCCCATCTGGCCCCTCTGGTCTCACCACCTTTCACTACCCACCTTGCTCTCTGCCCTCCAGTCACACTGGCCTCCCTGCTATTAAACATGCCAGGGACCTTCTGACCTCAGAGCCTTTGCTCTAGGTGTCTCTTCTGCCTGGGATACTCTTCCTGCAGAGGTCCACTTACCTCTCCTCCATATCTTTGTTCCAATATCCTCCTCTTAAGGAGGCTTTCCCTCGTTTAAGTGTGCAACTCCCTATCTCGGGCTTTCCTTGCCCCTTCCTCAGCCTTACTTCCCCCTACAATACTTATTTACACTTAACTTGGACCATATTGGCTTTGGTTTTCATCATTAAGTGTCTCTTACACCCTCCCTGATAGTAAGTGAGTGCTTTCAGAGCAGGGAGTCTGTTTGTCTTCGTCATCACTCCTTCACCCCTAGCACAGCACCTAGAACATGGTAGATGGCCAAAAACATTTAGGGGATTAATACATTTTTAACAAGGAAATTGTAACTATCTCTAACTCAGCCCTGCAGCATTGTTTGGGGTGGTGGTGACTTGGAGGCCACCAGGTGTCCATCCCAGGAAAGATGAACCACACCACTAGAAACAGCAATTGCATGTAATGGATTAGATATTCACAAAGACACTTGATGGACCTTAAAGTCCTAGTGCTCAGGAGAAAAAGTGTGTAACAGAACAAGATAGATAACATAACACTATGTATGTACATCTTAAAACATATCCCCCAGATTGATGGAGAAGGACACAAGGGAGCTTTTGCAATGATAGAAATGTTCTATATCTTGATAGGGATTTGAATTGTTCAGGTTTGTGTATTTGTACAAGCTCATCAAAGGGAACATTTACAGGCCTTGCTGGTGTGGCTGAGTTGTTTGGAGCATTGTCCCATGAACCAAAATGTTGTAGGTTCAATCTCTGGTCAGTGCACATGTCTAGGTTGCATGTTTGAGCTCTGGTTGGGGAGCCCTGGTTGGGGAGTATGGGAGGCAACCAGTAGATGTTTCTCTCTCTCCCCACCCCCTTCCTCTCTCTCTAAAAGCAATGAAAAAATGTCCTCAGGTGAGGATACAAAATTTTTTTTAAAAAGCATACATTTACAATTTGTGCATTATTCATTACATGAAAATTTTACCTGAAGAGAAACAAAGTACTGTAAATAATTATTGAGCTCTAATTAGTGATATGCTGTCTGATGCATTTTGGGGGAAGTGTGCTGATGTGAGCAACTTACTTTGAAATGCATCAAAAAATAAGATGAACTGATGGATGGACAGGGCAATGGATAGAGAGACGGATGATTTAAAGCAAGTATAGTTAAATGTTAACAATGGCAAGTGTATATATGTTGCAGGTGCAACTTTTATATATGTTTGAAGATTTTCATAATGAAGTGTCAGAAAAAAATACACCCTCAAACAATACATACTTGGCACAACAAAATCACAATAACAAAAATATAGACTATACAGGACAGAGTGGGTGCCAAGGGCAGGCAAGGTAGAAATAGGAGATGAAAATCAAAAAGAATGAAGAAGTGGATGGATGGGTCAATGAATGATTCAATCAACCCCCATTGGTCTAATCAAAACTTCCAGCACACACTAGCATAGCTAAGCAGATTGAAAAAATATTGATATACCTTCATCTACTTGATAAGAGCTGCTGTCTCAATCACTCCTCAGAGCTCCAAGCCCCTAGGCCCCTCCACTAGAACCCCCAATGACCTATATTCCATTCATTCCAACTTTAGCCACATTTATTCTGATTGTTCTGAGCCTGGAAAGTAGTGTTAGTTAAATAGCTTGAACAAACCACTTGCAGGTGTCTGCTATGTCCAAGTGCAGGGACTCTGTTCCCCCAACATGCCCCACCAACAATTTCTCCCCCAGCCTGAGATTCTTACTTGCCCAGAGTCCATGGCTTCTGCCAGCCTCTCAGGGCTCAGCTCCAAGGAAGCTCCTGGCCTTCCAATCCATGAAGTTAGTACCTTCTGGAATAGGGTGGTGGGTGGGGTGGTGAGGGGGACATTGTGGGCAGCCAGCCACACCTTCCTCCCACATCCTGCTTTTCTCTTACACAGAGCCAAGTGCTGGTCAGCGCAGTCACCTTCAATTGCATGAGGATGTTCCCAGTTGGGGCCGGGGTCTCCAGGAGGCTTCGTGACAGGTCCACACACCGCAGCATAGCTTTGAGGTTCCCCTCATACCAGGCCTCACTGCCCAGTCAGCAGGTATCAGGTCCTGAAGCCCACTAACCCCCTTCCACCAGCCTCTCAGCCTCCCTGGGCCCTGGCCCCCTATTCATCCAGTCTTTCTTTTTCTTTTTTTCTTTTTAAAATTTTATTTTTAATATAACCTCCCATGACAAACCACGGACTAGGCACATATGGACTGTGGTAGCCCATGAGGTGGTTGTGCTTACTCACCCAGTCTTGACAGCTGAGTCTGGCTCCTCCTCTGTGGGCACTGCCAGCAGGGGCCGGAGGCTTAGGGTCTGGAGCTGTTGGACACAGCCCCTTACCTCTTCTGCCGTTTCACCAGCCACAAACTGCCCATAGATGGATGCTCGGAGAAGTGCACCTGAGAGCCGGGAGCCCAGGAGTCGCTGAGTCCAGGCCTGGAGCTGGGACAACAAGGAGTGAGGGCTCAGAGCCAGAACTTGGAAAGACCCTAGGCCAGTCCCCAAGGTCACTGCTCACCGCCAGGCCATGAGTGACCAGAGGTGGCCAGGCACACAGTCGCAGCACCAGCAATGCCCTCATCAGTTCTCCTGTGCCCTTGAGGTGGAAGGCCCCGCCATCAAAACTCAGGGGCTGCCAGCCACCAGTTGGGGTACCAGCCTGGGAACGGAGCACTCGACAAGTCCGGAGCATCATGAATCCCTCACCACTTTCACACGAGATAAAGGGGCTTTGGAGGCTGCAGCGCTACCAGACAGGGGCAGTGACTGATTAACCAGGCAGTAGGCAGGAAAAGGCAAATAAATCTTTAGGATCACAGACTTCTTGGGGGGCAGTTAATGATTAACTAATGGGGACAGAGTTCAGCATAACTGGGACAGGAAAGGAAACCCTGAATAATAGCCCCCCACTACCCTCAGTATGACAGCTCACAATTATTCAGTGTCCATATTTGCCACTGGGTGCTAAGTGAGAGCTTGGCTCTGAGAGCAAGGATCTTTGGATTCAAGGAAGTTTGGTTTTGTGATCTTAGGAAAGTTACTTGACCTCTCTTGTTGAAATTGCTTCATCTCAAAATGGGAAAGAACGCAGTGTTATTGAAGGAATTTGAAAATGCATATAACCTGTAACCCAGCTGTTTCATGCTAAGTATTTATCCTAGAGAACCTGAATATGGGCATCAGGAAATATATACAGAAAGGAATGTTCATAGCAGCGCTGTTTTCAATAGGTCTGACTGGGAATCACCCAACTTTCCATCAACTACAGGATGGATAAATGCATTGTGGTATGTTTACATAATGGAATACTATACAGCAATAAAAAGAACAAACTACTGATACACACAATTATGTGTATAGATTGCACACATATAATGTTAAGTGTAAGAAGCCAGACACCAAAGACCATGTGCTGTATTAGTCCATTCAATGAACTTGAAAGCAGTCCAGGGTGGTGTGGTTCAGTGGATTGAGTGCCAGCCTGGAAACCTAAAGGTCACTGGTTTGATCCCCAGTCAGGGCACATGCATGCGTTGCAGACCAGGTCCCTGGTTGGTGGCATGTGAGAGGCAGCCAGTCAATGTATCTCTTGCACATTAATGTTTCTCTCTTTCTATTTCTCCTTCCCTTCCCCTCTCTAAAAAGTAAATCAATAAAATCTTTTTAAAAAACTTCAAAGCAGGAAAAATAAAAGGAAGCAATACTTCAGATTTCTGGCCAAGATGGAGGTATACCAAAAGACCCCAAAAGACACCTCACACAACCAAAAGGACAACAGCAAATTTAGAAATACAAAATAACCAGAACTGCCAGAAAATCGAACTGTATGGGAGTCCAACAAACAAGAAATTAAAGAAGATTCATCCAGACCAGGAGGAGGGACAGAGATGGGCAGCTGGTGTGGAGAGGATGTGCAACAAGGTGGCAGATGGAGGACCAGGAAGGGGAGGCGGTGGCTGGCAGACAGGGCAGTCCCACATTTGCATGCAGATAAACTGGAGGAACAGCTGGGGAGCAAAACAGAGTGCACAATCCAAGGTTACAGTGCTGGAAAAGAAAGTTTCAAAACCTCTGGAGGTAAAAACCTATGGGGGTTGCAGTGGCAGAAGAAACTCCCAGCCTCACAGGAGAGTCCATTGGAGACACCCACAGAGTGGGTACACAAACCCACCCACTCAGAAATCAGCACCAGAAGGGCCCAATTTGCTTGTGGGTAGTGGGGGAAGTGACTGAAAGCCAGCCAAAAGCCCAGCACGTGGCATTGTTCCCTTTCGGACCCCTCCCCCACACACAGCATCACAACTCAGAGACCTGGGTTGCCCGGCCCTGGTGAATACCTAAGGCTCTGCCCTTCCCAACATATCAGGCGCACTGACTCAAAGAAATATGGCCCAAATGAAAGAACAGATCAAAGCTCCAAAAATAGAACTAAGTGATGAACAGATAGCTAACCTATCAGATGCACAGTTCAAGAAACTGGTGATCTGGATGCTCACTGAATTGGTTGAGTATGATTGCAAAATGGAGGAAAAAGTGAAGGCTACATAAAGTGAAATAAATGTAAATGTACAGGGAACCAACAGTAAAAGGAAGGAAACCAGGCCTCAAATAAATGATTCACAGCAGAAAGAAGAGACAAACATTCAGCCAGAACAGAATGAAGAAACAAGAATTCAAAAAAATGAGAGTCTTAGGAACTTCTGGGACAACTAAATGTTCCAACCTCTGAATCATAGGGGTTCCAGAAGGAGAAGAGGAAGAGCAAGAAATTGAAAACTTATTTGAACATATAATGAAGGAGAACTTCCCTAATCTGGCCAAGGAGATAGGCTTCCAGGGGATCCAGGAAGCTCAGAAAGTCCCAGAGAAGCTGGACCCAAGGAAGCACACACCAAGGCACATCATAACTACATTACCCAAGATTAAAGATAAGGAGAGAATCTTAAAAGCAGCAAGAGAAAAGGAGACAGTTACCTACAAAGGAGTGCCCGTAAGACTATCAGCTGATTTCTCAAAAGAAACCTTGCGGGCAAGAAAGGGCCTGCAAGTTTTCAAAGTCATGAAGACCAAGCACCTACATCCAAGATTACTCTATCCAGTAAAGCTATCATTTAGAATGGAAGGGCAGATCAAGTGCTTCCCAGATAAGGTCCAGTTAAAGGAGTTCATTATCACCAAGCCCTTATTATATGAAATGTTAAAGTGACTTATCTAAGAAAAAGAAGATAAAAAACTATGAACAGTAAAACAGAGGGGAGGGGGAGGGGGAGGGGAGAGAATGGGGGGAAAAGGTACAGGGAGTAAGCAGCATAGTAGGTATAAAATAGACAGGGGGAGTTTAAGAATACTATCATAAATGGAGAAGCCAAAGAACTTACATGTACAACCCATGGACGTGAACTAAGGTGGGGGGCGGAAATGCTGGGGGAGTGGTGGTGCAGGGTGGAGAGCAATAAAGGGGAGAAAAAATTTGGGACAACTGTAATAGCATAATCAATAAAATATATATTTAAAAAAAGGAATCAATAAAGTGTTGGGATACGTACATGGGTGGTCAAACTATAAAGAAAAGACAAGCCAGGAAAATCATTACCTCAGAAGGAGGGAGGAGTTGTCACTGGGCTCATGGGACCTTTTATGTCCTTTATTCTTTTTTAAAAATTTTTATTTATTTATTTATTTTTTAGAGAAGGGAAGGGAGGGAATAAGAGAGGGAGAGAAACATAGATGTGAGATGGATCAGTTGCCTCTCACACCCAACTGGGGACCAGGCCTGCAACCCAGGTATGTGCCCTGACTTGAATTGAATTGACAACTGTTGGTTTTTTGGGATGACACCAACCCACTGGGCTACACCAGTCAGGGTTTTCCTTTATTCTTAAGCTGATGATGATACACAGCTGTCCATGTAAGTGTTTTTTTAAAGCCATACATCTATATTATGTACTCCTGAATATATAATACATTTCACAATAAAAAGTAAAAAATTAATTATGGGTGGGGAATGGACATAAAAATTATCGGTTTCATAGAGTTGTCACAAGGAATAAGTTGAGTTCATGGACACAGAATGGTACATAGTATGAACTCAATAAGTACTGGCTGTGATCAGTACATGCTGTGTATGCATAATCTCATTGGTGCCTGTGCCCTGCTAAGGTGTATACCATTAATCACCCTTGTGTCTGGGAATCCAAAAAACCACCTCAGGTTCAGTGATTCACTAGAGGGACTCACAGAACTCAGTGAAGTTTTTAATCACAGTTATGGTTTATTACACTGAATGGATACAGATTGAAGATCTCAAAGGGAAGAGGAGCATAGGGTCCAAGAGATGCCATGCACAAGAGTCTAGTTGGCCTTTCCCAGTAGAATCAAATGACTAGTACCCAGTCCTCTCAGCAGCAATGTGTGACAACATGCAAAGACTACTGCAGCTAGTGATGCTAACATGAGCTTTGGTGTCTGGGCTTTTTATTAGGGGTCAGTTACATAGGCATAGCTGACCTCCCCGCCTTCCCATATGACTGAACTTAGTCTCAAACCCCTCCAGAGTGCAAGCTGACACTGCACAGACCAAGGCTACCACGTAAACCAAAACACTCTTATCAATCAGGGTATTCCAAGGGTTTAGAAGTTACCCCCCAGGAGGAGGACAAAATTCACCTGCCATTCACAGATGTTATCGGCAGAGGCCCAGAGAGGCAGAGATATTTTCCTAAAATCACACAACCAGTTGGTGGCCCAGTGTGGGTTGAATGACCTTGCCCCCTAGGCCTGAAGATTTTAACCATCACTTCCTACAGTTTTTTCTTTAGTATCCAGTTCACAGAGCTGAGTGACAAGACTCAGATTATAAGTCCAGCAAAGCCTAAGCTACAAGTCTTTAAACTTTTAAAAAATATCATCACAGTTCATATTTTAAAAATAAAACAATACAAAAAGAGGCAAAGTGAAAAAAATGCATCTTTCTCCTACTCCTAAATTTAAGCCCTTCAATTTCCTCCCTTTAAGATAATGTGGTATCCTTGCAGAGATAGTCTGCGCATTGAAATTAACCTATACATATCACTTATTTATTATATTAATAAGAAAGTATTACTCATCCTTTTGTACATTAATTTTTTTACTTACCAATGTTTTTGAAAGATAACTCCCATCTCATAACTTATATTTCTGTATCAAATTTGAAAAATTCTATATTACTTCTTTTAATAGTTGATAGAATTAACCAATAAAACCATTTGGACCTGGAGTTTTCTTTCTGGGGAGGTATTTAATAATGAATTCAATTTTTTAAAAATTATATTTTATTGATTATGCTGTTACTGTTGTCCTGATTTTTCTGTCTTTGCCCCCTTTACACCCAGCACCCCCTACTCCCTCAGGCAATCCCCTCACTATTGTCCATGTCCATGGGTCATACATATAAGTTATTTGGCTATGCCATTTCTTATACTATACTTTACATCCCCATGGCTAGTCTGTAACTACATATTTGTACTTCTTAATCCCCTCACCTCTTCACCTATTCTCTCCTTCCTGCCTCTGATCTGACAACCATCAAAAAATGTTCTCTGTGTCCATGATTCTCTCTGTGTTTTTCTTGTTTGCTTAGTTTCTTTTTTAGATTCAATTGTTGACAGATATGTGTTTTCTGCTATTTTATTTTTCATAGTTTTGATCTCCTTTTCTTTAAATATGACCCTTAACATATCATGTAATGGTTTTGTGGTGATGAACTCCTTTAGTGTCTTCTTGTCTGGGAAGCTCTTTATCTGCCCTTCATTTATAAATGATAGCTTTGCTGGGTAGAGCAATCTTGGCTGTAGGTCCCTGCTTTTCATGACTTTGAATATTTCTTGCCACTCCCTTCTAGCCTGCAAACTTTCTTTTGAGAAATCAGCTGACAGTCATGGGAACTCCCCTGTAGGTAACTAACTGCTTCCCTCTTGCTGCTTTTAAGATTCTCTCTTTATCTTTCACCTTTAGCATTTCAATTATGTTGTGTCTTGGAGTGGGCCTCTTTGCATCCTTCTTGTTTGGGACTCCTCTGCACTTCATCGACTTGCATGTCTGTTTCCTTCACCAAATTAGGGAAGTTTTCTTTCATTATTTTTTCAAATAGATTTCCAATTTCTTTCTCTTCCTCTTCTCTTTCTGGCACCCCAATGCAAATGTTGGACCTCTTGAAGTTGTTCCAGAGGCTGCTTATCCTATCCTCATATTTTTGTATTCTTTTTTCTTCTTGTTGTTCTGATTGGTCGTTTTTTGCTTCCTTATGTCCCAAATCACTGATGTGATTCTCAGCAGCATCCCTTCTATTGTTGTTTCCCTGTAAATTGTTCTTTATTTCAATTAGTGTATCCTTTATTTCTGACTAGATCTTTTTTATGCTGTTGGGGTCCTCACTAAGTTCCTTGAGCATCCTTATAACCCGTGTTTTGAACTCTGCATCTGATAGATTGCTTATTTCCATTTCATTTAGTTCTTTTTGGAGAGTTTTGATCTGTTCTTTCATTTGGGCCATATTTATTTGTCTTCTCATTTTGGTGGCCTCCAGCATTTGTTTCTATGTATTAGGTAGAGCTGCTTTGACTCCGTGTCTTGGTAGTTGGCTTAATGTAGTAAGTATCCTGTAGGGTTCAGTGGCAGAGCCTCCCCTATCACCCAACCTGGGTACTTAAGGTGCGCCCTTCATGTGGGCTGAGTACACCCTCCTCTTGTAGTTGAGCTTCAGTTGTAGATCAATGGGAGAGATTTACCCAGGTCAGTCAGCTGCAAGGACTGGCTGTGAACACTGACAACCAGTCTCCGCCCTTTGTGGAGGGGCAGCTGTGCAGGGGCAGGGTGATGGTGCTCTGACATGATCTGTAGCTGTCCACTGCGTGTGGTGGCCCTGGGTTTTCCAAGGTGTTGCAGGCAAAGGTCAGCCCCCACCCTTGTTTTTCCCAGGGCCACCCTGCCTGAGCTATGAAGCAATTTGAGATAGATGCTACTTGTGCTGGGCTTGGAGATTCCCAGGAAAACCTAAGCTGTGAATCTGAGCTGGCTGCTGCTAGTGCTGGGCCTGGGGCTCATTGAAGCCAGCTGTTGCTTATGTGATAGGATTTAGGAAGTTGTAAAGCATGAACCAAGACTAGCCCTTCATAAGGAAAACCCACTGTTAAGAGCTTGGGAAGGCCCATAATTTTGGGTAGGGCAGAGTTTCTGGAGATCTCCAAGGTGGGTCAAACAGTTGACAGAGTCAACAGATATGTTGACAGGTTGACAGAGTCTCAGATATGGCACCAGCTGCCAGCTCCATGGCTCTGCAGGAGGAGGGCTCAGAGAAGGGACAATGGCCTCTGCTCATCTTGCTGACAAGCACTTCACTTTCTCACTCTATACCACTGGTGGGCTTTCATGCTGCTACCCGAGTACTGGAGCTCAGAGGGAGTAAGTATCAGTAGGTGAGGCCATGCATGGGTTCTTTAAAAAGAATTGCTGGGGGGGTCCAGGAGTTTCTTCCACTGACTCAATCCCCGCTGGTTTTTGCAGCCAGAAGTTATAGGGACTTACCTTTCTGGCACTGGAATCCTGGGATGGGGGCCCAATATGGGGCTGGGATTCCTCACTCTTGAGATACCTCTCCTGAATTTTTATCCACCACATATGGATGTGGAACCAGCCTTTTCCATACCTGCACCCCTCCTACCAGTCTGGATGGGTGTGATTTCTTTAATTCTGTAGTTGCCAGACTTCCATTCAATTTCATTTCATAGTTGTCACACTTCCATTCAACTCAATTTCTTATGGTTCCGAGTGATGGTTGTTCTATATTTTCGTTGTAAATTTGATGTGGTTGTGTGAAGAGATGATAGAGGTCTGCCTACACTGCCATCTGGACTGGAAGTCCAATTTCTTTAGTAAATATAGGTCTCTTTATATTTTCTATTTCATTTTGTATTAGCTTTCATACTTTGTGTTTCCCAAGGACTTGTCATTTCATCTATATTGTCAAGTCTGTTGGCACAAAGTTATTTATAATATTCCCATTATGTACTTTTAATGACTACAGCATTTGTAGTGATAACTTCTCTTTCATTCTTCATATTGGTGATTTCTATTCTCTCTTTTTCCTCGATCAGTCTAACTGGGGATTTTGTCAATCTTGTTTATCTTTTCAGACAACAAGCTTTGGCTTTGTTAATTTTCTCTGTAGTTTGCTAACCTGCCTCATTTTAAACACTTGCATATTGGTCTATTGAAACAATTCCCATCATTGATGATTTCTCCATTTTCCCTAACATTTTAGCATGAACACTTGAAAACAAATTTTAAGGGATGACCATAAGACCACTTATACACCTTCTACCCTGATCCAGTAGCTTTGTCATATTTGCTTTTACTCTCCTCTTTCCCTGTCTCTTAATAGAAACGTTTTCCACCAAACATCTGAAAGTAAGTTAGAGACTGTACAACAGACATGCCAGCATGCATGTCTTAAGAATAAAAACATTCTCTTCCTACATATCCACACCACCTTTCTCACATGTAAAAAAATATCAATAGTTTCTTAGTATCTGATATCTCATTTATATTCAGGTTTCCCCAATAGTCTCTGACATATGTTTCATAGCTGCTTAAAAAAACCAAAACAAACAAACAAACAAAAAACCAGAGTCAATGCAGGTTCATGGTTTGCATTTGGTTATTATGTTTCTTTAATATCTGGGGGGTGAAGGGCTGGTTTTACTCTGAGTGTATTAGGGAGCCACACCAGATTTTTGGTAGGGAAGAGAGACTCAGATTTAGGCTTTCAAAAGATCCCTTGGCTGCTGAATGGAGAGAAGATCAGAGAAGACTGAAACTAGAAGCCAAAGAGGAAGCTGAGTCAGGGACAGGGGTACAAGGATGAGGCTGGACCATAGTGAGTCTGGAGGTGGGGAGAGATACACAGCGGGGCACATATATGAGTGATGGGGAGATCCCCAAAAGTCTTCATGGTAACCCTAATTACCAAGGGTAACAAACATGGAGACTTTGATCAGGTGCAGTATCTGAGAGACTGTTCCCTTACCCTGACCCCCAAAAACTTTCCCATGAGATCCTCCAAGGTCAGGGACTCAAGCACAGAGATTCTGGCCAAGTGTGGGAATCAGAGTCATCTGCCTTTGACGCCCATCCCAGATTTCCCTTTGCAACCTCTATTCTTTACTCATTCCTTGATGACATGGTTTTGCTTTGTTTTAATAGGCTGCAGTCCCCATGGACAAGCAGCAAATATTAAGTGTTATATCTTACCCCTCTGACACCTCTAGATGAATGAACTTTTGACTCCCTGAATCAACCTCAATGTATGAATCCTCCTTCAGGGTTCATATCTCAGTGATACTCCATCTCCCCTTGCTCCCCCCCACTTTTTTTTTTTTTTTTTTTTTTCTTTTTGAAGACAAAGAACTATAAATGCTCTACAAGGCCCATCAGTGTCTTAACTTGTGCTGCACACTGAGATAACCTGGGAAGATTTTTATTTTATTTTTAAAATTATCATACAATAAAAATAACTTTTTTCCTTTGGTGTACAATTCAATTAATTTTAACACTATGTATAGATTTCATTTAATCCCCCCAACTGCAATTAGGATAATAATAATCCAATCATCCAAAAAAATCCTTTTACAGTCACATTTTCTCCCCATCCATAACCCCTGATGACCATTGATCTCTTTTCTGTCACTGTATTTTTGTCTCTTTGAGAATGTAAAAATATATGGAGTCATAGTATGCAGTGTTTGAGACTGGCTTCTTTTACTCAGCATGTTACTGAATAACAGATCTGTTGTGGGAGGAGTCCCAGATGCTATTACTGGAACAATGGCCCCCACCCCTTCCCCAGGATCCTTCTGTTCTAGGTCCTTTGCCCTTAAAAATTATGGCTTTCAATGGCAGAGCAAAGGAAAGGAACTATTTATTCAAAAGTTATACAAGTTTTGAATGGTGGCTAAATATCGCTGTTAAAATCTCAAAATCCCTTAAAACACCCACCAACACACACAGTCCTCTTCCCCACTTTGCCCAGTTAGGTCAGTCAGGGGTACCGTCCTTCAGAAGAAAAAGAACAGAAGTCAGGGGTTCGGCGAGGCAGGCCTCTCGCAGTTCCCAGCCCCATCAGCAGTCTTTGTGATCCCCAGCTCTTAATCCAAATCCACGTGGCACCTTCTCATGGCCCGCTAGCAAGGGTCCTTTCTCCCCTTTCCTTCACTCATGGTCTTCACATTGTTCCCCAGAGTCTATGTCTCGTTCTCTCTCACAGGCCCTGTCTCCCCTTCCCAGTTACACCCTGCTTCCCGAGCCGCATGGTCAAAAAGCCTCTAGTACGGCTGCCGCGCCTGGGTTTTAAACCCCTGCGCGAATCCTCCCCGCAACCCCATCTCCACCTCCTTTGGCAGCCGTTGTAGCAGGAATGAGGGGGCGCTGCTTCCCAGTTCCCTCCAGGGTTAAAGTTATGCAAACCTTCCTGGTTAGCCTTGTTGATATGCAAAATAACCATCTTTGCATATGAAGTATGAAGCCGTCCTGTTATTGACATGCAAAATGATTCTCAATGGCCCTGCTCCTTGTCTCCCATCCCCTAAGGCAGCCCTTTGGGGGTGGGGGGAGAGGTGAGAATATTCTATATTTTCTTGGATGTCCCAGTTTCTGGACCCCATTACAAATCCCCTTTGGGGGGCCCCTGGTTGTGTCCTGTTACAAATCCCCCGTTTCAGACACCCCACTTTATAATCTCATAAAGGACAATGGGCGATGGTCTCATCTTCTTATAGCTGCTTCCTGCTGGACATGGCTGCCCTTAAAACCTGCTCTTGGGTCTGGGAGTCCCTAAAAGCGTGCAGAGGTGGCATAGAGGATGGCCTTCCTGTGCGGGGAAGGACCTTGCAGAGTCCAGGTCAGTTGGCTGTTACCAGGGAATGGCAGGCTCAATGTCCAAAAGCTGCCATTACTGGACAGTTGGCATCCTTGTCGTATTGTGGAAGTGACAGATTTGGCAAGAGGGTTAGAGGGCACAATTAAACCATAATAACTAAATGACAAAGGCAAGGACCAATTCTTCAATGTCCCACATTAAGAGAAGAACAGCTTATCTGGAGGAAGGAGTGCAAGGCGTGCTACCCCTGTCCCAAGCCCTTTTTATGCTATATTTAGCTAGGGCTGAGGGGAATAGTTAGGATTTCCCTATTTTCAGATTTCTGGGCCCTTTTTGTTCAAGCCATTAGGGCAGAAAAGGGGAAAATCACTTTTAAAGTGAAGCCCACAGACCACCCCAACCTTTCACCAACCCAATTACTTAGTTCAGCCGAGCCGTTGCATCTCAGAGGGTGACAATGAAGATGAGCTCCTTAAGTGAGGTCTACATTGCAACCTCAGGAAATGAGGTCATAGGTATACTCCCTATGAAAACAGAAGGAAGAACACACATGTTAATTCACACAGAAACCCACAAGCCAGTCTCTGTGCCTGTGAGACTATCTTTTGGGAAGACAGTCAGTTACAAGGCCTTTGCTGAAATGACATTTAACAGTGGCAATTTGACAGGCCCTTTGTGCCTATAAATTAAACATCTTTGCTGATATTACATACCCAGTTTCAAATTCCAAATGAACACACACTTTCAAGACAGTTAGCTACACTATTCCAATGTCCAATACTGAGCATTGCAATTTTCCTTGAACCATGACTTTTCTTCTTAAAATCACCCTCATTGTCATTAAAGAGACTAAAATTGAGTCCAGTTTTTTAAATTTTGCCTGTTCATTTGCATAAACAAACCAAGAGCAGCCATGGATCATCCATGATCTTTAGGTTCGCTTTGCTGGAACTCACACAGGGAAACTAGATTGACCTTTTAGTCTGTCCCTCAGGGCACAGAAGCTTAGCCTCACACCTGCCGTCTGGCTTCGCCTATACCAGTTGTTTCACTCAAGTCCTCGAAGCTTCCACTGTGCCTGTAGGTTCCTTTTAGCCATCTTTCAGGAAAGCAACCCTCATTCCTTCCCTGGAAAGACTGCCACAAACCACACAACCAACCAAGGTCCAGGCCTTTCCTTTTTTCGTGGGCTTTTGCTACCTTCGCAAGTCAATCGCAGTTCCTCAGGGCTGTCCGGTGACATGTGGAACCCAGACATGCCTCCCTCAGGCCTGACACTCCAGTCAAAATCTTGATGAACAAAACCACCTTTAATGGCTGGTCTTATTGATTTTATGCAAAGAAACCCTATGTTATCACTCAGTCCTTTAGTATGCCAAATTCTGGAGGGATCGGGTAGGGAGAAAAATATAAAGCTTGAAGGAAAATCCTTGTCCTTCTGATACTCACTAAGATTTCATTTCCATGCCTTATACTTTTGCTTGCTTAAATTCCTACATAGTGTGAAGTTTTAACCTTCCTTGGGAAACCTCAATTTCCTTTTCAGTGCAGATACAGAGCAAAATTCAAAACACAGAGTTTCAGAAGAACAATACACCAGGGCAGTCTCTTGCACCAGGGTGCCCACTGGTCTCCTGGCAGAGACATGCTCCTTTGCCTCAGGCTGAAATACTCAACAGCCCTGAATGGCCCTTCCTGGGTCCCAGGTGGCAAAGGCATTCTCCCCAATCAGTTACAGGCGACCTTTCCTAGGTCTTCAGTTACAGAGGATTTCCAGTTGGAAACAGGGCAAAATTCAGACCACATTCCCATAAAAATTAGAAAACAAGTGGTTGAGGTTTCCTTTCTTCCATGTTTAAAACTTTCACAACCTTCATACATATTTTCACCCATTCAGATTTGACCGCAATTCACTTTTAACCCCTGTTCCTTTCCACAATGGGAAGAGGGACTATACTTAAACTCAGTATCTGGCAGCTAAAAGTCCCTAGCTTTACAAACACATGTATAAAGTAAGAGAAACATTGTCACCCGGTATCAGGGTTCATTGTCTTTCTCTGGAAGAGAAATTTCAAACCTTCCTCCAGAGTGCAGGTCCAGCTTTCTCTTTCAGCATCAACCACTGCTGCAGGGCCTATGTCCCCCTTAGGTGGTGCCCGTTTTACCCGTGTGTGGTGAATCCAGAACTTAATTCCCATCAGCTTCGAGGAAGATGTGTTGTCAATAGGACATTGTAGGGACTAGTTCATTGTTCAGACAGCTGCTGTTCAGGGCCTTGAGTCTTCCAGGTTTTCAGTGAGACTCGGTCCCCTGGCTGGAGCAGGTGCGGGGGTTTGTCAGACGGGTATACAGACCTGCAATGAGCAAACTTGTGCAATATGGTTAGTGTTTGCCCTCAATGTTGTACATATTGCTTAATTCTTGTCTCATGCTCCAAATCTAGAGGGGGTGTTCCTAAAACAGATATTTGGTGGGGTTTCCCATAAACTGTTTCAAAAGGGCTTAATTTGAGTCCACTTCTGGGTGCTGCCCTGATTTGGAGCAAAGCAAGGGGGAGTGCCTGGTCCCATTTTAAATGTTTCCTGGCATATTTTTCCCAGGGTCTTCTTTATGGTATGATTCATTTTTTTAGTTTTTCCTGTGGATTGAGGTCTCCAAGATGCATGCAATTTCCATTGTATTTGCAATGCCTGTCCAACCTGCTGGGAGATCTCTGACGTGAATGAAGGTCTGTTGTCATTTTGAATGCTTTGGGGAAGTCAAAATCTAGGAATTATTCCTTTAAGTAACAGTTTTGCCACCTCAGTTGCCTTTTCAGTCCTAGTAGGGTATGCCTCTACCCATCCAGAAAAAGTATCCACAGAGACAACAAAAATCTGAAATTCCCCCTGGTTTTAGGCATTTGTGTGAAGTCCACCTGCCAGTCCTCAAATGGACACATCCCTTTATATTGTACTCCCTTCTCGATGGAGCCATACTCTGTCTTAGGATTGTTCTTGGCACATATATGACAGGCTTGGCTAATCCTCTGCACAGTCCTTTGCAGGTGAGGGCCTTTTAAATGAGGCCTAATGAAGTCCATTAAAGCATCCCTTTTATAGTGAGTCCTTTCAGGAAGATGTTTGAGGATGGGATACACTAGAACTTCAGGGAGTAAAATCATATCACGGGCATTGACTTTCCACACAGAATTGGGATCTGGGTTAGTTCCTCATCCTGTTCTGTGTAGTGAGGTGTAAACCCTGACAAGTCCAGATGATGGACCAGAGCACCTAGGCATGGCAGCTCTTTGACTGCCTGTCTTGCTGCTTTATCAGCAATTTGGTTTCCCTGATTTGTTTGGGAGATATTCCTCTGGTGTTCTGGGCAGTGCAATATTCCAACCTGATCCAGTACATTCACTGCTTCTAGCAATTGTAAATTTTCCTCCACATACTTAACATCCTTATTCCCCGAGGTTAAGAGTCCTCTCTCTCTCTCCATATTGTTCCATGAGCATGGATGACCATGAAGACATATCTGGAGCCTGTTAGCTTTCTTTCCCTGGGACAGTATAAAGGCTCTTGTGAGGGCTATTAGTTCAGCCTTTTGTGCTGAGGTTCATGGTGCAAGGGCTTGGGCTTCTATTACCTTGTCTGTGGTGACTACTGCATATCCAATTCATCACTGGCTATTGTCCATGAAGCTGGTCCCATCTGTATACAGCTCCCATTCTGGTGCTGCCAGGGGCTGGTCCAGCAGATCAGTTCAGTTCCAGATTCTGCTGGAATAAACTTGGTCAATAATTTCCAAGCACTGATGCTCCAGGGCTGAGTCTCCCTTCATTCCTGGGAGTAGGGTAGCTGGGTTCAGGGCTGTGGTGGTCTGCAGGGCAACATTTGGGTTGTCTAGCAGAATGGCCTGGTATTTCTCCATACACTCTGCTATCAGCCAATGTCCTCTTCCCTGTTCTAATAGAGTCAGAACCCGATGCAGTACCAATACCTTAGTGGGCTCTCCCGAAGTAAACCTCGGCTTCCTGTAGGATGCCGCAGGTAGCTGCTACTTCTCAGAGGCACAGTGGCCATCCTTTTGTCGTGTGATCCAACTTCCCTGAGAGAGAGGCTATGGGTCTGGGTATATTTCCCAGAGTCTGGGTTAGCACCCCCAGCCCAATCCCCTGCCTTTCATGAACATACAATTTGAAAGACTTCTGTGAGTCATAAAGTCCTAGTGCAGGAGCCAAAACGAGCTTTTCCTTCAGAGTATCAAATGCTACCTAACAATCCCCTGTCCACTCGAGGGGCCCAGAGTCCAATCCTTTTGAGTGGTTTTGCCATGAGTCCAAAGTTTGGAATCCAAATACAACAAAATCCTGTAATTCCTAAGAACCCATGAAGCTGCCTTTGATTTTCTGGGATTTTTATGTAGCAGTGGCTTGCTTTCGATCTGCCATCAAACTCCTGGTATCCTGTTTTAGTTGAAATCCCAGATACACCACTTCCTATTTGCAAATTTTGGCCTTATGAGGTGACACTTTATATCCCGTTTTTGCCAATTGATTTAGGACTGTGATGGTGTTGTGCAAACAGTCCTCATAGTTGCTGCTGGCGATTAATAGGTCACCCATATATTGCAAAAGAACTCCCGATCTCAATTGAACATCCCTTAATTCTTTTGTCAGCACTTCTCCGAATATGGTTGGGGAGTTCTTAAATCCTTGTGGCAACACAATCTGGCAGTATTGGAGCGTGGCTTTAGTCTCTGGGTTCTGCCATTCAAAGGCAGTTCTTGAGACTGCTCATCTATTGGGATTCAGAAAAAGCCATCCTTCAAGTTCAGGACTGAAAACCATTTGCTATCCCTGGCACCATAGTCAACAAGGTGTAAGGGTTAGGCACAGTAGGGTGAATGTCCTGAACAATGTCATTTATGGCCCTGAGATCCTGTACAACTCGATAGTCATTAGAGTGTGGCTTTTTGACTGGCAAAAGGGGAGTGTGGTAGGATGACTGGCATGGCCAAATTAATCTGGATTTTAAAAACTTTTGCAACACTGGCTGGATCCCCTCTAACGCTTCCTTCTTGAGGGGATACTGCTTCTTTTGTGGCACCTGCACCCCTTCTATTAGATTTATCTTTATGGGTTGCACATTAACTGCTTTAACTGGAGTTCCATCACCCCCAAAAGTTTGATCAACCTATTCACAGATCTCAGGTGGGAAGGGTTCACTTCTGGGGCCTTCTGCACAGGTCAGGAAGACCAAGGAAGCCAGAGGGCATTTTCCAGCAGGACATCTACACGCAACTGCTGTCTCTTGGAGGAAAGTTTATCTGTGCATGCAGTTTACAAAGCAAATCTTGGACCAACAATGGAATGGGACAATCTGGCATGTAGAGATGTGTAAACTTTTGATCCCCAAGCTGGCATTCCAGAGGTTGCAGGAATGTTTGTTTTTGTAGCTGGCCAGTCACTCCAGTAACTGTTACGTCATTTGAACTTTTCCCAGTTAATTTTGTGTTCAACACTGAGTACATAGCTCCTGTATCTACAAGGAAATCAATTGGCTTGTTCCTCACAGTCACCTGTACCTGGGGCTCCCGTGGGGAAATGGTGACACAGGTCGGGAGATGTCCAGCGGAGCCCCTGGGCCTCTTCATTCATCATCAACCTCCTTTTTCCGTTTTAACATCGCTCTGCCTGGATTCTCACTCCTTTTTTCCTTTTTGCAATTCAAGCACTCATTCCTCCAATGACCCTCCTTGCAATAGGCACATTGATTGATGCCTATTGGCCATTTCCTCTTCTCTTTAGGGTGCCTCTTGCAACAGGCACAATAGCGGGCACTTAATGAGTCTCTTTTATCTGCCTTAGAGTACTGCCTCTTCTTTTGGTCTCCCTGGGCTGTTTCTAAAAACACCATGGCCCTTTTTGCCTTCCCAGTTTCCCAGCCATTGTAGACTTTAAGCGGTATGTCCACCAGCTGGGAGGGGCTCATGCCCAGTACCCCATCTACACACTAGAGTTTGCTTCTGATATCTGGGGCACTCTGCTCAATAAAAGTCATATTAATCATTCTCACATTTTCTGGTGCCTCTGGGTCAGCATCAGTGTATTTCCTATAAGCCTGATAGATCCTCTCTAAAAATTCAGAAGGATCCTCATCCAGCTTCTGCTGAAGAGTCTGTATCAAATTCAGGCTCCTCTGCTTGGGTGCTCCTTTTCTAAGCCCTTCCAATATGCACCTTCTGTAATGTTTCATAGAGGCTGGGCCCCCACTATTATTCGGGTTGCAGTTAGGTTCCACCTGAGGAATTGCCCTGGCGGGGTCCTCCTGGTGGAGGCGCTGGGCCTCTTGTTCAGCCCTACTTAGAACCAGCCGTCTCTCATCTGTAGTTAGCAAAATACCCAGGAGAACCTGTACATCTGCCCATTTGGGTGGTGAGTGGCAAAAAGGACGCAATGAGATCTGCCATTTTCTGAGGATCATCCCTATAGAGGAGGTTGGAACTCCTCCAATTCAGTAAGTCTGAAGTGGAGAAGGGAGTATGGACCCAATAGTAGCCAGCGGGCTGGCCTTCTTCATTTACTCCACCTGTAGGATATTGCTTCAAAGAGCATTGGCTTGCTACAACTTTGGAGGCCCCCTGGTTATAGGAGGTGCCCTGACGAGTTCGGGGTGGTGAGGGTGAGACACATTTCTCTGCAGCTGGAGGTGGAGCAGTTGGCTTTGCAGTCTCCACTTCAGAGGTAGCTCCCAGAGGAGGTAGTACTAAGGAGGCCCCTTCCACCTGTAGAGTGGGTGGAGCTATGGAGGCCCCTGATACCGGCAAAGGAGGCAGTGTCATGGAGGCCTCTACCACCTGTGGAGGAGGTGGTGCTGTAGAGACCCCACCCACCTGCAGAGGGAGTGGTACCGTGGTGACCCCCCTCCCACCTGCAAGGGTGGCAGCACCATGGTGGCCCCTACTACCTGTAGAGGGGGTATTGTAGAGACCCCTCCCACCTTCAAAGGAGGCACCACGGTGGACCCCACCACCTGTGGAGGGGGCAGTGAGGTGGGGACACCCCCCACCTGCTGAGAGGGTGGTGCCACAGCAGTCTTCACCACCTGAGGGGATGGTGGGTCCATAGAGACTCCTCCTGCCTGGGAGGCTCTGTCCCCTGGGTTGAGAGCATTAATGAGGTTCATCTCCTCTTCATCCCTCTCTTGCTGTGGTCTGCTATCAGGGAGAGGTTTTGAAACCACCTTTTTTTCTGCACCATCACAGATTCTTTGTCTCTGACAGAATGCTATTATACAGCAATGTAAACACGTTAAGAGAGTGGAGTTCCTCCCAGGTTTCCCACTGTCTGCAATACTGTTTCAGTTGCTTAATGATGCAGTAATTCAGGGAACCATTCACAGGCCACCTTTTCTCACCACTCAAAACATACATAGGCCAAACTGTGTTACAATAATACATCAATGTCTGCTTAGACAGGGGATCCTGTTATAAGTTATATAAATGTCTAATCACTATGTCGTACACCTGAAACTAATATAATGTTGAATGTCATCTGTAATTGAAAAATAATAATGGGCATTGGCTTAGGTAAATAAATATAATTCACAAGTCTATTTTAATTAATTGCTTTAATTTGCTAAATTATTACTACATTGATGGACATTTGGGTTGTTTTCTGTTGCATGCTGTTACAAATATTTCAGGGGTTAGCATACTTCCATAAATATCTGCACACATGTCTGACCTTAGTCTTAGCCATGGAAAGTTGGGGAAGTCTAGGACAAGGTTACTAGTTTATACCCCAACAAGAATGGCCTCTTTTGCTACATTATCGATAACACTGTATATGAGCATCCTTTAAAAATTTTTTTTTAATTTATTTATTTTTATTTTTTAAAGAATTTATTTATTTATTTTTAGAGAGACAGGAAGGAAGGGAGAAAGAAAGAGAAGTATCAATGCATGAGAGATACATCGACCCCCAACGAGGGACCTGCCCTGCAACCCAGGCATGTGTCCTGACTGGGAATCAAACTGTAATCATTTAGTTTGTGGGATGATGCCCAACCCACAGAGCCATGCCAGTCAGGACTTTTTTAAAAAAGATTTCATTTATTCATTTTTAGAGAGAGGGGGAGGGATGGAGAAAGAGAGGGAGAGATGAGCATCCTTTTAAGTTTTGATCACCTGATCATCAAAAATTATATCTTATTTGTCCTTGTAATTTTTGATATTGAATATGTTTCCACATGTTTATTTGTCACTTGTTTTTCTTTTGTGACCTGCTTGTTCTTGCCCATTTTTCTATTAGGATGATCAGCTTATTTTATTTACTTCTTTGTAACAGTTATTTGTGTACTAAATATATTATTTTTCAGTCTGAAAAAAATATTGTGTTTGTGAGATTCATCCGTGTTGTTATGTGTATCAGTAGATCGTTTATCCTTGATGCCATAGTATTCATTGGATGAATATATGATTTAATTATTCATTCTCTTTTGACAAACACTTGGGTTGTCTCCAGTTTCAGGTAGCAATGAACTTTCTAATTCATGTCTTTTTGTTCACACATATAAACATATATATTGGATATATACCTAGGAGTATAATTTTGGATCAAAAAGTAATGCATATATTCAGATTTAATACAAATACTTTTTGCAAAGTGGTTGTATTAATTTACACCACCATGGGCACATGGTTGTGCCTGAGCATTTTTATTTTGTTTTGTTTTTCTTTTTTCTTCTGGACCTCAGGGACACCAAACGGATTAGCTATTATCCTTGGTTTATGATGCATTCTGGTGCAGGCAAATCTCCTCTCTGGTGGTGAACAATCTGGTTATCATTAATATATATATATATTTATTTATTTATTTGATCAATCCCTCTGTATGTAACTGATCTTCCATTGTTGTTGCTACTCTTTCCCTAGTACCAGTCCTTTTCACTACATTAATGTTCTAACAGCCTGCACTAGACAGTCCTCCTATGCCTGCACCTCCCACTCTGCTTGGGCTCTGACTTTTCACCTTGGGGCTGTCATGGCTCCCCCCTTCAAGAACACACACACACACACACACACACACACACACACACACAGTATTCAAGTTTGATTTAGCTTTACAAAATATGTTTAGGACTGTAAGTTCTTACTTTATTTTAATCCGTTTTTCTTGGCTACTTTACCCTTTTAATTTATAACCTTGATAGCTTCTTCTTCTTTGTAATTAGATTTATATATTGTTACTTTCAGAGAACATAGTGTTGACTTTTTAAAAAAAAATTCTTATTTTATATTTTTTCATTAATTTATTCTTATTTCATTTTCTTATTTTTCAAACTTTCTTTTATGCTTCATTTTTGGTTTCTTAAGATGGTCACTTCAAACAAGAAAAATAAAGTACCTAGGAATAAACTTAACCAAGGAGGCAAAAGACCTGTACTCAAAAAACTACATAGCATTGAAGAAAGAAATTATGGAAGACACAAATAGATGGAAGCATATACCATGTTCATGGATTGGAAGAATTAATATCATCAAAATGTCCATACTACCCAAAGCAATTTATAGATTCAATGCAATCCCTATTAAAATACCAATGATGTATTTCACAGATATAAAAGAAACATTTCAAAAATTTATATGGAACCATAAATGACCCTGAGTAGCTGCAGCAACTTTGAGAAAGAATAACAAAGTAGGAGGGATCACAATACTTGACATCAAACTATACTACAAAGCCACTGTAATCAAAACAGTCTGGTACTGGCATAAGAACTGACACATAGATAAATGGAACAGAATAGAGAGCCCAGAAATAAGCTCATGTCTCCATGGTCAATTAATATTCAACAAAGGAGGTAGAAGCATAAAATGGAGTAAAACTAACCTCTTCAATAAATGCTGGTGGAAGATATGAACAGCTACATGCAAAAAAATGAAAATTGACCACCACTTTACACCATACAAAAAAATAAACTCAAGATGGATAAAAGACAACAATAAGTCATGAGACCATAAAAGTCCTAGAGGAGAACATAGGCAGGAAACTCTCAGATATTCCATGTAGCAATATTTTCACCAACATATCCCCTAGACCAACGGACATAAAGGAAAAAAATAAACAAATGGGACTTCATCAAAATAAGAAGCTTCTGCTTGGCTAAAGAAAACATCAGTAAAATGAAAAGGGAACCAACTGTATGGGAAAATATATTTGCTAATGATACCTCAGACAAGGGTTTGATCTCCAAAATATATAAAGAACTCACATGACTCCACTCCAGGAAGACAAACAATCCAATTAAAAAGTGGGCAAAGAACCTGAACAGACACTTCTCCAAGGAGGACACATACAGGGCCCAGAGACATATGAAAGGATGCTCCGCATCACTAGCCATCGGAAAAATGCGAACTATAAGCGGAACCTAACCAACAAAACACAGATGCAAGGAAAATAAGACCAGCAACATTGAAAGAAAAAAGAAACCAACAGAGATAAGAGGGAAGGAGGGAGTGATGGGCGGGGTGGGGGGGGGAGGAGGAGAAGGGGCAAGTCAAGGAACATACAGCAAGGACTCATGGACAAAGCCAAAGTGGGGAATGATTGAGGAAGGGAGAGGAGGGAGGGAGCAGGGGAAAGTGGTGGTGGGAAGGCGGAGATGAATGTATTTGAAAAAATAAATTAATTAATTTTAAAAAATCCCACAGTGAGATACCATGTCACACCAGTCAGAATGGCCATCATAAAGAAATCAACAAACTACAAGTGCTGGTGAGGCTGTGGACAAAAGGGAATTGTAAGTACACTGTTGATGGGGAAGATGCAGACTGGTGCAGCCACTGTGGAAAACAGTTTGGAATTTCCTCAAAAGGCTAAAAATTGAACTGCCTTTTGACCCTGTGATTTCACTGCTGGGATTATACCCTAAGAATTCTGAAACACGAATTCAAAAGAATCTATGAACCCTAATGTTCATAGCAGCACAATTTACAATAGCCAAGTGCTAGAAGCAACCTAAGTGCCCATCAATAAATGAGTGGATCAAAAAAGTATGGTACATTTACACAATAGAATACTATGAAGCAGAAAGAAAGAAAGAACTACTACACTTCACAACATTCGGTTCCATGGATGGAACTGGAGAGCATTTTGCAAAGCGAAATAAGCCAGGGGGTGAAAGATAAATAGCATATGATTTCACCTATAGGTGGGACCTAATCAACAAAACAAACAAGCCAGAAAAACAATAACCAGCAACATTGAAAAAAAGAAACAAACCAACAGTAACCAGCGGGAAGGAGGGAGAGGGGTAACGCGGAAAAGAAGGGGAAGGGTCAAGTCAAGGAACATGTATAAAGGACCCATGGACAAAGCCAAAATAGGGAAGGATTGAGAGAGGGAGGTGGGGGTGGGTGGGGCAGGGGAAAGTGGGAGTGAGAAAATGGAAACAAATGTAAAAGAAAAAAGAAAAAGAAAAAAATTTAAATAAAATAAAATTTATTTAAATAGAACAAAAGAAAAGATAAAGACTATTTTCAAAAAAAAGATGACTTTGGAGATTTCTCTTTTTCTAATTAAATGTTTAAGGGTATAAATTTCCCTTGAAATACTGTTTTTGATGCCCCCCCTTACAAGTTTTGATAGGTAGTACTTTCATTTTTATCCAGTTCTAGATATTCTTCATTTTCTGTATACCAGTAATGTCTTTTTCTTAACCTATCTTAGACCAATCCAATTTGGCCATTTGAAATTTGGAATAAAGGCACTTCATTTCAGCATTTCTTATAATGTGGGTCTTCTGATAAATTTCCTCAACTTCCATTTGTCTGGAAAAGTCTTTATTTCTCCTTAAGATATAAAAGATAAATTTGCTGGATATAGTATTCTTGGCTGTGATTTCTTTTTTTCAATATTTTGAATATTTGATTCCACTCTCTCCTAGCTTGCAGGGTTTATGCTGAAAAATCTCATGATAATCTATCAGTCACCATCTTCTTTTCCCTGGCTGCTTTGGGAATTTTTTGTCATTTTTTGACAGCTTTATTATAATGTGCCTTGCAGAAAGCCTTTATGGATTGAGATAATTAGGAGTTCTGTTAGCTTCTTGGATTCGAGGGTCCAATTCTTTTCATAACTTTGTTCTTGTTGATTATTTGTCTGACTAGTTTCTTTGTTCCTTTCTCCTTCTGTTATACCAATTATTTTTTATTTTATTTTTCAATTAAAGTATACATTCAGGCTTCTGGTCAAAATGGCAGCATCAGTAAAGGGAGCACAGCTCCCTTCCTTGCACAACCACATCAAAATTACACCTAAAATATAGAACAGCCATCAAAACAGTAAGAAATTAATTGAATGTCTGACAACTATAGAATTAAAGAAACCATATCCATCCAGACTGGTAGGAGGGCCAGAGATATGGAATGGGCAGGTCCCACATCCAGGTGTGGAGGAAAAGTATTCAGGTGGGATATCTTTGGAGCCAGGAGTCACAGTCCCACAACAGGCCCTCTGGCCCAGTTCCAGTGCTGGGCAGATAAATCCTCCTAACTTCTACTTGCAAAAACCAGTGGGGACCGAGTTGGTGGAGGGAATTTCTGGAGTCCCAAGTAGTTTCTCTTAAAAAACCCACATGTGGACTTACTCAGAATCACTCTATATGAGCTCCAGCACCAGCGCAGCTGCTTGAAAGGCACCAGTGGCATATAGGGAGAAACTGATGTGTCTGGCATCAAAGCAAGCACTGGAGGACCGTTTTCTCCCACACAGAAAAATGGGCAGAAACCACTGTCTTTTTTCTGAACTCTTCCCCCACAGAGACACAGAGCTGGCCAGCAGGTGACATAGCTGAGTCTCCATCAACCTCACTAACATTGTGGAGTTCCCCACAGACTTCATACAACCCAACTTATAGGCCCACCCAAACTGCTTTTCAATGTGAATGGTTGGTCTTGGTTCATGCATCACAACTTCCTAAATCCTCTCAAACAAGCAACAGCCAGCCTAAGTGAGCTCCCAGCCCTCTGTACCTGTTGTTAAGTGTCTCCAGGCATGGCATTAGCAGCAGCCAGCCTAGATTCACAGCTTGGCTTTGCCTGGGAATCTCTAAGCCCAGCATAAGTAGCATCTATCTCAGATTGCTTTATAGCTCAGGCAAGGTGGCCCCTGGCAAAACATAGGTGGTGGCTGAGCTTGGCTTACACCACCCAAGAAAGCCCAGGGCAATTGCACCAAGTGGACAGCTACAGACCATGTCTGAGTACCACCACCCTGCCCTCACACAAATGATCTTACATGGAGGGCAGAGATTGGTGGTCAGTGGTCACAGCTAATCCCTGCAGCTGACTAACCTGGGCAAATCCTTACCGTTAACCTAGCAACAGCTATCAAGACTCCACTACAAGAAGAGAGTGTATTCAGCCCACACAAGGAGCACAGCTCAAGTACCCAGCTTGGGTGATAGGGCTGTGCTACTGGACCGTACAGGACACCTGCTACATTGGGCCATGCTACCAACACAGGGAGTTATAGCAGCTCTATCTAATACATAGAAACAAACACAGGAAGACTGCCAAAATGAGGAGACAAAGAAACGTAGCCCAAACTAAGGAACAGATAAAAACTCTCCAAAAAGAGCTAAAGGAAATGGAGATAAGCAATCTATCAGATGCGGAGTTTAAAACGCTGGTTATAAGGGCACTTGACGAACTTAATGAGGACCCCAACAGCATAAAAAAGATCCAGTCAGAAACAAAGGATACACTAATTGAAATAAAGAACAATTTACAGGGAAACAACAGTAGAGTGGATGATGCTGAGAATCACATCAGTGATTTGGAACATAAGGAAGCAAAAAACAACCAACAAGAACAAGAAGAAAAAGAATCCAAAAAAATGAGGATAGTATAAACAGCCTCTGGAACAACTTCAAGAGGTCCAACATTCACATTATAAGGGTGCCAGAAGGAGAAGAGAAGGAGGAAGAAACTGGAAATCTATTTGAAAAAATAATGAAAGAAAACTTCCCTAATTTGGTGAAGGAAATAGACATGCAAGTCCAGGAAGAACAGAGAGTCCCAAACAAGATGAACCCAAAGAAGCCCACACCAAGACATATCATAATTAAAATTCTAAAAGTTAAAGGTAAAAGAGAATCTTAAAAGTATCAAGAGAAAAGCAGTTAGTTACCTACAGGGGAATTCCCATAAGACTGTCAGATGATTTCTCAAAAGCCGGCTAGAAGGGATTGGCAAGAAATATTCAAAATCATGAAAAGCAGAGATTTACAGCCAAGGTTGCTTTACCCAGCAAAGCTATCATTTAGAATTGAAGGGACAATAAAGAGCTTCCCAGACAAGAAAAAACTAAAGGAGTTCATCATCACCAAACCATTATTATATGAAATATTAAAGGGACTTATTTAAGAAAGAGAAGACCAAAATGATGAACAATGAAATAGCAAAAAAAATCCATATCTATCAATAATTGAATCTAAAAAACAAACTAAACAAACAAGAAGAACAGAGATAGAATCTTGGATAAAGGGAGTGTTTTGATGTTTCCCAAATGGGAAGGAGTTTGGGGGAGTAGGTGAAGAGGTAAGGGGATTAAGAACTACAAATAGGTAGTTACAGAATAGCCATGGTGATGTAAAGTACAGTAGAGGAAAAGGTACAACCAAAGAACCTATGGGTGACCCATGGACATGAGCAATGTTGTGGGGATTGCCTGAGGGAGTGGGAGATGCTGGGTGCAGCAGGACAAAGAGGGAAAATTGGGACAACTATAATAGCATAATCAATAAAATATAATTTTAAAAAGTATATATTCAATATTATTTGTATTAGTATTTTTAAAGCATAGTGGTTAGACAATCATACAATTTATGAAGGACCCCAACAGCATAAAAAATACTAACTAATATTTTGTAATATTGGAAGGGAATACTAATGTGTTCCCTTCCAATATTTCCAGTACCCATCTGACACCTTGCATAGTTATAAGAATAGTGACTATTTTCCCTATGCTATACTTTACATTCTCATGATTGTTTTGTAACTACCAATTTGTACCTTATGACCTCTTCACCTTTTTCACCCAGTCCCCCAACACCACCCCACTCTGGCAACCATCTGTCTGTTCTCTGTGTCTATGAATCTGTTTCAGTTTGTTTGTTTGTTTATTTTGTTATTTAGATTCCACATGTAAGTGAAATCTTATGGTATTTGTCTTTCTCTGACTGACTGACTTCACTTAGTAAAATATCTTCTAGGCCCATCCATGCTGTTGCAAATGGTAAGATTTCAATCTTTTTATGGCCTAGAAAAATTCCATTGTGTGTATGTACAACAACTATTTTATCCACTTGACTAAGGATGGACATTTGGATGTCTTCCATATCTTGGCTATTGTAAATAACACTGCAGTGAATACACAAGTGCATTTATTCTTTTGAATTAGTGTTTTGGGTTTCTTTGGATATGTTGCCATTGAAATAGCTGGGTTATTATTAGCCAGTACCATTTTTAATAATTTGTAGACCTTCCATACTATTTTCCATAGTGGCTAGACAAATCTGCATTCCCCTCAACAGTGCTTAAGGGCTCTCTTTTCTCCACATCCTTGTGAACACTTGTTGTTTGTTGATTTGTTGATGATAGCCATTCTGACAGGTGTGAGGTTGTATTTCATTGTGTTTAATTTTAACTTCTCTGATGTTTAGTGACATTGAGCATCTTTTCATACGTCTATTAGCCATCTGTGTGTCCTCTTCAGAGAAATGTCTATTGAGGTCTCTGCCCACTTTTTAATTAAATTGTTTTTTGTATTGAGTTGTATGAGTTCTTTATACATTTTGGATATTAACCCTTTATGAATATGTTCTCCCATTTAGTGGGTTGGCTTTTTGTTTTGTTGGTTGTTTTCTTTGTTGTACAAAAAAATTTAATTTCATATAGTCCCATTTGTTTGTTTTTCTTTTGTTCCCTTGCCTGAGGAAATGTATCAGAAAAAATATACCTAAGAGAAATGTTCAATATTTTACTGCCTATGTTTTCTTCTAAGAGTTTCATGTTTTTGAGTCTTACATTTAAATCTTTAATCCATTTTGAGTTTATTCTTGTATGTGATCTATGAAGGTGGTCTAGTTTCACTTTTTTTTTTGCATGTATGTGTCCAATTTTCCCAAAAATTAATGAATAAACTGTCCTTACCCCCATTGTATACTCTTGCCTCTTTTGTCAAATATTAATTGACCATGTAGGTGTGGGTTTATTTCTGGGCTCTTTATTCTGTTCCATTGATCTATATGTCTGCTTTTATGCTAGCACTATGCTGTTTTGGTTACTATGGTCTTGTAATATGGCATGTGTATCCTCAATATTTCATATTGGGAGGCACATGACGTCAATTGATCCTATACCTGTGATTGGTAACTCATCATTTGGTTAAGGTGATATTTGTCAGGTTTCCTTCACCGTAAAATTACTATTTTTCTCTTAGTAACCAATAAATACTTTTTTAGCTCTACTAGTTTGAATGAGTTTCTGCCCATTTTAAATTATTTTTGTATCAGTTAACTAAAATGCTTATTCAAACAGGCTTAAGGAAGAGGGTAATTTATAATTGCAACTAAGTGAAGACACTCATTCAGATTGACTTAAGGGGGAGAGGGACTCACAGTCCAAGAGTAGTTCTGACTTCAGGTTCAGCTGGATCCAGGGGCTTGGTGTTATCAGGAACTTGTCTTATTCAATAATATTTATATAAAGAGAAACTAGATTCTGGGCAGCAAGAAGCAATGTATATCTGCTACATTGATTCAGACAATTTCAAGAGGAAGTAGGAAGTACAAAAAGAGATCCACTCACAGTCTGAAGTTCCCTTTGAAAACATTACCCAAATGGTTTATGTGGTAGAGCAACCCAGGGCCTGGATTATCAGGATATTTTGTTCCCTGGCCACACTGATTGGTTCAGGGATGGGCATGAGACCTAAACTGGGCTGATGAAAGACAGCCCCATAATTTTCTAGAGCTATTGGCAAAAGAGGCACTCTGGCTACTGAGTTTGTGAAATACCAGCCTAGAACTGCAAATGGTGATTTTTGTCTACCATATGAAGAGTCTGACTGAGAATGAAATCAACACAGAAAAAAACAGAGCCAGGAGATACAGAAAGGTTGACTCCTCCTGGCTTTTTTCAATACTGGATCCAGCAGTGCTTGAAGCTAACACTCCCTTGAGAATGTCTTTTATAAAAGCCAATAAATTCACCTTTCCTGCATCGCCAATGTGGAAACAAAACATTGAAGATTTCTTCTTAGGAAAGGAAAAATGCACAACTAGAAGAATTCTGCTCTTAGGAATGGAATCATTTTTTAATTAAAGGGAAATTATTTTATTCAAGTGTTGTGGTATAAACCTATTTTAGGTATGTAGTCATGAAAACAATATATGGACAAGCATTTCAACAAATAGTTTTGACAATATTATTATTATTATTATTATTATTCCTCACCTGAGGACATTTTATCATTGCTTTTTAGAGAGAGAGAGTAAGAGAGATAGAGAAACATCAATGTGAGAGAGAAGCATCAATTGGTTGCTTCCAGTATGCACCCAGACAGGGGACCAAACACACAACATAGGTATGTGCCCTAATTGGGAATCAATCCCTTCATTTAAGGGATGGCACTCCAACCAATTGAGCCACACTGGCCAGGGGCAGTTTTGACAATATTATTAATAAAGTAGGAGTGGACACCTAAAGAAAGATTATATCTGTTCTCCATGGAAACAGATTTCTCCATTATCTTTTTCTGCTATTCAATATAAAGAATAAAAATTATCTTTCTGTGCTGCTTTATTATGGAGCTTATTTTTAAAGTCATATTTTTGAGGTATAATTTATGTACCACAAGATGCACTCATCTTAACTGTACAGTGTAATGGTCTTTAACAAACCTACGCACCCATGTAACTACCACCACACTCATGATATGGAACATTTTTATCACCCCCTCAAAAAAAAATGCCCCCATGGCCTTTTACAGTCAATTCCCTTTTCATGGCCCAGACAACCACTCATCTGCTCACCACAGATTAACTTACTGTTTTACAATTTCTGTAAGTGAAATCACACAGTATGTATCCTTTTGTGTCTAGCTTGTTTTGATAGTCTATTTTATTTTTTATGGAGTGTATTTATGTTTACATGTGTATCATAGTTTATATGTCATATTTTAGACAACTGTGGAAAATAATAAAACAAGTAGGATACAACAATAGTCCATATATTTCACTTATTGTTAGGTATTTCAGATATAGTTGAAGTTGAAATGAACAGAGTTTTTCATATAGCTTTTCTCATTTCTGAAAAAGCATAAACAACCTCAGAATAACTTTTCAGTATTGAACTGTCTCTTACAACTCATTGTGTCCCTTTGGAGAGGTTAAGTTTCTAAAGCTCACCCAAGAAGGAGCCTTGTTTGTACTTTGACACCAGCTTGAATCTTTTTTCACATCCCGATGTCCTTTCCTGAGAAAGATCAGTCCCTTTGTGTCTTACAGGGCTCACTTAACCAGCTCATCCCAGGCTGGAACGAAAAGAACCACTGAAATGTTATGTCCTGCAGGTGTAGAAAAAGTGTTGAAAAGCCTGTTACACCAGATGTCCCCTCAGCTCAAAGGGTAGAGAATCTGTTTCCATAGGGTCCAAGTCTCCTGCCACTTGATCATAGATTCCTTTTGGGTCCTCATATCTGTCCTCAGGCCAGCGGAGGTCACAGGAGCCCTGACAAACAAAGCGGGAGTTAGACCTGTAAAGAGATGCCCTGTGAGTCGTCATTGCAGCTCTGGGGTGCACATGCTCACACTCAACTTCCCAGAGAAAAAGAGTTTTAATGTCAAATTATGGGGTAAATTCCAACATATAAAAAGAAGAAAGTGATTATAATGAACTCTTATCATGAACCTCTATGTACCCATCACTTAGCTTCTATAATACCAACTCTTGATCAATCTTGACTTATCTATATCTTTATATTCTCATCTCCTATCCTTACTAACTGGATTATTTTTAAGCAAGCCCAAGATACCTCATGATTTCCTGTCAGAAAAAGAATTTAATTGTCAGATATACGAAACTTCTAAAAGCCCATATCAGCTGTGGGAGTTGTGGAATGTGAGTCATGATTCTGTTAGTCCTATGAATTGCCAAAACACTTCCTTATCAAAATAGAAAGGAAAAAAGTCCATGCAGGGTGGTCCTTACTGGGGATGTGTTTTGCCCTAACATTGGGAGAAAACGGTTGTTTTGGCTCGGCAAATTTTACAGCAGATTTCCCATGGACCAAATATGGCCTGCAGCCTCTTTTTGTACTATTCAAAACATGAGAATGGTTTTAGTGTTTTCCAATTGCTAGGAAAATATCAAAAGGAGAATAACATTTGCGATATGTGAAATTCAAATTTCAGTGTCAAAAAAAAGTTTTATCGGAACTTAGCCACGCTCATCTGTCCATGTAGTGTCTATGGCTGCTTTTGCACTACAATGGTAAAGTTCAGTAATTTTGAGGGCAGTATATCCTGCAAATCCCAAAATATCTACTATCTGGTCCTTTACAGAAAAAGTGTGTCTGTACTTTAGAGGGCATATGTGATTCAGCACCATGGACAACATTTTATGCTCCTTGTGTCCACCCTGGTAGGGAGAACAGCTCCACCTGGGACAATGTTACAGATGGAAATCTTTGGCCCAGAAGTGCCAGGATTAGCCAAGGCTACACCAAAAGTCAGATGTTCTGCCCCACCTCCCTTACTGTGGGGCAGTGGGGGTTAGTTGATGATCAAAGTACCTGTCTGTTGTTTTTCCTCTCCTGCTACCATGTTCACTTCTCTTTGTGCTCCCTGTCCCTCTCCCACTCTCAACCCAGGGGACTGAGTGGGGCTGGCCCCTACTCCCTGATGCCATGAGTGGGCACTGACCCAGGCCTGTCCAATTAGCATATTCTATCCCCTGCCCCAGCAGTTCAGTGATGAGTATGTGACCCAAGATAGATCAGTAAGTGTCAGCACTGGGGCTTTGGAACTATTGCAAAAGAGGCATTCTCCTTCTTTGAAGGTTTCCAACTAATAGGACACAAACCTGAATTTTCTGGGTACATCTTTAAGGAGGAAATTCTTGATCCAGTTTTGTGGGCCTGAAGACAATTCTACACCTTGACTTTTTAATTGAATGAGCCAAAACATTTTCTCTCTGTAGCAGAGATGACTAACTATCCAACAAAATGCATACCTTTTTTCTCCCACAGTAATCTAACTGTAGTGAGGCATGTAGCTGCCAAGGTAGACTACATTTCTTAGCCTCTTTTGCAGTTGGATGTGGCCATGTGACCATGTTCTCACCAGGGAAATAAGGAGAGTGCGTAATTTCTGGGCCTGAACCATAAAGCAGGATTGTGCCTCCACTACTCTCTTTTAACCTCTTTCATTGGTTGAAACCCCAGTGAAATGACCCATCCATGCAAACCTGGACAATGTGCTAGGGGACAGCAGAAGACCTGTAATGGAAAGAACTTGTATTCTGTAACAACCACCTGCATCAGAGCCACTCACCTCTGAATACTATGAAAAAAAAAATAGACTGTCTTCTTTCGGTCACTGGTTTGTGGCCAGGCCTGTTTGTTGTAGCAGCTAGCTTACCCTAACTAATATAAGCAGTAGGATGTGGGTTTCTTGCACTAGCCAGGAAAGACTTCTGCAGATACAAATCTCCTCACCAACTGTACTTCATCATAGAGGGGTCCCCAGGTTCCAGACGGGGTGTACAGTCTTTCCACCTCGTCATATAGGTGCCCAGGAAAGACCCTATTCTCCTCTTCAAGACCTGTGAAACCTGGGGTTGGAGTGAAAAAAAGGGATGATCAGGGTACCCAGTCCAGATATCAGGGGTCCCTATGAGTTGGGGAGTTCTGATGTGGTCACAACTCACCTCTGGGACGAGATACCTCCTCCAGTGTTGGTGGCAGCCGGGGGCTGAAATCCTTCATGGAGTGATAATACGGCTCCACATCTGTGGTGCTAACCTGTGAACACCCCCGCCCCCCCAAAACAGGTAAAGTCTCTTTCATCCTTTGGCTCCCTGGAAAGGTCAATGATTAACCTAAAGCTAATACAATTTTAGTCACTGTCAGTTCCTTGTCAGTGAGCCTGTCTAGAGTACCCCTACTCACCGTGGAGCTTCGATTGTCTGGGTCTCCAGTCCACTGGCTCTCTTCATAGTCATTCTTGATTCGGTCCTCCTCTGAGCTTTCAGAATGGAGGTATAGAGAGCAGCTGGGTGTTGACCCTCAGATTCCTGTGACCCCCCAACCTCCTCCCTCAGAGCCTTTCTTACTGACAAATATACCCACTTACCCTGCCTCTGTCTTCTCTGAGATGCCTGAGGGAAGTGGGAAAAAAAGGGGTCAGAGACTCCCCCAAACCCATCTGGCTCTAGGAGACCTTCAATATGCAGTAGCCCCAGGGATCCCTGTCACCCTTGGACCTCAATCCCAGCAGGGCAAGGCTCCTCACCCTCAGCAAGACGTCTCAGTCTCCGCTGCCAGAGGAATCCCCCAACACAGGAGGCATTAGAAAGCAGCAGAAGACCCCCAACAGCAAATAGCACGGGCATCAGGGGCAGCTCTGAGGAGCCTGAGGATGGAAGGTACACCCCTCAGTGAACTCAAAACAATTGGCTCCAGGCCCATATCAGGCTTCTCTGAGAAAGTCTATCCCTGACCAGGCAAAGCCCCTCTTCACAAGTCAGGAAAGCAAATGAACAGGGGATTTTATGTCCACTTCTTGCTACCTCAGGGCAGGTGGGCTCCTTTCTCAAGTCAAGCCACTAATAGAAGGTCCTACCTTTGCCTGAGACCCGTGTAGGAACTTGGGCAGGAGTTTCAGCTCCCCAGCCGGGTATTCCAGACCTGTGATTTGGCCTTTTCCAATGTCCCCAGCCTTGCCCATCAACCATAGACCCTGGTATTAGACCCTCCAGCCACACAAACTAACCACGCTGTTTCCAGAATCACTGAGGCAAACCTACATCCCTAAGCCTTGAAATAGTTAAGTGTCTGTCCTAGAATGTCCTTTCTTCTTAACTTTCATTCACCCTTCTAACTCCATCTCAGATGACTTCCTCTTTGCACAAACTTATACCCAGACAATGTCAGATTCCTCTGCTATATTTCTGAGAATGAGACTAAGTCCCTCTAAGTAGACATCTGTTGAGCATTCATTCCTACTACTAACTAACTCATTTTCTTATTAACTAACTAATACTACTAACAGCACTCATTTTCCTTTGATGAAATAGCCACTTCCCTGCTCTCAGTCTGAATGGCTCTGCAGGACTCATGGAGGACACATGGGCCCAGCCTGGCCAAGAACAGCATCTGTTCATTGTGATTGGTTTAGAGACCAGCGTTTGCCCCAAGGTGGACTTTTGCTTGAACATTTAGGACACTCCTCTGCAGATTGCGAAGAAGTGGAATGAAAGCTGGAGGTGCATGTGAGACTTCTTTGTACCTTTGATGAAAGAACCTGAGAAGGAAGCCATTACAGATGAAGGCAAAGTTGAGAGAAGGTGATAGATTGTTGGTGAGATTTTTAAGTACCTGAATCCAGCCATACTTGGAATTTTTAATTTCATGAGCCAAGTAATTCCTTTTATTGCCATACACAGCCCAATTTCTGTCATTTCCAAACTTCTTGGGCTCTAAAGGGGATTGTTTGCAAAGCAGTCATAATTTTCTCCCTGTATCCATACTCTCTTCCACATAGACTTGGAGTTGAGCCATGTCACTTGCCTTAGCCACAGAGACGATAGCAAATGTGACAGAATCAGAAGCATGAAAGATGCTTATAAATCAGAACTTGCCCTCTGTTGCTGCTCTGGGGACTTCTGTGACCACCTCTACATGAACAAGCCAAGGAGAGACATGTGGCCCCATTATCTTCATTCTCTCAACCAAGAGCCATATTATCAGACATGTGAAGAGGAGGCCATCCTGGACCAATCAGTCCCAGCTGAGCTGCCAACTGACTGTAGCCCAGACCAGAACTGTTCAGCCATTCATAGAGTCATGAGATATAATGTTTGTTGCTGTAAGTGCCAATGTTTAAGATTGTTTGTTACACAGCATAAGGCAACTGACATAAGCTCTGCATGGGGCATGAAATCAGCTAATTCTTTCAGAATTAAACTGTATTAGAAAGAGAGAAAATTTATCATATCCAGGCAAGAGGAGGAACTAAGGAAATGGGTTAGGGCCTATAGAACAGCGCTAAGTCTTAAGGGACTATGTCCATGGAGCATGGAGGCATGGTTAGAGACCAGGAAGCTCTAGTCTCAGGGGAGAGAGGGATTTTCAGGGAAGTGAGGACTTGCCTGAAGGCTGCTCTGTGGGCAGCTGGTAGTCAGGTCCTTCAGAAGGCTGGTCTAGACCTGGGGGGGGGGGGGGGGGCAGTGAATAAAGAAATTGTGAATTACCACCAAAAATCTGGGATAAGCCTTAAATATTTCTCAGTCTCCTATCAAGTTTTGCATCCCATTTTGAGACTCATGAAAACTGGTTTGTGGTTTCTTAGAAATATTTCAAGAAGAACTGAAAATTGCTGATAAGAATGACAATACTGTTAATACCCATTCTAATGTTTATAATAATAATTAGTTGTTGATGAGTGCTTTATGGTGTGCAAGTTTCTTTTAACCTGAGTTGTCAATTTTTCAGATTAACTAAAAAAGTGCTTGCTCTCAGATCCATTAATAGAGGTAAACGTTCTAGAGCAAGGGAGGTTAGTGTAATATTTTATGCTTTAGTTCTTAAAGGGAAGGCTGACAAGGGTGGGTGGGTGGAGAAGGGAGTATTGTTGAGATGAGGAAGTGTCCTTACTTCTGTGAGTAAAAGGCTGCTCTGTTAGAAAAGGAAAGACAGAAAGGGGGTGCTTTCATGGGGCAAAGTTAATGAAGGTGAGAGGGGGCATTTCTTAAAAATTAGTTATCTACAAAGCACTTACTTTGTACAGAGCCCAGTCCTGAACACTTTAGATATATTAATTCATTTAATCCTCACAACTGTCTGAGATAGACCTTACTTTCAGAAAAATAAGAAAAACCTTATTTTTAGAAACTGTGGCTCAAAGAGGTTTAACTGAGGCTCAGAGAGGTAAAGCAACTTGTCTATAAGATCTCATAACTAGGATTCAGCAGAGCTGGAACCCAGCTTGTCTGAACAAGGCTCTATGTGATTAGCCACTGCACTACTGACCGGCCTGTCTGAAGCAAAGTATTATCATTAGTCATATGCAAAGAACTTGTCCATTTCATCAGAATTGCTAAATGTATTGGTCTAAATTTGTTCGTAATATTTCCTTATTATCCCCTTAACGTAATGCCCCCTCTTTCATTCCTGATATTGGTTAACTTGTGTCTTCTCTCTTTTTTGCCTTGAATAACTTTGTAAATGTTATTCGTCTTTTAAAAAAGGCCGTTTTTGGTTTCCTTAATTTTTCTCTATTGTTTTTCTGTTTTGGATTTCACCAATTTCTGTCCTTAGCTTTATTTATTTCCTTCCTTCTGTTTACTTTGTGTTTAATTTGCTCTTCTTTTTTCTAGTTTCTTAACATGGAAACTTACAGCATCAGTTTGAGGTCTTTTTAAGAAAAAAACCTAAGCCCTGACTAGTGTGGCTCAGTTGGTTGGGTGTCATTCTGCAAAGTGAAATGTTGCTTGTTCGATTCTGGTCAGGGCACATGACTGGGTTGTGGATTTGGTCCCCGGTTGGGGCACGTATAAGAGGCAACTGATAGGTGTTTCTCTCTTACATCATTGTTTCTTTCCCTCTCTCTCCCCCTCCTTTCCCCTCTCTCTAGAATAAATAAAATCTTATTTAAAAAAATCTAATGTTGGCATTTAACACTATAAATTTTCTGCCAAGCACTGCTTTAGCTGCACCCCATAATTTTCATGTTTTAATTTTCATTCAATTCAAACTCTTTTTTAATTTCCCTGTATCATTAATTGCATTCAGACGCTATATTTCAGTGAATAAAACCTAGTCTTTGGAGATCATCTGCTGGGTTTCAGTCTCATCTCTACCTCCTTCCAGCTGTGTGACCTTTGACAATATGCTCAGTCTCTCTGGGCCTCAGTTTCTTCATCTGTAAAAGGAGAATAATAGTACTGGCTTCATTATACCATCCTTTAAGTCCTCTGAGAAACTCTGCAACCTGCCCACCTGGGGTGGTGATAGAGATCTGGGATCCTTTGTCAGCTAGTCCACTGTCCCCCAAGGCATTGCTGGCCAGCAGCCAGACCCTGTATCGTGTAGAAGGCTGCAGCCCAGTCAGTGTGAAGGTGGTAGCCTCGGATGGTAGGACATCCATGTAGAGGAATCCTGGAGTCTCCAGAGCCTCATACCTGCATGAAAGGGAGGTCAGTCACTCAAGGTGGTGCCCCAACCCTGTTGGCTGCCACCCTTTCCTGCCTTAACAGGGACCCACCTGATTTGGAATTTCTGTGGCAAGCCCCCATCAAAGCCAGGCTTCCACTCCAACCCCACTGAGTATGGGGTCATGCTCACGACCTTTAATCCAGATGGAGGATCAGGGCGGCCTTTAAGGAAAATGATGAGGAAAGTAGTAAGAGGATACAAAAGGATTCTGGCAGGTTCCTTTCAGATTCTTCCTAAGAATGATTTTAAATATGTCAATTCTCATTATTCATGATGGTTATGTTTTATAAAGTTATTGTGAACATTGAATTAGCAAATACCAAACCATTGCTTCTAGGGGAAATGCAGGGTTAGGTTCCTAATCCTCTAGGAACCTAAACCACCACTACAAGATCTTGTTTGATGTGCTTTTCTGTTGAAAGACACCTTATTTAATATATCTTGTTGATTCATTAACACTGAAGTCAATGCCGACAGCTCTAAGCCATGCCTGAACAAAGCTTTTCCAACAGAGGCATTTTCTTCATATGGCACATCACAGCTTTCTTGCACTTAGGAACACCAGACAGCACTTCAGCACTATGCTTGGAGGCCATTTTAAATAACAAAACCACAGACAAAGAGCACAAAAATATATATGGCACCAAATAGACTTCAAAAAGGACACTTATTTCCATATGAGAGCTGAAACAAGAAGGAAAAATGTGGCTTTCTCCCTGGGCTGACAGTATGTTCATTGGGTGACTCACGCTGCTTACCCATTCTGTACATGTGCCTGAATGACTAGATCGTCAACTGTATTTTATATATATTCACTCTTGATGTGGATATTTGTGCTTATCTCACATCCGTTCCCTTCATTTCTTCTGGTTACAGAAACCCCGAGTAGCCGTTAGAAAAACATTTGCCCACATCCTCAGGCCGCATGCTTCTGATAGAAGTGACTCTGCTCTTCCCCTGACCACATGATTGATTCAGGGCTGGGAGCCAATAAATCTTAATTCTAGCACTTTCATACCACTGTTAGGAGGAGATAAAATTCAGTTTCCCCCAGGAAGTAGAACAGCCCACCACGAGAAGCCTTAGAATAAAGCCAACACACAAAAAAGCAGACCTGATAGATGGAGAGTTCTGATGACAGCTGAACACAGATCCGGTGACTCCTGAAATCTACTTTTAAATTACCTGAGCCATTAAGTTCCCCCCTTTCTTTCTTTTCTTTGTTGTGGGTTCCCCTGCAGGTCCAGTCTTCATTAGAATTTTCAAGTCAAGCAAAAACTCCATTCTTATTCATAAACACTTCTAAGATTTCAGGAACACTGTCAGTATGGGGCCAGCTAGAGACTCGGGGCTTAAACCACGGAGCACCCTCCTAAAACCCTCACAGTCCCCTTCCACCATACTTATGCTGACAAGCTGAATGTTGGTGTGGTCTGAGCCAAGGGCATTGGTGGCTGTGCAGGTGAAGAGGGCATAATCCTGGGCTGCAGAAACATTGGCAATTGTCAGGAGACTGCTATGGATTCCACCCTGGTGGTATGTGTGCTCTGTGTATCTGGAAAAGAGGTGTGGCAGGATTCAGGGAGGGTGACTGGGGCTGGGGGAACAGAGTTGGAGCTGGAGTGCTATCTGGCTGGGCCTGGGCTCACCTGGGATCCTGGAGATCCAGAGGGACCCCATTTTTAGTCCAAGTGAAGACAATGTTGGGGACACCTCGGGCACGACAGTGGAGTGTGGCAGAACTGCTGCTGTCTCCAGCTGCAGCCACCTTAGTTAGCGGAGTGGGGTGTTCTACCTGGGGAGCAACTATAAGGGGTTGGAGGTCAACATCGGGTATTTGGAAGGACTTGAGAGTTGCAGGTTTAGTTACAAGTCAGGGGTATGTGTGTTACTTACATCTGACGACAAGACGGACCAGCCCTCGGGCTGGAGGTGCCACCCCATTGTCCACGATGCACTGGTAAGCACCTGCCTGAGCCAGCTTGGCCTGGTGAATCCGAAGACGCCCTGTGGGTCCCTTTGCCAGCTTCTCCATGTCATCCAGACTTCTGTCTTCTTCTTCTTCTCCCTGGATGCCCAAGACTCAGGGAGATGGCCCCCAGTCTTGCCCCAGTTCCATTATCCCCCAAACTGGGTCCCTTCTGTAGCCTCATTCTCCTAGCCACAATCACACTTTACAGAGCTAGCAAAAAAAAAAAAAAATCCCTCTGTCATCCACCCATCCATCAATCCATCCATTTATCCAACCATTCATTCACGAAGCCATTTATCGACATATCTGTTCATCTATTTAACCATCCACCTAGTAATCTACTTATCTACTCATTCATCTACCTCTCTTTTGATCCATTCCTTCATTCACCCATTTATTTATCCAACCATTTGTCTTCCTTATATCTATTCATCTATTTGCCCTTTCATTTCTCCACCCATCTGCCCTATCTATTCACTCATACACACATCACTCTCAAGCACGTGCATCTGTTCTTTGATTCATCCATCTTTCCATCTCTCCATCCATTCATCCACCGTCCTTCCATAGATATCTTTACACTGATGGAACATCTATTCATCCACCTACTTTCTAATCTATCTAACCATTTCTCTCACTCAATCATCCATTTATCTATCCATGTTTCTATTTATCTATTCATTCACTTGTCCATTTGTTTATCTATTATTCCACCTACTCATTCATCTATCTACTTGTTCATCCACCCATTTACCCATCACTCTACATATCTATCCACCTGCCCACTCACTCACATGGTTATCTATCCACTCACCCATCCATTCATCTGCCATTCAACAGTTAGTTCTTGGGGAATGCCCTGACAAGTATACAGTTATACAGGGTCATATAGATATGACTCTTCTTCCCAAGGAGTTAACAGGTAAGAAACCACATTGCCCAGCCCCATCTCCATTTACCAAAGGTTGGATCCTCACCAGTCTCTCCCAGCTGAACATTCCCGGAAGGATGGGCTTGGCATCAACAGTACAGACTATGTCTACAGAACCACCAATATTCACCTCAGTGGGGTCCTGGAGAGCTCGGATGGTGGGAGCATCTGGAGGAGGAGACAGTGGGTTGGGAAGGCACTTGGACCAGACAGGCCATGGTGGGAGAGGATCCCAGGTGGGTAAGTTATCTTAGAGGTTATGGGTATGCAAGTCTGCCCTTTATGTAGAACATGTGGAGCACTTGGGGTAGTTCTCAGGGTTAGAGAAGTTGTCCCCATCCTCTACTCTGCCTCTGCGGGGACAAGAGTACATCAGGTGGACTTTGAGAATTGCATGGAGGTGGGACTTCCACAATGGGCTTGATGGGAGTACCTCCCATGTACGTGGATCCCCTGTCTGGGTGGATTCTACATAGGAGCCCTCCAGTGGGCAGTAGAGCCCAAGTGGTCACGGTTTCATTACAGCTGGGGCTCCCAGAGTGAGAGGCTCCCAGGATGGGTGACTATCCCTGGGTGGGCAGGGCTTCCATAATAAGGAAACTTCAGTGGGCAAGGTTCCTGGGTGGACGTGGTTTCCATGATGTACGGGGCTCCCAGAGACGCCTAGTTTCCTAGGGTGATGAGGGGCTCACAGTGTACATCCAGCCGCACTAGAGCTTCAGCAGTGCCCTCCGAGTTCTGGCAGTGCAGCTGATAGAGGCCATCATCAGCGCGGGTCACATTCCATAGCTGCAGAGCTCCACCGGATAGGATGCGATGTCGGGGGCCGCCAGCTGGGGGAGGGAGAGGTGAGAAACTTGCCAGGCCTCCCCTTCCGAAGACCTGCACCCCTTTCCATGTCCTTCCCTGCACCTGGGCTGAGGCGGTAGCCACGGAACGTCCAGTTGAAGGCCTCCGGGGCCGGGTTGGCGGACACAGACACGGGCAGCAATGCTTCGCCCTGCTCCACTGCAGTCACCACAAGAACCTGCTCCCCCAAGAACTCTGGAGGGTCTGCAAAGGGGGCACCAACGGGAGTCAAGATTGTTGTTAAGGTTGGGGATCAGGAAGAATGAGATCAGGTCCAGGTATGCAGGGTGAAAGTCGGGATTGCAACTAGATTCAAAGTTGTGGACAAGGTAACAATTAAGTAAAGAATTGAGCTCGGGAGGTTAAGTTCAGGGTAGTGGTTAGGATCCAGTTTAGGAAAAGAGTGGAGGCTAGAGTCAGGTTAAACAAAGATGGAGAGAGTTCAGAATGGGAGTCCTGATCAGGGGTTAGGATAAAGGACAAAGGGGTTTGGGCAAGACAGAAGTTGGTGCAGGCTGGGTCAGGATAAAGTTTAGGTAAGTTTTAAGGTTTAGGATGGAGGCCAAGGACAATGCCAAGGTGAAGACCCGAGTGATACAGGATCAGGAGGGAATCAAGTGGGGCTCCAGGTCTGCGCACATACACAGCACGTTGAGTCGGTAGAAGGCGCTCACGGTTTCCCGTAGTTCGGTGCTGTGGGCACGACAGGTCACACGGTGGCCGTGGTCCCCGGAAGATATTCTTAGAAGGACACTCCTGGCGGCGGCAGAGCCTTTGAATGGAGCATTCCGGGGCCGTGAGGCTATCCCTTCCAGCCTGTGGACGGTGTGTGGGGGGTGGGGGGATCATGTCAGGGTTGGTGCCGGGGTGGGAGCAGAGCCAGAGGTGGGCTGGAAACTGGGCAGGGCAGGGGGCCGGGCGGGCGAGGGTAAGGGGGCGTGGCCGGAACAAGGGACGGGCAGCGCCGCTCGCACTCTCACTTCTCCCCTTCTTTGTCCCAGGACAAGTTGATTGGAGGGTTGCTGCTAACGCTGACGCACGTCAAGTTTAAAGCATCCCCAGGGCGCAGCGCTGAGGCGTTGGCCAGGATCGTCAAGTTAGTTGGGGGAACTTCGAGAACATGCCGGAGGAGCGAGGTTCAGAGGTGAAGAGGAGCCCCGCGCCTTGACCCCAGGCCCGGCCCAGCGCGAGTGCTGGTTCTGCGGCATCCACTGTACCACCCACCGGCTCTGGCTCAGTTACCCACCGCGGCCAAGCCCTCCCACGCAACCGCGTCATTCCAGCCCTCACACTGCACCACAAGCTGCTTGGACGCGCTGAGCTGGCCCGCCTTGCAGGTGAACTTGGCCTGGTTGTCCGACGGACCCGTGACTAGCACGAGCTCACGGGAGAAGGTGCTTCCCGACTTCTCCAGATTTCCCAGCTGCACCCTCCGTGGCTCCTGCGGCAGCCGCGGTTCAGTCACCGTGCGTGAGTCCTGAGGGTCGAGACTGACTAAAAGACTGCGGGTAGCCCTGCCTTCCCCGCATTGCGTTGAGAGCCACTAGCCCAAGATAATAGACTTTGTGTAATGAGGAAAAGGCGCTCCCTTCCGCGGGCACCTTGCTAGGGCAGAGGAAGAGATTGTATTTGATCATTCCCACCCCAGAATCTCCCGCCTAACCTGGACCCCCTCAACCCTGCTGTTTTACTGTCGGATCCCTCCTCCAGTTCCACGCCTCACCTCTGTTCTGCAGAGGTCTGCGATTGTGGGTGCCCTCTGCTGACCCTCAGGTCCATTTCTCAAAATCCATTCCAGCTACATGTACCAAATACCAAACTCCAGGAAATTCCCCTGGAATTCCCAAGCCTTTCCCAGAATTACTTTGTTTCTTCCTATACTTAGTTCTTTTTATTAAAATTTCCACTTTCCCCAAAGATTTCAGTTGACCATTCTCTTAATTCAATTGTCTTTTCACAGATTTCTGAATCCTTTCCCAGGATTCTCTCATTAGTCTTTTACTAGAATCCTTTGTGATGCCCAAAGTCTTGGCATTTCCCCAGAATTCCAACCAAGTACATGTATTTCCATTTTATCTCTATATTTCCTACTTTTTTCCCCCAGAATTTCCACTAGCTCCCTAACTTCCCAAGATCTTTCTAGGATTCTGTCAGAATTTCTTTTAATTTTACCAGAATTTCATATACTTACCCCTAAATCCTAAGAAGTCAATTTAATACTAATTAATGTATTTTCAATGCTTTGTGGAATTACTAGTCTTTCCACAAATGCCTAGTCTTTGTCCATCATTGTCTTTGTTCCTGGAATTCTCAGTCTTTCCCTAAAATTTCTACAATTTCACTTGAATTCTGAAATTTCATCAGAATTTCCTTTGATGAAATTAATTGCCTTTTCTCTAGAATTCCCAATTCTGATCCAGAATCCCTTCACCTAAGCTAGGATTCTCACTGGTTTCCCAGGATTTTCCTAGGATTCCATTTAATTCTTACAGCATTTGTGTCTTTTCTAATTCCCTGCCAAAACTTGAAATCCTTAGTATTTTTATTTTTAATTCAGGTTTTTCCAAGATTTCCCAAGACTCTGGAGTTGAGACAGGGCTTCATCCTTTCCCCACATTCCCAGCCACCTCACAGCCCTTCCTTGGCACTGACCTTGTACCAGGTGAGGGAGGGGTCTGGGTTGCCTCCAATGGCCAAACACACCAGCCTCACCCGGGTCCCAGCCCGGAGGGGCTGCCCCTCTGGGGGTCCCTCAATCCACAGTTTCTGGGCAGGGTCTGTGGGGAGAAACAGGAAGAGTGGCTTTCCTCTCTGGGTTGAGGACTGAGGGTGGGGTTATTAAGGAAGGGGATAGCCCTGACTGGTGTGGTTCAATGGATTAAGCAATGGCCTGTGAACCAAATGGTCTCCAGTTCTATTTCTAGTCAAGGCAGATGCCTGGGTTGCATGCAGGCCAGGTCCCCATTAGTGGGTGTGCAAAAGGCAACCACCCACTGATGTTTTTCTTCCTCTCTCCCTCCTTTTTTGTCTGTCTAAAAAACAAAAAAACAAAACAAACAAAAACACCCACAGGGGATGCCCCTTGGGGTGAGGATGGGGGCTCACATTTCACGTTCAGGATGAGTGACTTTTTGAAGGTCTCTTTGGTGAAGGCCTCACTGAAGGCCTCACAGGTGAGAGTCAGACCATTGTCTTCCCGTCGCACCAGGAACGTCAGGTTGGACATGGAGATGTGGCCACCATGAAGGCCCTGGCAGGGAAGAGCTTCAGACTGCGGACTAGGGCACCCTCATCCAGGGACCAGAGGCCTGAGTCCACTTCATACCCCAGCAGGGACATGTGAAGCCTTTCTGCCCCCTCCTCTGTCAGACCCAGGAGGTCCAGGCTCCCAGTCCATGCTCCCCAAGAACCAAGGCATTCTCTCTCAGATCCAAGAGCCATGCCCTCAGCTCCCTCCTCCCTCAGACCCAGGAGTCTGACCCCTGCCTCACATCCATGACAGTCTCCTCTGTGGGCAGCAGCTGTCGCCAGCCTAGCCACCATCGCAGCAGGACCCGTGGGCGACTGGACTTGGTGATGCAGGAGAGCGTCACATTCTTGTTCTCAGACTGGGATGCAGATCCCAGGATAGTAATGGCACTGGGGGGAACTGAGGGATGATGGGCAGAGGAGAGACACTAAGCTGGGCTGGATGCCTCACACACCAGCCCAGACAGAGAGAGAACTGGGGACAGATGATGAGGCCTTTCACAATAGACAGGCATTATTTGGGGGCACAGACAGATGGTTCTCTGATGCATGGACAGAGAAATGGGCAGCTGGCACCAGGACTCACAGGTAACCTGTAGTGTGACCCCACGTTCCTGGATGCCTTTAGATACGCTGTTGTGGGCCTCACAGATGAGTCTTGCCCCATGGTCTTCTGGACGCACGATCATCACTAGCACACTTCTGGCCACTGCCTCCACGTGCTCCGTGCCCCACGCTGTGGGCATGGGCTGGCCATTCTGGAGAGAGGAACAGGCCTGGGCCATCTCAGGCCAGCTCTTGGCCCCCACCCTTCTCCCCACCCTCATGCATGCTTCTGTCTTCACCTTCAGCCACTGCAGTGTGGCTGGTGGATTTCCTCCTCGGGCCGTGCACAGCAGCTCCAAGCTCTGCCCGGCCCGCACGTGGCCCTCATCCAGGCCTGGCCACTCAATCACAGGGGGTCCTGGGGGAACTGGAAAGCAGCAGTCCCTCAGTGGGCCTGGGGAGCCCATCCATTCTTTCCAGGCTCTATAGTCTGCCTCTGAAGCCTCATGTTTCTCTTTGAGAGCCAGAACCATTTAAAATCCCTGTGCTCCCCCAGGACCCCCAATTCCTGTTCCCTGTCCCCAGTGCCCACAGCTCACTCAGCTCCCCACTTACACAGAACATTCATGGTGACTGAGACCTTGATAGGGGTGTCCAAAGCTGGGCTGGACCCCTCACAGACCAGTAACTGCCCATTATCCGAGCTCTGGGGTGTCACTCTGGGTGGGAAGTTGGGTTCTAGAGTCAGAGTCATCATCAGAAATTTGGGGAATTAGGGTGAAGAAGTCCCCACACCTCGTCTAAGTCTCCATGCTGATTTCCTCTAGGATCCGGAGTTCCATGGAAGGGATTTGGGGGATCAGGAATGAGAGCTGCTGTCCCAGAGCCCCATCCATGGCCCAAATTCTCATACTCTGGAACTGGGGTTCCCATGAAGAAGTTTTGGAGTGTCAGGGTGAAGACAGTGTCAGAGTGAAGTCAGGGACACTGATATTCATACCTAACCCAAGTTTTATGCTTGAATCCCTGGGACATGGGGTTTTCATGAAGAAATTTGGGGGTCAGGCTGATGTTAGGGCACCCTCACCCTCATACCTTGCCGTGGCCTCTGTGCTGAAGAGTTTCTCTTGGGACCCCTCATTCACATTAGTGGTGATGTCAGAAACCATCTGTCCGCCTTGGGGTGACAAAAGTGCAGAAGGGATGCCAGGTTCTCCCCAAGGTAAACCCTGGGGATCACGGCCTAGAAGTCCTCAGGCTGGATATACTGCCCCCTCTCTCCTGGTTCTGGAGGAAAAGCACTAGCTCCATTCCCTCCACACATTCAGGCTTCCCTGAATCCCAGAGTACTCAGGACTGGTTCTTGGGCTTCTCCCCTCCCCTCCCATCCTTGCTGGATATATCACCCACACCCCTTACTCAGCTTCTCATTTTCGTACCAACGATGACACCGCATCTCTGTCTGGAGCCTCAGCCCCGAGTCCCAGACCGGCACTCCTGTGATCTCCTTGGTGCATTTCCCTGATGCCCCCTCCCATCCACCAGATCCCATGTTGGCCTCAGCATCTCCCCAAGCTTGTGTCCCCATCTCAGGAATGCCATTTTCTGAGGCTCCTAGGAGGGCACTGGGCAGGGATACCTCCCTCCCAACTGCAGGGGCCTCACACTGCCCCCAGCAACTCACACACACTCACTCTGAAGGAAGGCGATGTCAGGTGCTGGCTTTGCATCCCCAGACACACAGCTGACCACGTACTCCTGCCCAGCTACCCATGTGACTGTGCTCCCTGCCTCGGGCGTCATCTGAAGCATCTTGGGGGGCACTGGTGAGAAAGGGTCTGGAGTAAGCCATCACTACTGACAAGGACATGAGGGTTTGGGCTTTGAGTTTCATTGTTTATGAAATGAGTTCTGCACCCCGGATCTGAGGAAGGAGAGGCTTGGACTCCTGGGTCCTGGGGTAGGAGAGGACTAGAAGTCAAAACCCTTACCCAGAATGGAGAGGATCACTCTGGGGGACACGAGTTCCGGCCCTGTCTCTGAGCGGCTGACCTGGCACTCATACTCTGCATCGTCACTGAGGTCACATGCTTCAATATGCAGGTGGAACTCACCTGCAGATTGGACCCGAGGTCAGGGCCATGGTCAGCTTCTGCAGGTGGCTCAGGGTCTCAGGCTCTGACATCTTACCTCTAGTAGGGTCCCCTACTAGGTGGTACCGTGGGAAGCCAGGGATCCTAGGATCAGGGCCTAGGAGTAGTCCATCTTTGGCCCATTGCACTGCACTGCCAGGGGCACTGACCCCACACTGAAGCTCAGCAGCAGCTCCCTCCACCACCGTCGTATTTTCAGGCAAAGCCCAGAAGCCTCTGGAGTTTGAGGCAGGAATCTGCAATTGGGCCAGGCCTGGGGACACAGGAAAATCAGCAGGAGAGGGCAGAGGGTTTGTCTGGGGAACATGAGTGGGAAATGAGGGCTTCTTAACACTGGGTCCCAAGGCCAGGATACTCACCTGTGGTCAGCAGCCCCAGGAGGAGCAGGGGAGCCTGGACGGGGATCCTCAGGGCCATTCTGTGTCCTCCGCCTCTGGCTCCTGCAGTGCCCACTGCTTGTCTCCTGCGTCTGCCTGTGTCTTTCTCTGTGTCCTTCTCCCTAGGTCTCTGTCTCTTACTTTTCTCTTTGTCTCTTTTTTGCCATCTGTCTTCTTCTCTTTCTCTGATTTTCTCTCTTCCCATGAGTCTGTCTTTCCCTCTCTCTCTCCCTCTCTCTTTCCCCTTCTGTCTTTCTGTCTCTCCCCCTGCCCTAAGTCCCTTCCACCCTCACTCCTCCTGTCTATCCCTTTCTCCCCAAGGCACAAGCTCTTTTTCTCTGAGTTTCTCTCTTCCTCTCCATAAATCTCTATTCGTCTTTCTTTTCTCCTGCCACCCCCATCCCCCCTGCTTTCCTCTCACCACTCATAGCCCTTCAGAGTCCAACAGACCCCACGAGCCAAGGAGAGTGATGAAGCCAATGAGGTCAGTGGCAGAGTTGAATCTCATTCTGCGACCCCACCTGATCTTGTCCTCCCACTGCTACCTCCCCAGTCCCCTTCCAGAGTCTCCAGTTCCAGGCCTTTGTCCAACAGGCTCCGCCAGGCCCAGCTGGAGCATAAAATCCCCTGTCAGCACATACCAGGCATATTCCTTGGTGCCTCCCCAGCCTGTATGACCCCAAGGGCCTGGAAGGGAGGAAGAGAGAGCTGAGTCTGGCTTGGGGCTAGGACTCCCCAGCTCTTCTCTGCCCTGGTATACAAAACTTGGCAAGCCCTTTCCTGCCATGAGTAGGCATTACCCCCTAAATGATATCAGGGATGTCTGCTGGGGAGTGTGCAAGAATGTGTATGAGACTGGGAGACATTTTTGTGCATGTGTGTGTGAAGTGCATGTGAGTGAGCATGAGTGTAGAGAAGGTGAGAGTGAATTGTGATCTGTGATAGCATGTGCAGAGTATCTGAGTGTATAAGGTCAAAGTGTGCAGGGGATAGGGCAATCAGAGTGGGTGGGAATGAAAGATAAGGTCTAAGACCACCAGAACTAAGTGTGGGTATAATAGTGAGCCCAGCTAGGAACCCTTTGTCAAAGGCCTTGTGAGTTCTCGTTCATGTAGCTTCCCTCTGTCTCTCTCTGTCTATTCTGTGTCTGTCTCTGTCCCTTCCTCTATCCATCTTGATTTATCTTTTTATTTTTCTGCATCTTTTTGAGTCTCTCCTCTCTGTCTCAGTGTCTTCCTTCCTGTTTCTCTTCATTAGGTGGTTACATCTCAGTCAACCTTTAACTATGTTTCTCTCTCTCTCTCTCTCTCTCTCTCTCTTTCTCTCTTTACTTCTGCGTATCTCTGCTTTTCTGTTTTTTTGGTCTCTATTCTCATCTCTGTCTTCCTGCCCCATTCCATACTCTCTCACACACACCAGGAGCTCAATAAGTATTTGTTCTCAGTCACCATTTGACTACATCTCTTTCTTTTCGTTGTTTCTCCTGATGATTACATCTTTGAATTTCATAACCATATGCTGGTTGACCTGCCCTCCCCACCCCAGTATGCTCATACACACTCACATAGGATAAGCTTCTTCTGCCTGCTTATCTGAATTGAAACTGCTTGTTCTCCTCTGCCACAACACCCTATCTGTTCCTCCTCTAGGAACAAAATGAGGCATCTGGTCTGAGTCCCCACAGCTTCATCTCTGATGCTCCCTCTAGTCTTTCTTCCTTCCTCCCATTATTGACTCCTTGCACTCCTCCCACATTTTCTCTTCAGACTGCCCCCACGCCCCTCGGGGAATGGGCTGGATGCAGAGCTGGAGATTCTGTTACAGGGGCCCTCACCAGATGGTGTCCATGTGGGCCAGGATGTAGAGCTGTCAATTACTGGGACCTTTAATTAGCATAAACCTTCCACCTTCCACTTCAGCTGTTTTCCTTCTCTGGATGCTCCTGGGACTCCAGGCTCTCCATCTTTCCATACCTGTGGCCCCAGAGAGCCAGGAAAGGAAAGTGTTATCAGGTGTCCGGAAAAACAGCATTATTACCTGACTTCCCCCACAAGCCTCAGGAGTGCTGGCCCTAAGCTCATCTTATTTCAAAATCCAGGTATTGGATCCCCAAAAGAGAAAGCCAGGAGTCTAGGCCCACAGACCCAGACCCAGAAGTCTGGACCCACAAGGACCCACCCCTCTCAGACTCAGGAGTCCAGGCCTGCAGCCCCTTCAATACAAATTCCCAAAAATTCAGGTCTCCATTCAACCCTCCCAGTGACTGCCCCCTCGCCACCCCCCCACCCCCCCAGACTTAAGGCAGATGTTCACTGTCTGTTGATTTTCAAATCCCCCTCCTGGACCTGTGTGGGAGTCAGGTGAGAGATTGGTGCGTAAATCCACTGACTCTAAGACTTGAGACCAGATTTTCTGACCTTCTGTTATCCTCTCCCAGCTGCACGCTGCTGCAGGCAGAGGACCTAGTTGAGTCCTCAGCTCCTCGGAAATTCGGAGCTTCTCAGTCAACAGAGATCTGAACCCCCAGTCTTAGAATCCTGGAAGTCCAAGTCCCAGCCGCTTAGAGAGGAAATTAAGAATTTGCGCTCAGGAACAACAGGAAACCTGAGTGAGGACCACAGCAGGCTCAGGAATGCCAGACCCAGGGTCCCAAGCCCACCGTCGCCCCTCAGCCGGCTTGAGGTCCCGCCCACCTGCCGGGGCAGCTGCGCAGCGCACTCGCGGACCTGCAGCGTGGGAACGCCCCAGCTGGGCCGCAGGCAGCCGTCAGGACAAGCTGCAAGGTTCCCAGCCTCCCAGCCTGCCCCGCCCGGGCACCGCCGCCTCCCAGCTGTCGCCCGGCAACCACAACCAAGTGGGGCTGAGCCCTTACTGCGGGGTCTAGGGAAAGGAGGGGTTAGGGGTCTGAATTCCTGGATCTTAGAACTTGATATGGTTTGCAGCGGTAACTAGGGACGCAGACGGATATTTTGAGGGGTTTTGAGGAGGGGAGAGCAGAACACTCCTCTTCTCAGGGGTTCCAGCGGCGCCCCCACCCAGGCACCCCGGCGCCCTCTTCCTGACCCTCAGGCTCTGACGAGCCCCGGGCCCTGCCTCCCCCGGGCGCGGAAACTAGCAAGGCCCCAGGGGTTCCCATTTATAGCTAGGTTTCCATACAGCGCGGTCCCTCCAGGACTTGGGCTGAGCAAGTTTCTTCCACTCCTTCCTCATCAACCCCATGGCCCCGCAACCGCGGCAGGGTGCAGGTGTCCAACCCAGCCGAGATCCCTTCCTTCGACCCAGGTGTTCCGGCTCCCAGATCCCATTTGGACTGGGGCACCCGCCCAAGTGGAGAACCCCGCCCCGTTTTCCCCACGTTGGTTTGGGTCTCGACAGTAGGACTTTCTTAATGGAAGGGGGCGGGTCCCCGGGGGCGCGGGGCCCGCCGGGGCGGGACGAATGGGATCAGACCCTCCCTGAGCCTCTCAAGAGTCTCTGCGCGCGGACTTCGCCGGCTCTTCAGAGAGTCGGAGCCAGCGGCTGAGCAGACTTGGGAACTCCAGGCCAGGGACAGGAGGGGCCCTAGCCTGGGGTGAAGAGTCGGGCGCAAAGGGGGCTCCACGCCAGAGTGGTGGGAGGTGTACTTTCGAGGAAGCTGTTGGCAGGAAAGCCACTGCGAGGGCAACTCAGCTGGATCTTGGGGACACACACTCAGGATGCTGGTTCCCGCCCTCCTCGTCCTCTTCTTCTGCTTCAGAGGGCGTGCAGGTACTGCGAGGGGCGGGGAGGCGGTAAATATGGGAGAGGATTGTTTGCTAGTTGCTGCTTTACTGGGGTGAATGGGGCTGGGGACTCGGTCGGACCCCTGGGCCTGAAGGAGGAGAAGTCTGGGAGCCTGGGCTTCTGGGTCTGAGGGAAGCGGGGTTTGGGGACTGAAGTCCTGGGTCCAGAATGAAGGAGCTCTTGAATGTGCTAAGTTCAGCTCAGCTACCCCTCCCTTTCTCCTAGGCCTGTCGCCCCACTTCCTGCAACAACCGGAGGACCTGGTGGTACTGCTGGGGGATGAGGCCCAGCTGCCCTGTGCCCTGGGCACATATTCAGGGCTGGTTCAATGGACGAAGGATGGGCTGGCTCTAGGGGGTGAAAGGGACCTGCCAGGTGAGACTGTTCTCTCCATTCAGAGAGGGGCTGACTCTGGCTTCAGGAGATGCTGTGCTTCGGCTGTAACTGAAGCAACTGTTTGACATTTTCAGGTTTGGGAAATTAATGGGCTCAGGTAAACATTTGAGTGCCTTGAATTTTTAGTTTATACTTTGAGGGTGACCCATAGGGTTTGGAGATTTTTATTTTTATTGTAAAATATTACATAAATGCAGAAAAGCACATAAAACATAAATGGAAGATTTGTTGAATAACTGTAAAGTAGACACCGATGTAACCATTACCCACATCCAGAAGCCCTTCTTATCCCTTTCCCCTATCATTTCCATTCCCTCTTTAGCCCAGGGGTAACATCTAATCTGACTCTTATGGCAATTGTTTTCTGGCTTTTTTCCTGAACTTATCACCCCCAAGTTTCAAGAGACTCTGGGTTGGGAGAGGATTAGTGTCTCCTTGTCCCAACACCCACTTTTGGTGTGACTTAGAACTGCGGTGTGACTGCCTCTTCCTTGATTCCAGGGTGGTCCAGGTACTGGATATCAGGGAATGCAGCCAGTGGCCAGCACAACCTCCACATTAGGCCTGTGGAGCTAGAGGATCAAGCATCATATGAATGTCAGGCGACACAGGCAGGCCTCCGCTCTCGACCGGCACGATTGCATGTGCTGGGTGAGGATCCAGCCCACTCTTCTCCCTAGGGGCGCCGAGGAACAGCCAGCACTAGCTGGGACTATCAGAGTCCAGGGAACACAGAGGAGTGGTCAGTTAGAGCTGGGAAGATCAGGGTCTCTGGGCCCAGCGTCCAGCTCTGACCCCAGATCTACCCACAGTGCCCCCTGAAGCCCCTCATGTGCTGGGTGGCCCCTCTGTGTCTCTGGTTGCTGGGATTCCTGCAAATCTGACATGTCGGAGCCATGGGGATGCCCGCCCCACCCCTGAGCTGCTGTGGTTTCGAGATGGGGTCCAGCTGGATGGGGCCACCTTCAACCAGGTCAGATGCAAGTCCCTGTGCCAGCCTTTGCTCATTCAGGGAACTGTGGGGATTCACTCAGACCACAAGCTCATCCAGAGGAGAAAAAAGGTCCTGGGAGGGGCAGGGGTTCAAAGTTGGGACCCCTGGTGTACAATTAAGGGTGAGGACTCTAGGTCCAGACTATGTGACCCAGTCACAATCAATTAATATTGATTGATCTTGAGTAGGTAGCTTAACCTCTTCTGTCCCTCAGTTTCCTTATCTGTACAATAAGAATAATGAGTAGTATGCCTCATAGGGTGATTGTATTAAATAAAGCAGTGCTTCTAATTGCCTGGAAGAGAGCCTGACGTATAGTAAGCACTATATAAGGGGTAGATGAAATAATAATTATTATTCATAACCTCCAGACCCTACTGAAAGAAGGTACCACTGAGTCAGTGGAGAGCATCTTATCCTTGACGCCTTCCAGCCATGATGATGGAGCCACCTTGGTCTGCCGGGCCCGGAGCCAGGCCCTGCCTGCAGGAAAGGACACAGCTGTCACACTGAGCCTGCAGTGTAAGTGCAGTTGGACACTGGGCCCTGAGCCTGAGGCTCTCAGCAAAATAGGGGGCTGGGACCTCAACTTCAGGGTATGAGGAAGGAGGAAGCTGTGGACCTGTGGTTTCTGAGGGACTATGGAGCTGGAGGCCTGCCTGGACTCCCAGCTCAAAGGGAAGAGGGAACCGAAGATCCACACTCCTGGAGTGGAGAGGCTGGGAATTGGACTCCTAGGTCATCGGTGGAGGTGTTTCAGGTCCTTGACCACAGCTGATTTTTGATCCACCTCCACAGATCCCCCAGTGGTGACTCTGTCTGCAGAACCACAGACTGTGCAGGAGGGAGAGAAGGTCACATTCCTATGCCAGGCCAGGGCCCAGCCTCCTGTCACAGGCTATCGGTGAGGATGAAGAGCACCTTGTGCTCAGGAGGGCTGGCGCTGGGACATGAGGCGTGCCTGGGGAGCAGAGACAACACTAATCACCCCACCGCCTCCACAGGTGGGCAAAGGGGGGTTCCCCAGTGCTGGGGGCCCGAGGACCAATGTTGGAGGTGGTGGCAGATGCCTCATTCCTAACTGCGCCAGTGTCCTGTGAAGTCAGCAACGCCGTGGGTAGCGCCAACCGCAGCACTGCACTGGATGTACAGTGTGAGCCTGGGTGGGGCATGGATGTGGGCAAAGTAGGACCTGCTGAAATGGGCTGAGGGCTAGACTGGGGAGAGGCTGTGGAGGGAGGAGGTGGGGAGGGCATAGGATGTAAGCAGAGTTTAGCTATGTTGGGTCAATGCCAAAGTGGAGCAGAGGTGGGGCAAGGGCGTTGTGGACCTGGGGCCTATACTTGGGTCTTTGAGGGTGCCATTTCTGAGTGGCTGATCCCGCATGAGAAGTTGCAGCCCCGCCCAGTCATGAGACCCTTTCTTTCCTCCAGTCGGGCCGATTCTGCTGGCAAAGCCAGAACCCACATCTGTAGACCTGGGAGAAGATGCTTCCTTTAGCTGTTCCTGGCGTGGGAACCCGCTCCCACAGGTAACCTGGACCCGCCGTGGGGGCACACAGGTAAGATCGTGTCCGGGGCTAGTGATGGTGGCAGGCAGTAGACGGGGCTTCCTCCCAAGTCTCTGCCCCTGACGCCCCTTCATATCCCAGGTACTAGGCTCCGGGCCCACACTGCGTCTTCCGTCGGTAGGGCTGGAGGATGCAGGCGACTATGTGTGCAGGGCTGAGCCGGGGCTCTCCGGTCTAGGGGGCGGCGTTGCAGAGGCTAGGTTGACTGTGAACGGTGAGAAACCAGTGCTTCCTGGAGGACGGGGCAGGTCCCGGGATAGGGGTGGGTAGAGGGGGCTAAGTCTAATGGACTGGTGTGGCCTTGAGAGGGTAAGCTTTATAGAGGCTCGGCCTGGGGGTGCTAGTGAGACCTAGTGAAGACGAGCCTCTGGGGGTTCGGAGTTTGTTGAGGGGCCCAGCCTGGTTGGTTGGGGTTAGTGAAGAGTCTGTTTTGAGTGGGAGGGCGGGGCCTCTCCTCTGATTGGTCCACAATCGCCAAACCAGCACCCCCTGCAGTGACCGCCCTGCACTCAGCGCCTGCCTTCCTGAGGGGTGCTGCCCGCCTCCAGTGCCTAGTCTTCGCCTCCCCCGCCCCAGAAGCCGTGGTAAGGAAACGTCCCTGCTCGCATGACCCACCCAGCCATGATCCCTGACTTCCAGCCAGACTCCCCAAACTACGTGACTACCTCTGACTTTCCCGAAACCCTGCTCCCCTCTCTTTTCCCCAGTCTTCTCTGACCTCCTTTTGTACCCCAAGGTCTGGTCTTGGGATGAGGGCTTCCTGGAGAAGGGGTCACGGGGTCGCTTCCTGGTGGAGATGTTTCCAGCCCCGGAGGACCGAGTTGGACAGGGTCCGGGCCTGATCTCTGTGTTACATATTTCGGCAACTCGGGAGTCTGACTTTAGCCGGGGCTTCAACTGCAGTGCACGTAACCGGTTGGGTGAGGGAAGTACCCTGGTCCGCCTGAGCCGTAGAGGTGAGACCCAGAGCTTGAAGATCTCCCAAATTTGAAGACCCCAAACCCCTAAAATGCCACAATCTGGAAAAAAAAAAAAGGCCCTTCAAATGCAGAAACCCCCTCCCCCAAACTTTAGGAGCCTCAAAACTATGAGTCCCTTGAATCCTGAGACCCCCCAAAATAGTTCCCTCAAATACAGAATCCTAAACTGAGACACTTCTCACATTCAGGTGCCCCAAAGAAGAGAACGTTAAAACCCCTCAAATTCTTCAAATTCTAAGACTCTAAAACCAAAGAGTTTACTGTGGAACCTCAATTTCATGAGCTCTTAAGCCCAGGGACCCCAAGCTTGGGTACTACAAACCTTGGGTACCCCAGGCTTTCTGAAGGCTTTCTGAACCCAGAGATCCCAACCCAAGCACTGAGTCCTGATTCCCCAGTTCCTCCCTGGTCTTCTGCTCAGCCTCCTCAGACCATCCTCTCTTCTCCTTGCAGACTTGCTGCTGCCGACTGTGCAGATAGTGGCTGGAGTGGCCTCCTCGGCCATGAGTCTCCTTATGGTCATCACTGGAGTGGTCCTCTGTTGCTGGTGCCAAGGCAAGGGTCAGTACCCAAACCCTGCCCCAGCACTGTACCCCCTCCCCCCCCCACACACACTTGCCCTGCTCACTGATAGTCCTGGCCTTGGGACCTGGCCCCAGTGCTGCCTCTCTAGGTCCTGGTTCAGGCATTTGTTCCTCCGGGAAGCCTTAACTCCACTTCCTCAAGGTCACACTTCTTGCCCTCCCAGGCCAGGGGTCTCATTGGTTCCTGGTCTCCACACCTGATCCGCCCAGTCCTCTCTTGTCCTGCTCATTGATCTCCACACACTGTTACCCTGCCCCTTTGCTTACCTCTGCCTCTTTCCCTCACCCCTCCTCACTGTCCTTGTCCTCAGCCTCTTTCTCCAAGCAAAGGAACCTGGTGCGAATCCCAGGCAGCAGCCATGGTTCCAGTTCACAGGACCCTGAGGAAGAGGGGACAGGCAGCAGTGAGGACCAGGTAGGAAGCTGGGGTCCCCAGACCTAACTGTGCTTCTAGACCCAAATAGTTACCCAGTCCCAACTGGGCCCCTAAACTCAAAATGGGCCCTAGTCCCAACATTGACCCCAGACCCAAATGTCCCCCAAATCCAAATATGCTCCTGACCAAGTTATTCCCTAGACCTAGTATGTCCTCTGGGCTCCTCGTTTTCCTCAGTCTAGACCCCAGCTCTCTCCTGCCTGGCCTCCACCGTCCAGTTGAAGGTCCTTGGGGTCAGGCACTGGGGCAGGAGGATCCTTTGAGCACCCCCATCTCACTAAGCACCCTATCCCAGGGCCCCATCATGCATACAGAGCACTCTGACTTGGTTCTGAATGAAGAGGGGACTTTGGAGACCAAGGTAAGTGTTGAAAGGGGAGCGGCTCCCTTCTCTGTGTCTTCAACTCTCTCCCTGCTTCTGTTCCCTCCATTTTTACTCTTTTGCCTCAAGAGTGGGGACATAGCCCCTCTGCCCTCTTCTTCCTGCCCCGTCTCACCCACCTTCACAGCCTCAGTTTGCATACTTGCTGACTGCCTCTTCCAGACATGGCCTCCATCTTGAGCCCAAATCAGGGTTCACTCTTCCTGTGCTTTCCCCATCACAGTCCTGTTTCAGACGTCCTGGGTGCCTCCTCCTGGTTGCCTCCCCCAGGCCCCTTCCACTTAGGTCCCACACTTGCCTTACATCTCTCCACACCTGCCCCACCTTTAGGGCCCCTTCTCTCTGTCTTCTGTACCGAGCACTTACTATTCTATTTTCTTGGCTTAAAACACTCCTACCTTCTTTCCCATATCTACCTAATTCTCTCCTTCAACTCCTCTGGTATTAGCTCAGATATTTCTTGTTCTAGAAAGCCCATGCTTCCCTCCTCACATCCCTGATCATTCTGTCCATGTTTCACCTGTAACAGCCAGAACCACTCTAATCTGGGCTTCTCCATCACAGCCTGATCACTGTGCTGAAGGTTCCCCCATCAAAGCCCCAGTAATCTTGCCTATGCTTCCTCATAAAGCCCTATAATCACAGTACCAGCCACTCTGCCTGTACGTCCCCCAGTATATCCTGACCCCTCTGGGCTCTGGTGATCTGTCATTTCCCCTTTGGCCTGGTATCTCCATGAGGACACGTCTACCCAGCAGCAGCATAGGGCATGACACAAAATCAAAGCTATGGGGCTCTTAGGCAGATGTATGAGTAAATACCTTGGTCTTAATCTCTCTCTTACTACCTCTGCATCTCCTTCTACACCGCCACATCTCACAGGCCTATAACCCTGTCTCTGCCTTCTGCCCATCTCCTTCTGTCCCTTTGTCTTTTGTCACTGTTTTTCTGCCTTTGTCTTCTTACCCGTCTACATATCTGTCTCTTTGTCTCTCCCTGCTCCTGTTCCTGTCTTTTGCCTCTCACTAAGCCTGGCTTGATTTCCATCAGTGGCCCTCACCCCTTTATACCCTCACATGCTCACAAACCCTATTTGTCCCCTCAGGACCCAACCAACAGTTACTACAACGTCCAAGGAGTCAGTGTGAGCCTGAGCCTTGGTAAAGCCCCTGAAGGAGGCCTCTTCCTGCCACCACCCTCTGCTCTTGGACCTCTGGGTACACCTCCTTTCTATGACTTCAGTTCACACCTGGACATGCCTCCCCCCTGCAAGCTGTATAGAGCCCAGGCAGGTTATCTCACCACTCCCCATTCTCAAGCTTTTACCAGCTACATCAAACCCACAGCCTTTGGGCCCCCAGATCTGGCCCCCGGGACTCCCCCTTTCCCATATGCTGCCTTCTCCACACCCAGCCATTTGCGTCTCCAGACTCATGTGTGACATCTCTCCAACTGAAATGCTGGGATATTCAACTTGCCATAATGGATTGTCCTGATTTCTGAAGAACTAGAACAAGTTAGCGTCCTTACTCCTCCAGGACTAAACATTGAGGGGCAGGATAGATCATTACTATTGCCTGGGTCATTGATGACAGTTTGCTCATCCAAAGGGGATGCCCTAAGTGGGGCAAGATGGCCACTATATCCACCTATTCACCTGTGTAAAAGAGATTCAAGATGCCAAATGATTCCTTTAAAGAAAAATAGAGCCAGGGTGTGATGGGCGTTAGAGGCAGATATGGAAGTTGTCAGGCAGACACTGAAAGAAGATATTTGCATGAGAAGAAAGGTAACATATGGCAGATTAAGATGGAGACTAGGCCAGGCCCTGTACTGGCTCTCCCTGAAGTGCACTTTGCTTGGCCAATGATAGCAGTTTGCTCCTTGGGAACCCAAAATAGCCATCATCTTGATTCCTTCCACCTTCCTTAAAGGCCTTGGAAGAATTGGGTCCAAGGAGTAAGGACAGGGTGAGATTTGTCACTGGAGAGGGTGGGGATGGAATCTGGAGATGAGAAGATATATGTTTAATTTTAAAAATTAAAATTTCTGTTCAGGATTACGTTGGCATTATTATCCTCCATCAAGAAGGGGATCCATCAAGCCTGCCCCAAGGCCCTTCCTCTACTCTAGGCTATGAAGTGGCTGTAGGAGCAAAGCCAGGAGCCACCCCCAACCCCCTAGCTACCCATTTAGCACTCCAGGCTATTTTAATATACATCTGCACAAACATACATACATAGATGCACACATGACAATAAGAGGCTGGGGGTGGGGAACTAGAAATTCTCTGGCCCTTAGAGCAAAGATGGAGTTCTAGACCCTTGTCCTGAGGTGCTGAGTATCTGGCTCGGGTCATCTTTTAAAAAGGCATCCAGGGAGAGTAGGGGGGTGGTGTGGAGGTGGAAAAGGGTATAAGCGGGATAAATGGTAATGGGAAAATAAAAATAAAACATTCAAAAAAAGAGGGGAGAGCCTGAGATCCCTTGTGGGTAGTTCAGTGGTTACAGCGTTGTTTGGAGACTCCAAGGTTGTGAGTTTGATCTTCAGTCAGGGCACATACAAGAATCAACAGATGAATGCACACATAAGTGGAATAACAAATCGATGTTTCTTTCTCTCCCCCTCTCTCTCTAAAATCAATAAATAAATTTTTTTTAAAAGACAAGGGGAGGAAGGGCCAGGGACTTTGTGTCATGGATCCTTGAGCTAGGAATTAAAGTTCCAGCCACCTGAGACCTTTGGGAAGCAGAGCAGGAGACCTGGGATTCGTGTCTTAGGGGGAAAGAGCTGAGAGTTTTGTCTCTGGTCCTGAGAAGAGTCTGGGCCCAGACTCCAGGATCTGAGGAAGAAGAGGACTGAGTCGCAACTGCAGTGTTCCTGATTGGGGAAATTTTGGAAGCCTGTATTCCTGGCAACTCAAGAGAAGAATTTGTTTGGGGGTCGGAGCGGGAGGTGGGGCGGAAGATGGTTCTCCAATGCTGAAAACCCCTGGAAGAGAAGGAAGCCGACCTAGGACTTCTCTAGGTCCGAGGGAGGACACAAAATCCACAACCGCGGATCCCATAACCCACACACCTGGCTAGGCCCATGTATAGGGTAGGACACCTAGAATGTTAGGGGTGCTGGGGCTTGACGTAGGTTCCCACACTGGGGTCCGGAGCTGCTACCCTCTGCGCAGAGTTGCTACGCTATTGTCCTGGCCAGGAAGGCGGGGCCGGCGTGGGGCGGGGCTGGCGGCGCCGGCGCAGCCGGGGGGCGGTGGGAGGAGGAGGCGGCGGCGGTGGTGGCGCTGGGAGCTTCTGTCACCGCCGGGGCCGGGCCGGGCAGGGCAGGGCGGGAGTGTAGGGGACGTGAGGGCGCGAGAGCCCAGACATGGGGCACGTCATCCCCGCCACTCGCAGTCTGGGCCACCGTCGGGGCCCGCCGCCGCTGCTGCTGTTGCTGCCACTATTGCTGCTGCTTCTGCGCGCGCAGCTCGCCGTCGGGAGCCTGGCCGTTGGGAGCCAAGGTGCGGCCGAGGTGAGGCCCGGCCGGATCCTGGGGGATGGGAGAAGGGGCGGGACCGGCATCTGGACCCCTGATGCGGACATGTCCAGAGCTGAAAGCGCAGTCTTGCCAGCCAGGTGCCCCTAACAGCACTAGGCATTCACGAACCCAGGAGTCTAGGCCCCAGCTCCCGATCATGTGTCGTCCCAGCCTCCTCTTGTCCCCAGCATAGGAACTGGCTCCTGGTCCCAGATATCCAGTACCCTCAAACCCTCTTGACTTAAGTGACTCAGCCCCAGCCCCTTCCCCCTTGAACATAGGACCCGCCAAGCAATAAGACATTTAGATCCAAGAATCGGGGCCCCTTGTGCATCCTCTGGCCCCTTTTAGGGCCCCGCAGCCTCCCATGACCCAGGAGTCTAGGCTTCCAGCCACTGCTCCCCCAACCCAGAAGGTAGCTCTTCAGCCCTTCAAGGGACTTGGCATCTAGGCCTGCAGGGCCCTGAAGCCAGGCCTTGTCTGTCATCTTTGCACCCAAGAATGGGAGCCAAAGCTGGAGACGGAGGGAGGAGGGGCCAGACGCTAGGGGTCTGACCTCCTCCCCAGGGATTCAGGTTTAACCCCTTCCAGCTCTAGTGCGGCTGCGCCAGGGTGGGGGTGGAGCTTGTGTCCGCCGCAAAAAGGCCGCGAGAATCCTGGGGGACTCGAGTCGTCATAGCAACAGGAGAGCTGGGACGCCTGACTCAGTAGGAGCTGTATCCCAGGAAACGGTGCCTCTACCGAGGCGGGTGCGCTGTGCTTGGTGGAGGGGCTTGGTTCTGGGATATAAACATCTGGGTCCTAGGGAGCACAGCACCGAGGGTCCAACCTGCCAACGTCCCTCGGACCCTCACTGACCCCTTCGCCCACACACGCAGGCCCCCGGGTCGGCACAGGTGGCTGGACTATGCGGGCGCCTAACCCTTCATCGGGACCTGCGCACTGGCCGCTGGGAACCAGACGCACAGCGCTCCCAACGCTGTCTCCGGGACCCGCAACGCGTGCTAGAGTACTGCAGACAGGTGGGCGGGACCTACTAAGAGGGTCTTGAAAGCGAGTCAAAGATGCCGCGGAGTTGCACTAGGGAAGATAGACGTTCCAAAAGTCTGGAGACCACACATCTAAGAAGGCTGGGAAGCTGGGGGTCATGGCCGGAGGGGAAGTTAGGATAGGGCAGGACCTGTTACTAACAAACTAGGTCATGAAACAAAACAAAAAGAACAAAAAAATAAAAAAAGAAAAGAGAGAAACAAAGTCAAGAAAGAGGAGAACTACGCGCAAAAGCCTACTAAGGAACGTATCCACCCAGTGAAATGGTGGGCTCCTTAAAAGGTAGGCGTATAGGTGCGCGTGGCCAAATGGGGTGGTCTTTGACAAGAAGACCTAAGGGACTAGTAAGATAGGAAAAGCGATGGAGCCCAATGAGAGTGGAAAGCTAGGAAGTGTGGCTATGAAAAGGGACACTTACTGAAGGGCCAAACAGGGAAAGTGGCAAGGCTTAAAATTAGTAGAACCTATGGAGAAATGAACCTGATTGGGAAAGGGGGCCATGGTGTCCGGAAGAAAGGTGGGCTTAGCAGCATTGAATTTATGGGCATATCGAGGGACCTTTGTAAAGAAACTGGCCAGACGAAGCAGGGGAGAGGGGTGCGGGGGGTGGTTTAAAGGAGAGTTACTGGAGGGCGTGGCCAGTGGTCATACTGGAGTTAGCTATCTAAGGCCGGTTCCATGGAGAAGCAGGGCCTGAGGAGGGGAATTCCTCATGAACACTAGAGCCTTGAAAAGGGACATGGCCAGTAGAGAAGCACAGGCTGGTAGGGGTGGGGCAGTGGGTTGATCGCTCCACCCCGTGTCCCCAGATGTACCCGGAGCTGCAGATTGCACGTGTGGAACAGGCAACACAGGCCATCCCCATGGAACGCTGGTGCGGGGGCGCCCGGGGCAGCCGCTGCGCCCACCCTCACCACCAGGTTGTGCCTTTCCACTGCCTGCGTGAGTCACGGGCTGGGGGAGGGACTTGAGGGTGGGGTTTCTGAGGGGAGAGATTCTGGGCCCTGGTCTTAAGGCTCACATTAGGGAGTTAGATGCCTGGGTCCTGAGTGATGCAGAGAAACCTCTGAAGATAAAAAGTTTGGATTCTGAGGCAGGTGAGGCTAGTGACTGTGGGAGGATCTCACTTTGTTGCCCCCATTCCCCAGCGGGTGAATTCGTGAGTGAAGCCCTGCTGGTACCTGAAGGCTGCCGGTTCTTGCACCAGGAGCGCATGGACCAGTGTGAGAGTTCAACCCAGAGGCATCAGGAAGCACAGGAGGTCAGGACCCTGGCCCATCCATCCTCACCCCCAAGAACCCAGGAGCCCAGTCCCCTAATACTCCCCTCCTTCAGAACCCAAGAGTCTGGGCCTCAGCCCCTCTTTCAACCAGGACAACCAGAAATCCAGGCTCCTAACCGCATCAGCGTTTAAGATTCAGGCATCCAGGTCCCTCTTTTACCCTCTTCTACCCCACAATCCTGGCATCTGGACCCACTCGCTCTTCCTACAGGCCTGCAGCTCCCAGGGCCTCATCTTGCATGGCTCGGGCATGCTTTTGCCCTGTGGCATGGATCGGTTCCGAGGCGTGGAGTATGTGTGCTGCCCCCCTCCAGTGACCCCTGACCCGTCCGGGACAGAAATTGGGTGAGTGGGAGGGAATCTTCCATGCCCATCCCAAGGCTTCTGAGGCAGGAAGTGGAAGCCTGGGGGCCTGGGCCTGAGTTCTTATTGTCTTGGGTGTTCTGATCTCTTAGTGACCCCTCCACTAGATCCTGGCCCCTGAGGGGCAGAGTAGAGGAGGATGAGAACAAGAAAGAAGAGGAGTCCTTCCTACAGACAGTAGATGATTACTTTGTGGAGCCCCAACAGGCTGAAGAGGAAGGCGATGAGGAAAGGATCCCAGCTTCAAGTTCCCATCCCCCCACAGTGGTCAGCAAAGGTGAGACCATTTCTGAGTCCCTAGTTTCCTCCACCCTGGAGGGAGGATGATGTGGGGGGCTTTAGTGTAGGAACATCTTTGGGAGGGACCTCTGCGGGAGAGATCTGACTGGGGGGAATGAAAGGGATGAGAGCCGTTTTAGATAAAATAGAGGTAGAAGGTCTGACCTGTGAAGAATGAAAAGGGTGGTTGGGAGGTACCTGGAAGTAGAGGAACCATTTGCTAGGTCCTAAGGATTATTTTGCATTGGAGGATGCTGTAATGGATTTCTGAGCTTTTCAAGGACAGGCTCAGTCCAGAACTACTATTTCCCGTAATGTTAGGCAGCAACTGTGGCCAAACCACATGTGGTGGTTTCCAGTGCACTCTAGGAAGTGTAGTTCTCTGTGTAGAAAAGGTCATCTGGAGATGGGCTCCAGGCTGATCCCCTGATTCCTGGCATGGCAGCGACTCCCACCCCAAGGCCCACAGACGGTGTAGATGTGTACTTTGGTATGCCTGGAGAAATCAGTGAGCACGAGGGTTTCCTACGGGCCAAGATGGACCTGGAGGAGCGAAGGATGCGCCAGATTAACGAGGTGATGATACTAGAGGTCCCGAGATCCCCCAAAACGTGGAGTTTCCTAAATACCAGGAAATGTCACAGGGACAAGTGGGACTACCTCCAAAGGCTCCCCAAGCCCCTCTCAACCCCTAGCCCTCAATGGCACCACCCCTAAAATGACCAGGGATTTCTAACCCATAGAATCCCATTGAGATGCCACCAGATTCTAAGGAAATTCCAGTGCATGCTGCTCTTCCACCTTAAATTCCTTCTGAGTATTCTCTCTTGGGAACCCAAAAACCAGTGGGACTGAAGGGATCTGGAGCCTCCAAAGTCTTGAAGAAGGACTGGGGAACTCACTGGGTGGAAGAGAGTGGATTCTAGAATCCTGAAATCACCCCTGCCCCCAGGTGATGCGTGAATGGGCCATGGCAGACAACCAGTCCAAGAATTTGCCTAAAGCTGACAGACAGGCCCTGAATGAGGTAGGACAACCTGCTGCCAGTCCTACGCACTCATGCCCACTCACTACCTGGGGCATATCCATTCTCAGCCTGGCTCAGCCTTGTCCCAGCCTCATCCAATTCCACCCCTTCATACCTACATCAGCCTCTCTTGGCCCCACTCCTACATTTAGCTCCTCTCCTCTTCGCCTAAATCACACCTGACATTGTTGTCCTCCTCAGATCGGGTATGTTTTGCCTTGTTTTAACTTGATTCTTACCTCTGAGAACTGGCTCTGGAGCCCTCTCCCATGCTGGGCCCCCGGTAGATATAGCTAGGTCCTTCTCAGCCTCTCTTTGATGCATTCCTGTCCCTGTCAGGCCACGCCCCTGATTTTGGTCCTGCCCCTCTAATCTCACTTTTACTCAAACCTTCCTCAGCAGGCCCAGCCTCATGTTTCTCCATCCCACGTCTCTCAACCTCACGTTAGTGCGGCCCTACCCCCTGTTATCCCCACTCAGGTTAGCCCATTCCCTGACTTTTGCTTCCCCCTCAGCCCCACCCTGCCTTAGTCTCATTTGGACACAGTCTGTCTCCAATTTGTTCTTCCCAAGCCTAGAACTCTACCTTTACTATAATACTTGCTTCCTTTCACCTCAACACAAGCCAGCTCTGCTCCTAGATTGTTCCTACAGAGTACACCACCAGCTTGGCTCTTCGTAGGTCTAGTCCTGCCCTGTATCCCCATCCCTTCCTGTCAGTATCCTGTCTTCTAATCCCGCCCCCAAGTTGACTCTGCCCAGACCTAACCCACTGCATCCACCCTGCTTGGCCCTACAGCCCTGCCTTTCCAGAATGCCATTGACCCAGGGTTTCACCCATCTTCACCTCTCCTGATCTTGTGCCCACCCCCTTGATAGCACTTCCAGTCCATTCTGCAGACCCTGGAGGAACAGGTGTCTGGTGAGCGACAGCGCCTGGTGGAGACCCATGCCACCCGAGTCATCGCCCTTATCAACGACCAGCGCCGGGCTGCCTTGGAAGGTTTCCTGGCAGCACTGCAGGGAGATCCGCCTCAGGTGTGGGAGCTGTGGGGGCAGAGGGCAGAGGATGAAAAGGGCTGGGGCAGGCCTGGGCAGCCTTCATTCCTTCCATAGCCAGAGCGTGTCCTGCTGGCCCTGCGGCGCTACCTGCGTGCAGAGCAGAAGGAACAAAGGCACACCCTGCGACACTACCAGCATGTCACTGCCGTGGAGCCTGAGAAGGCCCAGCAGATGAGCTTCCAGGTGCTCAGATTCCTCCAGCTCTCAAATACCCTCTGCTATTCCTCAAACCCCAGTCTCTTGGACCCCATACCTCAGACTTTTTTCTTGTCTCTCATACTCTCTTTCTGTCTCTTGAACCCCCTTCCTCTCCCGGGAACCCCTCTTTTGTGCCTTGGGACCCTTTTCAGTCCCTTGGATTCCTACTTCCTGACCCTGGAACACTGTCCCCCCTTCCTGTGTCTTTGACACCCTTCTTGTTTCTCAGAACCCCCTCCTGTGCCTTGAACCCTGTTCCTGTCCTTCAGTTCTCCTTTCTCCCTAACCCTGCTTGTTTTTCCTGTGCCTTCGGATCCTAATTCCCGTTTCTTGGATATTCTCTTCCTGTTCTTAAGCTCCAAGTCTTGCCCTTGAACTGTATCATTTCTACACGACTTTCTAATCCTACCTCCTTTTCTGAAACTCCTTCAAACCTCACTTTCTGTTCCTTGGATTCTATTTTCTGCCCCTCCTACCCTCTTGCTTCCATTTCCTATCTTCTGTACCATATTCCTTGTATCCTATACTTACCATGTCTCCTGTGCCCCACTTTTCCTAATAACTACTCCTTTCCCTTCTGCCTTACTTCCTTTCTCAAACCTTTCACTTCTTATCTTCCATACACCTTTTCCTTTTCTTTGTATTCTGCTTCTCCTCCTCCAGTTTCCTTCTTCCTGTAGCCCAATTCCTGGCCCTTTTACCTTCCTTCCTGTCAATTGTATGTGCTACTTCTCCTCGAACCCTATTGCCCTTCCTTCACCCTACTGCACCCTCCCTCAGTTTCCCTGTCTCTATCCTACATTGTCCAATTCATCCTTCGTACTCACTCCCTGACAGGTGCAGACTCACCTTCAAGTAATCCAGGAAAGGATGAATCAAAGCCTGGGGCTGCTTGACCAGAACCCCCGCCTGGCTCAGGAGCTGCGGCCCCAGATCCGTGAGTACATATGCCCCTGCTTCCCATTCCAGATCTCTAAGGGCAGATCCTGACTCCCAATCTTTGACCACCCCCCATCCCCCGCCCATTTTTGTTACCTATTCCTGTGTAACAAGCACCAGAACTTACTGGTTTAAATCGCCCATCTTCTTTGCTCATGATCCTGACCTGGATTCTGCTGGGTGCTTCTTATGCTGATCTTGCCAGTAGTCACGCATGCAGCTAGCAGATCAGAGAGGGGCTGGGACTTTGGCACAGCTGGGCCTCACTACCTCTCCATGTAGGCTCAGGCCTCTCTTCTCCAGGGAGTCCCTCCATGTTGTTTCTCCAGCAGGGTACCTGGACTTCCTACACTGTGGTTTAGCCTCCCCCAAAATGAAAGTGGAAGCTGCCAAGTCTTCTTAAGACATGGGCCCACATTCTATTGGTTAAAGCAAGTCACAATCCCAGTTCAAATCCAAAGGGAGGAGCCTACACAAGAGCACGAATACCAGAAGGTGTGACTTATCACAGCCCCAGATCTATTGTGACTTCCTCTGCGTCTCCCACACTGAACCCTGATTCTCCTGCTCTTCAAGGACGCCATTCTCTTGCACCTTCAACCTCTATCCTCCCTGCCAGGGGTGCCTCCAGCCAGCTCCCCTCTTTCCCAGATTATGCTTATGGCTACCCCCAATCACTTTACTGCTAAGGTGCCATCCATTCATCCAGTTTGGGTCTTTTTGTGGAGTCCCTATGCTCAGGACCTCAACCTCCTTTCTGCATGTTCCCCTCAGAGGAACTCCTCCACTCTGAACACTTGAGTTCCAATGAATTGGAAGTCCCTGCTCCTGGGAGCAGCAGTGAGGACAAACGAGGGCTGCAGCCTCTGGATTCCAAGGATGGTGAGTTAACCCAATATAGATAATCTCAGATTTTGCGAGACAGGCCCCCAAGCTAATTTCTAATCCCCCAAAGTCTGGTGGTGTCTCAGCTACCACAGTGAATGGGAAAGGATGGGGAGGAATGTCTAAGGTTACAGAGGCGTCTGTAGGATCCTTGTTCCTCCTGCCTTGGACCCTGGGAGGGTATTTTTCCATCTTTCCTTCAATGAATCTCTCCTTTCTTCACTGTTCCTCGTGCCTTCTCTGGCTGCCAGCAGATACTGCCATGGCCCTTCCAAAAGGTAAGTATCTCACAGAGTAGACCCTGCCACAAAATCCCAATGAGTCTCCGATCCCAAAATGGAATTGGGAACCCCAAACCTCTGGGGTGGAGTCCGGTGCCCCTCCGACCCCTCCTCAGGTCAGGGCAGCACCACTCTGGACTCTCAGGAATGAGCTAGGACTTGGGGGGTAGGGTCCACAGAACAAGATGCTGCACCTCCTGGGAAAGAGAAGCTGTCCCCCCTGGAACAATATGAGCGGAAGGTAAGTTAGTCAGTTCTGTGGGCTCCTGAGGGAGCCCTGGGGATGGGGCTCGACTCAAAGTTCTGAAGGAGGAGGGTGCTAGGGGTTTGGATTCCTTGGCTAAGGGAAGAGGTAACTGAGAACATGGGCTTCGGGATTCTAGGGAAGATGTGGGCTGGGAAATGCCCTCTCTGGCACTAGGGGAGGAGGTGGCTGGGGCCCAGATGCCTGGGTCCCTGACACTTCCTGCTCCCCCAGGTGAATGTGTCTGTTCTGAGGGGTTTTCCTTCCCACTCATCGGAGATTCAGAGAGATGAGCTGGTAAGAGGAGGAATATTTTGGGTACCTAGGGGGAGAGGTCAGAGGTCAGTGCCTAGGCTGTGACTTCCAAAGCCACACTGGGCCCTGGCGAGCCTCAAAGTTGACCCCTGCCTCATCTTCCCCCTCTGTAGGCACCAGCCGGGACAGGGGTGTCCCGAGAGGCTGTGTCTGGTTTGCTGATCGTGGGAGCAGGTGGGGGCTCCCTCATCATTCTCTCCGTGCTGCTCTTGCGCAGGAAGAAGCCCTACGGGGCTATCAGCCATGGAGTGGTGGAGGTGAGAGACATAAAGACATAGTATGGGGAATGGTTCCAGAGCCTGGACATGGAGGGGCTGTAAGATCTGTGGCCAGGTCCCTGTGCCCCACTATCCCTCACCTGCTCCTATTGCAGGTGGATCCCATGTTGACCCTGGAGGAGCAGCAGCTGCGTGAACTGCAGCGTCATGGCTATGAGAACCCCACTTATCGCTTCCTGGAAGAACGACCCTGAACCAGCCCCCCTTCACCCCTTTGGCTGAATCCAGACCTTCCCTATTCCTGGAACCCCAGAACCCCAACTCCCAGACTGGGGGAGGGTTCTTGAAAAAGTTCATTTCACACCCCTGTGGGGGGGGCTGGAAATTCTTATTTCCCCTTTCCAATTCCAAATCCCATCCCTAAGATATCACCAGGTATTCCCAGCTGCATCCCTGCTTGGGACCTCCTCACCTTAATTTATTTTATAAGTTAATTTATTGTTCTTTCATGTGACCATCAGCTTTGTCCCAGGAATTCACCCTCCCATGTGTTGCCCACTAACATCCCAATAAAGTCCTCTTTCCCACCAGGCCATCCTGCATCTCTCTTGGGGAATCAGTGAGTAATTGCAGCTCTGCCATTGTGCATCCCTGCCCAGGGATCTTTAAATCTGGGTGAGGCCTGGGGACAGGGCCTCAGAATCCTAGGATAGGCTCTTTGTGCCCACCCTGGGGCTTTCCTTGATGCTCAAAAGAATACCTGCTGCATCCCAGGGTAAACCCAGGAGGCTGGGCTCTTGCAAGTTTCCCCTGCTTCCTACTCTCCCATACATATTCACACATACAACATCCATCTCCAACCTATGAGCCCAGTGAGGGCCTGGGAATCTTTTTTGTTTTTTAATTTATTTTCTCATTGTTCAAGTACAGTTGTCTCCATTTTCCCCGCCACCACTTCCCCCGCCCCCCTCACCCCCACCTCTCACCCTCAAGTTTTCTCTTTTTTAAACTCTTATATTTTATTAATTTTAATTTAATTTTAATTCGACTCTGAGGATGCACTTATTGGTTTTAGAGTGGGGATGGGGGAGAGAGAGAGAAACATTGATGTGAGAGAGTAACACTGATTGGTTGCTTTCCACACGCACTTGGGATGGAACCAACAACCAAAATATGTACTCTGACCGGGAATTGAACCCACGACATTTTTGTGCACAGGATGATGCTCCAACCGAGGGCCTAAGAATCTTGAACTGCTCTTCCCATTTCCAAGTCTTCATGATTTCTTGGGGAGACAGTAGGAACCCCCCTAGGGTGTGGGAATTCCAGTCACATGTCCCAGAGGTTATGTGGTATCTGGAAGTGTCTATTGGAATTTGTACCCTCACACATCCCATTTTGTGACATGTTGTAGCTATCCCTCTACATATGTTGTTACTTGTCACAAGAGGGTTGCTATGAGGATTAAAAGGGTTAGTATTTGTGGAACATGAGAACTGTGCCTGCCACTTTGCAAGTATTTGTTGAATAAATTTTATAATGGTATGGCAACAAACAATCATATGATACTCACCCTGTGCTAGGTATTGCCCTAAGGTCTTTATATGTATTGGCATATTTCATCATTACTTATACCCATGAAGTAGGCGCTATGACTATCTTCTTTATAGATAAGGAAAATGAGACAAGGAAAAGTTATCTTACTTTTCTAAGGTCACCATTTAGGAAAGGTTGGAGCAACCTGTCCATAAATGGCCATATATTCTTGACCATTTTGCTTACCTACTGTCTAATAATTTGTGGCTGTCCCATATGGTATTCAGTTTGTGCACTGCAAAATTCCAGTGGATACCATTCACCTCCTAGATATTGTAGATTTGCATTTTTACCACAACTTACCAGCAGTTGGCAGTAATGTGCCCTGTTCTAATGGCAGCACAAGCCTTCTGAGAGATGTCTTAGGGAGGGAGAACCTACTTCTGATTATCCCAAAGGACCTATGAGCTCACAAAGGCTCTTCATAATGTGTGTGTGTAAGTGTGTATATGTAAATGCCAGTCTAGAATATTAAATATAGACCTGGTAGGTATTAGAAGAAAGATAACTACATGATGCGAATTGGATATAATACCACAGCTTCATTAAAAAACCCAGTTTGCAATATCATTCTGATACTGGCTATGCCTTCAGTTATCCTTAGACAACTCTAACAAAAGTCTATGACTAGCATCACAAGCAGGAGAAAAAGCTTCCTTTGTGGTTTGAGAGCCAAAGGTGAGCAACAGGCAAATGGCAGGTAAGGAGCTCCAATTAGGTGGGATAGAAATGAAAGGCCATTTTGCTCAATGTGCTCAGTGCCTGAATCCTTAATTGTGTTTACATTTTAATGGCAATTCTTAGAATGATTAATTTAAAAATACTGTTATTATTGAAATGCCAGCAGGAAAAGTAATTTTGCTGTTGTTCATTTCATGCTCTTGTATCCCTAAGCCACCCCTCTTTTCCCATTAAAAATGATTTGATAATTCTGTTTTTAATAATGCAAAATTTCTTAGAGACATTTTGTCATGTTAGTGGCATGTGTGTTCATACATGTCAGGATATACATCTTATATATCAATAAAATCTGAGATGCCATCAATAGGAAATGCCACAAAGGGAAAAAATGCAGAAATTAAGCTATGCCACATGATTGATTATAAGATGAATTCCAATTAAGTTCTTAGAATCAATGAAATACAACATATTCTTAGGAATTCTTCATGGGTCAGCTGCCACTTTGTGAGTACAGAAGAGCACTTGTATGCTGGTACAGGACAGCCCCTGATAACCCCACCTCCCAATACTCATGTCCTTGTGTAGTGCTCCTCACGCCACTAATTCTGGGCCAGGCCACATGACTGGCTTTGACCCATAGGGTGTCTGCATATGTGATGCAAGCAGGGGCTTGTTCTCTTGGAACTCTCCCTTTTGGAGCCACCATATAAAGAGATCCACCTACCCTCCTGGAGAGAACACATGGAGAGAGAGACATTTGTTTAGTCCCACTCGCAGGGCTTCCGGCCATCTCAGCTCTGCCATGCAGGGGAAGCTGTCCAGCACAATCAGTGCTCCACCTGACTGCAGCCACATGAGTGGCCAAAGCAAGATAACAGAACTTCCCAGCTGAGCCCAGCCCAGATTGCAAAATCATGAACAAGTAGGTGGTATATATTTTAAGCCTCATTTTTGGAGTGGAGACACTGGCATGTGTGTGCTTGGTTTGCTGTTCATGAGAGGCTCCAGGTCCAAGCAGTGGGGGCTATGGTGGGTCCAAAGGCTTTCTGGGGAGTGACTGTCAGCAGCATGGTGGCACTCCAGGTCTCTCCCCTTGAAGTTACAAGTTGGACGGCTGTAATTCAATAAAGGATTCCCTGCTGAACACACAAACATGTCTGAGGGATCCATGTGTTGAGGCATCTGAAGGCAGGCATATGGTAATAAACAGGGGAGACAGGATGGAGGAAGGACAGAGATGGAAGCTGAAAATACAGTCTGGCACTGTCTGCAGCCCCAGCAGATGAGATAGCAGTGAAAGGTTGGGGTGCAACCCCCATTGGGAAAACTGAAGGGAGAGCAATCAGGCCTGGGTGGCTGGCATTCATGGAAGCTGAGCTCAGGGTCAAGGGTAAAGTGGTGCAAAACGTGGCAGTGTTCCATAACCTGCTATCACTGGACAAAGGAAGCTCCAGACATGGGAGTCCACCCATGCTCTCATGGCTCACCTGGCAGTAAAATTCCCACTCAGCAGATTGTGAAAAGGCAGAGACAACTTTCCAGCCGAAGTGGTCTGTACTATTGTGGCTAAACCCACTGGAAAAATCAGAGCCGCAGACACGTGGACCGCTTCCCTCTGCCTCCCCTCCCCTATGCATCACAATGGATCCTGGTAGAAACAGCTGGGCCACCTCAGACAGAGTGGCTCTACCAGAGGCTTCTGAATGCAGGAAGACAGCTCCAGGAACACACAGGCCAGGGGATCCATAGATGGCCACATCTCACCACAGGTGTGGTGCCCTGAGACCTATGTGATGCAGTTGTGAAGGGGATGCCCACCCTCTTGGGGAATATGAACGTTTTCCATCGCAGAGGCCACATCACCCACAGATATTCTAGAAGCCCCAATAGTGCAGGTAAGAGAAAATAAAAACTTGTGCTTTAACACCACCTACTGGAAAACAAAAGAAAGACTTTTACAGTAATTACTAACCTAAATAGTTGAGGGAAAATTAAAGATTTCTTTTCTTTTCTTTCTTTTTTTTTTAATTTGAAGGGTTATTTATTTATTTTCTTACATAAAAGAAGTCCAGAGGTTGGCAGAGCAGGGCTGCTACGATATCTTTGAACCCAAGCTCCTTTTTTTTCTTGTTTTTTTTATTTTAATTTTTAATAAATTTTTATTTTTCAATTACAGTTGACATACAATATTATATTAGTTTTATGTATACAACCTAGTGATCAGACATTATATAACTTAATAAGTGATCATCCCAATAAATCTCATACCCATCTGACACCATACATCGTTATTATAATATTATTGACTATGTTTCCTATGCTGTACTTTACGTCCTCGTGACTGTTTGGTAATTACCAATTTGTACTTCTTAATCCCTTCACCTTTTTCACCCATCCCCCAAACCTCCCTCCCATCTGGCAACCATCAAAATGTTCGATGTATTTATGAGTTTGTTTCTGTCTTGTTTATTTATTTTTAGATTCAATTGTTGATAGATTTCTTATTGTCATATTATTGTTTATATTTTTTATCTTTTTTCTTCTTCTTAGAGAAGATCTTTAACATTTCATGTAATACTGGTTGGTGATAGTGAACTCCTTTAGCTTTTTCTTGTTTGGGAAGCTCTTTATCTGTTCTTCAATTCTAAATGATAACTTTGATGGATAGAATAATCTTGGTTGTATGTCTTTGATTTTTATCACTTTGAATATATTTTACCAATCCCTTTCTAGCCTGCAAAGTTTCTTTTGAGAACTCAGCTGGAAGTCTTATGAGAGCTCCCTTGCAGGGTAACTGTCTTTCTCTTACTACTTTCAAGACTCTCTCATTGTCTTTGACCTTTGCCATTTTAATTATGATATGTCTTGGTGTGGGCCTCTTTGGTATCATCTTGTTTGGGATTCTCTTTGCCTCCTAGACTTGTGTGTCTACTTCCTTCACCAGGTTGGAGAAGTTTTCCATCATCATCATCATTAAATATTATTATTTTATGCTCACTGGAGGACATTCTTTTCCATTGCTTTTAGAGAGAAGGGAAGGAGGGGAGAGAGAGAAACATCAATGTGAGAGAGAAATAATGATTGGTTGTCTGTCACACACATCCCAACCAGGGCAACTGAACCTGCAACCTCACTATGTGCTCTGACTGGGGATCAAACCCACAACCTTTTGGTCTATGGGATGATGCTGCAACCAACTGAGCCACACCAGCCAGGGTTCATCATTATTATTTTTTTTTTTTACATAGGTTCTCAATTCTTTGCTCTCTCTTTTCTCCTTCTGACACCCCCATGATGTGAATATTGGTATGCTTGAACTTACCCTAGAGGCTTCTTATTCTATTCTTATTTTTTAAATTATTTTTTCTATTTGCTGTTCTGATTGGGTGTTTTCTGCTTTCTTATCTTCCAAGTCTCTGATGGGATTATATTCCCTGTAATGTATCCTTCACTTCAGTTAATGTGTTCTTCATTACTGACTGACTCTATTTTTATGTTTCTAGTTCCATTTTTATGTTTCGTATCTCTTTGTTGTTCTCAGGAAGTGCATCTGCTCTTCCCCTAGGTTCCTTGAGCATCTTTTTATCTAGAGTTTTGAACTCTGCATCTGGTAGATTGCTTATCACTATTTTGTTCAGTTCTTTTCTGGAGTTTTGTTCTGTTCTTGCATTTGTGACACATTTGATTGTCTCCTCATTTTGACAGCCTCCCTCTGTTTCTATGTATTAGGTACAGCTGCTGCATCTCCCAGGCTTGGTAGAGTGGACTTATGTAGTAGGTTTCTGGGTGGGTCCTGTTTGCCAGAACCCAACTGGGCACTCCAGGTAAGTCCCTGTGTGGGTTGTGTTTATGCTCTTGTTATAGTTAAGCCTTAATTGCTCTTGACACGTCAATAGGAGGGATTTATCCCAGGTCAATTGGCTGCAAGGACTGGCTGCAATCACTGTGGAGGATCAGTTGTGCATGGCCCACCCCACAAAGCAGGACTTATTTCACCTCTTAAGTGTGTAGCTTGTGAAGGTGGTTGGGTGGTGCTTCAATATGATCTGAAGAAGTCCCTTGGGTGTTCCCCAGGGAGTTGCAGGCCAAAATCAACCACTGCCTGTATTCTGCCCAGGGCCACCCAGCATAAGCTACAAAGCTGTCTGCAAATTATTGCTACTTGTGCTGGGCTTGGAGGTGCCCAGGAGAGACCAGCTTGTGAACCAAGGCCCGCTACTGCTTGTGCCAGGCCTGGGACCACCCAGCAAGAGGTACAGGGCATGCTAAGACCAGGTGTTGCTTGTTTGAGATATTTTAGGAAAGTCTGAAGACTGGCCAAGACAAGCCATTTGTATGGAAAAGCCACTGGAAACAGCTTGGGTAGGCCTGAAATTTGGGTAGGGTGGAATCTCAGGGAATCACCAGGGTAGGGTGAACAGGTATAGCCATGTTGATGGAGACTCAGTTATTTGTGGGCTCTGTTGGGGGAGGTCTCAGAAAAAGAAAAATGGCCTCTGCCAGCACTTCTGTCTGGGATAAAGCTGCCCTTCCAGCTCTTACCCTGATGCCAGAAAATTTAGTTCTTCCCTGTATGTCCCTAGTTCCTTTCCAGCTGCTGCCCCAATACTGGAGCTCAGAGCAAGTGAATCCAAGTAGGTCCATGTGCAGGCTCTTTAAGAGGAACTTCCTGGGACTCCAGAAGCCCTCTACCTCCCTCAGCTACAATTCCCATTGGTTTTTATAGCCAGAAGTTATGGGGACTTCTCTTCCTGGCACTGGAACTCTGGGCTGGAGTGGAGTGCCTCGTGTTGGCCTTGCGACCTGTTGCTCCCGAGGAGGACCTCCACAGCTGAGATAGCCCTTCCAGTTCTTAATCACCACACTGTGGGTGTTGGACCAGCCTATTTCAAGTCTCCACCCCTCCTACCAGTCTTCAGGGGGCTTCTTTATATCCTTAGTACAGGAATTCTGTTCGGCTAGATTTCAGGTGGTTCTGCATGATGGTTATTCTGTAAGATAGTTGTAATTTTGATGCAGTTGTGGAAAAATGTGAATATTGCATTTACCTATGCCATCATCTTGACTGGAAACCAAAAAATTATTTCATTCCCACAAATGGCTAAGCAGAGAGATAATCCATCAAACACAATGAATAACCAAGGTAACAAGGGCATAAGAAAGGAAATTTTAAGTCTCCAGAAAACATAGACACAGACAACAGTATGGTGGCTATCAGAGAGAAAGGGGGTGGATGGGGGAGAGGGTAAAGGAAGTGCAAATGGTGATGTAAGGAGACTTGACTTGGGGTAATGAACACACAATACAATATATAGATGATTTACAAGTATTATAGAATTGTACACCTGAAATCTATATACCTTTATTAACCAATGTCACCCAATAAATAAAAGAACTAAAAGAAAAGAAAATCTCCAAAAAATAAACTTAAAGACATGGAAGACTGTGATTTAAATGACAGAGAATTCAAGATTGCATTTCTGAAAAAAATTCAATGAGATACAAGAAAAGTCAGAAAAGTAATTCAATGGGCTCAGAGATAAAATCAATGAACAAAAAGTGTACTTAACCAAAGATATTGAAACAATGAAAAAGAACCACAGAAATTCTGAAGTTGAAGAATTCAATGAATGGGAGGAAAAATAAACTAGTAAGGTTGGGAAATAGAGTAGACCAGATGGAGGCAAGAATCAGTGATACTGAAAATAGAAATCCAGAAATGACTCAGATGGAAGAGAGAGAAAATTCAGAGTAAAAATAAATAAAAGAACTGTATGAGAGCTGTCTGACTCCACTGGAAATAGCGAAATAAGAATAATGAGGGGCAATCCAAAATAGGATTGGAATAGGTGGAAGTTATATTCACTTTCTCCCAAGTTCAAACTGGAATTACAACTAAATTGTAAGATAATTGGGACTTCCAGCCAAGATGAAGGCATAAATAGATACACTTTGCCTCCTCACACAACCAAAAGAAGGACAACAAATACAGAAACAAAAAGTAACCAGAACTGCCAGAAAATCAAACTGTATGTAAATCTGACAACCAAGGAGCTAAAGAAGAAACATTAATCCAGACCAGTAGGAGGGGTGGAGATGGGCAGCCAGGGCAGAGAGGATGCATGGCAAGGCAGTTGCTGGAGGACCAGGCAGTCCCACACTTGCGTGCAGATAAACCATGAGGAACGGCTAGGGAGCAAGACAGACCGTGAAATCCAGGGTCCCTGTGTGGGAATAGAAAGCCTCAAAACCTCTGCAGGTTAAGACCTGTGGGAATTGCAGTGGCTGGAGAAACTCCCAGCCTCACAGGGGAGTCTGTTGAAGAGACCCACAGGGTCTTAGAATGTACACAAATCCGCCCACCTGGGAATCAACACCAGAAAGGCCTAATTTGCTTGTAGGTAGTGCGGAAAGTGACTGAAAGCCAGTGAAAGCCAAGCAAGAGGCATTGTTCCCTCTCGGACTCCTTCCCCACATACAGCATCGCAACACAGGGACCTGAGTTGCTTCACCCTCACGAATACCTAAGGCTCTACCGCTCCCAACATAACAGGTGTGCGAGACAAAGAAATATGGCCCAAATGAAAGAACAGATCAAAGCTCCAACAATAGAATTCAGCAATGAACAGATAGCCAACCTATCAGATGCACAGTTCAAAACACTGGTAATCTGGATACTCACTGAATTGAGTATGGTTGCAAAATGGAGGAAAAAATGAAGGCTACGCAAAGTGAAATAAAGGAAAATATACAGGGAACCAACAGTAAAGGGAAGGAAACTGAGTCTCCTATAAAGAATCTGGAGCAAAAGGAAGAGATAAGCATTCAACCAGAATAGAATGAAGAAACAAGAATTCAGAAAAATGAGGAGAGGCTTAGGAACTTCTGGGACAACTTTAAGTGTTCCAACATCCAAATCACAGGGGTGCCAGAAGGAGAAGAGGAAGAGCAAGAAATTGAAAACTTATTGGAAAAAATAATGAAGGAGAACTTCTCCAATCTGGAGAAGGAAACAGACTTCCAGGAAGTCCAGGAAGCTCAGATAGTCCAAAAGACGTTGGACGCAAGGAAGCATACACCAAAGCACATCATAATTACATTACCCAAGATTAAAGAAAAGGAGAGAATCTTAAAAGCAGGAAGAGAAAAGGAGACAGTTACCTACAAAGGAATTCCTGTAAGACTATCAGCAGATTTCTCAAAAGAAACCTAACAGTCAAGAAGGGGCTGGAAAGAAATATTCAAAATCATGAAAGGCAAGGACCTACATCCAAGATTACCCTATCCAGCAAAGCTATCATTTAGAATGGAAGAGCAGACAAAGTGCTTCCCAGCTATGGTCAAGTTAAAGGAGTGCATCATCACCAAGCCCTTATTACATGAAATGTTAATGGGACTTATCTAAGAAAAAGAAGATCATCAAAAACTATGAGCAATAAAATGACAACAAAATCACAACTTTCAACAACTAAACCTAATAAAACAAAAACAAAAACAAAAGCAAACTAAGCAAACAACTAGAACAGGAACAGAATCATAGAAATGGAGATCAGAGGGGAGGGGGAGCAGGAAGAATTGGGGGAAAGATACTGGGATCAAGCAGCATAAATAGTAGGTATAAAATAGGCAGGGGGAGGTTAAAAACATTATAGGAAATGTGAAGGCAAAGAACTTATATGTATGACCCATGGACATGAACTAAGGGCGGGGAGGATGCTGGGAGAAGGAGCAATGTAGGGTGGAGGGGAATAAAGGGGAGAAAAAGAATGGGACAACTGTAATAGCACAATCAATAAAAAATATATATAAAAAGAAAGAGTTCAATACATGCAAAATCAATGTGATACACCACATTAATAAAATAAAGAATAATATCATATGATTATATCAATAGATGCAGAAAAAGCATTTGACAATATGGAACCGTGTGCCAAGCTACACCAGATCATGGTGTCCCAGACGCTGGAGCCTAAGGGAGGCACACATCCGAATGTGGGACCCTGTCTCCAGGAATGGACATCCTCTGAAGGGTCCAAGCCCCTGCTGGGCTCGGCATCTCCTGGATGCATGAGTGCTCTCGTCCATGTGGGGAGCAAGGCCAGAGGCCTAGAACATCCAAAATGCCAAAAGCCCAGGAAGAGAGCTTGCACCAAGCTCCAAAGCAAGAGGATGATTTTCCAGTACCAAGCATGTGAGAGCTTTTCTGTGTCTTTTCTTTAAAAGAAGGCCCTCCTGAAATCCCACGTGCATAGGAAAGTGTCCAGCTTTCCCTACAGCGCATTCATGTCCACCATTTTTGTCAACTCCTCAATGTCTTTGACCCTCTCTCAGCTGCCACCTTTATTCAGGGCAAGAATTTCCCAGCCACACACAGGCGCACATGTCTGTTCATCCAGGGTTGGGCTTCCAGCCCCCATAGCTCACACAGGCATTGTATGAGCTTCCCCCAACACCTGCTATGTCATGAGTCACTCTACCAGCGCAGTACATGTTCTCATAGTTATGTTTACAATTAGCTTCGGGCAGCAGCCTCCTTCTTCCACAGCTCCTCCCTTCAGGAAGGCATGGGCTGTTTTATCTACCTTTGTTATGCAATGTATCTTAACTGCTCTGCCTTCTGCTCTGTTGGTACCCTTCTTCCCCACCCCCACCTTTTTGCAGGATTAGGGGGTTCTCTGATTTTCCAGGGACCTATGCTCTGACCTACCTTGTTACAACATCAAACTCAATAGTGAAAGTATTTCCTTTAAGATCAGAAACAAAACAAGGATGCCTACTCTCACCACTATTATTTAACATAATATTGGAAGTCAGCCAGAGAAATCAGACAAGGAAAATAAATAAAAGGCATCAAAATTGGGTGTGAAAAAGCCAAATCATCCCTTTTGGCAGATGACATGATTATATATATTTCTACATATTTCTATTTCTATATACAAAGAAATATAGAAATTTCTATATAGAGAAATAGAAATAGAAATATATAGAAAACCCTGAAGACTCCACCAAAAATCTATTAGAAACAATAAACAAATATAATAAAGTTGTAGGATACAAAATCAATGTACAAAAATCTGTTGTCCTATATACTAATAATGAAATATCAGAAAAAGAAAGGAAGAAAACCCACTCTCAATTGCAGCAAAAAGAATAAAATACCTAGAAATAAACTTAACAAAGGAAGTAAAATACCTATACACTGAACACTAAAAGACATTGTTTTAAGAAACTGAAGACCCAAAGAAATAAAAAAATACTCCGTATTCATGGATTGGAAAAATCAACAGTTAAAATGGCCATATTATCTAAAGCAATATACATACAGCTTTAATGACTTTAATGTTGCCTACATTAAAATCCCAATGGCAGCCCTGGCCAGTGTGGCTCAGTTTATTGGAATGTCATCCTGTAAACCGAAAAGTCACCAGTTCAATTCCTGGTCGGGCACATGCCTGGATTGTGGGGTTAGTCAACTAGTCCCCGCTGGGGTGTGTGCAGAAGGCAATCTCTCTCATATCAATGTTTCTTTCCCTCTCTCCCCCGCTTCCACTCTCTGAAATCAAGAGGCATGTTCTTGGGCGAGGATAAAATAAATAAATAAATAAAAATTAAAAATAAATCCATTTTTCAGAGAACTAGAACAAGAAATTACCAAATTTGTATGGAGCTGCGAAAGACCCCAAATAAACAAAATAATCCTAAGAAAAAGGGTAAAGCCAGAAGTATCACATTCCCTGACTTCAAATTATGCCACAAAGTTACAATAATCAAAACAGTATAGTATTGGCAGGAAAACATACACACAGACCAGTGGAACAGAATTGAGAGCCAGAAATAAACCCACACGTATATGGGCAACTAATTTTTGACGAAGGAGCCAAAAATGTACAATGGAGAAAAGAAAACCTCTTCGATAAAGTGTTGGGAAAATTGGAAAGCCACATGCAGAAGAATGAAACTAGACTATTTGACACCATACACAGAAATTAACCCAAAATGGATTGAAGACCTAAATATAAGACCTGCAACAACAAAACACACAGAAGAAAACATAGGTAATAAACTTATGAACCTTGACCTCAAAAGCAAAGGAAATAAAAGCAAAAAATAATGAATGGGACTACATCAAACCAAAAAGCTTCTGCACAGCAAAAGAAACAACCAACAAAACAAAAAGGCGACTAACCAATACAGCACAGAGAATATAGTCAATAATATTGTAGTAACTACGTATGGTGCCAGGTGGATACTTGAAATATTGGGGGCATCACTTTGGAAATTATATGGTTATCAAACCACTATGCTGTACACCTGAAACTAATATAAAATATTGAATGTCAACTATAATTGAAAAGTAAGATTTTAAAGAATTTTAAAAATAAAGAAACAACAAAAAGGCAACCAACTGAATGAGAGAAGATATTTGCAAACAATATATCCAATAAGGATATATGTCCAATAAGGTAATGTCCAAAATATATAAAGAACTCATGCAACTTAAACACAACAAAGGACGAACAATCTTATTTAAAAGTGGGCAGTGGACCTGAACAGACACTCTTCCCAAGAAGACAAATAGTCAACAGATATGAAAACATGCTCAACTTTACTAGCTATGAGAAATGCAAATCAAAACCACAATGAGATACCACCTTGCGCTTGTTTGAATAACTATTACTGATAAGACTAGAAATTAGTGTTGGAGAGAATATGAAGAAATAACAACCCTCAGACATTGCTGGTGGGAATGTAAACTGATACAGCTACTATGGAAAACAGTATGAGTGTTCCTCAAAAAATTAGAAGTATAGTTACTATATGACCCAGCAATCCCTCTTGCAGGTATCTAAAAGGATAGGATTTATTCATTAAGGTACATTTACCTCTATGTTCATTGCAGCATTTAGTCACAGTAGCTAAGACATGGAAACAACCTAAGAAGTGTCCTTTGATGAACAGATAAAGATGTGGTGCACATATACAATGGAATACTACTCAACCATAAAAAAAGATGAAATACTGTTATTTGTGAAAACATGAGTGGATCCTGAATATCATGCTAAGTGAAATAAGTCAAATGAAAAACAAGAACTGTTAGGATTTCATTCATGTGGGATGTAAATCAGAAAGCAACCAACAAACAAATAAAACATAAACATAGACAACAATATAAAAGCTACCTGAGGGGAAGGAGGTTGAGGAATGAAGAGAGTAGAGGGGTTCAAACATATGTACAGTGACAACACAAGACTAGACTTTGGGTGGTGAGAACACAATGCAATTTACAGATAATTATAGGATTGTACATTTGACACTATATTGTTATTAATGTCACCCAACAAACCTTTTTTAAGGCTTTCTGGGGTGGGGCCTCTTTGGGTGATAAGATTGAGATAGAGGCCAGAGCAGGCACTGTGGGACAAGTATAGGAGGCCATTGTGGAGCTCTTCTTAGTAGAGTTTCTCCAGAAGCAGATGCCGAGGCAAGGATTTAAGGTTATTTGGAAGAGGTGAACATTGGTAGGAGAGGCAGGAAGTAACACAGAAAAGGGAAAGCAGCCAAGAAAGAATGTTATTAAGCCAGAACATCTGTGAGGGAATTGGTGCTTATTTCTCTTGGGAAACTGAGACACCAGGTACAACTCTCACAGAGAGCTGAGGGACTATTGGGAACCATCCCGCCTGGTTCCAGAGACTGGAGCCTCGCCGACAGAGGAGAGGGCCTCGAGGCTGGAGCCGAGCAAGGAGGCCTTGGGAAAATAGGCCACTGAGGAGCCAAAATCTGTCCCCCTAGCTCCTGCCTCCCTCACATCACCCTTCTTGGCCCCAGAGAAAGGGTGGTTAGTCAATGACGGGTAAGACCCCTCGATTGCAGGGGCAACCTAAGACGGGCACAGTTGCATGGGGGCCATCAGAGAAGGACTTGGGGGACACAGAGAAGGGGCAAAAGACCCTCACCCCTTGGCTTTGTCATGGCCAGAGTCCTCATTCTACCTGAAAAAAAAGTCTCCTTATCTCTGGGCAGCCCTGCCCAGCTACTTGACCAGGTCAGTGAAACAATACTTAAGGCAGGTACAGCTCTGATCTGGATCAGGTGGTTCAGGGGACAATTAGGCTTGGAAAAGGAATGCATTACATCCTATGAAACTTACTTTGCTAAGAACACCTTTGAGTTAATGAGTACTGATGTTTGGGGTCTGAGCATAGAATGTGATCAGTTTTCCAGGTTTCAGGGCTGAATGGGCACCACCCTGTCTACCAGACCCTGACTTGAGGCAAATCTCTGTTTCTTTAATTGTTATCTATGATCTGTTTTCTGTAAACATAGGCCTTCAACATCGATTGATGAGCTTTGCATGCATGCTGTATACCCCTGCACATATAGTTCTCAATAAAAGCCACTTCAAGAGAAGGGCTCAGGGCACTCTCCACTAGAGGGAATTGCCACCCCCTTTTCCTGTCAGACCAAGAGTGTCTGGAATGACTTATTTTATTTTTCCTTCATCTGCAGTGACCCAGGGAGAATCTGTGGGAACAGGGTACCTCCCTCAAGGGACCTTGAATATTTATGACATATACCATTTCCTGTCAGTCACTGTTTGAGGGCTGTTATGAGTGGGAGGTTTCATGAACTCCCTGGCATTTAAGGCTTGCCATGCTCTTATCACTGGCAGACAGGCACCAGTGGTCTGATCATGCCCACAGGCAAAGCTTTAGGTGCTGGCACTGGCAATCAAACCACCATGTGTTGACAGGGGGAGCATGATGAGATATGGACTTAGCACCCACAGCATCTGCTACACACCCCCATCCAGGAAAATCCATCTATCAGGGGTGTCCAACCCCATGCGCCCCATGCGCCGCATGCAGCCCGAGATGGCTGTAAATGCAGTCCAATATAAAGTTATACATTTACTTAAACCATTGAATTTTTTTTGTGATTACGTGTCACAATGTATTTAATGTGTGGTGCAGAGATGCCAAAAGGTTGGACTACCCCCCAGCAAGGCACTACAGCCACTCCCCAGCACCAATGCCTCCAGAGATTAGAGGACAACATTTCTAGTCCAAATTGAGTTTAATAGGGAGTTTCAGGGAGGGATTCACTGGAAATAGAGGTCTGGGACTGGGGCCTGGTTGACTTTTGAATTAGGAAGCAGTAGGACCTAGGGGACTCTAATCCAGGAGAGTCCTTCCCAAATCCCAGGGTTAAGGACCTGAAGAGGTTGGGGGTTCATCATAACAGCTCTACTAGGATGGTACTGAGAGCTGTTTTGAGATGCGAGAATTATATCTCAGGTTCTAGGTATGAAGAGCTAAGTTAGGGGAGGGGGATTCCAAAAGATCCCAGAGGGGAAAAGGTTAGGGTCCAGGGTGTTTCACAGAAACAATCAAGGGGCCTCGATTTCACAGAAATCATCAAGGGGGCTCCTTGTGGGTGAGGGAGGGACAGCACACCACCCCAAATGTTGGGGACTGTTTACCACCCCGCCCCCAGCAGCCACTTTGGGGTTTTAATGTAAGACCCCCAATGGCAGGACATTCCACATACATTATCATGGATTTGCAACATTAGCATACGCTGGCTGTCCCACAGGACGGTGGGGACTGGAAAATCAGTCCAGGTTCTGGGTTTGAGTCCTAAGAGGACAGGCCTGGGGGTGCCACGCGGCTCCTCTTCAATAGCTGCCGGAGCTGTGAACAAGACAAGGCAGGAGATGTTTCAGAGGTTGCAAGAAGAGATGGGGTGGACACAGCTGGTGAAGTTGAGGGTTAAAGAACAAAAGTGGAGTGGGGTCAGTTAGGATTGAAGATCAGGGATTCAGAGTCAAGATTTGGAGATGGGGGTGAAGGTCTGGGTTCACACATTGAGAAAAGGCTCAGGAGCTAGAACTGAAGATGAGGAGAAAGCTGTTGCTGGTTGGGTGTTCCCACTTTTGGGCTCCCATTGAGATCTGGGAGTTAAAGGGTAGAGACACAGGGTCAGAGGTCCATCCCATTTGGGGGTCAGGAGTCCCACTTTGAGGTCAGGACTCAGGGTTAGGGGCAAGGAATTAGAGGACATACTTGGGGATTAAAGGTCATACCTTGAAGTCAGAATTCAGGATTAGAAGCAAAGATCATACTCTGAGGTCAGTGTTGAAGTAGAGGTCAGGGAGAGTTACCATTACAGTGTAAAGGATCAAATACTGAGGTAAGAGGTCACATTTTTAAGGCAGGGCTGGAGAGGAGTCAAGGTCACCTTCTGAGATTACAGGTAACCTTCTAAGGTCAGAAATGTGTAGGGTCAGGGGTTCACCAGGTTAGGTCAGAGGTCACACTGCAGTCAGGGTGGGCTCAGTGCTCACCCCCTCGGGGCCCGGCCCAGGCCGCAGCAGGTGGACAGGCTGCTCATTCTCCAGGTTTCGCAGTGTTGGATCCGCCCCAGCTGCCAGCAGGCTCCGCACTATGGCCTCCTGGGGTGGTCCAGGGGGCAGGGCAGCTGCCATGTGGAGGGCTGTGTTCCCATGGGCCTAGTGACAGTGAGGGGAGGACCGATGACTCAGACTCAGCTGGCCTTGGCACCCTTCACGTTCTGCCACATCTAAGACACGTATTTCTCCCTCCACAACCACATTCCACGTACCACCCCGTCTACGTCATACACATCCCACCTATCTATGTCCACATCCTCTACAGTTCCCATCCAATGATCCCCTTGCAGTCACAGCCTACAGCACTTTCAACATCCCACTGCCCTCTAGCCATATCTTTCAATCTGCACATTATAGCCTAGGCCCCCACCTTCATGTTGACAAAGGCCCGCAGGTCTCCCTGTGGCAGCTCCAGCAGCAGCTGAACTAAGGTGGGGTTGGCGGCCTGCACAGCCAAATGTAAAACTGTCTTGTTGCTCTTGATCTCCTGTGGAGAGGGGGACAGCAGAGATCAGACCAGTCTTCACACTCAGGCCTCATCCCATGGAGCCCAAGAGCCTTTAGAAACCCTGCCTCTCCCTTGTAAGCACCCAGGGGTGCCTTATACAGTTATATGGGTTGTACACTATACAAAAATGTTTAAGTGGGTGGCATTTGTATCATACAAATCACAGAACTTTACATTTATTAAGATAATTTTCCAGTTCAAGTGTCTGAGAAAACGGTTCCCTTCCTGATCTTCTAAAGGTGCTCTCTGGGCTAGCAGCTGGCCTGGCCATGCCACATTCTATTAGGCACAGTAAAATGTACTCACATCCCACGTGGACTGTACTTTATTTACAAGGATGCAAATTGAGCAACATTAATCAGTGGACTAAACTAAGCCTATATCCATTTCCATATTAAGCTGCTCTCTTCATATTTTGGAGCAAATAAAGCCATTTTCCACAATGAAATTTTGCATGAGCCTTTGAAGAATTTGTGATGATAACAAACATTAAAAATGTTATGTGGTCCTGGCTGGTGTGGCTCAGTGGATTGAGTGCCAGCCTGTAAACCAAAGGGTCGCCAGTTAGATTCCCAGTTGGGGCACATGCCTGGGTTGCAGGCTGGGTCCCCTCTTTGGGGCACGCAAGAGGCAACCACACATTGATATTTCTCTCTCTCCCTCCCTCCCGCTCTCTCTAAAAATAAACAAATAAAATCTATAAATAAACAAATAAAAATGTTATGTGTCTATACAGGGCAAAACAACCTAGTTGGCTCACCAAATAAATTATGAAGAGAAACAGAGATGGAGGGTGAAGCTCTAAATTAAGAGTGACTTAAGACATATCATCACAGTATGTGGGCTTTATTTGGATCCTCCAGGGGTTTTTTGGTTCTGTTTTGTTTTTAATGAAAAAAATAAATGTATCTCACGTGAGAGCCAAACAAAATTTGAACACAGCTAGGATATTTGATATTATGAAATTATTATTTTTAAGGTGGATATTGAGGTTAAAAGTTCTTAGCTTTTAAAGACAAACACATCAATTTTCAGATTAAATTATATGCTTGGATTTGCTTAAAAATAATATAGCTAAGTGAAGGAATAGATGGGGTAGGACTGGCTACAAGTTGCTGGTTATTGATGTTTGTTTGGTACATGGAGTTCATTATACTATTTTATTTTTTCTTTTTAATTTTTATTTATTGATTTGAGAGAGAGAGAGATACATCTATTTGCTGTTCCACTTTATTTATACATTCATTGGTATCTGATTCTTGTATGTGCCCTGACCAGGGATCGAACCCACAACCTTAGTCTATGGGAACAATGCACCAACCCACTGAGCTACCCAGCCAGGGCCATTATACTATTTTCTGCACTTTATCTGTGTCAAAATTCTTTAACAAAAAAAAGAAGAAGAAGAAGAAGAAGAAATGGAGTTTTAATTCTCTCAGCTAGTTTGTAAAAGACGGGAAGGAGGATAATACTGAGTTATTTGTAAGAACTCAATTCTGGGATCAGACTAACTGGGTTCTAATCCCTTTTCTGACATTCACAAGTTATAAGATTTTTGATACCCTGTGCTTCTGTTTCCCTATCAGTAGAGAAATTATAGCACAGGCATCACAGGGTGTTTGAGAATTCGGTAAGTTAATCTGTGAAACTCAGTTCTTGATGTACAAGTGCTTGGTAAATATAAACTAAGATCAGTAATACTATTTCTAGTTGACAACTGGGGCACAGAGAAGTGATATGACGTTCTCCCGGACACACAGCTGGGAAGATGCAAAGTCAGTGTTTGTTGGGAGCCCCTGGACATCTCGGTACCCCCATCCCACAAGCTCTCCTGGGGGCTGGCTGCCCAGAGCCCATCTCACCTGACTGGTGTGATCAGCACCCATGTGCAGCAACATCTGGACGCAAGACAGCCTATCTCGGGCCTGAGTACTTAGCACCCGGGGACACAGGTCGGGTGGGAACATAGCGACATTGAGGGCCAGGATGGCTGTGTGGAGAGGGGTGAGGCCTGTCGAATGGAGAGAGTGAGGGCTCTGGATCTGGAGCACCCACCCCACCCGCCACACTGGCTCAGTCCATAGCCCAACTTACCCTCAAAGTCTCTGGCTTCTAGGTCAACCTGAACCCCTGAGTTAATCACAGCCTGAGGGGGAAGAGAATTCAGAGTGGTCAGTTAGGGTCTTCCCAGGCCTCTCAGTCCTGGAAGCCAGGATCTGGGCAATCAGTGTACCCCCACCTGCCACAGCCATACCGAGAGGACTCCTGGGAGCCCATAGGCAGCAGCCACGTGCAAGACAGAACGTCCCTGATGGTCAGTAGCATTGGGCTCCGCTCCCAGGTTCAACAGATCCTCCACAATCAGGGGCTGGTTGGCAGCAGCAGCCACCAGGAGAGGAGTCTGCAGATGACAGGAAAAGTCAGTCTGGGCCCCCAGCCCATTCTCCACTGAAAATCAGGAATCCAGGCCCCCAAGCCTTCTGCCCTCAGATTCAGGAGTCCAGGCCCCTGGCCCTCACCTTGCCCTTATGCTCACGGATGTCCAGATGTCTATACACTTGGAGCATCTCTGCTGCAGCATATGCTGCCCAGCGGAGCCCCCGAGCCGCCAACAGGTGCAGGAGTCTGAGGACAATGGGGACAGCAGTGAATACAGCCCCCCAGCCATTCCAGGAGCCCGCAGACTCCATTCCCCTATACTCACGTGTCTCCCTCCTCATCCTGGGCCAGCAGCTGCTGTGGCCCCAAGGCCAGCATATGAGCACGGGCTGTGTCCAGGGATGGTCCGGTGACCACAGGGGGCAACTGTGGGGGTCCTGAGGGGAGTCCAGAACCTTTCCAGGAGCCCACTTGTGGCAGGGAAGTTTCTGTATAAAACCGGGAATCCAGGGGCTCCTGAAGGGTGCAGGGGTGAAGAGTCAGTCAGCTGAGGATTCCCTCTTCCCAACCCAACCCACCACACACACAATTACACATATAGAGCACCAGGTAGAGTGGCTACGTGTCCCATCTATGCCAAGTAAACTCGGACCTTTGGGCCTTAATTTTGCCCATGAGGAATAAGACTGTAACCCAGCCCCAAACCACTCAGAATGGTGCATGAAAGCAATTAGGAGTTTTGGGGGCACCCCAACATTCTGTTCCCACTCTGTATCTCACCTCCATTCCCAAGGGAAATGGATATGGCTGCCCTGGGTCCAATGGTGGGCAGAAGTCAGAAGTCAGGAAACCTTCAGCAGCAGAAGTGGGATAAGAGTAGGGGCTGTCTGTGTAGGCAGCATGTGTATTGGGGCTCCAATCTGGAAAGCACGTGGCGGGGGCCAGGCTGCCAAGTCCAGAACCCACAGCCTCCTGGTGTGCCGGGAAGTGAGTATGGCCTGCATGTGAGAGGAGGAGCAGGGCCACGCCTGGTTACCTTACTTACCTAAGTAAGTCACAGCCAAGGCTGGAGGACCTGTGTGAAGGCCTGCAGTCTCCCAAGGTACTGAAAGCTAGTACCTCTGGGACCTGGAATCCTGGGACACCAAGGAAATGGGAGGCTGAACTGGGACCTGGAATCCTGGGACACCAAGGAAATGGGAGGCTGAACTGGGACCTGGATTCTAGGATGCTGAGCAGTTGAGAGCCTAGACTCCCAGAGCACCAAAAGGCTGGGAGCCTGGTCCCCTGGGACACCAAAGGACTATGTGCATAGACTACTGGACTGCAGAGAACCTCTGGAAGATCAAACTTCCACCGGGTCCCAGCAAGAATAAGGGCCCGACTCCCAGGTTTCCCAAAGTTCTAAGTTGGGATATGAGTCCCTGAGAGAAACTGGGCTGGGAGCTGACGAAACCAAAATAAGTTTCCAGACTTACCAACCTCACCCTCATTCACAGATGGGGTCAGGGGCTGGGCCAGAGGGGGTGGGAACTGTCCCTGTAGAGACATAAGGAAGAAGGAACATGGTTGAATTTATCTGGAGATTCCTCAGCATTCATTCTCCATCTACAGGGCATCTAAGTCGGGACTGTGTCTCTCATCAGCCCTGAGGACCCAGCAAGCCAGCAAGTCCCTGCCCAACAGGACATGGCCTCCTGAGAGTTGTAGTGGACAGGGCTCCATGGGCCTCACCGGTGCCCCACCAGCGTCTGGCTGTTGCTGGCGGCGCCTCTGTTCTTCCAGGAGCTTTTTCACCGTCTGTGATGGGCAGTGGCTGCGCTCATTCCGGCTCACTGCGAGGCGGAAGTGGGGGAAGGGGGGAAAGAAGTAATCAGGACCCAAGTTGTAGGGGGAGGATCTGGGCGCCCTCCCGCGCTCCTCGCCCTCCCGCGCTCCTCGCCGTCCCTCACGGAAAAACTGGCACACTGATGCCGCCTGAGAACTCCAAAGCCAAACTAAGGTTTCGGGTGTGGTGCCCGCCCACCTCCGCCGTTTCCTTCCTTTTACTCCGCACTTTCCCCTCTGACCCAACTTTCCACCAGCATCATGGAAACTGAGGACGGGGGAGGAGGGTGCCCTTCTGCGCTCCCCCGCCCGGACTTCCGTGAAAAAGCCCACCTCCAGATCTCCCATTCCTGAGGCCTCAGGGGCTATCTAGCATCAGATCCTGGACAGGCGCATCCAGGCTCCCAACATCTCTCTGCCCAAGAAGCTGCCCTGAAGCATCCCCAGACCCTCTACAGGGGGAACTACAAGTCATTAACCCTCTGGAGCTCCTCAGATCCAGAGGTTCAGATCCCATCCCCACCTTCAGACCTAGTAGCCCAGGCCCCATCCTGCCAGAGTCTGGACCTTCAGCCTCTTTCTCCCTAGGACCTGGGAGTCCCAGTTCCCAGGCGCTTCGTTCACACAACCCAGAAGACCCGCACTCTCAACCCTCACCCTTTCGAGTTCAGGCGGAGGAAGGGTTAAGGGTGGGAGAGAGACCCGGAAACAGCCCAGAAGTTACGCGCTGACGTCACCGCGCTCCCGCAAAGGAATCTTCCATTTCCCTCTTCCTCTCTCAGGCCCACCCCAGGGGTCCGGCTTGGAGGCGGAGCGCGGCCAAGCGTGGCTCTCGTGGAATCCCCGCACATGGGGAATTCCTGCTCGGCCCGGGACCTGGGACGGGTGGTAACCCGGGAAGTCCCGGTGGGGGGCACAATCACGGCCAACGCTGCGGCCAGGCGCCTGACCTTCCCACTGAGGCCCGTGGCTAATTTTAACAACCACGGCCCTAAGGGCTCAGTCCTGCCCGGATTTCTAGGGAAAGGAATCCCGGCTGCCAGCCCTCTTCCCACAGGACCAAAGGTCCAGGTTCCAAGCCCTTTCATCCCCGAGACTGAAGATTCCGGATTCCAGTCCCCTTACCGCTAGGACCAAAGAATCCAGAATTGCAGCCGTTCCTCCATCGTGACCCCAGAATCCTGACCCTATCTCCCTTCCAAACACTGGGTACTCTCAGTGCTAGAACCCAGAACCTGATACTCCCGCTCTGTTCCTCAGGACTTCAAGAGTCCGACTCCCAGCCCCTCACTCTTCCGGGGCCAAGCAGGCCTCATCTCCCGTCCCTCCATTACCTCGGGGATTCCGTTGCACAGACTGCGGGCCCCCAGGGCCCCGGCCTCGGCGCTGCGCCAGCCTCGCTGTTAACCCGCGGAGCCGCCGCCGGGTCCCCGATCTTGAGCCCGGCCAGCCGCGAGTTTTTAAACTGGGGTCTAGCACCGCCCGTCCCGGGTAGAGCCCCGCCCACAGCCCGGGAGTCCCCGTGTCACGCTCTAGCAAACCCAGGCTCTGAACCGGCTGTGTTGACTTTGGGTGTGCAGTCCAGAGTGTTGGGAGACAGAGCTGGGAGGCTTCCCAGCTTTGGTCTAAGGGAATAGGGCCTGGGATACTGAACTCCTGAAGGAGGAGAAGGGCACTGGGAACCTGGACTTACAGGTCTCTGTGTAGGGGTTGCTGGAGACCTCAACTCCTGGGCCCTGGGCTGGTGCTGGGGGTGGGGGCAATAATAGAGGGTTGTGGGAGGAGGTGTCGGGGAGGAAAGGTCTGTAGGTAAGAGTGATAAAAGTGGACGCAAATTTCTCCCTTTTCCTCGCATCACCTTCTTTTTCAGAGGTCAGTTCTCATTTATTCATTCATCATTTAAAATAATGTATTACTACAGGGAAAGCTCTTTGCTCGGTGCTGTGGCATAGCTGACTGACATTCCAGGGAGAGGCCGTTGTTCTCAGTTCCCATCTTGGCTACTATCCACAGCACTGACAAGCGTTAACCCTATTTCTCCCCTGCTTCCAAAAATCAATTTTTTCTCCTGGTGGTTCTCCTCCCTCACTTGCTGCTCCCTCTCAATTTCCCTGGCAGTTTCCTCCTCTTCACCCATTCTTGGAAAGGGGGGAGGGAGTGGTTCTCCAATCTGTACTAACTTCCTTGGTGACTTCATCCAGTCTCATGGCTTTAAATACCATCCATAAGCCACCAAACCCCAAATTTACGTCTCCAGATCAGACTTAACCCCTGACCTCAAAAAGGCAGGTGTGGTCATTCAACTTCTCCACAGGGAGATCTAGCAGGCATTTCCAACTCAGTGTGCCCAAACCTCTGGCACTTCCCCTCATTTACCTGGTCAAAGGATGCTCCATCTTTCAATTGCTTAGGCCAGAAACTTTGGTCATCCTGGATCCCTCTCTCCCATCTATACAAACCCTTATCTACTCCAGTAACAACTTTCGTTGGCTCTACCTCCAAAATCCAGGATCTCCCCAGTGCCCACACCCAGGTACCTCCTACCTGGACAATCATAGCAACCTCCCTGATCTCTGACCCTTCCCCTAATTTGTCCCTAAAGGCAGTCACAGGGACCCACCTTGTCTCTTCCTGCCACCCGCCGCCCTGCCACCCCACCCCCCGCCCCCCGCCAGGAAGCAGTTGGCTTTGCTACTGAGACAGGATAGTAAGAAGCTAGGGAAATTCCTTGGCAAGTGGAACAAGGAGACTGAGGCCAATAGCTGAACAAGTTGACTGAACAATTTACAGCCAGGTACAGGAGTTCACTTCCCTGGAGGTAACATCTAGGCCTCAGTTGTATTTCAGCTCCAGACCCAGAAAAGCAGAAAAACCTGGTGGGCGATGCCAGGACCAGCTGCAATGACCACGTGCTCTGGCACTAACCAATCAGTAGAGACCAAGACCTAAAAGCACACACCTGGAAAACCGATGACAGTCTGCCAAAACCCTCCCCTGAGACCTACCCTGATTCCTCCTGCCTGAGGGGGTGGTGGGGAGAGAAAGACTGAGACAGAAAAGCCTCAAGACAAAGAACCCAGCAAGTGAGTTCTCCCCTTGGGGAGCAGCCCACGCCATTTCCATTTCCGTCTTCTTCCCTTTCTTCTTCCCCCACAGGCTTCAGTCTCCTAAACTATAAGGGACCCCAAGACTTGCAATCAGGGGAGCAATGGGCTGTAGCTCATCCCAGGCTAATCACCTGAACCTGTTCCAAGACCCACTTGTCTCTGACTTCCCAATGAGCTACAGCAGCCCAGTCTGGGCTCTCCTGTTGCTTCTTCTGTGCTAGGCTCTTTGTTTCCTTGTCCCCAGCTTTAATAAATGTACCCGTACAGTCATCTGGACTTGTTTTGTGAAATCTTTCCTACACAAAGTCAAGAACACACATAGTACAGGCTGACCTTAGGCAGGCCCACTCAGGGCCAGGTCTCCTGTCCAGTAACTTTTGTCTCCGCAGGCAATGACAGGGATAGGTCGCCTCTTCTCTTCCCCCGACCTCCCCACAGGAAGCAGTTGGCTTTACCACCAGCAGGGTGACATCCGCTTTTGCTGCCTCGTTACTCCCCCACTGTTCCTCAGAACCTCTCTGGACCAAAGCCTTTGCCAGACCCCTTCTAGCCTCCAGCCCACCATGATCCCTCCGAGCAACATGCTGTTCCTGCTTTTGTTCCCAGGTGAAGCCAGCAGTTATGGTGGGGAGGGGTTGTGGCAACCGAGTATTTGTGAAACGGGCAGCTTTGGTGGCATCTGAAGGGAGGGGCAATGAGAGCAGATCCTTCTCCAAGTGCCCCTTTCCTTCCCTTCCTGGAGATGCATTTGGCTTTGGGGCCTGGTTCTTTGGGGAGGGAAGCCGAATTCTGAGGTGCCTGCCTATTAACCTTCCCTTCTCACTGCTGGGTCTCTGCCTCTTCTCATTTCCTGTCTCTCCGCTTCTCTAGGAGCTCCCCTCCCATTTGGTCCCTCTTTCTCATTTGATCTTTTGGAGTGGAGCTTACCCCTCAGGACATCATCTTTCCCTGCACTCTGTTTTGGGAACCACCTCTCCCCACTGATTACCTTCCCTCTCTTTCCACAGTGGCTGCAGCTCAGATAATCCCAGGTGAGAAATCAACACACCCCCTTTGCCATCCTTCTTCAGGTACTGTCTCCATCCGTAGTGTGGCTTGTGGATCCTAAAATACCCCCAGCAGCTCCCCAGATCACCATTTCATCCCCAAATCAGAGCCCCCGAGGGTCTGCAGCCCTTTCCAGGTCCCCATCTCCCTGCCCTCTTCCCCAAATTGAAGCCCCAGGGACTCGGCCAACCCTCAGCCTCTCTCTTCAGGAGCACCCACTATGCCCAAAGCACAGCATATGCCTCACTATGCTGGGATACCCCAGACTCTCTCTAATTCTCCATGTCCCCTTTCATGACCCAAGTGCAACCCCAGGGAACCTGGGTCCCCCCTCAGGGACTTCCCCTGTCTGCCCTTATGACCAAAGCACTGTCCTGAAAGCCCGAAGCTCCCCTCACCCGCCTTCTTGTTTTGGCCCCCACCCTCCAGGTTCCTGTTCCGGATGTGGGCCCCTCCCCTTGCCACTCCTGGCAGGTCTTGTGGCTGCCGACGCCATGGTATCTCTACTAATCGTGGTGGTGGTGTTTATGTGTGCCAGCCCACGTGACAGGCCCACCCAAGGTAAGGGCAGAGACAGGGCAGGGCCTGGAGTGGGGGTGGTGTCCCTAGGGAAGAGGTTTCCCTGGAGGGCACCCCTGGGGAAGCCCTAGAGGTGCTGCTGGGGAAACCCTGGGGGTGCTGCTAGGGGAACTCCTGAGGAAACCCCTGAGGCAGGGGGTCCCCAGGGAGGAGGAGATGTGGGTGGGTGGTGGGTGGTCAGGCCTCATGCTTTCTCTCCCCCACCCCCAGAAGATGGTAAAGTCTACATCAACATGCCTGGCAGGGGCTGACCCCCCGTAACTGCGACCTATGACTTCTGACCCTCTCATTCTGGATTGTGTGTGGTGGCACAGGAAACCCACTCCCCCATTTGGGTTGGAATAAAGTAATTGAAATACCTCTACTTCTAATTCTTCTTCAAAGAACCCAGGGTCCCCCAAGGCTCCCTCCCATTTAGCTATTTCTGGGTCCATGACCCATCTTCCCAGAACTCCACACATCCTCATCCCCTCAGCCCAGGGATCTGGAATAACTCAACAGTGTTTTGTGCTCCATGTTTATTTGGGGGCAGCGGTGTGGGAAAGTGGGATATTTCAGAGAGGGCACTCTGTAGATCTGTATCTTGGTCGGAGTAGGAATAGGGTGCTGGGTAGCTATCAGGGATGACTGGATCCAGGCATCACGTTGTTGACTGCCATAGTTTGGGCTCATTTGTAATACTGCCTCTGTGTGTTGAGGTCACTGTAGACATCTGACCTCTGACCTTGGAGCTCCTAAAGGGATGGACAGAGTGGGGACCATCAGTGGAAGGGGTCCACCAAATGAACGTAAAACAAAATCCTACCTTCTCCTAGTGGCCTGCAAGTCCCCCGGTAGCTTCTTCAACCTTGCAGCCATGTTAGACATCTAGATTCAAGTGCCTTCAAAGTTCTCTTTTCTCCTCTGCCTCATCATTATGCCCCAGCCTCAGGGCCTTTGCACATACTATTCTTTCTGCCTGGAACACCGGTTCCCTAAATGTTCCCATGGATGGTTCCTTCTCCCCCTTCAAGTCTTAGCTCATGTCACTTCCTCAGAAAGCCGTTTCTTAATTTCCCCATCTGTAGTTTCTTCCCCCCACACCCCAGTCACAGTCACATCAGCCTGTGTTATTTCTTGATGATGCCTTCCCAAATGATCTTGTTAATTTGCTTCAAGCCTATCTCCCCAACTAGGACGTAAGCTCTGCTGCTATGTCCTCAGTACCTGGTATATATAGGTGCTCAACAAACAGAGTGAAGCAATGCTTTACCCTGATATTTCACTGCCCCCAGTAGTTGGAAAGCCCCTTCAGTCTTCCAGGACCTCACAGAGCCAGACTCAAGATTCTTAAACTTTACAAAGAGACTTTTTATCACAAATGAGACAAAGCAAAGCTGGTGTGGATAAGTAAAAACAGATTTCACAGAGCAGGGCTCATAGTGGCAGAGGATAGTAGGGTCTACGGCCCCAAAAGGCAGGCATCACACAGAACCCCTGAAATCATATATGCATATAGCTGGTCTGCATGTGCATCTTTCTGGGAGGGGTCTGTTTGGCTTCCATTAGATTCAAAGAAGAGTTCATGACCCCCTAAGGGATTAAGAACGATGTTGACAGAGAGGCAGGAGATGGAAAGATCCCTCTGTCTGCATCATGGTTCTTAAGGGTTTCAAAGATATTTGTTACCACTCCTAGATTATATGCACAATTTTGTGATTTTTGTGTGGATTTTTCTGAGGAGTCTCTATCTTTCATCAGCTTTTCAAAAGGATGCAGGATCCCAACCCCACTCTCTGCCCCCAAATTCTAGAACTATCCTCTTTAGAGTTACCAAACTAGGGTTGAATTATATTGTCTGCATGGATGAGAACGTCTCCCAGAAATCAGCCTGTCCTGAGCCGGGCTTTTCCAGAACATTCAGAGTCTGCCTTCTGGCTATGGCCTGCATTTGTTTGCCTTTGCAAAGGCAAACCATCCCTATATTTCCTCTCCACACATTTTAAGCTGAGTATAAAGTCATGATTAATCATTGAAATTAGTTTTGGACAGATGCTCCATTAGTCTTCCAGGGTTTGAGGAGCTGCAAGAAAGTGGCTTTAAAGTGTAGGTTCTAGAGAGACTTGGGGTATGGGAGTGTTTAGGACAGACACCCACAGGGCAGGAGCGAGATAGAAGAGAAGCTGGTGTCCTCACCTGATAAGGCGACTCTGTCTCAGTGATGTGCTGCTTCCGGGCCACTGCTGGGGTGGAAAGTGGCACAGGGTACAGAGACATACAAGGTGGTGAACTGGGATTTGGTTGATGTAAAATCAGCCCCTCCATCACCGTCCTTGTGGATGGTTGTGACTTGGGAGCTTACCCCTCCCATCCAGGCAAGTCCCCAGAGGGTCCCATCCTATTCCAGCCCCACTTACCCTCCACAGCCCCTTGCCCTCGAGGAACCAGCCGGCCCAGAGAGTACACAGCCAGGGCGATGAGGAGGGTAAGCACCAGGTCCCCCAGCACGATACCCGCCAGCACACCAGGGCTCACTGCTGAGCAGTTGCATTCTGGGGATGTATGTGGCACAGGGGTCAGGGGAGGTCAGTGGGAGTGGGGAAATTGGGAGAAGGTGTCTGCAGGGGAGGTTTGGAGAGATATGGGAAGAGATGGAGAGGTCTTTCGGAAGTAGGGAGGGGGATTTCAGGGTCTAGGCCTACCACTCGTGGTCTGGGCCTGGACACGGCTGAGACCTGAGGAGAAACAAAGAGGGTAAATTGGGGCATGGGGCCATGACCGGAGGATGGGCATGGTAATTTACCTGAAGGTAACTTGGGGCAGGGAGGGCAGAAGCTGGGGAGGTTGAATCCTGACAGCTAGGGGGCCAGGGTGGAGAGCAACCTCTGATAGAGACCTGTGACCAACACACAGATCACTGGACTGTGTTACTGTTACACTGACTTGTCCTGTTACAACACCCTTAGAGTCCCATCCCTCGTCCCTCTGCTTCTTCTGGAGGCCAAATATTAGGGTCTCAGGTTCTGAGAGAGACCGATAGGGTTTGGGCGGCTGGGGACCTGCTCCCATCGCAACCTTCCCCTTTGGTTCTCTCTTTCCACCCTGCTCCCTGCCTTGCCCCAAGCTGAGCCCAGGGACTCAGGAGGTAGCTGCAGAAGCCCCAAACTCACCTCCCACAGTCAGAAGGAGAGGCAGGAGCAGGAGCCTGTTGGAGGGTCCAAGGCCCCCCATGATGCAGGTGACACTGCTGGATACTACAATCCAAGGGCCAGAGGGATGTGGCCAACTCAGTGAAGGAGGAAGTCTGAGTTGGGTGGTGGCAGGAGGAAGGAGGGGACAATAGGGGAGGAGGGACAGAGACAGACATAACACCAGAAAGAATCAAGCCCAGGCACCCCAGGGGCAATGCTATGGCCCTCACTGGCTGTACATGAAGGGCAAAGGGTACAAATATGAACTTGACCTCCATCCCCAATCAGGGGTTGCACATTGTAATAGGAAGATCAGTGGCTGGCTATGATTGAAGCCAGCTCTTCCTGGCTGGGCAACCTTAAGCAAGCCACTCAACCTCTCTGGGCCTCAGTTTCCTCGTGTGTAAAAGAGGGAGTAAAATAGTACAAACTTTATAGGGAGTTGTGGGATCAAATAAATTAATGTTTCTAGAACAGGGGCTGACATTCGTCAGCTTTTTATAAGTGCCAGCTATAATTATTAGATAATCAGAACCTTGTGATTTTCATAGCATTTTAAAGAGAGCCATCAGGATATGGGCACTAATAATGTGCAGGCACTCTGTCCCAAGTGTCAACTCATTTAACCCCACTAGACCCTTTTGACATAGATGCTCTTATTCCCATTTTACAGAAATGTAAAGATATTTGCCCAAGGTCATACAGCAAATAAATGTGGAAATGGAACTCAGGACCCAAAGACAGATACTTGACCCTTAGAGAGAAAGCAAAAAAGGGCCAAGGTAAAAGATAGAGAAGAAGAAAATGATGGTAAGACAGAGAAAGAGGGAGAGGAACAGACAGTGACTCAGATACACACATCACAGACACAAGACTGGGCATTAGGCTGAGGCAGGTGGGGTACAAATTTGGTGATAACTGGGCTGGGCTGGGCTGCTCTACCAAATGAGGAAGTGGCTAGAAGCGAGGACTGAGGGAGGCCACCCAGAAGGAGACAGGGACTGCTAGCTCTCAGCAGGAGGGCTGGAGCTGGGGCTGGGGAAGGAGGAACCTGACGTTAGGGTACTGGGGGGATGGGCCAGCCGCAGGAAGCTCCCTTCCCCCACCCAGGCGTCACACCCCACAGCTCCCTGGGCCTGAGCTAAGGAGAGAAAAGGGGAAACTGGGTGCTGGTCATGGGACAGACTCTGAGTGGCCCATTGCTGGGGCAGGGTGGGGGTGGGGGAGATCTGGAGTCCAGAGGGGAGAGTCAGGGCCCGGTCTGAGGCTGCACTGGCTGCTGACAAGGAGAAAATTCGGAGACATACTAAATTAAATTACAGCAAGCCATGGGTGGAAGAGAAAAGAGAGATTAATCAGCTAACAATTGAAGGGCAAAGGCAACAAAAGACTGCTTACTTCCTGAATGTAAATATATTGAATTAACTTCCAGCAGGCTATTTCTTCCATTATCCAGAGAACAGCCAAGTGAATGGCCAACCGCAAGGCTCCACCAATCCCTGGCTCAGCTTTTTGTTTACACATGAACCTATCAAACTGTTGTCTACAACCAATCCAAAGGAGCAAATATTTCTTCCTCATGGACCATGAACCTATCCTATCCCAGAACTAGCCCTGCCTCAACTTCTACCATCCTCTTCATCTGTACCCAATGTAAATTCTCTAAAAAGAACTCACATCTTTCTTCCCCAAACTCATTATATAGAAGAACCCCATCAATTCCAGGATGATGGACATGTTGTCTTCTCTATCTAGCCCTGCTGCTTGTGGTTTAGACTACATGCCCCAGGATCTGGTCCTTTTCTGGCTAGCATTTGGCTCAGTAAACTCTTTCTTTCAGAAAAGCTTTCGGAAAAGCTTTCTTTGTGTAACACTGCTAATGACTGCAATTGTCCATGCCTGGCTGAATCCTTTTGCTAAAAAACCAACACCCCCACCACCATCGCCACCACCAGGTCTGGAGTGAACATGGAGAAAACAGGCCCTTCAGGCCCCACTGGCACCTCAGACCACTCAGGGTGAATGAAGCAGAGTGAGCCAGGGACAATCAGGGACCGCGGGAGGCTTTGAGCTAGGAGGACCCTGATCTGACTCCTGTGTGCATCAGCCCCCTCTGTCGTGGCATGGGGAGCAGACTTTGGGTACAGGGAGGAGATCGCTGGGCCAGGGTGATGTCAAGGTCTGATTTATAGTGAGGATTTGTGATGTCTATCAGAATAATGTCTGCATGGCACCCTCTATATGCTCAATGAATGTTAATTATCATCATCGTTATCATTTACAGTATTTCAAGTCTCCAGTTCTGGGGTCACCTTGATAAAAATCCTTCCTCAATCCTTGAGCCTCAGGCTCAGGCTCAGCCTCCTGATTGGCTCCTTCCAACTCCAGCTGTTGTCAGTGGAAATTAGGCTCTTTCACAGGATTGCTGATCGGGAGGAAAGCATTCCAAGGGCTGATGCACAGGAGATTGTGGTGTGGCACGGTTTATTGGGTGGAAATAGAAACTGCCCCCTAGGTTTCCAATGTCCCACCTCCCTCCATTCTGCAATGGAAAATCAGGGCCAGAAATAGAGTCAATGTCCATAGATTCTGTGTCATATCAAAGTACGATCCAGTCCATTATTGGCTAGCTTAACTTGTGTTTCCAGCTGCAATTCATTTTAAACTCCCTCCTGGAGCTTGTGTGTGGAGTCTGTGTGGCCATGGGACATGTGGCTGCTAGGGCCACAGGGCCATGGAGAGAACAAGTGTATTACTGGGTAGGGCGAGGGTGAGGGGGGGCGCGCGGGGGGGGGAGAGAGAGAGAGAGAGAGAGAGAGAGAGAGAAAGAGAGCGATCCTTTGTTCCCCTGGGATTATATTAGCTTGGGTTTAGGATGGACCAGGTGCATTTTCAAAATGACTAATCAATTTTCCAAGCTTTTTCAGGTTTTGGATAGTTCCACACCCCTAGTTAGACTGACAGGCCTCTTCTGGTCCAGGACCTCCCCCTGAGCCCCCCAACAATCTGGTACTGGAGGCAGGGAAGGGAGGAGTGTTAATCTCCGTGGTGGAGCAACGCTGTGTTTCCCTGGGGTGTGAAAAGCTGTAGCTTCCTGGTGAAGCAAACAGGCTATGCTCCCCAGTTTATTAAGCTCAATGCCTAGTTCCCTTTGCTCCCTTTTTCTTGCTAAATACCTATGGTAACACAGCCAGGTCTGGCTGCCCCCAGAATTCAGTCTAGTAGCCAGCACATCCAGTTAGAACAGGTGTGGCCAGAGTCCTGAGCCTCCCTTTAGTTACAGAGATGTGGGGGAAGTCCAAGGTGTCCCAAGGGAATAGACTGAGGCAGTGACAGATATCTGTAGGTGGTCAGGTAGAGGCTTCTTATCAATCAAAAGAGAAGTCTCTCAGTAGTTTAGCAACCAGTTTAACTGTATTGATAGAGACCATGAAATGCCAGCCTGTGCTGATCTCCACGGTCTCCACTACACTGGGTAAAGAAAGAGGCTGGAATGGAATAGCACACAGCTGATTGGGTGTTGCCCCACCCCCACACTGCCAGACTCCAGGAAGTAGGGCTATCCCTCTTCTCCCCATGAGATCTTTCGAGTGTCTCAATCTCTCCTAGCAGCAGCCCAAGAGTTGAAGGCCAAAGCTGACTTTCCCAGAAAGCAAGTGATATGTTGAGCCTGTGACAAGCTAGTCTCTGTGGGTGACAGACGTCTTTACTCTCTGCTTTCGTTTTTGTCTTCTACAGCCCATTCTGCCCACAGTAACCAGAGGGAGCTTTCTGAAAATCAAAGAAGCCAGTTTTTTATTTTTTTTAATATTTTATTTATTTATTTTTAGAGAGAGGGGAATGGAGGGGGAGAAAGAGAAACATCAATGTACGGTTGTCTTTCGCATGCCCCCCACTGGGGACCTGGCCTGCAACCCAGGCATATGCCCTGACTTGGAATCGAACCTGTGAGCCTTCGGTTCGCAGGCTGGCGCTCAATCCACTGAGCCACACCAGCCAGGGCAAAACCCAGTTTTTTACATGGCCAAAAGATTTAGCACATATCACAATAGAAGAGATATAAATGGCCGATCAGCACGCAAAAAAAAAAAAATGTTCAACATCATTAGCCATTAGGGAAATACAAATTAAAACCACAATGAAATACCACTATATACCCACTAGAATGACTAAAATTTAAAAGGCTGGAAAAAAAAGAAAAGAAAAGAAAAGAAAAGAAAAGAAAAGAAAAGAAAAGAAAAGCAGCCCTGGCTGATGTGGCTCAGTGGATTGAGTGCCGGCCTGTGAACAAAAGAGTTGCCAGTTTGATTCCCAGTCTAGGTAGGGCACGTGCCTGGGTTGCAGGCCAGGTCCCCTCTAGGAGGCACACAAGAGGCAAACACATTGATACTTCTCTCTCTCTTTCTCCCTCCCTTCCCCTCTCTAAATAAGTAAATAAAATCTTAAAAAAAAAAAAGGACTGACCCTATCAGCAGTGATGTGAAGAAATGGAAAATCTCATACACTGTTGGTGGAAATGTAAAATAGAACCACCACTTTAGGAAAAGATTTTAGTAGTTTCTTACGAGGTTAAATATTCAACTATGCAGAGCTTCAGCAATTATACAGAAACAGGTATTTACCCAAGAAAAATAAAAACATATGTTCACATAAAGATCTGCACATCTCTCTCTACGCCCCCCACTCCCATCCTACCTGCCTTCCCCTCATTTACCCTACTCCTGCTACACTGGCTTCCTTGCTGTTTCTTGAATAAGTCAAGCTCATTCTCACCTCAGGGTCTTTGTACCTGCTGTTCCCCCTGCCCATGATGCTTTTCCCAAAGTCTCTGTATATCCAGCCCCTTCTCATCCTCCAGGATTCTGCTCAAATATCAGACCCTCACAGAGGCTTCCCCTGATCACCACTGCTCAAGTCACCTCCCACCACCAATTTTATTTTCTTCCTATATTTGTCATACCTGAAATTCTCTGATTTATGTGTTCCCATTTCTACTGTCTGCCATTTCCTCTAGAATGGAAACTCCATGAAAACAGGGACCTTTCTGTCTTGTTCACTGTTGTGTCTCCACTACACATAATAAGAAACTCCATAAATATTCTTTGGCTATTGGACTGAATGACCACCAGTGATAACTGGAAAGATTAAATAGGGCTCTTTATCTCTGCAGATTGCAGACATATTCACGATTGTTCTTGCATTAATCACTTGGCTGGTAAGAATGCTAGTGTACCCTAATATCCTTCTGTTTTCATCACAGAATTTTTAGCAGGGCATCTGGCCACTACAATAAAGACTATTTCCTACAGACTCATCAATATAGAGAACAGACTGACGTGTAATAGAGGGAAGGGGGGTTGGAGGGCTGGGCGAAAAAGGTGAAGAGATTAAAAAGTACAAATTGATAGCTATAGAATAGTCACAGAGATGTAAATTACAGCATAGGGAATATAGTCAATAACATCATAGTAACTAAGTCTGGTGTCAGATGGGTACTGGAAATATTGGGGGCGGGCCACTCTGTAAAGTATATGGTTTTCTAACTACTATACTGTACATCTTAGATTAATACAGAATAAAATTGTAATTCAGTTTACAATTGAATGTAAACTGTAATTGGGGAAAAAATATTGTATCTTCTGGCCTCATTTGCATTTAGAGTAGCCATAGGACTTCATTCTGGCTGATTGGAAGCATGGGAACTGAAAGAGAAATTTATAGGTCATAACCTTTGTGAAGGGTACACTCTACTCCTTTTCTCTGATCTTCTCATTTTCTGGACTTTGAATGTGGGAGGGGTCATGTTGAAACAAGTGGATGAAGGCAACAGCCTGACGACAAAAGAGCAACAAGAGAGGAGCCTCAATGCCCATCATTTTGGAGGAACCACACCAGCCCTGAGCTCTCATGTGAGGGAGAAACTTCTACTTTGTTTAAGCCACTCATAGTAGGTAGTCTCCAAAGATGGTCATCAAAATTTTTTCCTCCAATGTACACATGTTGTCGTTCATCAAGAAAGAGAGAGTTGAAAACTTGGCTCACCTCCTCACATAACCACATCAAAATTACAACGAAGGTATAGAACAACCATCATTTAGAACCATCACAAATCGAGCTGAATGGAAGTCCCACAACTATGGAATTAAAGAAGAAACCACACTGAGACAGGTAGGAGGGGTAGAGACATGAAACAGGCTGGTCCTACATCCATGTGTGGCAGATAAATATCTGGAGGGATAACTAAAGAGCAACGGGTTCCAACTCCACACCAGGCCCCCCAGCCTAGGGTTCCAGTACCAGAAAGATAAGTCTCCATTACTTTGGGCTGTAAAAACCCACAGGGATTGATGCTGTGGAGGAGAGACACTTCTGGAGTCTCAGGCAATTCCTCTTAAAGGGCTCATGAACAAACTTACTTGGACTCACTCCGTCTGAACTCCAGCATGGGGGAAGCAAATTGAAAGGCATCAGAGACAAACAGGGAGGAACTGAAGTGTCCAGCATCAGGTCAAGAGCTGGGGACAGCTTTCTCCCAAACAGAAGTGCTGGCAGAGGCCATTGTTCCTTTCCTGAGCCCTCCCCGCACTGAGCCACAGGGCTAATAAGCAGGCACCATATCTGAGACCCCATCAACATGGCTAACACTGTTTGCCCCACCGTGGTGATTCCTTACGGTTCTGCTCCACCCAACTTTCAGGCCCACCCAAGCTGTACCCAGTGGCTTTCTTGTAAGAATAGCTTATCTTGGCTGATGCTTCAGATTTTCCTAAATTCTCTCAAACAAGCAGCATCTGGCTTCAGTGAGCCCTGGACCTCTGGCTAAGTTGCTCTAGGCCTAGCAATAGCAACAGCCGGCCTTGGTTCATAGCTCAGCCTCATCTGGGCACCTCCAAACCCAGCACAAGTAGCAGACATCTGCAGATCACTTTGTAGTTTATGCTGTGTGGCCCCAGAGAGAACACAATCAGTGGCTGATGTTGGATGTGCTAACAGCAATCAAGAATCAACTACAACAAGAGGGTGTACACAGTCCTGATGGTGGGTGCACTTCAAGTACCCAGCCTGAGTAAAAGGGGAGGCTGTGCCACTGGACCCTATAGGATATCTATTATATTAGGCCACTCTACCAAGCCTGGGAGATGTAGCAGCTCTACCTAATGCAGAGAAACAAATATAAAGAGGCTGCCAATATGAGGAGAAAAAGAAACATGGCCCAAATGAAAGACAAAAAAAAAAAAAAAAAAAAAAACCAACTCCAGAAAAAACTAAACATAAGGGATACAAGCAAGTTACTAGATGCAGAGTTCAAAACACTGGTTATAAGGATGCTCAAGGAACTTAGCAAGAACATCGACAGCATTAAAAAAAACCAGTCAGAAATGAAGGATACACTAATTGAAATAAAGAATAATTTACAGGGAATCAACAGTAGAGTGGATGAATCTGAGAATCAAATCAGCTATTTGAAATATAAGGAAGAAAAAACAATCAGAACAGCAAAAAGAAAAAAGGATCCACGAAAGGAAGATAGTGTAAGGAGCCTCTGGGACAACTTCAAAGCATACCAACACTCTCATAATAAGGGTGCTGGAAGGAAAAGAGAAAGCAAGAAACAGAAAACCTATTTGAAAAAATTATAACAGACAACTTCCTTAACTTGGTGAAGCAAATAGACATACAAGTTCAGGAAGTGCAGAGAATCCCAAACAAGATAAATCCCAAACAAAATGAACCCACACCAAGACATATCATAATTAAAATACCAAAGGTTAAAGACAAAGAGAGAATCTTAAAAGCATCAAGAGAAAAACACGTTAGTTACCTAGAAGGGAGCTGCTATAAGACTGTCAGCTGATTTCTCAAAAGAAACTTTGCAGGTGAAAAGGGATTGGCAAGAAATATTCAAAGTAATGAAAAGCAAAGACCTACAACCAAGATTACTCTACCCATCAAAGCTATCATTTAGAACTGAAGGACAGATAAAGAGCTTCCCAGACAAGAAAAAGGTAATGAAGTTCATCACCATCAAACCAGTATTATATGAAATATTAAAGGGTCTTTTTTAATAATGATGAGATAAAAAATAAGAATGATAAAATGGTAATAAAAACATATCTATCAACAGTTGACTCTAAGAAACAAAATAAACAAATGGAACAGAATCAAAGATACAGAGAATATTTTGATAGTTGTCAGATGGGAAGGAGGCTCAGGAGGATGGGAGAAAAAGGTGAAGGGATTAAGAAGTACAAATTGGTAGTTACAGAATAGTCATGGGGATGTAAAGTACAACATAAGGAATAGAGTAGCCAAAGAACATATATGCATGACCCATGGACATGGACTGCCTGAGGGAGTTGGGGGGACCACTGGGTAAAGGCAGGAAATGGGGGGGGGGGGGAAACTGGGACAACTGTATTAGCATAAACAATAAAATATAATTTTTAAAAAACAAAATTAATTTTTAAATAAAGAAGTAGAGAGTCAATTTTCCCTCCCCTTGAATCTGAGCTTATCTTGTGTCTTGCTTTGATTAAAAATGCAGTGAGGGTGATGCTGTGCCAGTTCTGAGCTGAGGCCTGAAGATGCCTTGCAGCTTCCACTTTTACTCTCTTGGAACTCAGCTGCCATGATGTAAGGAAGTCTATCCCTCTTCGTGAAGAGTGAGGTTGCACAAAGAGGTCCTAGGGAATAAGATATGGTGTGGAGAGAGGGGCCAGGTGGAGGATGACCAAGGCACTCCAGCCAATATCAAGTGCCAAGGCTCCAGGCAGGTGAAAGAAGTCATCTTGGATATCCCATGCCATGCCAGCCACCAGCCAAATGTGCCAGCCTCTTAGTGATCCCAGGCAAAACCACTGGAGCAGGAGAACCACCCAGTCAGCTCACAGAATCATGAGAAACAATAAATCCTTGTTTTAAGCATCTACATTTTCGGGTGGTCTGTTACAAATTAATAGACAATGCAAACAGCATTATATTTGGGACCCTCAGAGGAAAGGGGGTGGAAGAACTTCAGACAGGCCTGGATTGACTGCAGGACTCTCTCTCTATAGCTAGCTATTGCTTTTCTCTGGTCCAGCTTTGTTCAGCTCTCTCTGTTCCTTATGGAAGCACAGTTTCTGCCATCAGTATCTCACTTGTGCTCATTCCATGATAGAAATAATAATATTCATCATCATCACCATCCTGGGAAAGAGCAAAGATTAGCTCAGCATGAATTACCTGTCTATCTCAAAATCAATCTTATCTGTGGAAGGGGTGGGGGATGAATTCTGTTAAAAAAAAAAAAAAAAGGATCTGTGAGAACACTGAGATGAAGCAGGAGGAAGTCCCTAGAAGCAGCATTTACCATTTCCAAGCACATTACCCAGCTCCTAAATGCCTGCCTGCACTGAAACTGTCTTCTTGAGGGCTCTTTCTGACTGCTGGAACCCACTCTGCACAAACTGGAAATGGCCAGGGAATTAATGTTCCTGGAAGCATCCTTCTGCCAGTAAGTGACAGGAGTTGATTGATAAATATCCTGGCTCCCTCACTCCTCAGATGGAACAACTCTAGGTTTTATTTAAGAAGAATGCCTACAGTCAGGAGAGAAAAGAATTCATGTCAGTGCCTCAAAGACAATTCTTTGTAGGAAGATGTGGCCACCGATGTGTCACCTCAACAGGCAGAATATATGTAATCTTATCTTGAATCTGGGTGGGCTCATGGCTGCTTTAAATGATAGACAGCAGCAGAAGTGATGCTATGTAACTTCTGAGGCCAAGTTAGAAAAGGTCATGCAGTTTCTGCCTGGATCTTTGGGATATATGCTCTGGGAGAATGCAGAGTCGCATGAAATCACTATACTGGATCACGTGTTGCTGCTCTGGTCAATAGTGCCAGCCATGTGAGTAAGCACCTGGGACACAAATCCAGTCTAGTTTTCAAATGACTCCAGTCCCAGTCAACAGCTGACCTCAATCATATAGCAGACACCAAGCAAAAACAGCCCCAACAAGCCCTTCTTGAATTTCTGTTCCACAAAAGTGGAGTAAAAGAAAAATGGTCATTTTAAGCTGTTTAATTGTGGAATAATCTGCTATGCAGCAATAGATAACTGAAATACCAGGACTGCAAACTCAGCCTGCACTCTAATCCTAAAGTAGCTGGATATGTAATATAAGTCAGTGAGCGTGGCCTGCTGTGGGACAACAGGGCAAGGTGGGAAGCCTGGAGCATTGGGGAAGTCATGCTGTGCTGCTGTGGGCTGTCTTTGCCCCCAGATCTGTTCCACATTCTCCTCTTTCTGCCTGCATCCCAGGCCACAGTTCCCAATCTCTTCCTTCATTTGGATTCACCTGGGGTTCCTCCAATGGGAAGCAGTGGCAGGATCAGGGACAGCAGAAGGAATAGGAAAAGGTAACTCTCCGTTTTATCACTATGGTTGTGCCTCCTCTGCAGCTCCAGTCTGCTAGGCAATCCCACTGAGATTCCAGCTTCTATCTGGTGACTTTATCTCTGAGTTCTGGTGACACCACCTCCTTCCTTTGTTCCCCCAGCCTGGGGTTGCATTGGCTTCCCATTTCTGCTAATTTCCACTTGCTTCACTGGCTCCTGTTTGGACCCCCAGCTCCTCCATCTATTGCATAACCACCTCCATGTGTTAACTCCTCTCTGTTCTAATGTGGGAGTAGTTCCTGCATCCTCGCCAGGCCTTACAAGCATAGCAGCTCCAGCCTATTATGCCCAAGTAAGAAAGTGGGCACAGTGCTGTCAGATATCCCAATGTGACAAAAGCCAGAAATTGGGGTTGTCATGAGGAATATTTTGATATTTCAAACGTTGTAGATGCCACAGTCCTCTGACTCCAGAGTAGGTGGAGATAGCAAGAGAGACTGAGGGGGAGTAGCTGAAGCAGTTCACTCACTGGGTCAGTAAAAAGATCTTTATTGAGCACCTACTGTGTGAGGAGCTGTGGACAATGTCGTGAGCAAGAGATGAGTCCCTGCCCTTATATGCTTACATCATAGTGGGGGAAACAGACAAACAAATGAAGAATAATGGCATGTGGTACGTGCCATGCAGAGAACGAAAGATGGGTGATATCATGTGAACGTGGGAGTGGAGGAGTTGGGCTTTAGTTGGGTAGCACAATGTCGCTATTGAGAAGAGGGCATCTGAGCTGGACCTGAAGGAAAAGAGTCAGTCCTGCAAAGAACTGGGAGAACCATGTTCCCAGAAGAGGGAACGGCTGTCACAAAGTCCCTGAAGCAGGAAAGAACTCTTGAGTGTGTGAGAAACAGTGAGAAGGCGGGTATGGCTGGGGCAGAAAGAGTGAATGGGGATTTGGGAGATGATGTGAGGATGAGGAGGCTACAGAGGCCACAGGAAGGAGTTTGGATTTTACTGTAAGCGCAATGAGAAACCATTGGAAGGTTTTAAGCAGGGAAGTAGCATGATTTGATGTATAGTTTTGAAAGACAAGCCCCACTGCCCACCCTCAGGCTGTAGTGTGAGGACTAAAGTAGGGCTCAAGATTAAAGGCAAGGAAACTAGTTTGTAAGCAACTGTGATAGTCCAGGTAGGACAGAAGGCTGCTCAAAACAGGGTGTTAACAGTAAAGGGGTGAGAAGTGGGTAGATTTGGGAGAGTCTTTTGTCACAGAAATCATAAAGAGAGTTTTCAGACAGGAATAGTCTGGAGGACTCTTTAAAATGTGGACTATCAGGTCCCATCCCTAGAAATCTGGTTCAGTAGATCTAGGGCAACAGAGAATTTGCATTTCTAATATTAAAAAAAAAGGCATTACTTTACTAGCAAAAATGGGTTTATTAGTGAACAGCAAAGAATTGCAATTTGGGGCATGCGAGCTATGGCAAAATCATAGGTAAATCTGAAGAACAAAGAAGAGGCACTGTTCTTTTACAGGGGAAAGTGGGAGTTGGGAACCGCTGTTACAGTGAGTCCATTGGAGGAAACTAGAAGTTGGAAGGGTAGTGGCTTTTCACTGCCTGAGTTGCTGCCCAAAAAGGAGAAAAATCTTTCTTCCTCCTGCTAGGATAGTAAAGTAGAAAATATCTTACTGTTGGAGTCGCCAGCTGTCTCTTCCAGCTTGGAGTAATGGACTTGAGGGTGTGAGACTCCCTCTACAGGTCCTCTTGACTCCAATTGTAGTTGTTTCTTTTAAGTTGCACACTAACAAGTCATGTGCTCCTTCTTCTGGTGGTCCAGATGAAACTTTGAAAACCACTGGTCAAGAACACCACTTTCTAAGAGAAATACAATGTGGACAACATACGTGATTTTAAAATTTCTAGTAGCCACATTTAAAAAGTAAAATGAAATAGATGAAAATACGTTTAATAAAATATTTTACTCATGTTTAATTTATTTATTGATCCGAGAGAAAGAAACATTGATTTGTTGTTCCACTTATTTATGCATTCATTGGTTGAGTCTTGTATGTGTCCTGACTGGAGACTGAAACCACATCTTTGGCATACCGGGATGACGTTCTAACCAACTGAACACCTGGCCAGGGCTATTTTATTAATATATCCCAAATACTATTGTTTCAACATGTTATCAATATTTTTTAAATTCTCAAGATATTTTACTTTTTTTTTTAACTAAGTCTATGGAATCCCAGTGTGTATTTTGTACTTAGAGCACATCTCAATTATCACTAGTTAAGACTTCAATAGCCACTTGTATAGCTAGCGAATGGCTACCACTTCGAACATTACAGCACAGGCCTGTTATTGCAGGACTAGCCAGTTGTGGATGGCGAATTGTCTCTTGAGTTTAGCAACTTGGCAGGGCTTTAGCAATATACAGGATTGTTTTTGTAGAAGAGAGGGTGAGAGATGGAGGGGAGAGCATGTAGGTACTTCCTTCCTTAGGTTTGGCTGTAATTTCATAATGGATGGATTACACTGACAACACTCATACCCAACATTTGATATTAACATTACAAAAAAAAAAAAGAAACATCCAGGCATTACTACGTGCCACCTCATAGAAGAACTCGGCATCACCCACAAAATGTATGTACCTCAAATTGTACCTCAATTTGACCCAGAATCTAGATCTACCAGTTTGCCAGACATACAGGGAAAAGAACATATTAAAAGACACTGAAAAGTGCAGCCAGTGAAATCAGACTGTGAGATGAATGAGAGGGAATGGGAAACTGTCATAGTCTAAAACTTAAAGAGGTACCAACAAAATGCAATGAATGTATCCTGTTTGGATTCTGAGTTAAACAGGCCAACAGTTAAAACACAAGACAATCAGGGAATTTGGAGGTGGACTGGTTATTAGATAATATTAAGGAAATATTCACTTTTAGGTGTGATAAAGGTGTTAATTTTTTTTAAATCTTATATTTTAGAGAAAGAGATATACAAGTATTTATGGGTGAAATTATACAATGTCTGGGATTTGCTTTAAACTAATCCGGGGATGGGGAGGAACAAATAAGATTGGCCATATGTTGACAATTGTTGCCTGTGATGGGTGCTTGGAGAATCACTGTATTATTCTATTTTTGTGCACGATTTAACATTACCATAAGTATATATAATAATATATACTTATTATATTATATATAATAATGTATATACTTATGGTAAATATATATTTATATATTATTTTAATATGTATATTATTATTATTTCATTATTATATATAACCATAAGTATATATCTATATATCATAAGTATATATATGCCAAAAGTATATACTTACGGTGTGTGTGTACCATAAGTATATACTTTACCATAAGTGTGTGTGTGTGTGTGTGTGTGTGTAAGAGAGAGAGGAAGGGAGAGAGAGAAACATCGGCAGATGAGCTTGCTCCAGGGTAGATACACAGTGGTGGGCGGCTCGCTCTTCCTGGAGTAAAGGACTGCGTCGCCTCTACCACTGCCCTGACTTAAGCTCCCGCCACTGCGCCTCCTGGGCCAGCATCTGTCCCTACCTACCCGCTAAGGTTCAACTAGCGCAACAGAACTCCTACCCTGCGCAGCACCGCCTCCCTCCAGGGGCTTGGGGTCAGTCCCTCCACCCTACAAGTCTCCGCTTCTCACCAGAGGCGAGCAGAGAAGTAGCGGCCTCCGCCACCAAACTTGAGCAACGTAAGGCAGAAGGTGTCACCGGCCTTCTGGGAAATACAGTTCTCGTTATAGGCTGCAGCCACGCCTTATCACCCTGCGCGACTATGCGCCCCACCATGCACTGGGCGGCAGCGGCTGAGTGGTGTGTTGCTGCCTCCACGTGGCGGCTGAGCGGTTCTGCTCCGGCCGCGGAATAGTCCTAAGGGACTGAGGCGAGGGCGTGACTGGAGACGCTGAGGGTCGTCCTGGGAATCCCAGGGAAACCTTTCCCGGAGTGAGGCTCCTTCCTGAGCCAAGGAAGAGTAGTAGTGGTGAAGAATCTGGAAGCAGAGCCCGCTATGAGAACTAAACGAAATCAAGACAGGAACTGTTGGCTGCATATTATCATTATTATTACAGCTAGAACTTAATAGCGTAAGCACTTATGTACCAGACACTCTTTCCAGCGCTTTATATATATATGTAGTCTCATTTAATCCTCCCAACAGCCATTTGAGGTACTATCATCCCTGCTCATCCCTTCACGGGAATGAAGCTGAGAGCCAGAGAAAGGGTAATATGTCCAAAGTCACTCAACTGCTCAGTGGCAAAGCTGGATTTGAACACAAGCTGTCAGACTTCAGAGTCTGTGCTCTTTCTCATTACCAATAAAATACCCTTTGATCACTCTATTAATTTATCCCGATTGTATTGGGATAAAGCACATGAACCAATTCAAGATGGCAATTAGCATGTGGATCTCTGTGCTGGTGATTATTACACACATCTCTGCCCAAGTTTGTGATTTAGCCAACTCAAGGACAGAGTTAACAATGGCATAAGTGTATAATTAGCACATGAATCAGCACAGGTTTGTGTTCCTAGGGATCATATTTCTGATTAGCACTTAAATCATCAGTAGTGTGTGTTAGGAGCTGGAATCATTAGGTTTCTGATTAGTACCAGGGTTTGCACACAATCATTATGTTTATGCCTAGAAAGCCATTACTCCTTCCCCCTACTTTCTCCCAACCCCCACATCCACCATTACCTCATTGGCAGACTTGGTCACTTCCTTGCCCCTCTCCTGTCTGCCATCTTGTTCATAATGGAGTATCACAGTGACAACCTAAGGTTCAGAAATACCTGTTCTCCTTCTGGCTTATGAGGAGACACAATTCCAAACCCTGGAGTGCGTGTGATTTACAGGCATGTTCCCAGCATCAGGCCTGCAACACACTGAGAGCTCAATAAATACTTAGAGAAAAATCAATGGACACTCAACATCATCCTTCTGCACTGACCTAAGGGTTTATCAAATCAAGCCAGATTCACAGTATCCTAAAAGGGGTCAAATTTGTGATCATTCACCCCAAAGACAGGGACTAGGTTAGGTGTGTGGGTGGTTAGGGTGGAGCTGGGAACTTCTCCCTGGAGCAGGATTTGGTATAGTGTATGGAACAAGATTCCACAGCCTCTTCCTGCTGCCTTTCCTGCGGTTATAGCTCTGGTGGTGACTGATATTGGATCCATTGTAATCCACACTCTCTTTGAATAATTGTGACTGGGAGGGAGTTGCCCAGACTAGGAATATGTTCTCAGCCCACCTTGCATCCTGAGTGGCCATGTGACTCGTTCTCTCCAATAAAATATGGGCAGAAGGGAACCTCGTAGGTCACTTCTGAGCCAGCTGTTTGTAGAAGTTGGTGAATCTTTCCCACCCCATCTCCTTCCATTTGCCAAGTTGATTATTCTGAGCCCCAAAATAAATGGAGGCACAAAATTAACAAGTCTGGTGTATGAATCAACAACCAGATGGAGGATAGCTGCCAATCAAACAGGACACCTGTGGTGAGAAACAAACTGTGGTATGAAGTCACTGAAGTCTGGAGGGTTATTTGTTACAGCAGTTGGCATTATGCTCACTAGTACACTGATCTTTCCCCTCTGGGCCCCTGATATCAGTAAAATTTGAGCACCAGCCACTCTGTAAAGCTTTAACCTCCCATTGTGGTGGTCAGGCTTTTACATGACAAGTCTACATAGTGGACCAAAGCCTCTATGTTTGCTATTTAAAGTTGTCAGTAGGGGACTTATAGGCAAGATGGAGGTGTAGGTAAACATGACTAGCTTCCTCAAACAACTACAGCAAGAATTACAACTAGACTACAAAACAAATGTCATCCAGAGTTGTCAGAAAATCGAGCTGCATGGAAGTCCAACAACCAAGGATTTAAAGAAGCCACACTCATCCAGATGGGTAAGAGGGGCAGAGATGTGGAAAGACAGAGAGAGATGCGGAGATGCGCAAAGATTGGTAGAGATATGGAATGGATGGTTCCACATCCACGTGTTGTGGATAAAAATCAGGAGGGATACTTTGGGAACAAGAGATCCCAGCCCCAAACCAGACCACCCAACCCAGGTTCCAGCGCCAGGAAGATGAGTCCACATAATTTCTGGCTGTTAAAACCAGTGGAGTTTGGGGCAGGGAAAGAAACTGTGGGATTTTCAAAAGGCTCCTCTTAAAGTGCCCACAGCAGACTGAGGAATCACGCAGACCCACCCTCTCTGGGATTCAGCACCAGAGCAATAGCTGGAAGGGCATCAGTGACATATAGGGAGAAAGTAAAGTGACTGGCAACAGGGTGAGTGCCAGGAGACAGCTTCCTCCCCAGCAAAACTCCAGAGGCCAGGCAGGAGCACTGTCCCCTCTGTGAGCCAACTGCCACACAGAGCTGCAGCGCAATGACATGGGTTGCCCTGCCCTGGCAATTACCTAAAGCTGTGCACCATACAACTTACAGGTGCAATTTTCTACAATAGACCACTCTACTAAGATAGGAAATCAAAGCAGATCTACCTACACACAGAAACACAGGAGGTGGCCAAAATGAGAAGACCAAAATACATATATATATGGCCCAAATGAAAGAACAGAACAAAACTCCAGAAAAAGAACTAAATGAAATGGAAATAAGCAACCTATCAGATGCAGACTTCAAAACACTGGTTATCAGGATGCTCCAGGAAGTTATTGGGTACTTCAACAGCATTAAAAAAAAAAAAAAAAAAAAAAAAAAAAAAAAAAGACCCAGACAGAAATGAAGGCTACATTAAGTTAAATAAAGAAAAATCTACAGGGAATGAGTCCTGGTTGGTGTGGCTCAGTGGATTGAGTGCTAACTGAGAACCAAAGGATCACTGGTTTGATTCAGTCAGGGCACATGCCTGGGTTGTGGGCCAGGTCCCCAGTTGGGGGTGTGCAAGAGGAAACCACACATTATTGTTTCTCCCCTTCTCTTTCTCCTTCCCGTCCCTTCTCTCTAAAAATAAATAAAATCTTTTAAAAAATCTACAGGGAACCATCAGTGGAGGGGATGAAGCTAAGAATCAAATCAACAATTTGGAATATAGGAAGAAAAAAAGCACTCAATCAGAACAGCCAGAAAAAAAATTTTTTTAAATGAGGCTAGGGTAAGGAGCTTTTGGGACATCTCTAAATGTACCACCATCTGAATCATAGAGGTGCCAGAAGGAGAAGGATAAAAGCAAAAAATTGAAAACTTATTTGAAAAAATAATAAAAGGAAAATTTCCCTAATTGGGCTAAAGAAATAGACATACAAGTCCAGGAAGCACAGAGCGTCCCAAATAAGATGGACCTAAAGAGGACCGCACGAAGATACATCATAATTAAAATGCCAAAAGTTAAAGATAAAGAGAGAATCTTAAAAGCAAAAGAAAAGCAGAGAGTTATCTACAAAGGAGTTCCCATGAGACTGTTAGCTGATTTCTCAAAAGAAATTTTGCAGGATGAAAGAGACTGACAAAAAGTATTCAACGTCATGAAAAGCAAGGACTTACAACCAAGATTACTCTACGCAGCAAAGCTATTATTTAGAACTGAAGGGCAGATAAAGTGCTCCCTAGACAAGGTAAAACTAAAGGTATTCATCATCACCAAGCCATTATTATGTTAAATGCTAAAGGGAATTATACAAGAAAAAGGAAAAGATCAAAATGATGAATATTAAAATGGCAACAAATTCACAACTATCAATAATTGAATCTAAATAACAAACTAAGCAAACAAGCAGAACAGGAACAAAATCATAGATATGGAGATCATTTGGAGGGTTATCAGCAGGGAGGGGGAAAGAGAAGAATGGGGGAAAGGGTGCAGGGATTAAGAAGTACAAATTGGTAGGTACAAAATAGACAAGGACATGTTAAGCACAGTATAGGAAACGGAGCAGCCAAAGAACTTGCACACATGACCCATGGACATGAACTAAGGGCGGGAGATTGGTGGAGGAAATGGGGGTACCAGGTGGAGGGGACAAAGAGGGAAAACTGGGACAACTGTAATAGCATAATCAATAAAGTATATTCTAAAAATAAATAACTTGTCAGTATATTTCTCTTTATTCTTTGCACAAATGTAAACTTTTCCTCATATTCTTATGGAAACCTTCCATGTTGATAGCTGGAAGTCCTTAAAGCACACCCTAAAGTTTTCAGCATATCTTCCACTGTAGTGAAGCAGAACCTCTGGCACATGGTCTTGTGGTTGACCTGGAGAAGTTGGTGCTTGCCTGAAACCCATCAGTCTGATTTAGGGTGGTTAGTGTATGTGTATGAGTAGAGGAGAAGGTATACTAATCTTCCTGCTCTTCTCTTTTGACTCTTCTATATGGGGTGCTTCTTTAAGCTTGATTTTTAAAGTGAATCCCTAGACCACAGTAGTGATGCATAGGTCAATTACAAAGCTGAGCTAATTCCAGTGAACCCCGCTGGTTGGACTGGGGTTGGTAGGTGCTAGTTGAGAATAAAGGGACACCAACTCCATCCCTTCTTGCTCTGATACCTCCTGATTTGGAAGGGGCCCAAGTCTGTTTATTTATAAAGTAACCTTTTTTGGGGAGCAGACAGACTGACCTCATTAATTTGAATGCACTTGTGCACACATGTGCGTATGCATGTGCTTATCCCTTGTAATGGTTTGATGTGACTCTCTAAATACAGTGTTGGGCAGAAGTAGGATTATGGCTGTTCATATGGAAAATGATATAATAATTATTAAATAATAATACAAGAATAAACTTTTTCACATACTCACAAGTGTAAACCTACTTTCATCCCACCCTGTATGTTTCTTGTATGTATGTGTGATATGTAATTCATACATGTGTGCAAGAGCCCTGGCTGGGTAGGTCAGTTGGTTAGAGCATTGTCCCAATATGTCGAGGTTGTATGTTCCCAGTCAGGGCACATATCATACAAGTAGCAACCAATAAATGCATAAATAAGTTAAAAAACAAATTGATGTTTCACCTCTCTCAATTCAATCAGTAAACTTTAAAAAAAGAGAATCTGTGTGTAGAGTGTTTCTGCACATGTCTGTGAGTCTGTGTGTGTGTTTCAGAGGTGTGTGTTTCTAAGTGTCCTTTGTGTATGTCCCCTGAATTTGAACACAAGTTTAGGTGTTTGTGTGTTTCATGTGCCCGCTGTGTCCATGTGTGTTCTGATGAGTCTCTGAGTACAAGCATATCTGAGTATCGTGATATGCTTGTGTGAGCATGGGTGTGACCCTGTGTGTATCTTTGTATATTTGGGCAGATTCTGTGTATGGATACTAGCAGTCCTCTTCCCACCTAGGTCCCCTCAGCTCTCAGGCAGTTTAATCTTGTTTTTCCTGCTGTGGCTCTTTCCATTGTTTCTGTTTCCTTCTCCAGGTGCTGAAATTAAGTAAATGGAACAATTAAGTGGAGTGCCCCAGACAACCATCCTGCCAGGATCCCCTCCCAGGAGCTAAACAAGTACATGCATGTCCATGCACAGTACTATCTAGGCACCCCAGGGTCCCCAGACTGCACATGCTATGGCATTAAGGCTCCAGTGAGCTGCACACAAACAGCATAGGGGGTTTCTTTGTCCACCTGCTTAATTTGTATTTATCCTTCAGGTCTCAGTATAGGTCCCCTCCTCCAGGAAGCCTCCTCAACTCCCTGGGGGGCAAGGGGGTTAGACTTTGCTTCTGGGGTCCCACACCCCTCTGCTTCCACATCAGAACCCTGACTATGCTGAACTGTCTAGAGATGTGTCTTTCCCCTTTTTGGAATGTGAGCTCAGTGAAGGCAGGACCTGGTGATGTCTCAGTCACGACTTTGACTGCAATGTCATCTAGCACACAAATCTACAGTAAATACAAAACTAGCATTTTTGCCTCGCCTGTCTCTGTTTCCAAACCTCTCTTTATGTCTCTAAATACTTTGGCCTCTTCAGCACACATTTGAGGTGCTACATCCTCTGAATCTACCAGGTTCTGATATATCTGTGGTGAAGAATTCCATGCACCTCGCAGATGTCCCAGGTTTAGCCCAATGATTCTCTCAAAGTGTGGGTCCTGGACCAGCAGCATTAGCATTATGTGAGAACTTGTTAGAAAGCAAATATTTGAGCCCCATCTCAGACCTACTGAATCAGAAACTCTAGAGTCTAGAGACCTGAAGGTCTACGGTTAACAAGCCCTCCAAGTGATCATAATGCAGCTCATGGGTGAGGATCACTGGTCTAGCTCACTCAAGGCATCCCTCCCTGCTTTTCTTCCTCAGATTACAGATGGCTCTCAGTACCACCTTCTCCCTCCAAACAGATGATCGTCACCAAGGTGGTAAGAATGGGTGGATATGCCCTGGCTGGTGTGGCTCAGTGGATTGAGTGCTGGCGTGCAAACGGAAAGGTTGCTGGTTTGATTCCCAGTCAGGGCACATTGCCTGTGTTGTGGGCCAGGTCCCCAGTTAGGGGCATGGGAGAGGCAACCAGTCTATGTCACATCTATGTTTCTCTCTCTCTCTCTCTTGCCCCTCTCTCTAAAAGTAAATAAATACATAATAATCTAAAAAAAAGAAGAAAAGAATGGGCAGATAAATGCCCCAACCTCTCTGAACTTTGCAGGGGGAAAAAGGAGGAAGGACAATTCTGATGTGTTCTACAAGGTTCCTTAATGTTCCTCAGAAGAACGGAGCCCTAGTTGCCAGGAGAGATAATCTGCTTTTCATCTCCACTTTCTATTTTTTTTTTCCTGTTTCACTGTTTCACTCTGGCCTCTCCCTTGCTCATTTCCTGGGATCACCACCCTCCCAAATAAACCAGTTCCACTGAATTCTAACCCTAGTCTGCTCCCAGGATTATCTTCAGGTGTTTCCCTCTGTCTGCCCCCCACCTCCACCATTTCTGTAGCCTTCCTAAAGCTTCTATGTTCTTCTGAGTGTTGTGTAACCAGTATTTACAGTGCTGGCCCAGGAGCACGGATGAACTTTGCTAATGATCTGGAAAGATGGGTACTAGAGCTTAGTTAACTTTAGTTGCAATTTTTCAATACACATACATGGAAGGAGCCAAAAGTCTGTTTTCAAACCTTCAGCAGAGAAAATGGTGGCATAGGTAGATATGCGTTGCTTCCTTGCACAACCAAATGAAGGACAAAAACAAATTTAAAAACAAAAAACAACAATAATTGACAGGAAATAGAACTGTATGGACATCCAACAACTAAGAAGTTAAAGAAGAAGCATTCATCCAGGCTGGTAGGAGGAGCAGAGAGGAAGTGCAGCAAGGTGGCAGACCAGGCAGTCCCACATACATGTGCGGGTAAGCCAAGAGAAACAACTGGGAAGCAAGACAGAGAGCACAACCCAGGGTTCCAGCGCAGGAAACTAAAGGCTCAGAACCTCTGGCTGTAAAAATCTGTGGGGGTTGCAGTGGCAGGAGAAACTCCTAGCCTCACAGGAGAGTTCGTTGAAGAGACCCATGGGGTCCTAGAGTATACACAAGCCCGCCCACTCAGAATCAGCACCAGAAGGGCCCAATTCTCTTGCGGGTAGTGGGGGAAGTGACCAAAAGCCAGGTGAGAACCAAGTAAGCAGCACTGTTCCCTCTCTGACCCTTCCCCCACATATAGCTCCATAATGCAGTGAAGTGGGTTGCCCTGCCCTGACAAATACCTAAGGCTCCACCCCTTACAACGTAACAGCTGTGATGAGACAAAGAAATGAAAGAACAGATCAAAACTCTAGAAAAAGAACTAAGTAATGAGGAAAGAGACAACCTATCAGATGCAGAGTTCAAAACACTGGTACTCAGGATGCTTACAGAAATGGTTGAGTGTGGTCGCAAATGGAGGAAAAAGTGAAAGCTATGCAAAGTGAAATAAAGAAAAATATACAGGGAACCAACAGAAAGGGCAGGAAAGTGGGACTCAAATCAATGATTTGGAACAGAAGGAAGAAATAAACTTCCAGCTGGAACAGAATGAAGCAAAAAGAATTTTAAAAAAATGAGGAGAGGCTTAGGAACCTCTGGGACAACTTTAAACATTCTAACATCTGAATGATAGAGGTGCCAGAAGGAGAAGAGGAAGAGCAAGATATTGAAAACTTATTTGAAAAAATAATTAAGGAAAACTTCCCCAATCTGGCAAAGGAAATAGACTTCCAAGAAGTCCAGGAAGCTCAGAGAGTCCTGAAGAAATTGAACCCAAAGAGGAACACATCAAGACACACATAATTAAATTACCCAAAATTAAAGATAAGGAGAGAATCTTAAAAGCAGCAAGAGAAATGGAGAGAGTTGCCTACAAAGGAGTTCCCATGAGACTACCAGCTGATTTCTCAAAAGAAACCTTACAGGGAGGAAGGGGCTGGAAAGAAGTATTCAAAGTCATGAAACACAAGGACCTCCATCCAAGATTACTCTATCCAACAAAGCTATCATTTAGAATGGAGGAGCAGACAAAGTGTTTCCCAGATAAGGTAAAGTTAAAGGAGATCATCATCACCAAGACTATTATATGAAATGTTAAAGGGACTTTTCTAAGAAAAAGAAGATCAAAACTATGAACAGTAAAATGACAACATACTCACAACTATCAACAACTGAATCTAAAAGCAAAAACAAACTAAGCAAACAACTAGAATAGGAACAGGATCACAGAAATGGAGATCACATGGAGGGTTGTCAGTGGGGAGGGGGAGGGGGAGAGGGAGGGGAGAGAATGGGGGGAAATGTACAGGGAACAGGAAGCATAAATGGTAGGTACAAAGTAGACGGGGGAGGTTAAGAATAGTATAGGAAATGGAGAAGCTAAAGAACCTATATGTTCAACCCATGGACATGAACTAAGGAGGGGGGAATGCTGCTGGGAGAAGGGGTGCAGGGTGGATGGGGATAAAGGGAGGAAAAAAATGGGACAACTGTAATAGCACAATCAATAAAATATACTTTAAAAGAACCCTCAGCAGAGCTAGGGAGGCCAAGGTGGTTGTCCTTGTCCCCAACAAGGTCATTTTACTCCTCCACTCAGATGAGGATTACTAGGGGTGCTTTGTGATCATCCAGGTTCCCCCAGGCTAGGGCCATGACCACAGGTCAAGGCTCTGTTCCCTCCCAAAAGATCAGGTCCGCCATGTTGCTATAACCAAGGTCCCAGGCCAGGCTTATAGACCACTGCCTACACCCCTCTTCCTGCAATACCATCACCATGAGACATGTGGGACACACCACCATCCCCTCCTCTATTTTCTCACAAGCATCAGAGTAGGCAGACACCCCTTCTGGTGAGCCACATGTTGATGCAATTCCAGTAGGGTCCTCTGTGGAGCAGTGGATGTGAATGTGGGGAGCGGGGAACTCAATGGACACACTTCTCTGGTCAACCTGGCAAGCCCTGTGCCTCTGTCCCATTTCCTATCTTCACCTTCCTCCATGGGATATCTGGTCAGTATATCTTGAGGTCTAGCTCCAGTTCCAGAGGGCACAGGGTCTTGGAGCTAAATTTCCCCTTTGCAGCCAGGGCAAAGGACCTTTGGGAAAGAGCAGAGTCTCCCCTCTGGCCTCAAAGATCAGGCCTGTTGCTAGGCAGAGTCCAGGTAAGGAAGCTCCACCTGTGGAAAGGACATCCAAGGAGGTGGTGCTAAGACAGATGGGCAGAAGGAGATAGGCTTGGGGGAGCCAGGGACTCTGGGATGGAGGGCCACATTCAATGCTCTGAATGAGAACTGGACAAACATGCACACACACATATTCACTTATGGACATTAACACATACACACATATCCATCTTCACAGCTGAGTTGCCCAGCTCAGTCTCTCCCCCCGCCTCCCCACTATGTCTCTTTGACTTTCTCAATGTCTCTGTCTTTGTCTATCTCTGACTTTTCCTGGTTTCCTGTCTCTTTCTGTCTGGGTCTCTCACTGTCTCTTTGTATTTCCATCACTCCTTGTATATGATTGTGTCTTTCTATCTCTCTCATTCTACTCCTCTCTGACCCTCAATTGAAGTCTGCTCATCTTTTTTGTCTCTGTGTGTCCCTGTCTCTGTGTCTCGGTCTGTATCCTAGGATTCTCGCTCCCAAGCAACAGCAGGGAGACTCCATGGGAGGCGTGGCCGGGGACGCGCCTTTGAAGGAGGGAGGGCTGCCTACACCTTTAAGTTCGGGTGCGCGCGGGGCCTGCGCCTTTAAGCGCGAGCACGCGCGCGGCCCTGGGTTCCGGGCGAGGAGGCCGCGGGAGCACCTGGACCTGGCCTGCCTGCCCGGCCCCCGCCCGACCCCCGCCCGGCCCCCGCCCGGCCCCCGCCCCGGCCCCGGCGGGGGAGGGGGTCTCTGAGAGCGGCCCCTCTTCTCTGCGCCCCCGACTGCGCTGCGGTGCCCTCACCCCGCGTGTCCCTGTTCGTCTGTTCGCGCTCAGGCCTCGCCCCTCAGCGGCCCCCGGGGCTTCCTGACCGCCCCCACCCTCACTGCAGCCGACCCTTTCACTCCGGGCCAGCTTCCGCTACAGCCTGAGGAGCAAGCCGGTAGCCGCCACCACAGACCCAGAGCCAGCACCTCGGCATTGGGGACCTGCACCCCGAGATTGGATCTAGAGAGCTGGAGACTCTGGGACCCTGATCTGGGGCTGGGACCCCAAGACCTGGCCCAAGACCTGGAGTCGGAACACCAATATCTGGGGCTGGAATCTCAATATCAGTCCCTGGGACCCCAATATCTGGAACCTGAGCCCCAGGACTTGGAATATGAATCCCAAGATTTGGAGCCCGAACCTCAAGATTTGGCATTTAAACTCCCCAGTCTGGAGCTTAGCTCTGAAATTTGGGCCTCGGACCTTGAAATCTGGGATGGGATTCCCAAGTTTATACCCTGGATCCACTATATGGGACCTGAACCCTGAGATTTAGGCCTCACATTCCAAAATCTGAACCCTGGCATTCCAAAGGGCCTAAACCTGAGTTCCAGTCTGAAGTCCTTGCTGCAAACCTGAATGCTGAAATTTGGGCCTAGAGATCTCCAAACTTGACTTAGCACCCCAATAAGTAACCCCAACACCCCAGTTCCAGATCCCAGTGCTGGGCTCAGGACTTAGACCTTAAACTCTCCATTTGGCTCTTTAGCATCCCAAAACTGGAGCTGGGCAGCCCTGACTCTGAACAACCGAAGGTGTGCCTGGGTCTCTAAAATTGGACCCTAATGGCCCAATATTTGGGGATTTTGGACTCCATATATCAAGGTCTAGCGACTCCATCACATATCTAAACTGAAATATGATAGACAGTCCCTCTACGGAGGCCTTGGGGACAGGGAAGGCATGATCCAGCGCCCCTGACCTTTGACCTCCTTGGAGCCTGAGGTCTCTGCTCCCTGGGGCAGCTTCCAGCTCAGGTAAGGCTACTGGGTGACTCTCATGGTGGGGAGGGACTGGGGAGGGACTTTGTGGCTTGGGGTGTAGGCAGGTAAGGACCAAATATCCCCGGGAACCCTTGGGGTTTCTCCCAGAAACAGATACCCTCACCCATGGGTCTGCCTTCAGTTCCTCTGCCTCAGACACTCTGGACATTTAGCCAGCTCTGCCCCTCCCTGATCTTTTTCTCCAGTTGATGGCATCTCCAGGTCTGTGACCCACTCCCAGTTAATCCCCTAACTTCCCATCATCTATCTTGTCTGACCATTTCCAGCCACATCTCCTGCCCGCCTCTGCCGCCCACCACTCCTCTCTCTTGTCTCCTTTCTCTACCTCTCTCTATGACCATCTGTGTATAACATTTCGATCTACTCCTTCTCTCTCTGGCCACCTCTGTCAGAAGCCACCTTTGACATATTTGCTGTGCTGCTCCCTAATCATCTTTCATTGGCTCTCTTGCCCTTGTCCAGCCTTGACTCTCAGCTGTGGCCTGCAACTGCCTCTGACCATCTTTGACATTTCTGTCTCTGACTGTTCTCTCCAGGTGCTTCTGCCTGTCTTTCTTCTCCAGCTTCTCTGTCCACATTTCCTCCTCTGACCATCCTTCACCATCTCTCTTGCTCTGCTCCCACCCCTGACCCTCATAATTGTCAGTTGACAACCATCTGACCATCTCTGGCCTTTACTAACCACCTCTCTTCTCTTTCTCTCTGATCGTTTCTAACATCTCTGGTTGCTTTTCCTCTGCCTGATGACCTCTCCTCACACCCATCACTCAGCTATCCTCTCCTCTTCTCTGGCCTTTGACTCTTTCTGACCATCTTTTACCATCTCTCCTGGATTTGACCGTCCCTGACCAACTCCCCTCTCTTTGTCCACTGCTAATCTTCATAATCATCTCTAGTCACCTCTCTTCTGTGGTCATATCCAACTACTTCTAATCACCCCCACCCTGACCACTTCTTCTCTTTTTGGCCTTCCTTGCCCATCTTCCTGTGACCATGTCTAAAGCCTTCTTGCTTATCTTCTATCCACCCTGACCAACCCTCCCATTCTCTGACCATCTCTAACCATTTCTAACTGCGTCTCTTCCTTCTAACCATCTTTGTTCATTTCTGCTCCCTCCGTCCTCCCATGACACATCTGTCTGAGTCTTTAACCATCTTCCCCGGCTTTTGATATGTCTCACCACTCCTCTCTGACCATCTTCAACCAACTCTTCCACTCTCAGCCCACTGTGACCTTCTCTCCTGGTCTTGGACCACTCCATCCCCCTCTGGCACCTCTCTTCTGGCCCTAGCCTGCCCTAATGCCTCCCTTCTTCCCTGCAGGCCACCCCTGCCCGAGATGGCCGTCCTCCCACTGCTCCTTTGCCTGCTACCGCTGGCCCCCGCCTCATCTCCACCCCAGGTAGCCACGCCCAGCCTGTGTCCCCGCCGCTGCCGCTGCCAGACACAGTCACTGCCCCTAAGCGTGCTGTGCCCAGGGGCAGGCCTTCTGTTTGTGCCACCCTCACTGGACCGCCGGGCAGCTGAGCTGCGCTTAGCAGACAACTTCATTGCAGCTGTGCGTCGCCGAGACCTGGCCAACATGACAGGCCTGCTGCATCTGAGCTTGTCACGTAATACCATCCGCCACGTGGCAGCTGGCGCCTTTGCTGATCTCCGTGCTCTGCGAGCCCTGCATCTAGACGGTAACCGGCTAACCTCACTGGGCGAGGGTCAGCTGCGCGGCCTGGTCAATTTGCGCCATCTCATCCTGAGCAACAACCAGCTGGCAGCCCTGGCGGCTGGTGCTCTGGACGACTGTGCAGAGACACTTGAGGACCTCGATCTCTCCTACAACAACCTGGAACAGCTGCCCTGGGAGGCTTTGGGCCGCCTGGGCAATGTCAATACACTGGGCCTCGATCACAACCTGCTGGCTTCTGTGCCTGCGGGGGCTTTTTCCCGCCTGCACAAGTTGGCACGACTGGACATGACCTCCAACCGCCTGACCACCATCCCTCCCGACCCGCTCTTCTCCCGCCTACCACTGCTAGCCAGACCCCGTGGCTCACCTGCCTCTGCCCTGGTGCTGGCCTTCGGTGGGAACCCACTGCACTGCAACTGCGAGCTGGTGTGGCTGCGACGTCTGGCAAGGGAGGACGACCTTGAAGCCTGTGCCTCCCCACCTGCTCTGGGTGGCCGCTACTTCTGGGCTGTAGGTGAGGAGGAGTTTGTGTGCGAGCCACCCGTAGTGACTCATCGCTCACCGCCCCTGGCAGTGCCTGCTGGTCGGCCAGCTGCCCTGCGCTGTCGGGCAGTGGGGGACCCTGAGCCCCATGTGCGTTGGGTTTCACCCCAGGGCCGGCTGCTGGGCAACTCAAGCCGTGCTCGCGCCTTCCCCAATGGGACACTGGAGCTGCTGGTCACTGAGCCAGGTGATGGTGGCATCTTCACCTGCATTGCGGCCAATGCAGCTGGCGAGGCCACGGCTGCTGTTGAGCTAACTGTGGGTCCACCACCACCCCCCCAGCTAGCCAACAGCACCAGCTGTGACCCCCCGCGGGACGGGGATCCCGATGTCCTTACCCCACCTTCTGCCGCCTCTGCCTCCGCCTCTGCCTCCGCCTCTGCTTCTGCCAAGGCAGCTGACACCGGGCCCCCTACTGACCGTGGTGTCCAGGTGACTGAGCATGGGGCCACAGCTGCTCTTGTCCAGTGGCCAGATCAGCAGCCTATCCCAGGCATTCGCATGTACCAGATCCAGTACAACAGCTCAGCTGATGACATCCTCGTCTACAGGTGCAGTGTCCAGGCAGTGGGCAGCTTGTGTGAGGGAGTGAGGGGGAGGGAGGGTTAGAGATAGGCCTATTGATACCCAGGCTGCAGCACAGCTGAGAAATGAGGCTGCAAGGCTACAAAAGAAATCAGATAGCAGAAGTGAAAGAAATCTGGCAATAGTGGTAAAAAGAAGTAAGGTGACAAAAGTAAATAGTGACAGACATATAAAGGAAGTTAGGCAGCAAGAGTAAAAAGTACCCAGGCCAGAAGGATAAAGAGTAGATGGAAAGGGGGCAAGTTTGGAGAGATACAAACAAATTTAAGTAGTTTAAGGTTAAATAGAGACTCAGCTTTGGGTTTGTGCAGTGTGAAACTGCTCCACGTGTTTGGAGTTCTTATATGGTGACATCTCAATTTTTGATTTTCTAAATCATATTAAACCTAGTTCAAGCTCCACCTGTGAGGTGCCATTGCTGGGGATTTCCTTCTCTTTTCTGTAGTTGCAAACACAAAATCTGAGGCTTACACCTTCCAAGAGGTGGGTCAGTACAGTTTCTGCCCTGAGCTGGGGAGGACTTGGAATATCTGCTGTGGCCACATGTGGTCAGTAGTGGTGGCTCTGACCTGGACTCTCACCCAGTCCAACCGTGCATGGATGGCTATGGATGGCTTCCTGTTCTCGCTGCCAGGCTGGGCGATGGGTGCAGTCCTCAAGGCCTTGTCACAGAGGACTAGGCCTCCCTAGGTCAGGGGTCTGCACTTTGTAAATCTGGGTCTCCTTTCCCTCCTCAAGGGCCCATGCCCCAGGAGCTCATCATTTGATCCTCGAACTCTAATGAGTTCCCTCCACTCCCTTTCCCAGGCAGGACTCAGTAGATTCCATGGCTAGTCCACACCTGAAAAATCACAAAAATCCTATCCACTGTGCCTGGCAGGGGATGGGATGAATGCTCTCCTAGAAAGTCACCCTCCCAGAGACAATCAGTTTCCTGTACCTACCTCATTAAAGCAATTTAAGAATCAAACTGATTATAAAACAAGTTAAATATCCAACAGGGTGCTCTGCTACAAGAAAATATAGTGGAATTTGGTGCTAGGGATAAAAGGAAATGGGAAAGTAAGGATGAAGAAAAGGTAGGCAACAGAGATAAAAGGAATCAGTAGGCAGAGCTGGAAAGACATAGACAATGGAGAAAAAGAAATCAGCAGTGGCAACTGAGGCACACCAGTTTAATGAAAATGGTATTAGGTGACAGGAATCACTGAAAAGCAGGCTATAGATATAAGGCAATGGGGCTAGAAGGACATTCAGTTGCCAGTTAGAAGGAAATTGGCATCAGTGATATGGAGGAATCAGGCAGTTAGATTAGAGAATCTAGCTGTACACTAGAGGCAAAGAGAAATTGGGCACATGCTGGAAGAAAGTCATACGGGAACAAACGGTCGAGGGAGAGGCTCAGAGGTAGAACTCGAGGGAAATTGGATAGGGAGTTAAAAGGAAATAGGAATGTGTTAGAGGGAGGTCAGACAGAGTGAGGACAAAACTGGATGGTGAGCTGGAGAAATTTCTGACACCAGGGCTAGAAGGAGCTCAGGTGATGGGCTGGTGGGAATTGGGAGAACAGAGCACAGGGACCAGAGTGAAATCAGGTGGAAGAGTGGAGCAAAATTGGACAGCAAAGCTAGGAGGAACTTTGGTTGCAGCCTGGTGGGAAATTGGGTTGGCAGTGCAGGATGGAAACAGGGCGACTGCGTATAAAATGAAGCAGGACTGGGAGAACTCAGGTGGTGGGGTCCAGAGAAACCGGGCAGTAGAGCACAGGGGAAGGGGGGCAGTGGCACTGGAGGGAATTTGAGCATGGGAACTAGAGGGAGATAAAATTGGGGAATTTGCGAGGAATGTGTCAGTAAAGTTAGCAGGTGGGCTGAGGAAAACTCACTAACAGACTCGGGGGTTACCAGTCAGGCCACTGACTGGGGTATCAGACTAAAGGGAATTCCAGTGGCGGTTAGAGGAAATTCAGGGGTCAGAGTGAAATGAGGCAGCCGGACTGGGAGGAAATCCTCTGGACTGGAGGGTGGCAGAGCACAGGGTGGGTGCTGGGCAGCTGGAGACCTGACCACTACCTGCCTGTCCCTCCAGGATGATCCCAGCTGACAGCCGCTCCTTCCTGTTGACGGACCTGGCGTCAGGCCGCACCTATGATCTGTGTGTGCTGGCAGTGTATGAGGACAGCGCCACGGGGCTGACGGCCACACGACCCGTGGGCTGTGCTCGCTTCTCCACAGAGCCTGCGCTGCAGCCCTGCGGGGCCCCACATGCACCATTTCTGGGCGGCACCATGATCATCGCGCTGGGTGGTGTCATCGTGGCCTCGGTACTGGTCTTCATCTTCGTTCTGCTTATGCGCTACAAGGTGCACGGTGGCCAGCCCCCGGGCAAGGCCAAGGTACCCGCACCTGTCAGCAGCGTTTGCTCCCAGACCAACGGTGCCACACCGGCCCTATCTGCCCCTGAGCCCTCTGCACCCAGGGCCCACACTGTGGTCCAGCTGGACTGTGAGCCTTGGGGGCCGAGCCACGAACCCACGGGACCCTAGCTTCATGTCCACCACTCTGACTTTTCTGGCCCAAGGGACGGCAGGACCCAGGCACCCTGTGGGACCTGGCCTCAGACTCACCAAATTGTTCACAGTTTTTAAAACTGATGGGGAGGGTGTCAGGGGCACTGGGGCACAACAAGAAAGTCATATTTTTCTAAGCTTGGGCCTGGGCCCTTGCCCTTGTCTCTGTGTGTGGGAGTTGTGGGGGATCGTACAGGGGTGTGGAGCTGGGGGTGCCTCCTCTGGGGAGAGACCTGCCTAGTTCTGTCCAGGGTACCTGGATGAGGCTGAGAATGGTCATTCATTTAGTTAACAGGCATTCCTTGAGTGCCGTCTCTGAGCATGTGCTGAGTGATGCTGTGGTGACTCTGAGAGCCCCAAGACAGCAATAACTTAGAGAGATCAGGGACGTGGTAATGAGGTAAGCCTGGGAGATTGTGGGAGCCCAGAAAATGTGCCTGACTCAGCCTAGGGTATAGTCAGGGAGGGCTTCCTGGAGGAGACATGTGACCTGAGAATGACATCTGAAGGAAATAATTGGCCAAGAGCAGAGGGAAAGGTGTTCCAGGCAGAGGGCACAGTACAACCAAGGACTTAGTAAGTGCCAGACACTGGGGGTACTGTGGTGGAACTGAGGCAGGAGGGATGAGCAGGGTCCAGGCTTTCCAGGCTAAGAAGCTCTGACTCTGGCCTGATAGTATTGGGAAGCCATGGAAGATTCTATGCAGTGAAGGACAGGGTCAGGTTTAGGCTTTAGGAAGATCCTTCTGGCCACCATGAAGAAGGTGGACCAAAGGGGAAGACTGAGGCAGGGAGCCCGGGTGGAAGCCAGGGTGGGGGCCTGGGTGGGTAAGGACAAGGCTGGACCAGGGCAGGGCTGGGGAAAGTGGTTGGGGTTGGGTGAGAGAGACATTCAGGAAGCTGAGTGGATGGTTTATGGAGCTGAAGGACCATGGGGGAGGGAAGTGTCTAGGATAAAGCTCAGGCCTCAGGCCAGGGAGGGGCTAGTAGAGCTCTATGATACAGTAGCAGGGAAAAGAGGCAGATTTGGGGAAGATGCTGAGGCCAGTGTGGGACCTGGTGGATGTGGAAGGCCCAGAGGATGACCACCAGGAGGCCTCAGGACAACTTGTCTGAGGCAGGAACTGGAGACAGAAAGGAGGACTGTATTACAAGTGATGGGGAACTGAGGCCACCAGGGTAGTGAGACAGCCTCTGGGATTTTACATGTCTAAGAGACAAAGAAAAACCTAGACTGAAAAACAAAGACTAAACAGGAGCAGCAGGTGGAGGGACAGAGTGAAGCAAACCAGGCAGGTCAGACTCAAGTGGTTATTGTGTTTAATGATATCAAGGCTGTAGAGAGAGCGGTGTTAGGGGTTCAGTTGGACAGGTACCACTCAGCTGATTTGAGAGTAGCAGGTAAGAAAATAGATAGGGAGTGTAGACTTGCGATTCTGTGGGCCTGGAACCTGGTTCAGATTGATCTGGGCCTTTCTGCCCCATATCTCTCCAGGGCTGGTCCGTACTCTGTCTTGGACTGCCCTAGGCCCCCCCTCAGACACCACGAGGTTCAGAGGGCAAAAAACCCTGGGCCTTAGAAATTTCAGGCCTCATTAAAGATCAAGGAATGGGACTAGCAGTAAGAGTGAGTGTGCTCTTTGATTTCAGGCTACCTCTAGTGGTGGGTCCAGAGGCAGAGACGGAGGGAACTTGGGTCCTGTCAGTCTTCTCTGGAGTGATGCTGGTATGAGGAGCAGGGTGAAGAAGGCCCAAGACTGGACGGGATGTTCTCATGATGTGGGATGCCACAGCTTTGCTGATGGGCCTAGGTCTTGGAAATGACCTCCATTGGCCGTGGGAACATCCTGAGTCCCAGGGATCTGGCCTGACTCCCAAGTGTCCCAGCAACATCATTGGGTCCTTCCTCTTGTTACCTTTGGGTGGCTGAGGTCAGGAGCAACTAGCAGGGACAGGGAGGTATATTGCGGAAAGGGCCTAAGGAATAGGAGGTTTGGGTACCTAGAGCTAGTTGCTGCCATGAGGGGGAGCCAGAGTGCACTGTTCCTCAACCCTGTTTTTTAAAATATTAATTTGTTCCGTGTCTACTTGTGCTACGTGCAGAGGATTCAGTAGTGAACATGAGCCTGTCCTACCCTCACATATCTCACCATTTGGTGGGGGAAACAAATGGTAAATAATCACACAAGCGAGTGTAATCATCTGTGAAGACAAGTAGGGCCATGCAGGAAAGATACATGGAACTGTGAGACCCTCTAACCAGGAAGCCTGACCCAGGAAGAGAGGTTGAAGAAGGCTTCCTGGAGGAGGTGATGCCCGAGCTGAGATATGAAGGATGATCAGGCTGAGTTAACCACACAGGGGCTGGAAAAGGCATTCCACGCAAGTGGAACAGCATGTAAAGAAGTCCAGGGGCTGAGGGATGCGTGGTGAGTAAAGGGGACTGAAAGAGGCCATGCGGCTGAAGTGTGGTGCGGAGAAGTGGTGCTGTGTTGAGACTGGAGAGCGAGCCCGAGCCCGGGGCAGGTGCTGCAGGCTGCTGTAGGCCACTGGGAGGAGTCTGGATTTTATTCTAAGCAGCATGAGAAGCCATTGGAGGGTTCTGGGCAGTGGGGAGGGCTGTGCTCCCTGATCCTAAAGGCTCCAGTGGCAGGTGTGTTTGCATGTGGGGGCAAAAGTGAAGCAGGGAGACCAGGGAGGAAGCTACTGCAGTAGTCCAAGCAGAAGGCTGACCCAGCCCAGATTGAGGCCTGAGTGAATGGATTAGAGAGAGATTTGAGACTACCTCACCAGAAGCCTCCATTCCTCTATGCAGATGAGGGCAGTGTGGATCACTGTCCACACTGTCCAGCTACGTGGTTCTCAGGCAAAATTGCAGAGAGACTGGGGAATAAGAGTTGTGGGGCCCTGGTATCTGATATCCAAGGATCCATTCCTTAGATGGGGGAGCTGACCTCAGTCGCATAAGAGTTAATGACCTTTTCCAGGTTCAAGTACTAGGCAAAACAATGGACCAGGGCTCTGCAAGGCTTGTAGGGGGGATGTGGACACAGAAAATGTGGGCCCAAAAGGGGGGCATACACCTAGTGGTAGCTTATTACATGTTTGGAAGCAGGCTGGTGCCACCCCCATGCAGAAACTATATGACTAGACAAATGATCACATGTATCTAGAACTTAAAATGTAGCTTGTCCAACACTACCCAGCTGAGTCCACCAATTTCCTGAGTGCAGGGAGTGCTACTCCTTCCACTGCCTATCCCCTGTCTGGCTTTGAAAATGCCCTGTACATTTTTGGGACGAGCTTTCCTGGTGCCAAAGTGCCAGGTTACTGGGGCATTTTTTTTTTTTTTTTGAAGTGACTGGTCCCGATACCAGCACGCTGCATGCTGTCTGCACGCTGCCCAGTCCAACCCATGTGTCTGGGTATGGCTGATCCAACAGAGGTCAAGTGTCTGGGCATACCTGTGATCCCTTGCAGGGCCTCATCTTATGCCAAGGTCTTTTGCTGCTCTTTACATGAGCATATATGTGGGAGAATCAGATAAAGGATTGAACCTAAGCATGGTTCTTGCCTTTGATTCCTCCCTGGTGCCTGTATGCTTTCATGCTTCACAAAACAAGAATAAGTAACAATTCTCAGTGTTGCCCTGACCTGTGTAGAGTAATGCTGGGAACAACATAGTGTAATGATGACCCAGACCCTGCCCTCACAGAGTTCTAGTCCTGTGGAGGAAATAGATACCAAACAATGGCACTGCAGAGTGTCTAGGGCTGGGATGGGGGACGCACAGGTGAGAATGATTAGGGCGTGTTTAAGTCCAGGGAACTTTGGGAGTCCAGAGGAGGCTCCTTACAGCCTGGGATGGGAGGCAGGGAGGGTCTAAGATTTCCTGAAGGCAGGGCCAGCTTCATGGCAGTATGTCCTGCGCAGTCACACAAAGCCCCACTTTTAGGATTCTGCCTTTGGTTGAATGTCCTGCTGTCACTATTGTGAAATTCTTAATGATTTTTAAAAAAATTTTATTGTATTTTTTCCATTACTATTCAGTCCCCTGATGCTCCCCTCCCCCTTAATGATTTTTTTATTAAGGGACTCCACATTTTCATTTTGTGCTGGGTCTTGCACAGTTGCAGGATATACAAAGAGAGCCAGGAGAAGAAGGGATCTTCCAAGGAGAGAGAACATTTTGTGCAAAGGACAAGAAATGAGGACAGAGGATTGTACACTTGAAGAGCTGGCCAAAGTTCTGTGTAGCTGGAGAGAAGCATGGTAGAAGGGGGATGGTGACAGCTGAGCTAAGTGGGCAGGCACTAGCTGCCAGGCTGAGGGGCTGTGATCCCATGCCAGGAGCACTGGGCACCCATGGAGAGGGACGGGGTCAGGTTAAGACTTTAGAAAGATCCGTCTGGCTACAATGGGGAGAGTGGCTGAGGGCACACGGCAGAGAACAAGGTTGGGGTGGGCAACTCGGTAGCCTGTAGAGAGAGTTGGGAATGCCTGGCTACTGTGGGCGGGTTTATAAAGAGCCTTGGTGGACACCCCAATGCACTAGGAGACTAACTGGGGAGACCCCAAAACCACAGAATGAACCCACAGCTTCCTTTTCACTTCAAGATTTTCACAGTTGAGGGTGAGAGGGTAGGTTTAAGGGTATCACTGGTAAGTACTTGAAAATCTTTTTTAAAAAATTGATTTTAGGGAAAGGAAGGGAGAGGGAGAGAGGGGAGCATCGATTTGTTCCACTTATTTACGCATTCAATGGTTGCTTCTTGTATGTGCTCTGACTGGACAGAGATTGAACCTGAATATTGGCACATCGGGACAATGCTCTAACCACCTGAGTACCCAACCAGGGCTGGAAAATCTTTTTATATGAGAACTCATGGATAGACTGATGGAGGTGAATGAAAAATTGGCAAGAATTTACAGTATAAATGTGAGACTTCAAAGAACTTTATTCTGGGTATATTCTGGCTTCTACTCTGTGGAACCCCTAAGGTGCCTCTCCCCAGGCCTCTGGACAAAATATTAGTTATTTGGGAAACTCCTCTTCATTCATAACCGTAAATGCTGTGGCCCCAGGGCTGGGAACTGACCCTCTTCCTGTTTCTCCATTCACCTCCTTCTGGGGCATCAGTGCTCCGTCCCCATGTGCCCCACTGCCTTGATTTTCCTTCTCTGCAGACGACCTCTACTATCTCTGACCCCAGAACTCGCACTTCTTCTAACCCCTTAGGCTTCTCAATCCACTGAGTTCTACACTAGCCTTAGCTTCTTCCCAAACCTGAAGAGCCCGGGAAGGATCTTAAGTAGGTGATAATAAGGCTATTCTAAGAAAGTTCCTTCTTGAATTCTCTGCTATTCCCCATACCAAAGGCAAGTGTTCTGGGGGAGAAGGGGGCTAAGGGTGCAGGCTCCTAGGACTTAGGGGAGGAGGGTGCTGGAAACTGTACCCAAGGTCTCTTGCCTGTCCCTGTCTCAAACCAGCCTTGTCCTTCCTCCATGGACCTCCTGGATCATCCGTGAAGCTCACTGTTCTCCAGCTCAGACTGTTCTGGGAAGATGAGAGTGATGTGGAAGCCATTGTGTCCTCTTGGGGAGCTCCACACCAAATCCTTCAGATGTCCACATTTGGCAGATGGTACCTTCTCCTGCCTCTGTCTCTAGTTACTTCCATGACGTAGGAGTTAAGGTCCCCAATTCTCTATTCTCTCGGACACAGGTCCCTCCTTTCTTAGAATCCAGGAGTCCCGGCTCTTTGCCCCTACCTCCCCAGGACCCCAAAATTTCAAGTCTGAAGCCTCTCACTCCTCAGCAGACTCAAGAGTCTGTCCTTTCCTTCTTAGGAATCATGGTATTCTTGCCTTGCCCCCTTTGGTATTCTAATTCATAATTTTCTATCTCAAACCTGGACCCCTCTCCCCTTCAAACACAACCATGTCTTCCACAGTTAAAGGCCCTTTTCTGAAAAAATCTCTTTCTTGTTTCTCTCTTGGTCTTTGTATCTTTCCCCCACTCTCTTTTTCTCTTCATTCCTTACCCTCTCTGTCCCTTTCCCCACAACCATCTCTCCATTTGGCTGTAATTTTCTTGTATTTTTCCTCTCCCTCTTTTAGTGCCTCTGCTCATCTAGGTTTCTCCTCCCCCCATAACTGTTTCTCCACTCTTCTCTCCCTGGCCCTCTTTTTCCTTTCTCTGTCCCTCTATCTGCCCCTTCTCCCTGCCCTGCCCACATAGTTAAGCCTCATTATGATTAATAGCACTAGGTTAGGCTGAAGCCAGTCCTTAAAGGGACATTGCATGCTGACCCAGGGAATGTGCTGAGGACCAGACCCAGGCGTCTGGAACTATAAGTGCCCCCACAGTGTGCCTGGCCTCAGCCCAGCTCTGGGCAGGTAAGACTCCCAGCCTCCTCTTTTTCCCTAGACTCTAAGGTGGAGCCCTACTCTGGGATTACCCCTGTGCTCCCCTCTGGTTCAGTGGGAGGGCTGGAGGACAGGCTGGCAGGAGAAACTACACTGATGAGCCAGTATCTGCACCCTATCCCCAGCCGTGGCTCTCCTCACACCTGCCCTGTTGTACTTTGAGTTTCCTGTGGAGTGAGTGATCGACGGGAGACACAGGAGGCTGGTGAGCTGGTCTGGATCTGGACTGGTTGTACTATCTGGGGTAGGGGCCTCCCTGGCTTGGATCTGTTTGGGACTGGCCAAAGTAGAACTTCTTGGGACAGGGCACTGGCCAGCTATGACAGGGGACTATTGTGGCAGATTCTGGGGCAAGGGATTGACCAAACTGGTTGTGGGGAGGAGGGCCAGGAAGGCCTTTCTGGGACAAATGGTCCAAAGGAAATGACTTTATTTTAAGCTGTTATTTATATAGTAGACATTGTTCCATGTCCTTTATATATATAACATCTAATCTTCCCATAGCTCTATGAAGGGTCTGCCAACAAACCCTTTTATAGATGAGGCAATTGTGGTCCAAAGAAGTCAGGTACTTTGACCATGTTCACATGGCTATGGAGTGGCAGAGTCAGGATCATAACCTGATGTATTTGGCCTCAACATCCACCTGGTTATGCTGACTCCCTCTCTTCTATCCTGCTTCCCTCAGGCCTGAGGGGTATGTTTATGAGTTTCCAAAGCCATCACTTCATCATGACTTTCTGCCGTACATGTTGCCACTGCCCGTGACAGTGGCGTTAGCGAAGGTGCAGCAGGTGGTGGGGCCGCCCTTACTGCGCCTGAGCCTGTGACCAGGCTCGACTGCATTGGTGTGCCTACCTGACGCTGTGGAGCTGGGGGGCTCTTGGTACGCGGCCGGAGGCAAGGTAGGCCTAGAGGCATTTCGATGGGTGGAAGTGACAGTGGGGAACATGTGTGGGCTTGCCTCCCTGGACACAGGGTTAGCACTTCCATGCCGCCTGCTGACTAGTGGCTACATGGCCGTGACACTGTCATTGTGGCAGCCCCACGACTGGTACAGGAGTTTGCCGGGCCAGTCCTGTTGGACAGCATCAAGCATGCTGCCTACCAGCCACTCCTTGAGCATCCTGAGCCCTTCCAGTCGCTGCAGGTGCAGAGCACAGAAGATTTGCTGGGCACCCACATCGTGGCTACTCATCCTGTCATGCTACTGCTGGCCACAGTTGTCTGCAAACAGAAGACAATGCCTGTGGCCACTTGTCAGAACAATTGCTGCCAAAGGGTTGCTGGAGATATGATTATACGGTGCCCCACCCCACTTTGCTCCTGTGGGTCCCAGGCCAGAGACCTTGTGTATTTGATGGCTGTCAGGCAGGGCAGCCTACGTTTTGGTGAGGGTGGAGAATGCACCAAAGGGGTTCGGGGCTCTGAGCCCTGGCGCCATGCTGTGCTTCGAGGTGGATCTGGTGCGCCCCTTGTGGTGCATTCCTCTTCTCCCATGCGAGTGGTTTTCCTGGCTATGCCCATGCCCTGTGGTGGCGTCTCCTACGATCCCTTCAGTTCTTGCCCTCGTTGAGCACGTTCAGCCACAGCTTCCAGCTCACAGTGCAGCAGGGCTTTTCCAATGTGGAGGTGCTGATGAGGTTCTTGGACCAGAGTTCGCTGTCTGACCTGCACTAGTGCCTCATTCCCACCAGCTCTGAGCCACGGCACCAGTAGCGTTCTGACCAAAGCCAAAACCTGGCTCGGGGCTTCGCCTGGGCCGAAGTGGCATATAGGCACACTGCCGTGCACCACCTGTAGATGCATCATGCACCCATATGCTAAAGTTTCAGCACCACCTATGGCACTGGATTTTAGCCCAGGCCATGGGGCAGCTGATGGCCAGTGAACAGGCACTAGGGCCTGGAGAGAGAGTTTTAAAATGCAAGTCAAGTCCCTCCTCCATTCATATCTTCCCATGCAATCATCCCACCTCACTCCCAACAAAAGCAAAGTTCTTTCAGTGTTTTATGAGGCCCCCTATGATCTGCTCCCATTATTTCTTTGATCTCATCTTTCACTCTTGTCCTTCTTCCACTCTGTTCCAACCACACTGGCCACCTTCTTTTTCTTCTCCCTGCTCTAGAGCCTTTGCACTAGCTGCCCCATGATGTCATTATGAAGTTCTCCCTCCTTTAAATCCTTTGCTTAAATGTCACCTTACTGAAGCCAACTTGACCACCCAATTTAAAATCACCATCCCCCACCCCTACAATCTCTAGCCCTCTCCTGCTTTTTTTCCCACAGCACATATCACTTTCTATATACTTACTTATTCTCTTTCTCTGCTACACAGTTGTTCCTTGAGTAAGTTTTAAGGTACACAGCTAATTGTACAATTTTTAAGTATTCAGCCTGATGAATTTTCACATATATACACACTCATCTAGCCATCGCCTAGATCTAACTATAGAACATTTCTATCACCCCAAATAACTCCATGGATCAAATTTTTACAAAAATGCTTTTTCACTGTTTAATGGCCAGCACCTAAGACAGTACTCAGCACTCAGTATATAGTTGTAGAATTAATAATAGCAATTAATAATATAATAGTTATAATATGTTAAATGAGTGCCACATCACATGCCAGGTACTGGGCCAAGAGAAGTAGTTACTGCAGAAGGTCACATGCTCTTTTCTTTATTACAATGTAAAATGTGAACAATATGGTAGGGGGGATGTATAAAATAATAATAGCTAATATTGAATGCTTAACTTTTATGCTAGTCTTTGAGGTAGTCTCTAAAATAAGATTGCAATAATTCCTTTTTCCTGGAGAAGGGATGGGGAAAGGGCTGGAGCTCAAATCTTTTTCCAAGTTCATTCAGCTAGAAAGTTGCAGAGCCAGGATTTGAACCAAAGACCACTTGCTCCCAGGGCACAAGTTTTTAACCACTTTTTGTTTTGTACTGCCGCACAAAGACTTACAAATAGTCTAGACTTACAAATTGAGTGGTATGTGCATCTATATACTGTCTTCCTAATAGCCAGGACCTGGAGGAGGTCTTTTTATCATCCCCACTTTATAAAGGAAGTAGTTTAAATCATTGCCAAAATGCAAGGAATCACTGAGCAGGTGACAGGAGCTCTGTGTAGCTGGACTCTGTGTAGCTGAATGCTGACCATGGTTCTAAATACAATTCACTATGGAACTCAGGATTTTCCTGTAACCCTGGAATTAGGAGGCTCTCACCCAATCTTTTCCAGTCCTGAAAAACAGCTGGAGAATGAAAAGTGAGGGGATACTCAGAGGGAAAATAGAGCTTCTTAGAAATGAAGACATGGACTTCAATTCATATATTCATAATAGTCCAGAGCTTGACTCTGGAGCCAAGAGACCTGAACTAAACTCCAACTACAAGCTGTATGATCTTGGACAAATCACTTCACCTCTCTGACCCTCTATTTTCTCCTCTGTAAAATGTGGATAATAATACCAACATCATAAGGTTGTTGTGGCATTTTTAAAAATGAGTTTATAGAACAGTGCCTGGCATGCAGTAAATATCTGGGGGTTTTTTTTAAGTAATCTTTTAAAATAATTATCTCAGGCCAGGCCTGTTCTAGGCACTGGAAATGGAACAATGAACAACACAGACTGCATCCCTACCCTAGGGAGTTGACACTATAGCTCACATTCTAATCTACATCAAAGCTCTGACCCAGGAAGAGAGGTTGAAGAAGGCTTCCTGGAGGAGGTGATGCCCCAGCTGAGATATGAAGGATGATCAGGCTGAGTTAACCACACAGGGGCTGGAAAAGGCATTCCACGCAAGTGGAACAGCATGTAAAGAAGTCCAGGGGCTGAGGGATGCATGGTGAGTAAAGGGGACTGAAAGAGGCCATGCGGCTGAAGTGTGGTGCGGAGAAGTGGTGCTGTGTTGAGACTGGAGAGCGAGCCCGAGCCCGGGGCAGGTGCTGCAGGCTGCTGTAGGCCACTGGGAGGAGTCTGGATTTTATTCTAAGCAGCATGAGAAGCCATTGGAGGGTTCTGGGCAGTGGGGAGGGCTGTGCTCCCTGATCCTAAAGAAGCTTTTATTCTGTGTGAGGAGGGAGCCATGGAAAGATTTTGTGCAGAGGAGAAATGAGATTTCACTTGGGTGTTAACAAGATCCCTGTGGCTGCCATGTGGAGCAGACTGTAGGGCTAGTGAAGGAAAAGCTGGGAGACCAGTGAAGAGCCTACTGCAATAATCCGGGCAGGAGATGATGGAGGCTGGACCAGACTGGAGGCAGTGAAGGAGAAAGTAAAAGATATGTTGGGAAACTTTTGGGTAGGTGCAGGGAAAAAATAAAATAAAAAAGGAAATCGTGGGCTGGGAGAAGTGGTAATCTGGGTCCTATATGAAGACTCTCCTATTAACTGGAAGAGGAGCTCCTTAGTGGAATTACTTATCTGAATTCCTGAGAGAAGGACCTCTGAGTTTTGCATGATGGCACATCTAGGTATCAGAAACAAGTCTCCTGGTTAGTGGATGAGAGTGAGACCACCTAGATCCTTAAAACCCCAACTCCCTCAGCATCCCAGTATCCAATCCCGTTGCTTTTATCCCTTACCCCTTCTAAAATGCTCAGGGATGCAGCCTCTATGTTGGCTCCAGCTCTCGAGTCACCTCTGTTTTTGAACCAGCAGCAGCTGCAGATGCCAGAAATCCTGAGCAACTAGCAGCTGCAGTTGTACTTCTGCAGCTTGGAATGGTACTTCAGCTATGGGCAGAATGACATCTCGAACAAGAGCTGCCATACTGTGCCTGGTCTATGACGGACAGCCTGTGCTGTCACTGCAAGTGACCGATGGCTATCACAAGCACATAGTGGGCCTACGCAGCAACTTCAATGAGGACTCACTGATGATGTGGGCAGTCCTGACATACACGATTTCTTGTGCACTTCGGCCCTTGCCATGCCCCTTGCCATGCCTCTGGGCTGCTGCCTGGGCCAAGCATGCATCCCCACCAGAGACCCTGGGGCCCTGTGCTGTCCTGGGGGCTCTGAACAGGCCCTTGAGCCCCTGCCACATGCTGCAGCCTATACCCTTCAAGATCAGCTGCAGTCTTCAATCTGCCCCTTCTCCAACTAGTGACCTTCACTTTTTTTGGCTCTTCAGGTCTACACCTATGCCTGTCAGCACCCGGATGTCACCATCCACCCCTGGAGATTCCAGGTTGGCTGCCATGAGTGAGCCTTAGAGGGAAATGGCTATGGGCTGCTGGAGAGGGGGATTATGGGATTTAGGGACAACACTCCTTGATACTGGAGTCAATTCTTGGGGCAAGGCTTCAGGGTCCCTCAGGTGGGACAGCCTCTGGGTCCTTGGAGCAAGACTGCCGAAGCCCAAAAGGCAGAGTTCCTTGGGTCTGGAGATGGAGAGTCCTTCACCACAGGGGCAGGACTTCGGTGTCCTAGGGGCTGGGGCATCTGCCTAGGTCCTGGGATCAGGCTTTTGAGCCTTAGGGCTAAAGAATTCTAGGCCCTGGGGCCCAGAACTGCAAGATTCCTGGGTTTGGTGGATGAAAAAGTCCTATAGGTGGCAAGGACTCCATGGTCTGGAGTAACAGTTTTGTGTCTCAGAGCCAGACTTTTATGTTCTGGGAGGGTGACTTCTTGTTTTTGAAAATAGACACTTCTTTACTCTGCGAGGCTGCTGGGTCTGGGGCTGGAAAGCCTCCATTCAAGGGGGTAAGGACCCCAGGACCCTGGGAGAGACACTTGCTCTAGAGGGTAAGGATGTCTCCGTGCTAGGGGTAGCTGAATGCTTGGGTCTCCAGAACCAGACTCAGAGGTCCTAATGTGAACACTCTCTTCCCTCAACCTCCTTCCACCACCCCTCCCTCATAGCTATAGAGTGTCCCCAAAACAGCCACTATGAACCTTGCAGCTGATTGGAGCCAGCGGTGTGCACCTGTGATGCTGGCTACACGCACAGTAGCTAGGTCTGCTATTGCAGCACCCCAGGTTGGGCAGTTGTGGTGGCACACACAAATGGGTAACTGCTGGCACCCAACGAGGCTTTGAGAGGAGGGCATGGGCTGTGCACTCCACTGCCTTTGTGAAGCCTCAGCAGGGAGAGCAATCTGCATCGAGATCAGTTGCAGGCTGGCAAGCACTGCTCCCTGTTGCACAGCCTGCACATGGCCACCTGAGTTGCAATGGGTGGAGGCCAGTGTGTCAACTTCTATGGGTACTGCTCCATTTCCCTGGCTCTTGCACATACCTGCTGAATGGCCTTACTTCTCCAGCATCACATGAGCTTGCTGACCTCTGTGAGCTCCTGGGCACCAGTCCTGAGGGCATCCTCAGCAGCCTCAAAATACATGTGCCTAGATGCCACCTGAGGCTGGAACCCAAGGAACCCAGTCGGGTCCTGGTAAAGAAACCCCAATCCTGCTCAAACGTACACATAAGGACCCCACCCTATGACCTCTGACCCAGAGTCCTTACCTGAAGGCTCCCAAACCTGATAACAAGATCACTCTAACCGTACCCTAGCATCATACCTTGAGTTTTTGTCCTATAGTCCTAGACCCTAAATCCAGGGCTCCCACCTTTTGCCCCATGATATCTGACCTAGGGGCCTAACTTAAAAGGCCGCTAAACCTAACCCCCAAATTAGAACTCAAAACAACCCTTTAAACTCAACTATAAGTCCAGAACCCCCTACCACAGTCCCACACAACTTCTTGGAGGAGACAGAAAAGAAGTTGTGAGGCTGTTGGAAAGGCCACATGTAAGGCACTTAACAGATACTAATATAGTAAAACAATGCATATCAATCCTTTCAAGATAGATACAATTGGTATTACCATTTGTCAGACAAGGAAACTGTGGCCCAGAGAGATGAAGCATCTTGCCCTGGGTCACACAGCTAATAAATAGCACAGCTGGAGTTTGAACCTTGACAGTTTGTCTCTAGGATCTGTTATGTTGACTCTGCAAATGGTCAAAAAATACATGACCAGCCCTGGACAGGTGGCTCAGTTGGTTGGAGAGTCATCCCATACACCAAAAGGTTGAGGGTTTGATTCCTGGTCAGGGCACATACCTAGGTTGTGGGTTCGATCCTGGGCTAGGGCGTGGACAGGAGGCACCAATCAATGTTTCTCTCTCATGTCAATGTCTGTCTATCTGTCTCTCTCCCTTCCTCTCTCTAAAAAATCAATAACATATCCTCGGGTGAAGAATAAAAAAGATACATGACCACAATTACCTCATTTGCAAAACATGTTTCAGAGTCCCCAGTGACTCTGATACTTCAATAGCAAATAGCAAATTTTCCCATCAAGGTGAAAAAGACAAAGAAAAGGTAGGAACGCTGGGAGGATGGCCTCTGGGGCTGTGGGGATGATTGAACTCACCGACCACAGAAGACAAGACCCAAACTGTGTCAGTTGTTTTACGTTGGTGGTTTGCCCTGGCAAGATTTTAAATGTATTACTGAATTAGTTAGCACTTTCAAATGAGGAAGGCTGGTCTATGGCATCTCTTAAGAAACCAGAATCTCTGGCAACTTGTTCCTATTCCTATGGCCACTCATAGGTCAGGCTTCCCCCCTAGACAGGGCAAACACTTTCTCTCCAGTGTGTGACAGTCCCCATCACATCTCAACCTCACTCACTGAGTTATTCACCTAGATTTTGGAAGCATGTCAATTAGGACCAGGTTTTGTTCCTTTCATGGGACCAGAGGTCTAGTCCTGACTTCAGCTTTGTGGGAGGCCCTACATCCCCACAGGCCTTATTCCCAGGACCTAAGATCCCTTTCTTACCCCTAGATGTGTCAGGCACAATTATAAATCCCCCCTTTATTCTTACAACAATTATTTCCAATGGATATTATTATTTCTCCCATTTTACAGAGAAATCAAACAAACTGCCAAAGTGAAATAACTCAGCAAACCAGGAGTCAAGATTTGAACCCAGACAACTTGGCTCCAACTTGCTTCACTGTGCTGGCACATGCAGTTGGACCATATGAAGTTGCCAATATTTGATGTCCTACAAACGTAACAATTTCATCTAGTTCAACCTAAGTATTTGTACCCTGCGACAAAGACTCCTAGCCTTTATTCAAGATTCCTAGAACCTTCAATGTGAGTCCCAGTATGCCAGATCTTTCAGCACTGATTCTGGGATCCTGGAATCTCAGTTCTAACCCCGGAATTCCATTTAGTCATTCAGTAATCACTTATTGAGTATCTACAGTGTTTCAGGCACTATTCTAAGTGCTTTTTGCTTGATTTTTTACATGAATTTGAAGTGATTTTTTACTGAATTTCTGACACCATTCTCAGTCCATGTCCTGGGGACCCTCAGACACAATCCAGAAATTCTAAATCCCCAATTCCAAAGTCTTACACACCCTCACCCACTTCCCCTGCTTCCCCCCAATTCCTAGATTCCCAGTCCCAAATGCTGTGGACAAATAGGAACCACAGACAAGCGCTTCATCATTGGTAGATGCTGTGGAAAGCCCTTACTGCCCTATGCCATTCACCACAGCACTCTGAAACTCCTACCATTACCTGGAAACTCCAGCGTTCCTGGGACTCTACTGACTGACTTGACCTATGAACCTCATTCACTCATTCATGCATAATTCAACATGTACTTACTGAGCACTGACTATGGGCCAGACAATGTTCTAAATGTGTCGTACATATGCACTTTCAGAGTCCCCAGCTTTCAACTACCCAGATCTTATCAAGGAATAAATACTACAGCCCCAACCCTCAGAATCCACAGTTCTCACCTTCCAAGTGTTTGTTGGAAAAGCTGCTAACACCTCAAGCATTTATAGGCCATTCTGGACAGACCCCTGCCCCCTCAACAGTGCTCCCCGTCCTCCATCTTTGGTACCGATCCTGAGTCTCCAGAGCCTTGGCTTGACATACCTTCTTTGCACAGGTGAATGGTGTCTGGCAGAACCTAACATTCCAGGCTCTGGGCAGCAGTACACTCATCTTTCACTGTGGCTGTGACACTGGTAAGAGCTGCCCCTTTAGCCTGCATGTGACCTCTGCCTCTGGGATCCATGTAGCTCTAGCTCTCCAAGACGCATATAGGAGCCATGTGGTGGGGCTGTGGGCTGCTTACAACGGGGACCCCAAAGATGACCTCCAGGTTCCAGGAGTTGTGTCAAACACTAAGGGGCCTAAAGATGCGTTGGCCTGGGCCTTTGGCCATAGCTGCTTGGTTGGTTCTCCACATGCATGCCTGGACCCTGCTGTCAAGGCGCCACCACTGCCACTATCCTGTGTCACCCGGCCAATCACCAACACCTCAGCCCACTTTGTGCACATCTGTGACATCCTTGGATCCCCTGGAGTCCTTCCAGCTGTGCTATGAGCTGCTGGAACCAAGCCCCTATTTTTGAAAACAAGATTCTATTTATTTTTAGAGAGAGGAAAAGGGAAGGAGAAAGAGAGGGAGAGAAACATCGATGGGTTGCTCTTGCATACACTCCAACCAGGGACCAAACCCACAACCCAGGCATGTGCCCTGACCAGGAATAGAACTGACAACCTTTTGGTTTGTGGGATGACACCTAACCAACTGAGCCCCAGTGGTTAGGGTCCAAGCCCCTGTTTTTAAGATCGCATGGCGGATGTATGCCTGAGCACCACGCCCTGCCCCATGCTCGACCTTTACTGTGAAACCTGCTAGCAGAAGTCAAACCTGGGCAGTGATTGCCCAGGGCCTTGATCCAGGCTTTCCTCCTTGTTCATCTGGGAAACCCAGACCCACTGCTGTCCAGGGTTCGGTTCTTTGACTGTTACCCATCCCAGGGCACCAGCCCATGGCTGCACAATTTAGTCCCTGTACTTTAGTCCCATCTCATGGCACCAGCCTCCAAACATCCCTCCACAACCCATCATGATCCAGGCCCTCAACCTTACCCATCCTTAGCTTTCAGCACTGCTCTGATGAAAGTCCAGCACCTAGCTCGGATGCTTCCCAATTCTTGGTCCTGCTTATGGTCCAGCACTTCAACCTTAACCTCTTTAGGGACACCAACCTGTTCATGGTCCAGCTCCTAACCCCTTACCCATCCTATGCCTGTAATCCGGGGTTAGCCTCCTGGTCTTCACCTATCTGAAGTGCTGAGCTTCCGCTCTGCCCAAATTGGAGCTTTCCAGCCCTAACCCCGGCAGGGCCCCGTGCCAGGTCCTAGCCCCAGAGCTGGGCGATGAGACTCCAACAGCTATTTGCCACCAGTAACCCTCTATTCCTACTCCTTCCCGCAGTCCCACTGTGCCCTGCACACTCACACGAGACGCCGTGCGCTCTGGCAGGCCCAGCCATTTGAGCGGGGTTTGAGCCTCAGCCCGGTCTGTGAGCACAGCGGGCGCCGCCGCGAGAGCTGTGTGCGCGATGAGCGGTGCCACCTGAGAGCCACGGCTCACTGCGGTGCCTGCAACAGCTCGAACCCTGTGCGCTGCTGCCGCCCCTTCACCCCTTGCCCAGTGGCTGCTGCCGCTGCCGCTTTAGCAGCTGGGTAGCCTGCACACCCTGACTCGCAGCCAGCGGTGGCCCAAGCCTCTGCCTCGCCTCGAGCGGGCTCCATTACAGGACCTGCTGCAGTACCACCTTTCACCTCCTGGGCGCCGGCACCTATACCCGGCGCGGGGGCGGGGGGGTGGCGGGGGGAGCCGGGGCAGAGGCACCGGCCGTAGGCAGGGTGTGTGGCACTTCCAGGTGGTGATGGAGAAAAGCCCACGGATATCGGAACTCCACCGCGTGCTGCTCCAAGCGCATGGACGCCGCTTCTGCCTGGACTGAGAGGACTCTGGATGTACAAGAATTGGCAAAAGTAGGTTTACAGTTGTGACTAGAGAAACATAGTTTATTCTTGTATTATTATTAATTATTGTATTGTTTATATTACAACTGTAAACCTACTTTTGCCCGCTCCTGTATTTCTGTGACACCCCCGCCTCTGCCCTGTCCCCCTCCTCATTTCAGCTGCCTTTAAGTCTCTTCTGGTGGGCAAGACCTCGGTATATCGCCCCCTAATGCCCTTCCCTCATCTCCACTCTTCTCTCCCTCCTCCCTTCTCTCCTCTCCACCAAATCCCCTCTCTTCCTTTCCTTCCCCTCTCGAACGCCGCGTGTCCCTGCCCTATACTGCCTAGGCTCTCTGTCTCTCTCACTTCCCTCCTTCTCTCTTCAACACCCCAGCATGCCCACCCACCTGTCTCTCCCAACCCCCAATCTTAATCTGCGTGTCGTTTTCTCCTCCACCTGGGTCTCCTTGCACTCTCCCATGCTCCACAACTACCATGTTGGCTTCTCAAACTCCTCCCACCCTCGGCCAACCTCTGGTCCGCACTTGCCCCAAACCCTTCTCTGCTTGCCCTCTATCACCGCTGCCCTCCTCGAGGCCTCCTGGTCTTTCTACCCAGAATAGCCCTTCCTCCTGTCCCTAACATGCCCTCTCTCCTCTTTCCCGGCTCTACAGACCTTCATTGTCTCTCCATCCTCCAGGCCCAAGGATACCCTGTAGGTCTCCCTCCTGCCTGAGACAGAAGTGCCCTCTGCAATCCCCATGCCCACCTCAACGCTCTCCCTCACTTTCACTTTCCTTCCCCTCCCTCGGTCTCCACACACCTCCCCTCCTTACCCACTCACAAGCGCTGCCTTGAATGCACCTTCCCTCCTCCACTCTCGCCTCCCTCCTACTTCACCCCCACTTCCCTCTCATTCCTCCAGTCTCTCTCCACCCACTCTCCCTCTGTCCTGGCACACTATCTCTTACCCTTTGCGTACACTCCCTGTACCACTCTTCCCCACTGGTCTTCCTTCTGATTCTCTCCAGACCCGGACACACCCCCGTCCTCTGCTCCACCCTAGACTACTGGACCCCTGACCCCAGGTGGGCTGCGTGTGGAGTTTCCTTCCCTTCTCGAAGCAGCAGTGGGCGGAAAGGGTAGTGTGTGCCTTCGCGCATGCGCCTTTGTGGTGCTCAGGGTGTGTGGAGGCCCGCGGCCCCTTTCAAGTCCCATGTCCAAACGATGTCCCGAGCCCGAGCTGGGATGAAGCCAAGGTCTGGACACCCAGGTCAAGTATTGTTATCCCACAAGTGTTAGTTAAGAACCTACTATGTGCTCACGCCGGAGATACAGCACCAAACAGGACAGAATCTTGCACACATTCTCAATTGGAAAACAGACTTAATTTTAGCTTAGTTAAAATTTACAGAGCACTCATTCAATATCAGTAGCTGTGTTAAGACAGTGATTCTAGAATGGTTGTCCCTGAACCGGCAGCATCAGCAACATCCAGGGCTTGTTTACAATGCAGTCTTACCCTGCCCCAAACTTACTGAATCGGAAACTCTGGAGCAAAACCTTGCAGCCTATGTTTTAACAAGCTCTCCAGGAGATTCAGATGCAAGGCTAAGTCTGAGAACCTCTGTTTTACCTGCTTTAAGTCAGTTCACTTTATTTTCAAACTGCTCTAGGAAATAGGGACAATTGTCTGTTTTCTACAGTTGAGGAAACTGAGGCACAAAACTAAGTACTCTCCCAGATCTCACAGCTGGTAAGCTGCAGAACTGGCCTTTCCACTTAGCTCCAAAATCCTTGCTCTGACCCCCTGTGCTATAGCATCTCTCCAACAATAGTGTAAAAATAATTCCAGTAATAAGATGAAAAGATCAGTTGACCTATATTGTTAAGCCTTGCACTACCTCAATTCTCTCTGTAGGCCCATCATGCAGGCGCATTTTATGGATGAAGGAAACCAAAGCAACAATGGTTAAGGAATTTGGCCAATGTCACACATCTACAAAAAGTGTTAGCTAGCATCTAAATATTTGTTCATTTATTTAACAAATTCTCATCAACTCTGAGTCTCTATGTCCATGTGTCTCCTCCATGCTCCTCAGGGACTCTTGGCCCCACCTTAACATATTATGTTTGTGTCATTGTCCATCTCTTTCTGATCCCTTTTTGTCTTTAGTTTAAATGCTCCGGGCTGGGATGTTTGACTTGCTCTTTACTTAAAGATTGATGACCACCGCACCTCTCTCTGCCATGGTCATTTATCTAGTTTTGGCCCAATCAGCTGTAGCAGACGTGGGGTCATGGGGGCACAATGTGGCCACTATGTTAGGCGGGACTCTTAATGGCAGTGTCAGAATTCCAATTCATACTGAGAGGAGAAAGAAAAAAGGATTTGGACCACATATAATTGCAAAGACCAATGGTATTTCTATTTTTGGGCTTAGCTAAATAAAGAAATTTCGAATGCAGTTATATGAGAAATCTGTTTCTTTCCTTCTGTCTTGTTTTCTTTTCTCTGTCTTGGTCTTCTTTTCCTTCCCTTCTATGTGTTATCTTTATTCTCCTCTTGTTGCAGCAAGGCTTCAGCAACTTCAGGCTGACATTCCACCAGCCTCAAAGCCCTCCCAAAAATGTAACACCTTTTCCCATTTACCCCAGCAAAAGCCCCAGGTTCACTACCCATAGGCTTTGCCTGACCAATTATTAGGGCCCAGAGGAGAGGGGAGTAATTTTATTAGCCAGCCCTGGGTTCTATACCCATCCCTGGATCCTGGATGTGGGATCACTCAGTGCACATGTTGAAAGTATTGATAATCATTGTCAAAAAGGAGGGAGACATATTATTATTGGAAAGGTAGTACGGACAAAAAAGACATCATGCTGGAGTCCACTGACAGGTTCCCCACAGACTTAAACAGGCATGGTAGAAAGTAGGATCACTTGGTTCAAGAGATAATCACCCCTCCAACAAGCGCTGGGGCAGGGAGCGCAAGACTCCAAAACAAAGAGCAGGGCAGTCATGTTAGTCTTATCTAGGGTCCATTAAAAGACACTACTCAGTCATCACTGATTATTATTGCTGTTATGAATAATCCAAGAAGGATGCAATCTGGGGGTGCTGGTTGCACGGAGGGCCAGCCCCTGGCTTGTCTGATCCTAACAATATGTCTCTCCCCAGTCATGCAGTGCCTTCCACACAGCCACTACAGCCTCTGTGTGAATCCCTGCCCTGTGGCCTGTCAGGGTATTCAGGAGGTGGTGCAGCTTCCAACTCCCTGTATGAGGATGGATTCTTCCTGGCTGGAAGTGACTGCATCCCTGTGGACTACCGTTCTTTTTTTTTTTTTATCCTCACCCGAGGATATTTTTTTTCCACTTCTTTTGGAGAGAGAGAAACATTGATGTGAGAGAGAAACATCAATTGGTTGCCTCCCATATGCACTCGGATCCGGGAACAAACCCACAACCTAGACATGTGCCCTACCCAGGAATCGAAACTGAAACCCTAAGGTTACAGGATGATGCTCCAACCAACTAAGTCACACTGGCCAGGGCTGGACCACCATTCCTGCTTCTGCAATGGCTAGTACTTCTCTGTGAGTACTTGTTAAGAGTTTCACGTGAATCCTTCCACTTTGTCTCTCATTCCATGCACTTTCATATATAGGTCTTATCTCAGAACCTCTAGCTGCACCTTCCCTTCAACACCACCTCTCCTTTCACCTTCCCTCTCTTCCTCCACAGCCTTGCCAGACCATCCTCTCAAGAATTGCTCCTGCTCCTGTACCCACCAGATTAGTTAGGGTGTGACCTGTGTCCCCTTCAGCTGCCCTATTACCCTCTTATTAACTATCCAGAGTCCTCAGTTGACTCCCTAATTAATTCCTCTTTAACCCACAGGCTCATCTGTGACTTTCCCATTGACCCTTCCTTTCACCCCCATTGAGCATCCCATTAACCCACTGCTCCTCCCCAACTGATCCTACACCTGTTAATTGACTTGCTCCTTAACCCCACTTACTATCCTGCTCATCCCACCCCACCCCGCTTCCCCACTGATCTGCACTGAGCAGTCCAAGATCTTCCCAGGGATCCACTGACTGACCCATTAGTGCCCACATTTACACTCCTTGGATCTTCCCATTGAGCTCCCACGGCATCTGATTTTCCCATTGAGTTTCCTATTGATTCCTCCATTAAATTCCCAGGCCTTTGATTATACCAGCTGAGCCTCTCTTTGACAAATTCTCTCACACACAGAGCCTTCCAGAGTGTACCATTAATTCTTTGACTCACCTCCTGACTACATCTCCACTTACACTCCAACTGAGCCTCTCCATTGACACCCAAAGCCACTTACTAAGCCTTCTCTTTGTCCTCAGTGACCCATTGATTTGTCCATCCATTTCCTCCATTGGCCTTGTTCTTGATCCTCCCATGGACCCCTGATGTGATCCCTCTCCACTGACTCTCTAATTATTCTTTTTGCCCCTTATTGAGCTCCTATTGGCCCCCTTTTTTAAAAAATCTATTTCTTTATTTATTTTTAGAGAGAGCAGTAGGGAGGGAGAAAAAGAGGGAGAGAAACATCGATTGGTTGCCTCTCATACGTGACCCACCCAGGGAACAAACCCAGCCATTAATGTTCCTGATCTCTCTCTGATCCTTCCTTGACATTTCCCAGAGCGTCTGCTGGTCCCCATCACGACCCCCTTCCCCAGCTATTCTCACCCAAATGCCCTCCCTGTAGGTGGACAGAATTCTGGGATCACTCACCTTCTTTTAGGGTTGCTGCCTCTGCATTTACTGCCTGGGCCCCCAACTCTACCTAGACATATTTTGGCTTCTCACTGACCTAAAATTGGGCAGCCTAGCACATGTGCTGCTATGGAGGGCCTACCTGTGTGGACTCTGTGGCCCAGGGGACCCAAGCGGCCCCTTGCACCCTTGCCCGACACCTGGAAGGTGGCAGAGATGCCAGTCTTCAGGCTCCTCTGCCCTGGCCCAGGCCCAGTGACAGCACACTCTCGACTCACAGGGGACACATACTGTGAGCTGCTGGAGGTGGCCAAGTCTCTCCTGGGACCATGCTATGCAGCAGGGGACCTGCTCCAGTTTCTCAGTGACTTCCTGGACAATGTGTGCCGCCACTGCAGCGCCAGCCACACGGCCTGGCCAGCTCTGGCAGGCTCTTGGCATGCGCCTCGTGGCCCTGGAAGATGCCTGACTTCTGTCGTGAGTGTGCAGGAATTGGTAGACATATGTGAAGCTCAGAAGAGCTCCGATTTGAGCCACCAGGGGACAGACGAGAGAGGACCAATGGAGAAGTTTAGGCCTGAGCGGACGGGGCCACGCAGAGAAGGATGAGACTTGCAGAAGAGTTAAGACTAGGGATGAAAAGCAGCCAGACCTGGAGGGGCAACATTTCGATCAACAAGTTCTGCCTGTCTTTTGCGCCTCTTTTTCTCATTGTCTCTATGTGTTATGCCTCCTTCCCTATGCCTCATTATTTCTACCTCGCGTTCCTAGTCTTTCTGTTCTTCGTTCCCTCTTCCCGAGTACCCCCGTGTTGCTCTCTACTCGCAATCCTTCGTCTTTGCCTTCCGCGTCTGCTCCCAGGTCTTCCCCCCGCCGCCCCCCCCCCGCCAACCCCGCGATACTCCCTTCTCATCTTTTGCGATCCCTCCCCCCGCGGCTCGCCCCAGCGTTGCAGCGGTGCTGCAATCACACTACAAGCTGTGCTGGGGGTGGGGGAAAGGTAGGGGATGCTGCCCAGCCTTGTGTGCGAGTGACAGCCGCGTGCGCTGGTGGGAGCTGCGTGCGCGACGCGGGCTTCGTGCTCAGCAGCGGCTTCTGCGTGCCTACAGCCTTTTGCGGCTGCTTCCGCGCAGGCAGCTGGACGTTGTCAGGTGTCCCGGCCGGGGCAGCGCACGCTGGGGCCGCCGCAGCCGGAGCGCCCGGTGACGTGGGCCCTGCGGCCCTGCGGCTGTGGGCGTGTGTGCGGCCTCCGCGGAGGCGTGAGCCGCTTCCTGCGCAACGGCCGCGCGATCACTCCGCCTTCGCCCGCGCCCTTCAGCCCGGTGCTCACGCTGGCCGGCACCGCACGCCTCGCTGCCTGGACGTGGACAGCGACTGGCCAAGCTGCTTAGTCCGCACCTCAACCTCTCCCGACAGTATTTGCAGCAAGACCGCGTCTTGGTTGGCATCACCAAGGTAGGCGCCCGCCTTCCTTTTCCCTCTGGAAGTTCTTTGCCCCTTCAGATTTAAAAGGTGGTGTAAGTATGTAACAAGGTAGAAGCATTGCCTGAAACATAATAATGGCTCACTAAAGGGTAGCTCTTAGTATTTGTATTATCACCTAGTATGCAAGGTTGAATAAAATCAGTCATTGAAAATTACTTATGTAAATGTAATAGTTATGGAGAGTATCGCTATGGCCAGCAGCAAGATAAGCCCTGGAGGATTTGATGGTGAGCAAGTCCTGGAGGAACTCACATTCTTCTGGGAAAAGAGTAAGTAAAATAGGTGGTACATCACATGGTGGGTATGAGAACTGTAAAGAAAAATGAAACAGGAAAGAGACAAAGAGCACAGAGAAGGTTTATAATTTTAAATAAGATGATGAGGAATAATCCACTGAGAAAGTAATATTTGAGTTAAGATCTGAAGGAGGTAAGTGAGGGAACCTCTGGGAGGGAGCAAGGCAGAGGGAAGAGAGCAAAGGAAAGGGGGCTGGGAAGGTGCCTAGTGTGTTGGAGAAACAGCAAGAGAGGCCAGTATAGTGAGTGAGAGGGGGAGGGGGAGGAGCTGATGAGGTCAGATAGGAGACAGGGCCAGATCACTGGGGCTTTATGGGGTGGGCAGTGGTAAAGACTTGCGCAGAGTAATAGCAGGGAAAGCAGAAGTGTGGTGAAATTCAACCCAGACGTAGAGCTTAAAAAAGGGATGTGCCCAGCGCTCACGAGGAATATAAGGCCAGAGAAGGGGCCCTAGAATTTGTTTAGTGCTCATTATGTGCTAGGTACTGTTCAAAGTAGCTACTGAGCACTTTGTATCATTTCATTAAATCCTAATCGCAGTTGAATCAGTCAGCTAGTGCTGCATAACAGAAAACCTCAAAACTCTCAGTGACTTACCCCTAGCAGCTTTTTCATTCACGTATCTGTGAGTTGACTGGAATTTGGCTAATCTTGGCTCAGGTCATAAAGCATTTACCATATGCCTAGCATTGCTCTAAGCACTTTTTGTTAATTCATTTGATTCCCTCGACAACCCTATAAGTAGGTACTCCTATCCCCCCACTTTACAAATGGAGAAACTGAAGTTCAGAGAGGCTAAGTCCCTCACCCAAGTCCTGTAGCTCATTTGTGGCACAACTGGGAGGAATGTCCAGGTTGCTGGGAAGCACGGGAGCAGGCTCAACCTTTCCAGTCCTTTCCTCCTCCACAGGTGGATAGTGAATGCTGCTGGCTGCCCTGGGTTACATTAGAGGACCATCATGTGGTGGTGCACACAGCCAATATGTTGCATCTCATATATGACTGGGGCAGCCAGGTATGACTGATTGTGTCTTCCACAGCTGTCTGGTGGGGCTGTGTGAAGTCCTCGGTGGTGATGTTGGCTCCTGTGACCTGTGTCTGGACACTGGATACAAGCCTATGGCCCAGTCACTACCCCCTGCCACTGTTCTGGACAGACCTTGGCTTTTGCATCAGCTGCCCCATTCAGTTTGCTCAGACCTTCAAGGCTCCAAAACTGCATTGACTCCTACGGGCAAAAGATGGCCCCTTTGACAGCTCCCTGGGTCATTTCATCCCCAACCTTTTCCTTAGGATATGCCTGTAGGATGTGTGTCATACCCATGGCCAGCACTTTGGCCTCTGTGATGCCCTCAGTCTATACTGTAGCCTGTCAGGAGGCTGGGATCCCAATGATGCCCTGAATGGGCCTCAGGCTTTTCCATGAGCACTCTGGCTAAGCCTGAGATGCATCTGAGCAGATTGTGGGCTGATGGGAAGATCTTCCTCTCTTGATGGGGATCAGAGAAATCCTGATATGTATGGAATTGGCTGAGGAGAGTGTATGGGAAGGACATCCAACAAGGGAACTGTAATTGCAAAGGTGTGGAGGTTGGAAAATATCAATAGGAAGTTACCCTGATTGTGTCAGGAGTCAATAGGATTATGCAAACCGTGAGAAGAAGAAGGAGGAGGAGGAGGAGGGGGGGGAGGGGGAGAGGGAGGGGGAGGGGAGGGGGAGGGGGAGGGGGAGGGGGGAGAAGACACATGCTAGCTAACTGGGCTCAAAGAAAAAAAGCAGAATGCAAGCTGCACTTCATCTAGAAGCCTCTGCAATGGACTGCAAGCCTCTGCACAGCTAAAGTGCCTGCCTGTACTGTGATTCTACAGTCTGAGTCAGCCCTTATAAAAGTTTCCTGGAGTCATGTACTAACCAATAGGACTGAGGCTTTCTCCATCCAATCGGAGCTGTGCATCTCCAACCAATCAGAGTGTCTCTATTCTGATCAGTCAGGACCGTTTCTTTGGATCAATAGAACTGTGAAGATTTGGTGTCCTCATTTGCATGAGGACAGACCAATCAGGGACCAGGGGTGGGGACTTATATCTAAATAAGCCAGCTCCCCGGTGGGCTAGGAGAGCACAGACTGAAGACTTTGTTTCCCTGGCTAGACCTGAGACACTGAAGGTCTCCCCGGGGTGGACCATCAAGAGCAGAGTTGTCTAGCCTAAGAGGGACATGGCCCCAGGGCTGGGGCAGCCTAACAGCAGTGCGGTTTTCACAGCCAATCAGGAAGGGGAATTTAAGTCCTTGGCATTTGCCTTTACCATCTGCCTGCAGCCTGACTTGTCCACCGCAAAGTCACTACAGCATCTGTGCATAGACCTGTGATGGGGACTGTGTACTGCCTGCCATCCCTGCTTACTGCTTCCACTGGATGCTGTGAGGGCTGTGAGTGTGACCCTGGCCTCAGCTTTGATAGCAAAGACTGTGTATCTCAGGACCACTGTGGCTGCTACCACAAATAGACACTACATCCCTGTAAGAGAGGTTCCCAGGTCTGAGCAGGTGGGCACAGAGTCTCCCAAACCCTGTTATAAGATGTTCCATGAACCACACCATATCAATCAGCATCTTCAGTTGTAACTGACAGAAAATTATGCCAACTCTCTCAAATACAACAGGGAATAATATCTACTTTAATTTGTGTAAAGTTGAGGCCTTCAAGCATGGCTGGATTCAAGGACTCAAATGATGTCACTAGGACTTGAGTTTATATTTTTCATACCTGCCTTTTCCTTTTTCTGTTTTAGCTTCTATATTAAGTAGGTTGTATATCCAAATACTATAACAGAGACTCAAAATTACAGTGGCTTAAACTCTATAGAAGCTTATTTCTTTCTCATGAATAGTTCAAGTATAACCAGATTGGTTTCTCCAAGTCAGGGACACAGGCTCCTTCTATCATGTGGCTCTGCCTCCCCTTTGGTATTACCTTCTTCTGTTCCCCACCGCTCTACATTCGAGCAAGTTGGAAGGGAAAAAAGAGGGGACAAGGAGATCAGGCTTCCTCCCTTTCAAGGCACAACCCAAAAGTGGCACACACCACTTCTGTTCACTCCCATTGGCCAGAACTTCATGGAAGGATTCCATTTGGTTGCAAAGGAGACTGGAAGATGTATCTTTAGCTAGGTGGCCATGTGCAGCTAAAAATTCTAATTCTGGATAAGAAATGGAGAAGAAATATTTGAAGACAACCATAGACTTATTCTCAAACTACTGTGTTTTGAGGCAGTGGTGGTCTCCAATTGCTCCAGGTTTATGACATACAGTTTAGCAATCTCAATGGGAACAGCACTTCTCCCTCAGTAGTTCCAGCAGAAGTTCCAGCACTGGCTCTTATTGTCCGAGTTTAGGTCTTTTGCCTATTCCTAAACCAATGACAGAGGCCAGGGTATGTGGTACTCTGTGATTTGTCTCTAATTGACCAGACCTGGGGCATGTGCCCAGAGCTGGAGCCAGAAGGAAGATATTGGGTTGGCCAAAAAGTGTGTTTGTTTTTTGCCATAAGAAGGTTCTAGTGGTGCTTAGTTGCTTTAACTTCATTTGAAACAGTTTTATTAAATTGTATTGTGACAGCTGTCATATCAGTGTGCATTTTAAAAAAAATCAAAATTGGTGATTTTTTGTTTAGCCATTTTAATACTGAAGATGGGAGAAAATACGCATTTTTGGCATATTGTGATTTATTATTTCAAGAAAGGTAAAAACGCAACTGAAGTGCAAAAAAGTTTTGTGCAGTGTATGAAATGCTGTGATTGACAGAAAGTCTCAAATGTGGTTTGCGAAGTTTCATGCTGGAGATTTCTCGCTGGATGATGCTCCACATTTGGGTAGACCAGTTGAAGTTGATTGTGATCAAATTGAGATTAATTGAGAACACTCAATGTTCTACCATACAGGAAAGAGCTGACATTCTTAAAACATCCATATCAATAAAGTTATTGGTGAAAATAAAAAAACATGTCTTTTATGAAAAAACTAAACAAACTTTTTTAAATTATGTTTCATTGATTATGTTATTACAGTCGTCTCAATTGTTTCCCATTTGCCCCCTTCACCCAGCAACCCCCACTCCCTCAGGAAATCCCCATACCATTGTTCATGTCCGTATTTCATGCGTACAAGTTCTTTGGCTCCTCCATTTCCTATACTGTACTTTACATTCCCATGGCTATTCTATAAATACCTATTTGTATATCTTACTCACCTCACCTCTTCGCCCATTCCCCTACACCCCTCTCCCATCTGGCAACCATCAAAACGCTCTCTGTATCCATGATTCTGTCTCTGTTCTTGTTTGCTTAGTTTGTTTTTTACATTCAATTGTTAATAGATAATGTATTTTTCCATTTTATTGTTCAGAATTTTGATTTCTTTTTCTTAAATAAGGCTCTTAACATTTCATATAATAAACATCTGCTGGTGGTGAACTCCTTTAGCTTTTTCTTGTCTGGGAAGCTCTTTATCCGCCCTTCAATTCTAAATGATAGCTTTGCTAGGTAGAGCAATCTTGGCTATAGGTCCCTGCTTTTCATGGCTTTGAATATTTCTTGCTAATCCCTTCTAGCCTGCAGTTTCTTTTGAGAAATCAGCTGACAGTCTTATGGGAACTCCCCTGTAGGTAACTAACTACTTTTCTCTTACTGCTTTTAAGATTCTCTCTTTATCTTTCACCTTTGGCATTTTAATTATGATGTGTCTTGAAGTGAGCCTCTTTGCATCCTTCTTGTTTGGGACTCCTCTGCACTTCATCGACTTGCATGTCTGTTTCCTTCACCAAATTAGGGAAGTTTTCTTTCATTATTTTTTCAAATAGATTTCCAATTTCTTTCTCTTCCTCTTCTCTTTCTGGCACCCCAATGCAAATGTTGGACCTCTTGAAGTTGTCCCAGAGGCTGCTTATCCTATCCTCATATTTTTGGATTCTTTTTTCTTCTTGTTCTGATTGGTTGTTTTTTGCTTCCTTATGTTCCAAATCACTGATGTGATTCTCAGCAGCATCCCCTCTATTGTTGTTTCCCTGTAAATTGTTCTTTATTTCAGTTAGTGTATCCTTTGTTTCTGACTAGATCTTTTTTATGCTGTTGGGGTCCTCATTAAGTTCCTTGAGCATCCTTATACCCAGTGTTTTGAACTCTGCATCTGATAGATTGCTTATCTCCATTTTGTTTCATTCTTTTTCTGGAGTTTTGATCTGTTCCTTTGTCTCATCATTTGGACAGCCTCCCTGTGTTTGTTTCTATGTATTAGATAGAGCTGCTTTGACTCTGTGTCTTGGTAGTGAGGCCTAATGTAGTAGGCATCTGTAGGGTCCAGTGGCACAGCCTCCCCTATCACCCAAGTTGGGTACTTGAGGTGTGCCCTTCATGTGGACTTAGTACACCCTCCTCTTGTAGTTGAGCCTTGGTTGCTGTTGGCAGATCAATGGGAGGGATTTACCTAGGCCAGTCAGCTGCAAAGATTGGCTGTGACTACTTACCACCAACCCCCATCCTCCATGGAGTATCAGCTCTGCAGGGACAGGGTGGTGGTGCTCGTATGTGGTCTGTAGCTGTCCACTGGGTGCACTGGACCTGGGGTTTCCTGGGTGGTACAGGCCAAGTTCAGCCCTCACCTGTGTTTTGCCTGGGGCACCCTGACTGAGCTAAAAAGCAATTTGAGATGGCTGCTACTTGTGCTGAGCTTGGAGATTTCCAGGCAAAGCCAAGCTGTGGTTCTAGACTGGCTGCTGCTAGTGCTGAGCCTGCAGCTCACTGAGGCCAGCTGTTGCTTGTTTGAGAGGATTTAGGAAGTAGTGAAGCAGGAGCCAAGATCAGCCAGCCATTTATATGGAAGAGCAGCTTGGGTGGGTCCACAAGTTGGGTGGGGAATCTCCAAAGCAGGTCTTATAGTATTAGCCAGGTTGATGGAATCTTAGATATGGCACCAGCTCACTGGCTTTTTGTGGGGAAGGTTTAGAAAGGGAACAATGGCCTTTGTTCACCTGATGCCAGATACTTCAGTTCCTCCCTTTCTGCTGCTCTTGCCTTTCAAGCTGCTACCCTAGTGCTGGAGCTCAGAGAGAATGAGTCTGAGTAGGTGAATCCATGTGTGGGTTCTTTAAGAGGAACTGCCTGGGGCTCCAGAAATTTCTTCCACTGACTCAATCTCTGCTGGTTTTTGCAGCCAGATGTTGTGGAGACTTACTTTCCTGGTACTGGAACCCTGGACTGGAAGGGCCTATTGTGGGGCTGGGATTCCTCACTCCTGAGATGTCCCTCCTGGATTTTTATCCACCACGTTAGTGTGGGACCAGCCTGTTCCATGTCTGTGCCCCTCCTACTAGTCTGGATGGATGTGGTATCTTTAATTCTGTAGTTGTCAGACATCTAGTCAACTTGATTTCTGACGGTTCTGAGTGATGGTTATTCTATATTTTAGTCATAATTTTGATGTGGTTGTATAAAGAGGGGAGCCATGTCTGTCTACGCCATTATCTTGATCAGAAGTCTAAAAGAACTTTTTGGCCAACCTAATATATCACCTAGGGGACCCCATAGGCTTAAAGGCGGGGGCGGGGGCTATTTCCCCAAATAAACTGGGAGGCTGTTACCAGAAAATCATGGATGGACTCTGGGCAGGCAAAGTGTTCTCTTCAAAGTTTGCAACTCTTTGAGTCCACTGGAAAGTAAAGAATGACCCCTACCCCCAGGATGGTTTAGTCTTGAAGATTAGAGGCCACTGGATAGGAGACATGGATGTTGAACCCTTAGGGCAACCTGAGAACGAAGAGATGTCCACACCGGGAGGGGCAAGGCATAAAAGCAGAAACATCTGCCATTGCATCTCGACTCCATGCCAGCGCCGACAATGCTAGCCACACATCAGAATCTTAAGAGACCAATTAGTGCTTTTCATGCACCAATGAAAAGCAGAGGAATTGTCTTAGGTTAAAAGTGACTTAAAAACCACAACAATCAAATGTAGTACGCAAAGATTGATTGCATCCTTGTTCAAAATGAACTGTTATAAATATTTCAGAGGCAACTGGAGAAACTTAATAAAAATATTTTATTTTTGCTCATCTCACAGGGAAAAATATCTCAATGGATTTTTAATTTGCATTTTCTTATTAGAAGGTTGAGCAACTTTTCAAATGCCTAAGAAACATTTGTATTTCCTTTTCTATTAACTTTCTGAGTAGCCTTTGCCCATTTTTTAATATTGGGTTAGTAGTCTTTTTCTTTTTAATTTCTAGGAATTCTTTATATATTAAGGAAATTAGTTCTTTGTGATGTGTTTCTGCACATATGCTTCAATGTTTCTTTCGTTCATAATGGTTTTTTGGATCCGATTTTGAGTCTTGCCTGCAAGTTGGGGAGACGCCGATCCCACCTGGCTTCCAGACACACTGTATTTGTTTGAGTGGCCAAAGCCTCCAGTGCTGGCCCTTTTTCTGCACACAGGGCACAGACTGGATCAGTGCCCTGTGGGCAGAAAGGATCAGTGAACGCTTTCTGAAGGAGGTCACAAATGAGTCGGACCTCATGTTAGGCTGGGGAAGAGAGCAGGTAGAAACATTGCAGAACAAAGTCAGGTAAAGGGAGGGACTATATTTGGGGACTGTGGTGAAAATCAACCAATGTGTATAAAATAGCCCACTAAATGTCCATTGACTTAGGACCATGGAGGCTTTTGGTGACTTAAGAAATCACAAAATCCAGGGAGCGGGGGGTGGGGGGCAGCACCTGGATTGCAGGGTTGAGGAGTGAGACTTAAGAGGAGACAACAAGCATAGACACCACCATTGACAAGTCATCTATGCAGAATGAGGAAAATAGAAATCAGCCAGGAAGAGGCGAGAGTGTCTTAGAGCTGATTTATTATGATGATGATTTTCAGATGGGAGAAACTCAGGGATGTTTATGTGCTGATGGGAAGAAAACAAATAAGGAGAAATTGGAAGTCAGAAGAGAGATGCCAGAGTGGAGCATACCTAGCTCTTCAGGGAACATGGAAGCCAGAGTGCAGCAGAAAAATTGGAAACTGGGCCGACAAAATGGATAGTATTTATAAGAGAAAAACCTGAAGTCCCATGCAGAGAAATAGAATCCAGCTGGGGATTCAAAACTAATTGTAGGAGTGCGAAGATGGGTGAGCAAGAGAATAGCTAGGGTATCTGCCACAACCTGGCAGGTAAACTAAGCCAGAGCCTTTGGTTAAAGTGTCAAGAGACTCCTGACTCTGTCTTTCAAATGACATGTAACCTTGTTCAAAGGACCCAACCTCTCTCTGTGCCTCAGTTTGTTCATTCACAAAAAGTGGTAATCATAGTACCCAACACATAGGGTAGCTTTGAGAATACATGCTTGGCATATAAGCATTCAGTAAGTCTATGCTCTTGCTGCCATTTTTATCCTATTATTGGAGAGGCAGTATATACAGTAGAGTGGTTAAGAACAGAGGTCATGCCCTGGCCCAGTGGCTTGCTTGGTTAGAGTGTCATCCTGATGCTCTAGGATTACAGGTTTGATTCCCAGTCTAGGTACATACAGGAATTAACCAATGAATGCATAAATAAGTGGAACAACAAATCAATGTTTCTATTTATCTATCTACCTCTTCCTCTACTTTTCTCTCTAAAAATCTTCTTTTTCTTGTTCTTCTTCTTCTTCTTCTTTTTTTTAAAGAGAAAGAACACAGGTCATGAAATCAGAACCCCTGGGGTCAAAACCTGTCTCTGCTACTTACCAGCCATGTGAACCTCGGCAAGCTACGTTATTTCTCCGGGCCTCAGTTTCTTTATCAGTAAGAGGCAAGATGCATAATTAGTATAGTATATAGTATTTAAAATAAATGTTTAAATTATTTTAAATATTCACTATTTTTAAGAAATTTATTATATAAAATAACAAATTAGGTGACACTATATTAAAATATCAATTGTATCATATTATATTGCATATTATATTAATATACTATGTCATATATTATCCAGAGGATTTTTTTTTCTTTAAAGATCCCTTTTAGGAAAGTGTTTACTATGGAAATTTTCAAGCGTCACAAGAGAGAGAATAGGGTTATGAAACCCCTTTATGGTTACAAATATTTTGCCATTCTTGTTTTCATCCTTTCCTGCCACTCTTTGTTTTAGTCATGCTGGGAGATGTTAAAGCAAATCCCAGACCTTATTCCTCTAGCAAAGTCTTAGATATGTATTTCTGATACAGACTCCAGCAGGATTCACAGTGGTTTCTGAGCACCCCCTTGACTCCTGGGCTGTAGCCCAAATCCAAGCCCCTAACTCGCCTCCCCTCTCCGCAGATGAACGGCCCAGGTGTGCGGGGTTGTGGCCGCACGCTGGGCAGAGGGCTATCATGGAGGGGGTCCCACGTTCCAGGTGTTGGTGGAGCCCGAGGGGCTCCTGCCCTGCGGGCCTCCCCCAAGGTAGGAGGACGCCTCCTGGCAGCCTGCGAGGACTACAACGGAATTGCAACCACGACTTGATACTCCCAGCACTTCGGGGTGCCAACCTAGTTGAAGGGCTCCAGGCGTGCTAGGGTTTCGACAGCTGGTGAGGACTCTCCCCCAGCTCGCCTAGAAGGCGCTGCGGCCATCCCAACTCGGTGTGCCATGGGCTGCCTTTGGGGACTTGGAGCCCCCACCCTCTCTCTGCTTGTCTTCCCATACCACGGAGAAGCGTGTCCTGCCCCCTGTGACCCAACACTTCACTGTGTGACCACGTTTCTCTGCACTTCTTGAAGGCTGGGAACGCTGACACACACCTGCCTTGAGGGTGGGGTCGCACCAACCTTCCCGAGATTGTTTTAATAAACGAAAAAAAAAAAAGTGTTAGTGCCTATCTTCTTTCTACCAGTGCCCCACGCACCCAGAAGGGACGATGGACAAGTGTCTCAACCTCTGGCTCCCTCCTCTCCTAGGACGCAGGAGTTAGGTCAGAACCGCCATTCGCCTAATCCCTCCCACTTCTCCGAATTCCCAGAACTGCAGTTCCGTCAAGGACACAGATTCCCTATGGGAAGGGCCAGCGAACCAGCAGCTCCGCCCCTTACTCGTAACACTGTGATGGAACCGCAACGATAGCCAATGGGGAGCGACACCACCGGATAACAAGAGGTTGGAGGTGGAGGTTTTGGAGACTGGAGCGGAAGTGACTGTTTTCTTGCGTCCTCGTTTTTCCCAATTGTGCTGCCGCCGCTCCAACTGTTCTGGGCTATTCCCTACGCGCACCAGCGACCAAGTTGTACCATGAGCCGGCCCAGCCGGCTGCAGAGGCAAGTTCTTAGCCTGTACCGTGAGCTGCTGCGCGCCGGGCGCGGGAAGCCGGGAGCTGAGGCGCGGGTGCGGGCGGAGTTCCGGCAGCATGCCTCTCTGCCACGCTCCGACGTACTGCGCATCGAATATCTCTACCGCCGTGGGAGGCGCCAGCTCCAATTGCTGCGCTCAGGCCACGCCACAGCCCTAGGCGCTTTTGTGCGCCCACGGGAAGCGATCGAGGAGCCCCGCCGTGCGGGGGCCGCTGGAACCTTCCCTGAGGATGGTGATGATACGAGGAGCCCGCTTAACAGCATGAGGTCACCGGAGACCCCGCCGGATAGACGGTGACAGGCTGAAGAGTTCACCCGATGATGAGGGGCCGGGATTGGGGCTGGGGAACCAGGGAACCCACCTGATGGAACATGAGACCTCTTAAGAGACAAGACTAGCTCGATGGATTAGGGGAATCAGAGTCCTCCTGGCAACGTAGGATCCAAAGACCACCATGATAGATGGCGAGAGATGCTTGACCTTGTTCGAGCCTTGGTAATTTGTCGGGCCTCCTAATGGGAGCTTGAGGCGGCCTGGGTCCCTAGCTGGCTGGACAATGTCAAGCTGAGAGCTATTTGCTCAAAGGCATGGGAAGCCAGGACGCCCACCACCCCCTTGGACGGAAAAAGACTGAAACACCCTTCTCTTGATCCCTTGCTCCTGAACTCTCTTTGTATTTAACTCTGATAACAGCAGAATTTTTTTTGCTGAGGTATTTAAGAAGATGCTCTGATGGGCTGTGAGAAGCCTCGACTCCTCCTTTGGAAAACTTTGCATCTATTAATTGGAACAAACCAGGACTGATGAAGGGGCTAAGCTGTCTCATCGCAGCGATCATTTAAAGACCCCTCAAAACCTCTGCACCTACTGGTTCTAAGGGAGAGCCCTGATTCCTCCACCCTTCCACCCTATGGACTGTTGAACAAAAGGAATAAAGTTGGGATGTGCTTCCCTGTTGGTGGTCTTAAAAGATTTTTTGTGTTTGGGGATGTTTGATGACACCCTTACTCTCCAAGAAGTGACCTTCGCCCTCGCTGTTGTGGCTCAATTGGTTGGGCTTCACGCTGCAAAGCATTGGATTCCCAGTCCGGGCACATGCCTACGTTTTGGTTCGGTCTCTGGCTGAGGTGGGTACAAGAGGCAACCGATTGATGTTTCACATAGATGTTTCTGTCCCTCTTTTTCTTCCTTCCTCTCTCTCTAAAAATAAATTTAAAAATATTTTTAAAAATAAAATTAATTTCTCCTGCTTCTGTTTAACTGTGACAACTAGAAAACTTAAAATTATATTTTTAAATTATATTTTATTGATTATGCTATCATGTGTCCCCATTTTTACCTCTTTGCCACCCTCCACCCAGCCCCCCTCTACTCCCTCAGGCAATCCCCACACTATTGTCCATGTCTATGGGTCATGCAGATGTATTCTTTGGCTATTCTGTTTCCTGTGCTGTACTTTACATCCCCATGAGTATTTTGTAAATACCAATTTGTGCTTAATACCTTCTCCTTTTTCACCTATCCTCCTGACCCCACTTGCATCTGGCAACCATCAAAATGTTCCCTGTATCCATGATTCTGTTTCTGTTCTGCTTGTTTATTTTAAGATTCAATTGTTGATAGATATGTATTTTTGGCCATTTTATTCATATTTTTGATCTTATAATTTCATATAATTCTGGTTTGGTGGTGATGTACAGTTTTAGCTTTTTCTTGTCTGGGAAGCTCTTTATCCTTCAATTCTAAGTGATAGCTTTGCTGAGTAGAATAATTTTGGTTGTAGGTCCCTGCTTTTCATCACTTTGAATATTTCTTGCCAATGCTTTATAGCCTGCAAAGTTTCTTTTGAGAAATCAGCTGACAGTCTTATGGGAGCTCCCTTCTAGGTAACTGTCTCTCTCTTGCTGCTTTTAAGATTCTTTCTCTTTTACCTTTGACATTTTAATTATGACGTGTTATTTAATTATGGTGTGGGCTTCTTTGGGTTCATCTTGTCTGGGACTCTCATTACGTCCTGGACTTGTATGTCTATTTCCTTCACCAAGTTAAAGAAGTTTTTTGTCATTTTTTCAAACAGGTTTCCAATTTCTTGCTCTCTCTCTTCTCTTTCTGACATCACCATTATGCGAATGTTGGTATGCTTGAAGTCCCCAGAGGCTCCTTACACTATCCTCATTTTTCTTTTTTAATTCTTTTTCTTCTTGCTGATCTGATTAGGTGTTTTTGTTTTTTTTTTTTTCTTTTTTATATTCCAAATCACTGACTTGATTCTTGGCTTCATCCACTCTACTGTTGATTCCCTGTAAAGTGTTATTTTAATTAGTGTATTCTTCATTTCTGACTGGTTCTTTTTTTATGGTTTCCATGCCCTTTTTTGTGCTGTTGAAGTTCTCACTAAGTTCACTGAGCATCCTTATAACTAGTGTTTTAGACTCTGCATCTAGTAGCTTGCATGTTTCCATTTTGTTTAGTTCTTTTTCTGGAGCTTTATTTTGTTCTTTCATTTGGTCCATGTTTCTTTGTCTCCTCATGTTGGCATCCTGCTTGTGTTTGTTTCTGTGTATTAGGTAGAGCTGCTATGTTGCCCAGGCTTGGTAGAGTTGCCTAATGTAATAGGTGTCCTGTAGGATCCGGTGGCACAGCCTACCCTGTTACCCAAGCTGGGTACTCAAGGTGTGCCCACTGTGTGGGCTGCGCACACCCTCCTGTTGTAGTTGAGCCTTGATTGCTATTGGCACATCCAAGGTCAGCCATTGCTTGTGTTCTGTTCAGGGTCACACAAAGTGATCTGCAGATGGCTGTTACTTGTGACTACTAGAAAATTAAAAATTATATTTGAGCCTCACATTCTATTGGACAGCACTACTCTAGGAGTCCATGTGACTTGTTTCCTCACTGACATTTGCTATAATGACATAATTGTGAAATAATGACATAACTGTCTTCCTGATGCCTCCTTCAACCAGCCTAAATTTTATCCCCTTTCCCTTTGCCCAATAGTTTTTCTTCCTAGCATTTATCACCATCTGATCTATTACATATTTCACCTATTGCTTTTATTTACTATCCATCTCCCTCACTAGGTGAGGCCCCCCCCCCCCCCCCGCAAGGACAAGAATTTTAGCCTGTCATCTTCACTGTCATTGTCCTCTTCTTTGACAGGGCCTGGCTAACTGCAGTCAATATTCAGTGAATGGATGACACCTTTGCTCCATTACCCAGCTGGTAGGGTCAATATTGCCAAAACTCTGTTCACCCTATTTGTGGTGACTCCTGGGATACTACACCTCCTCCTTTGTTGGGGATAGAGACTTTGCCTGTATTGGAAACAGGAAAGACCCAGGTTTGCATCCTGACTTCCCCCTGAACCTGGAGTCTCCCAGAACCTGCTGCTTCCTTACCTTCTTCCCTCAGTGTCCATCCCCCTCTAAAGTAACAGCTTCTTGATTTTATTCAGAGACCCATTCCTTTCTCAATTTCAGTACACATTTTGGGCAAGGCTGACTACAGCCCCCAGGAAAGCATATGACACTTTGGAATTGTAAGGGAAGAGTGACTCTCCCATTGGCTGCCAAATTGGTGGGATGTATGCTTGGAGGTTTTGAGGGATACTCTGGCCACCACCCAATAAGAAGGGAGTCAGATCAGAGGTAGGAACTGAGAGATGAAGTTATCATTTGAGCTACTGGATCCAGCTGTTTTTGCAGTCCCTAACTTTTCACCAAAAAATGAATTCCCATTTTTCTTGAAATCAGTGGGGATTGGGCTTCAGTCACTTGCTCCTGTGTGTCCTCAGGCCAGTGACTGTCCTCAGCCTCAGTCCTCTAGAGGCTTAGTTTCCCATTCTGTTAAGTGGGGACATATTGTTGGGTGGCTGTGAGAATTAAAGGAGAGGATCTGTCTTAAGTGCACACCCAGGAGCCTGGCACAAGATTCCTGCCTCTGTTTTTGAGTCTAATTCTGTTCTATCTCTTGTCCCAACACTTTAAGCTCTGGGAAGTATTTGATCTTAGGCACCTGAAGCTGGGTGCTAGAATCCAGGACTGAGCCCTGGAAATTCCTCTTGGTGTCATCAAGACCCAGAGAAGTGGGGTTTCACAGTCCTGCACCAATTACAACCCAGCCTGGGAGATCACCATATAGAATGTTTCAACAGAACATGTGTGTGTATGCAGGTCAGGAGCTATAGCAGGTGCTGTCGGCAGCTTGCTTATGTCACAAGCACCCTTTCTGTACATACCTGTAGCTTCCTGTGGCAAGTGATTATGCTTCTCTGTCTGAGAGGACTTTTACAGACAAAAGAAGCTGGAAGTTCTGGGAAGCTGACAGCTTCAGGAACCAATGAGAGTTGGGTAGAACAACGTTGAGTGTGTTCCACACAGTATCCTAGAAGTTCCTAGGGGTATGGCATCCCAGGTGCCCAGAGCAGCAACCAGTTTAACTCCATTCCCTGGCTCACTTTTCCACTCCCCTACCAATCTGCCTAGGATCACCTAAATAAACTACCTGTGTTTGACTCTTTGTCTCAAGGTTTCATGTGTTGATTCAGTTCTGCATTCTGTGCTCAGTGCAAAGGGATATGTGGAGGGGGCTGTCCAGACATACCAGGGCCATATCCTAGATTCTGAGTACTGAGGCACCCAATATCCTCACATTCTGCTACAAACATGTTAATGTCCCCTTGAAATTCATACGTTGAAATCGTAACCCCCTATGTGATGATATTAAGTGAGGCCTCTGGGAGGTTATTAGGTCTGAGGGTATAGCCTCATGGAAATGACTAGTGGCCTTAATCTCTCATAAGACCCCCAAAGAGCTCCCTTTTCCTTCTACCATGTAAGACCACAGCAAGAAGATGGCCATCTATGAGAGAGGAAGCAGGCCCTAACCAGATACTGAATCTGTCAACACTTTAATCTTGGACTTTTCAACCTACAAAACAGAAATAAATTTCTATTGTTTATAAAGTCATGCAGTCTGTGTTGTTTTGTTACAGCAGCCCAGATGGACTAACACATCCTTTGACAGGTGACCATTTATTACATATGTCTGGGCTGTGTACTCAGACTGGGGGAGGGCCATTAACATAGCTGAGCACCAAGTAAGGTGTCCTGGCAAGTCGGGCAGGAGAACAGCAGAGGCCCCCCAACTGGGGCAGGAGCAACGTGGCACCCACCAGGAGAAGGAAGAGGAGAAGGAGGAGGTAGGTCAGGGGCCTCCTGGACATAGAAGCAGGGCCTCTGTGAAGGGAAATACAGTGTTAAATATACATTGGGTTGCCATCATGAGCCCTGCCCCCGACACCCCCAAACCCATCTCCCAGGCATCTCACCCAGAATCTACCTCCAGCATCACATCCTGGAGATTGGAAGATGCTTGCTTCTTGTTCTAAGGGTAGATAGCAGCCAACAGCAGAATGGGTGGAAGTGACTTTCAGTGTGGATTTTCCCTTACTGCTATAGACCTACAGGGCTGGGCTTATTTCTCCTTTCCTGGTACTTCATCAATCCCCAGGACCTCTCATTGGCCTGAACTGTCTCTAAGTGTAGTGGATGTCAATCTTTGCCTGTTCTCCAGCCAATTCCTCTTTTCTTGGTAACAAAGGCACAATTTGGTGTGTGGGGGGATGTCACACCTCCCCACTCTACTAACCAGACATCTCCACTTTTATGATTGAGCACGTGACCTAGATATGGCCAGTCTTCCAACAGCTTGGCCGCTGGGATTGGTTCAGAGTGTAGGCCAAGACCCAAGGGTGGGGGGAGTGTTGAGGAGAATGGAATCAGCCCTGGAACTTGGCTAGTAGGTCAGTGGCAGTCTCCTTCTCTTGGGGTGGGTAAACCAGTAGAAAGTGAGTAGCTGCTGGGGCAGCCATTTTGCTGAAAAGAAATTGACCTTGGGGAATTAGAGTCAAGAGGGAACGACTAAGCCCTGACAGCATATGAGGTCCTGAATTCAACAGCAACTGGTCTTTTCAGTTACATGTAAAAATAGCATCCCCTCTTTCATGTAATTCAGTCTGAGTGGGGTTTCTGTCACTTACCATCAAGATTCCCAAGTGGTATACCTGACTGAGAACCAGCTCACCTGAGACTTCTGGAGCAGGGAGCATCTTTGGTGACCTGCTAAGTGTTTCTGGTGGCTGAGACCCAACATGAGGACATCCTGTGGAGAGAGGTGAGGGGGCTTTGGGAGAACCAGTGACAAAGAGGCACAAGATTGAGGAAGGGCTAAGATAGGGGGGTGTCATAGAGATGAGATGCTGGAGGAAGAGAAGGATCATGGGAAGAGACAAAGAAGGGCAGAGCCAAAGAAACTGAGAGGAGAAACATTATTCATTCATTCATTCAACAAATATTTAATGAGTGTCTATTACATGCCAGACAGTATTTCAGGAGCTGGGGACACAGTGGCAATGCAAACAGGTAAAGCCCTGGTGTCCACGGAGCTTTTATTCTACCAGAAGAGAGACCATAAATTATTGGGTTGGCCAAAAAATTCATTTGGTTTTTTTCCATAAGATGGTTCTAGGAGTGCTTAGTTACCTTTAACTTCATTCAAAACAATTTTGTTAAATTGTATTTTGTCACATCAGTGTACATTAAAAAAAAAAATTGGTGAATTTTTGTGTAGCCACTTTAATACTGAAGATGGAAGAAAATACACATTTTTGGCATATTGTGCTTTATTATTTCAAGAAAGGTAAAAACACAACTGAAAAAAAGATTTGTGTAGTGTATGGAGAAGGTTCTGTGCCTGATCGAACGTGTCAAAAGTTGTTTGTGAAGATTCGTGCTGGAGATTTCTCACTGGATGATGCTCCATGGTTGGGTAGACCAGTTGAAGTTGACAGTGATCAAATCGAGACATTAATTGAGAACAATCAATGTTCTGCCATGCAGGAGATAGCTGACACACTCAAATATCTAAATCAATAAAGTTGTTGGTGAAAATTAAAAATGGGTCTTTTATTTTACTGAAAAAACTAAACAAATTTTTTGGCCAATCCAATAATAAATGTATAATGTCAAGATATGGTATCATTAGGAAATAAAGAGGATAAGTAGTGATGTGTGGAAGCCAGAGCAGGTCTCTCTAAAGAGGTGACACTTGAGGACTCGAGACTGGAATGAAGTGAGGAGGCGAGCCACATATGCATCTGGGGGCTTTGAGATGGGTGTGAATTTGGAGGCTAGTATGGCTTTAGTGGATTGAGCAAAGATGAGAGTGAGAGGAAATGAGGAAATGTGTATATAGACAGATGAGAGAGGAGAACAGAAAGAGACAGAGGAAGATAAAGAAACCAAAAGAGACGGAGGAAGGAAAACACTGAGACACCAAGAGAGAAAGAGACACTGAGAGAGACAGAGCTACCAAGACCTCTTTGAAAGGGAAGAACCCTGCTAGGAGGTGCACAGTGGGGGTGTCCCCAACCTGCTCTCACCTCAGGGCCTTGTCCCCAGCTCTGGGGGCCCCTGTGGCCACACAGCTCACAGGAAGCCCCTGGTGTCCAGGCTGTCTTTTGCCCCGAGGGCCCAAAGCCCCCAACATCCCCTGCTGGGTCCCATTCTAACTCTGCAGGAGTGGGGAGGCTACTGGGTGCCCAGGGCCCCCAGACTCCACCAGGTCCTGGCCAGTCTGAGTCCACCTCGACCTCCAAATCCTGGTCCAGTGTGATGGCCTCCTGGAACACCTGGTCAGAGGACAGAAGTCATGGGGGTTGTGAAATTGGCACCGGGGCCAGGGACCACCACAGTGAGTCATACCAGGCTATAGCTGACCAGCTGGGCCTGCAGCTGCCACAGCCGCCAGAAGATGCTGTCTCGGTGGGTTCCGAGGGCCCTCAGGACTTGCTGCAGGGATGCCGGGGCTTGAGGCTCACTCCGCTGTCCTAGCCCCTCACTGAATGCCAGCAGTGCATCCACACGCTCCGCTGCCCCGCGTAAGTCTGCCTGTAGGGCCTGGGAACACATGGCTACCACTACCCCCATACCAAACCCACGCCAAAGGAAACAGAGACCTGGGACCTGTAGTTACATACCCCACTTTCCTACCCAGACACCTAGAACATGGAATAAACCCATTTCCCATCTCAGGGATCTGGCACCCGCTCTTGAGGCCCTGCCCACCTTCCCACACCTTGGCCTCCCATTGCCCACCTGCAGCTGGACCATCTCACTCTGGGCCAATGTCCGGGGCCCCAGGCCTTGCTCTAGATCCTGCAGCTGGAGGCTCAGGCCCAGTAGGCAAAGATGCAGGCTCTCCTGCTCAGCTTCCAATACTTCCTGGCCAGAGATGGGGCTCTGGAGTACACAGGGAGCTGGATCAATGCTGGTGGGCCAACCATGACCTTGCCCCGTTTGCATAACCAGCCCTGTTGTGCAGACTCCTGCCTCCTGGATGCTTCTCTGCAACAGAGTCCATCTCTGGGTCTGTACCAAGGCTGTTTCCACCTGGAGTCCTTCTCAGTGGAGCAAAGCCTGAAGACCTCTAGTTCAAAGTCTCCAGGTTTCCAAGGCTCCTAGAAACTTGGACATGCAGGGTCTGGGGGTCTCAACAGGGAAGGGGTGATGGAGCTGGATACACCCACAAGGAATAAGGCTGCACCAGGGCCAATCATGAAATAATTGTTTCTCAGTTTGAAATACTTCTATGGTGACTGGTAAAGAATCATTTTGTGGAGTGTTCCACCCCCCACCAGGTGCCCACTTTTGCAGAATCATCACTTCATCTTCAGTGTGAGGCCAGATTCCAGGGGAAAGAGGAGGTGGGGACACAAAAAGTCTGGCTCACCTCATGGTGTTTGCCCCCAGCAGGACTGTCATGGGAAGAGGTTGTTGGTAATCTGGGGTGACCGGCACTAGGCTCAGTGCTCCTCAGGCCACCCTGGAAGTGCTCCGGAAGGTCCAAAGAGTCCTGCCCCAGTTTCTGGGCTTGATCTAGCCTGGGAGGGAGGGGACATTGACAGAACCCTGTGTGCGCCTAGGTGCCCATTATCCGCCCTAGCCTACCCGTTCCCAGTTCCCTCTCCCCCATCCCTACATGGTCATAACCATTGTACTTCTTACCCTCCAAGAGCTCCTGCTACTGCTGCCACCCCTTGAAGATCCGTTTCAAAACGCCCAGCCCCTACCTGATTCTTTCCTTTTCAGGAGCAGGGCAAATAGTGCATCCAGCAATGTCCAGTTCCCCAGGTGCTCCAGGGGGATGATCGAGGGGCTCTGAGTGGGGTCTAGGGCCCAGAGATGCGGACAGGGCCATAGCGGGGGGCCCTGGAGACAGAGAGTCAGTGAGGATCCCCAGTAAGAGCCCTTTTTTCTAGCCAGTAGTGTCTTCCCAGACATCTACAGGAGGACTCACCCAGGCCTGGGGCAGATGGAGGCCCAGGGGCAGGCTCAACTTCACCTTCCAATGAAACCTGGACCCAGGTAATTTGATGCTGGCTCAGGTGACTGTAGCACCACTTAACTCCCTAGCAGACCAGTAACTGAACTCCCCAAGCTCACCCACCACACCCAATAGGGTTCCAGATATCGCCCTGCCCCACCAAGAGTCTTGGATTCTGCTGGGTTCATCTGACCCCCTGGGCCCACACCATCTAAGATCCCAGGCTCAGTGTCCCTCAGGAACACAAGCATTAGCCCTACCCCCCAATCCAAAATCAAAGAAAGATTTTTTTTTTTTTTTGGTTGGTTTATTTGAAATGAGACCTTTTTCTTTGTGAGACCTTCTCACAAAGTTATTGGGGAAATAAATAACTCAGGGGAGCCGCCTCTGCCCCAGGGTTTCAAGGTTGCAGGGTCCCAGTTCTCCAGTCAGCAGCCCAGGAAGCCTGGCAGGTCCTGGGGCCAGGTGTCACTTGCTTAGGAGAAGGCCGGCGCGCAGCACCCGGGGCACCCGGCGGATGGTCAGCGAGATGCGGGTGCCGCGGACCAAGCAGGCCCCCGGCTGTGCTGAGGGGCAGGCAGCAGCGTTGAGTGGCAGGGAGGCGGTATCAAGCTGGTCTTCCCGGGCAGCTGCGATCCCATGGAGGAGGCGCGTGTAGGCGGTGCCCCTGAGCACCAGCAGGCTACGGGGTTCCAGCAGCAGCGAGGTGGCTGGCCGGGGAGGGAGCCGGGGCTGCGGGTCGTATTGACGGTCAGTGGGTCCCCAGAAATGGGAGGGTGGAAGAGAAGTTAGCAAACTTTGGGAATCAGGGAGGGAAGGTCAGCAAGTCCCCAGAGACAAAGGCTGAGGGGCAAGCATGGTCCCAGGGATGGAAGCTTTGGAGTAAAAAATCAGCGGACCCCTGAGCCAGGGCTTCAAGGAACGCAGAGGGGGTGGGGGTTGGGTGCGTGAATCAGCAGTTCCTTGGGAGAGGCAGGAACTAGGTTGTAGCCAGGACCTCCAAGGGGCTGGGGCTGGAACTGAGGGATCAGTGGTTGCAGGGAACTGGGTGGAACTAGATTGAGGGCTTGACAGAAGCCAGGAGGTGGGAGTATGGGAGGACAGAGTGAGGCAGAGATGATCTGGTGTAGTCTGCACGAATCTGGGGACATCCAGGATGTTTGAGGAAACCAGCACAATAGGCAGGGTATCCGGTATCCAGGAGCATGTAGCACTAGAAAGGGAAGTCCTAAGGAACTGCTGGGTCAGGTGTCCAGGGGTCTGTGAATATTGGGGTGTCAGAAAGACATCATTCAGGGACGAGGTCAGGGAAGCTGCTGTCATAAGCAGCCCTCAGAGAGGACAGTGCCAAGGAGGATCTGGGTATGCCCTATATGGCAGATCATACTACTGGAGTGGCAGGGAGGAGGTCAGTATTTGGGTGCCCTGTGTACTAGGCAGAGTCAGGATATCTGAGAGGATGTCCGGCACACCCACAAGTGAACGGTGTTGGGGCATCTGAGGAAATCAGTGACTGCTAAAGTATTGGGGAGTCCTGCCTGGGGTATGCAGACCTTGGGCTATTGGTCTACATACCCTTAAATGTGTGGGACCAAGGGATCTCTAGGGTGTCAGGCATTCCAATCAGCAGGTGGGGGTATAGGGATGTTTGTGGGTATCAAGATTTCTAGAGCACCCTGCAAGCAGATGGGTTAGGTGTCTGGGAAGATGTGGTTGCACTCCGTGGTTATCTTGCAGGCAGGTGGGATTGGGACCTCTTAGAGGATGTGGGATGTCAGAGTGCCCACAAGTGGCTGAAGCAGTGTCCCAGGGCCCACCTGCTCTGTAGGGTCATCATCCTTTGGCTGCCGCGGCTCGTAGAGGTCCAGCATGGTGTGGGAGCCCAGGCTGATGGTGCCGACGGTCGGGTAGTACAGTGGCCCGTCCTCGTGGGGCTGGGGAACGGGCACCAGGGCTGGACAGGGCAGGAGTCCACACCTCCCACCCTCTGTGGTTTAGGGGGCTCCCCAGTTAGGGACAGGGAGGTGAATGCCTGGTCGGGGTATGTGGCTGCTTAATGAGAGTGGAGGTGGGTCAACAAGATGTCCTGCCCCATGACGGATTAGAGGTCTGAGGGTTGGGGTGAGGGTATGTGGTTACCATGATGCCCTCCCCAGGCAGATACTGGTTCACAAGGACGTGGTTGGCTGGGAGACCCCCAAAAAGACTGAGGTCAGATACTCTGTCCACGTAGCGCTGGAGCCATAGAGGAAGCCGCTCACGGACCATCCCCCGGGGATGAGGGAGCCCACCTGGAGGAGGGCAATGGGGTCCTGAGAGTATCTAACCAAGGAGCCCTGACACCTCAAGCTCACAATAATAATATGCCAGGGTTTAGTAGCATGCTGACCTCCTTAGGGACACCTGACTCTTTGAAGATCACCACCCAACTTTCAAAGGTTTCCTGATGCCTCTAAACCCCCTGGACCCTTAGACACCCTCAACTTGTAAGGGAATCTCTAACCCCACAGGACCTCTACTGACCCATCACAGTCTTTCTGGCCCCTGGGACCCCTTGATCCATCAAGGCCCCCCCCCAATATTTTGACACTAACTAACCTGAGCCACCTGCCCCAGCCCACATCCTCAAATCACTCATGCCCTGAGGCAGGAACACTTACCCCAGTTCTGTAACTTCCTTCCAGAGAGTTGCGTCCACTTTGGCTTTGGGGCATTGAAGACCTGGGAGGTGGGGAGAGGGTCACTTCTTTTTCAGGGCTACCCTCTCTGATTCTCCCACCCAGGCCAACACAGCGGTCTTTACCTGAGGTGAAAATGAGTCATCTCAGTACCTGTGGGATTCTCTGCAATTGAGTGTTCCCAAGATTTTGCTGTTTGTCCTTTCCCCTGTGGAGGCTTCTGGCCCCAAAGCCCACCTCTGTCTACTGGGATGAAGAAAAGGAACCTGGGCTACACAATTGTGATCTGAATCTACTCAGGGCTCTGGCCCACATTGGGCTCTTTCAGCCCAGTGAATAGTCCACCCCCTGTAATTTCCTGGGCTATCTCAGAACAGTCTGACTTCTAGAACCTCCTCGTTCCTGTCACCTGGGGGAGGGAATGTGCTAAGTCAGGCTAACTTAGCATAGCAAAGAGTACTTTGAAAATTCTCTACTGGCAAGATCCCAAAGATCAAGAATGGGCAATCTTCAAGAAGTCCAACAAGTCTGTACTCTACTCAATAATCTCCTTTTTCCACTTATGGTTATGGGGCTAGAGTGGACTATCTAAGCCCAAAAGTCTATGCTCTCCGGCTAACTTACTCCTGGGACTCAAACTAGACAGGATTTGTTGGAGTAGCCGAGGGAAGATCTGTGCTTTATAACTAAGGCTCTGGGGCTGCATCCCAGTGCAAGAACTGAGTTTTGTAAATTCTTCTTTCCCTGAACCTTAAAAATAGCACAAGTGATCTATGCTTGGAAACCTTGTTCCCAAGATTCTTGGCCTATGCTGAGCTATTTCAGCAGAGGAAAGAGTTTACTCTGTAACATTCTGAGGACTGGCCTATCTCAACACAAAAATCTGAAAACTGCAAATTCTTCATTCCCCAAACATCAAAGGCCTGAACTGGGCTGTCTCAGTCTATATTTATAACCTCCTTTTCTCTAAGATTGCAGAATTGGGCTATCTCAGCACAGAGAGTATGGGCTCTGTAACTTCCTTATTTCTGAGGCTCTGGGCTATTCCAGCACAAGGAATCTGATCTCAGTAACATCCTTGTTTTGGAAGCTGGACTGACCTATCTCAAAACAGGAAGTTTGAGCTACATAATAATACTTCCTTTCTAAGAATCAGTTTGGTTTCCCCTAAGCTTCCTGGGAAAAGCTCTTTCTGACAGGTGCTGTAGGTACTGAGAAAGGAACAGGGAAGGTGAGGGATGGGTGCTGTGTGGCACTGTCCTTCCTACCCGAATCTTCACTATAGCCTCAGGGGCTCTTAACACAGGAACTAAGGGTTGGGGAAGCATCTGGAAAGAAGGGGAAAACGGACCAGAAGGGAATTGGGGTCACCTGTCGAAGCAAATATTCCTCCTCTTCCTTGGAGATGAAGTCAGGGACATAGTAGATTACAGGTGGTGCCTAGGATAGAGAGATCCCCTGTAGGTGGTGCCCTTTGACCTACACAGGGGCCCTAGCATCCAAGAGCAGACCCCGCCCTCTGTAGCAAGGCTTGGGATGTCCCCAGATAGGCCAGAGCCTGACATAGAGGGACCAATGTCCGTTCTGGCAGTAGGAAGTGGGGGTGAGGTAAGGGGAAGAACAAACTTGGAGGGAGCAGTCCCAGCTCACAAACCCAGGAGTCAGCCTGCCTATCCCCACTCTACCTCCCACCCTCTAGACCCCACCTTCACCCTCTGCGCCCCAAGTCCTGACAACCTGCTCCACCCTGAATGGTTCCAGGGCTGGGACCCTGGAGTCCTGATCCTCCATCGACACCAACTCCATGCACCTAGTCCTGTGGGAAGGGGAGGACATGCTGAAGTCACCAAGCCTCCTACCCTCAAGCTATGATCTTGTTTTCTGCTCTCTCATGGGTCAGGGTCTCAACTCAGCCTTCTAAGCAAACTCATTCGATTGCTAAGACCTGAGTCCCTCGGCCTCTCAAAAGCCACCCAGTGAGCACCCAGACTGTCTGTCTGGACACGGCAAGCACCCAGGACACCCAAACTCTATCCACCAAGGGCCAAACTACACATATTTGTTTTCTCAAGAGAAAACATCTTTTCACAGAGAATATCCTTTGACTCTGCTGGGAGACTTTGTAAGAGCTCCACAGTCTTCAGGGCTGTACCCCAGGGCCCTTTTACACATCTTACTGTGAGACGCCTTCCTAACAACTTCAAATTTGTAACCATGAGCCTCGCTCTCTTAACAACATTGAGGGTTCCCATGGACACACCTCTCGCCTCAAGCCCGGTCAGATGTGCCATTCTGAACACCCTGTACTCCCAATCTGAGTCTCCTCTGACGCATCCACTTTCTCCTCGGATCCCCGACTCTGGACTGACTCAGATTTCTCTATCCGCGCGCCGCTTCACTGCAGCACCCGCGGTCCTACAAGCCCTAAGCCTGACTCCTCTCAAACCTTTTCTTCCCTGAACCCCTTTGCCTCGACGTTACGAGTTTCCCAAGAATCCACACTCTGGGCTTCCTCAGACCCCTATGTGAGCTTCCCCGGATTCCCACCCTCAGCTCCCTCGGACCCCTATTTCCGCCCTCCGCCACCCTCAAAACTGACCGTCCACCAATGTCCCCTCCAATATCCACACTCAACACCTCTATTCCTTCCCCAGCCGCTTCCGCACCCACGTTTCTGACGTAGATGTCGTCAGACCAATGGGAACTCTCATAGGCCTTAAGGGTCCGCCTTCTACCCAATCGGCATTCTCACCCAATAGTGCCCCGCTTCTTCCATCTCGTCCAGTGATAGGCTGCGCTTCTCAGCCTCTGAGCCACTGGGACCCTTCGAATACCCGTCTACGTCTGGCACTGACCAATCAAAGCTCCAGAAACAAACCTGTCCACCCTGCAGAATGGGCCTGGATGGGAGGGGCAGCCATGCCGACCGCAGGAAGAAGACTGTTAGGACTTCCTGCAGGCTAGATGATCCTTTGCCCATGCTGCAGGGAGACGAGATTGAAGAAAGGACTTCCTCTCTCATCCTCCCCCAGCAGCGGTACAGAAGTAGGGCTGTAATTCCCCAAATACAGGCCCGACACAGAGAAACCATATAAATGTCTTTATTGAAGAGGGCAGGGGTCATGCTGAGTTCTGGGGCATGCAGTGAAGGGGCAGTCGTGAGCTGTCCTTGGTAGTGAGGCCCCCAGGTTCACACTGGACTCCCTGGGCCTTCAGGTTCTCCCTTGGCTGTTGGTCAGGCCTGGGTGCTGTAAGTCCTTTGGGGCCAATGACTCAGGTTTGGTGTTTTGGAGCTATGACCAGAATGTAAATTGAAATGGGAGCTCCAGGATTTGGGGTCCCCTGAAGGCCTTGGGGTCCTTCATGTATTAAGACACGGAGGCTTTAGGGTTTGGGGTTCCGTTAAAGCTGGGGCTCTTAGAATTTGAGTGTCTTGAGATCCATGACTTAGGGCATTGAGGTCCTCCAGTTTTCAGGGATGAGCATGACTGTTTGGGGTCTCCCGGTGCCTGTGAATAGGGCTTAAGGTGCTACGGGAGCCTGGGATGCACACCCTGGCTGCAGTTTCCTCCATTCCAGGCACAAGGACCTCCACAACTGGGGTTTTGTGGGGGCTTGGGGTTGGATTTTTAAATTGGGGATTCCCTGGGGATTTGAGATTCGATGGTTTGGGGGTCCTGGGAATTAGGGCCTTAGGATCTTCTAGGGGCCATAGGACTTGAGGGCACAGGGGAGTTTGGGATGTGTATCCTGGGGTTTGGGATCCCCAGTCTCAGAATGGGGGCTCCAAATTTTGGGGTCCCCTAAAGGGGGCAGCTATTACTTTAAAAATAGAGAATTTTCTGGAAACCTGGCCAGCACAGAGGCTTTGGGCCATGTTGGGTGGGCTTCATACAAGGCACTGGGGGTTTCTTGAGGGTGCAGAGGGTAGGAATACCTGTGGGGAGGGGTCCTGTAATTAGCACTTCCAGGACTATTTTGGTTTCTGTAAATTGGGAGTGACAGTGGTCTGCTTTATGTCTCTTTTTGAAGGGTAAAAGCAGGGGCCTTTGTTAATGGAGGAGGGGTCTGTGATTGCAGTGTAAGGGTTTGGGGTAACAATGGGGGATCATATCCTGAGGGGACTGATGTTAAATGTAGGATAGTGACAAAGGTCTGTTACTGTAGCTCTGAAGGTGTGACCTGTGTTTATTTCAAGGGGACTTGATAGGAAAGGGTCTTTTTTAATGGGGGAGGGAGCTGTGATAACTGACTCAGGAATATTCTGCTGTGGAGCATTATGTGGAGAAGGTCGCCTTTTAGGGTGATGTGGAAATCTGTTATTGGGGGCTCTGCTCTGAGGGGTTGAGGATACGGACTAGCCTGAAGGAGCTACACTCAGGGAATCTCTTTCTGGGTAATACGGGGTCTGTATTTCGGAGGTTATCATGGGGGAATCTGATAATAACGGGGCCTCAGTGATCAAGGGCTGGCTAATGGGGGTCTCTATTCTGAATGTGTTATTGGGAATATCTATCTCAGGGTGACTTGGGGGGCTCCTTGTGTCAAGAGATTCTATAGGGGCCTGTCTCTTTGTTGGGTGTCCAGGGCCTCTAAGACTGCATCTCTGCCCTCAGCATCCAGGGAAACCAGCAGCAGAAGAGCAATCTGGAAAGAAGAACCATGTGTCATCCCCTGAAGCAGGGGTGGGAACATCTGGATCTATCTCCCTCAGCTCTCCTCTAAGTATTTGGAATTTGGCCTTGCTGGATTCTGCCTCTATCTCTTTGTGCCTTCTTAGGTTGCTGTGGAGGAGGATATTTTGCCTCTTCTACCTTCCCCTTAAAGTTGAAGTCTCTAGAATTCAGTGCAGGGCCTCACTTCCTAAAGACTGTTTTTGGGTAAGCTGACTAGTCACAAGCTTTCCTAACCTCTATTTCTAGCCCCAACCAGAGCTCCAGACCCTTGTCCAATGGCCTGGCTACACACCTGGAGATCGAGTTCTCTGATGCGATGTCCTTTGGGGTCCGGACTGTCGTGAAGGTGCGTTTGGGCTGCATCACTGAAGGGGAGGGCAAGGTCTCAGGTGTGGGGATAATAGACCCACCTGTGCCCGCGAAACCCACCCAGACTCCTGGATCCCACATTCCCCATACCCATCTGAACCTCTTTTGTCAATAGTATTCTCCGTGTCTTCCAACAACTACCCATGTTCCAACTGCCTGCCCAGAGTCTTGTCATTAACATCCCCATATCCCATAGCAATTATCCTCTTGGGGAGACTATTTCATCATTTTTCTGGTCCCTGTGTTCCCAGTTAAATCCTGGAGATTCTGCCACTAGCATGACCCTTCCTCCTATCCTATCTCCAAACCCTCCTCCTCACACTCTAGCCCCCAACTCACTTGTCACTTGATGCACTTTTTTGGCTCCCACATTGTCCCCAGGAGGGTCAGTGGATCCACCAATCCTGGGGAGACACAAGGAGTGGGAGGAGTCAGAGCCACAGAAGCCAGGGTCTGACCTAGAGATGGGGGCCAGGTGGCCCACGCAGAAAGAGCTTGGGTGTGGGCATGGGCATCCACACTGTCCTACTGGTCCAAGACAAGGAGGCTTCTGAGAGGAATTGGGGTTCTCAGTGGTGCCTTGGGTTAAGGTTAGAGCTTGGGCTCACCTCTGAATTCGGGATGCTGGTGCAAAGACTCCATGCCTTGGGGGGCAGGTGAAGTACCGGACACCAAAGACAGAGCCATCATGCTTGCCCGTAGGCTGGTCTAGCTCAATGCCATACCAGTAACCTGAAGCAGAAGAGTGTCAGGATACCTCGAGGCCCTGCCTGCCCAGCAACCCAGATCCCCATTCTCACCTGGGGCAAAGTCGGTCTTCCCATAGAAGCGTACAACCCCTTGCTTCTGGCCTGCTACAAGGACTTGGTCTCCAACCTCAGCCTTGGCTCCCTCACGCTGCTGCAAGCTGCCCAGAGATGGGGATGACGGGGGCTTCTTCTTGCCTAGGGGTGGATGCAAGGGTAGGTGGGGTTCCCAGACACCAGCCCTGAGGGATCATGCCACCAGAAAGCCCCAAGGCAGGAATTCTGTCCTAGCTCCAGAGAAACTCCAGAGCCTTCCCCAGAACTGCAGGACTTTGGGTGTGGAGGGAAACAATCCCAGCTGAGTTAAGAACTGGGAACTGAGTTAAGAACAAAATCCTTTCTCAAACCGGAGGATATTTGGGCCAAAGGAAAAAATGAGTCACAGAAGTCAGGAACCCAGAAATTGTCCTTTTAAAATACAGGAGGGAGCTGGGTCTAGGGACACTGGATATTCAAGTCAGTAAAGCCAGTAACCCCATAGATTATTCCCTAAAACTGGGGAAAAACTTTTGGGCCTAAAGGTATAGAAGGTAGGGAACCCACAGGTCCGTCCAAAAACTGGGTGGGGCCATTACTAAGTCAAAGGAGAAACCGAGTTAAAGAAGTCAAGACTAAAGGTCATCCTCTAAAACTAGAGGGTTTGGGCCTGGAGAGAACCTGAGCCACAGAAGCTGGCCTAGCCACAAATTTCCCCCAAGACTGGCTCTCCTCACCCGCAGGGCTCCCCCTCTGACCTTTGTGTTCCCTGCGGCCTTTGCCAGTGACACGGGAGAAATCCATCCGGGGAGTACGAGGTGTGGAGGTGACAGATGAAGGGGGTGCGTCCACCGCCTTGGAGATCTTGGACACAGAGGCAAAGAGACCTGGGGGGACAGAGCCTGGGCTGGGAGTTGTTCATGTCTCTGCCCCACCATCATCCCCCAAGCCTCATTACCCAGTTGGCAACATCAGAACTACTCATTGGACCTCACCCACCACTCCTTTTGGGCCCCTGGTGGGACTGACCCTGCTTGGGAGGGCAGATGAAGTACCGGACACCACCAACACTGCCATCGTTCTTGCCCTCAGGTTCATCCAGCTCCACGCCCACCCACTGGCCACTGGCAAACTCCGTGGTCCCACAGAACCGCAGTGTGCCCGTCTGAGGAAACAAGGGAGGATATGATTTGGGGCAGCCATGCTAGATCACTGGCACACAGGCATCATGGTGAGGTAGATGGAGCCCCAGGCTCAAATCTCAGCTTGGACATCACCATTTACTGGCCATATGACTTAACCTCACTGTGTCTCAATGTCTTCCTCTACAAAGTAGGAATAGAAATTGTGCCCACCTTACAGGATTGTTATAGGACTGCTCTGTCCAGTGCAATATATATAGCCAGTGAAAAATAGCCACTAGCCAAAATACAACAATTTAAGTAAAATTAAAATTTCATTTCCCCATCACACTGGCCACATTTCAAGTGCTTAATAGCCACATATGGCTTGTGGCTACTCCATTGGACAGAGTAGACACACAACACTTTTTTTTTTTTTTTAATCACAGAAAGGTCTATTGGAGAACGCTGGTATAGAAAAATGAAAGCCCTCAGAACAGGCTGGGTGCTGAGTAAGGGGTTAAGTGTTGACTACTATTATCCTGTAACTTTGATCTGGGGACCTCCCAGACCAGTTTCATCTGGAAAATTGGGATAACAGTCCACCTCCTAGGCTGATCGTCTGGTTGAAACATTTTTTACATAAAGTTGCTTAGCTGCAATGAGTGTGTTTATTGCCACTGTGTGCAGCTCTTTCACCTAAATCTCAGCTTCTTGTCTGTAAGATGGGTTAACTAAAAATGCCATTTTGGAGGGTTAGTGTGGGGATCCCAGCAGTGCTTGCACACAAAGCACAATGCACTGAGCTCTGTTCTAAGGGCTTTACATATTTTAACTAATTTAAACCTCATACCACCCCCTGAGGTAGGTACTGTTATTAGCTCTGTTGTACAGATGAAGAAACTGATGCCCAGAAAGGCAGAATCACTGGTCTTAGGCCCCAGAGCTGATTAAGATTTGCCTCAGCAAATCCCTGAGCCTGAGCTCACAATCACTGTGCTATGCCAGTTTTCCGAGGAGTGGGGATGGTTATTACATGTCCTCTGACAAAGAGTTTCACCTCTCGGAGCCTCTTAGTCTTCTGGATTGTAAAATGGGGAGAGTGAGCGCACCCTGCTTTCAGAATTGTCATATGAAATTTGATTAGATCACATATAGAAAGCTTTCCAGATGGGGCTGTATGCATACAAAAAAAGATTAGGAAACAAAATGACTTCTATGGTTTCTCACTGTACAAGAAATAAAATCCAAATTTCTTCCAGTGGCCTGCAGGTCTGGTGTGATCAGTCCCTGCTGACCTCTCCACTTCTTCCTCCCTCCTGTATAGCTGCACTCTGTACCAGCTGGGACTGTCTCCATATTTTTGCAGGGTGAGTTCCTTCCCACTTCAGCGCAGACATCACCTTCTTAGAGAAGCGCTCTTGGGAAACGCAGTTAAAACCACCTCTACCTTTAGCCAGGGACAATTTGCTAAATCCAAACATTTCATGGTTTTCCGTCTTTGTTGCTACCAGAAATGATCTTAACTATGGGTTTACTTTATTGATAGTCTCTCCTTCATTAGAAATTAAGCTCCATGAGAGCTGTCTGGGGCTGACAGTCCTTTATCCCCAAGAACAGGCTGGGTCAGGCATCGAGCCTGAGGGACACCAGCAAATGAGTCGAAGTTGGGATGCCTGGATGAATGAAGATTATCTCTGCCCTTTGGCCCTTTTCACCTGATCCCTCTACCTGAGACCCACTTCTCCTGGCTTGCTCCTCCTCATCTTCAAGTGGGTACATCTCCTCTCACACCCCTGATTGTTCTGATCTGTACTTTTTTCTCAAAGTACTGACTACTCTGGGAACAGAGGCAGGGCCTGACAGGGGACCACAAAGGCCAAGGGACCCAGTTGGAGCAGAGCTGCAATGACCACTCTGATTGTGCTTCCCCATGACAGCCACAACTGTTCTGGACTGTCACTGTCAGCTGAGGGAAATTTGTCTTCCCCCTTGGACTGAGTAGCCCAGGGTGGGACACAGAAGAGGCACTCACAGAACAACTGTTAGGTGAAATAAAACCTGTGGGTCATTGGGAGGGTGCCCAAGGATCCAGTTCTGAGGGATGAGGGCTGAGTTGTGCCCTCCCCTACCCGGTCCAGTCCCTGACCTTCTGGCCATCCAGCAGCACGCGGTCCCCCAGGCGCAGGCCCAGGGTGCTGAGCATGAGATTGCCCGGGACGTTGTCATAGTTGGGTAGCGTGACCTTGGGGAGGGCGCAGGAGAGTGGCACAGCCTCCTCCAGTAGTGTTCGTAGCTCCTTGGCCACCAGCGCCGCCTCTGCCTTGTCCAGGGACATGTCCATGGGATCCGGGACCACCTCCGCTGGCACCTGTCCTTTTCGGTTCTGAGGGCCAATGGGAAGACGGGAGCAAGGACTCAGTGCACAGGTTGTATCTCCACTGAACCCATGCCCTGAGACCCCGGGTCTAGGTGAAGCAGGGGCCAAGAAGGGACTAAGAAGGGGTTGGGCAATTAAGGTGCTGATCTCAGGCTGTGAATGTCACATGATTGGAGGTGGGACTAGGGGTGGAGCTGACAGGAAAGGAAGTTTACAGTTTAAGTGTTGTAGGTCACACCTTCAGGTAGGCCATTGCCTCAGAGACCCAAAGCCATGAATGGGGCCATGTGAGGGATGAACATTAAAAATGGGCTCCTATAGTACTGGAGTCAGTGGTACAACTGAGCTCCTGGGAGGGCGAGGCAGGGCCTCAGGGGCACAGGTGTCACTCCAAGATATCTGTGCCTGCGATGCTGCAGATTAAATTGGTGTTAAAGATAGGACCTAGAAATGAATAGGTTGGAGTCAAAGATCATATTGAGGGCTTATGCAGGGCCCAACCCTCTCATTCACCAATGGTCTCATTCGACTTTCTTCATGATCTCTAAATGCTGTCTATACACAACCACAGGGTCAGCCAGGACTGAAGCAAGATATTCCTTGCTGGGTGACCCTGGACAAACCACTCACTCTCTCTTCCTCAGTTTTCCTGTTGAAAAATATCGCTTATAATACAGTTCACCTGACATATCATGAACACTAAGTAAATGTCAGCTATGATTTCATTTGTTGACTGTACAGATAATCTTTGTAATATTTTGAGAGTTTCCAGAGACATAGGCGGTCAGGTCCCCCATCATCCTCCGCAGATGCCTACTGGCCTAGAAAGGAATGGGGGAGGAAGGAGAAGGAAGATAACAGTGCTGGGCCAGGGTGGCAGTACCCGCAGCGCTGGGTTGGCACCATGCTCCAGCAAACATTTGGCTGCGCCCAGGCACAGGTTGGAGGCAGCGATGTGCAGGGCTGAGCCGTGGTTGAAGTCACTGCACGTGGAGTTCACCACTGGGAGGTGGGCGAGAGGAGAGATCTGGGTGAGCGCCCTTGACACTCCAGGCATCCCCCAACCTTCCAACCTCCAGAAGTCCATCTCTTCACCCTCTCTTAACCCACAGCGCCAGTGCCTCCCACAGAACCCCACCCCTCCCTACAAGGTCCAGCCCTGCCCAAGGGTAGAGGACTACTGAGTCACATCTCCAATGCCTCCTGTGTCCAGCCTCCCACTGTCTCCTCAATGTGGTCCCCCTCCCTGCTCAGCCAAGACTCAGTCTGACCCATCTCTTGGCATCCCTCCTTCTTCACTCCTTGTCCCCACCTCCACAACCCTGGGCACCCTCCTTCTGTCTCCAGGCCTCCTCCCTCACTGGGTCCTCGTCCCCTCACCCCAGCCTGGGTTTCCCCACTCACCTCGTGGCCGCGCACCCTTTAACAGCACACGCACAAGGTCAGGCACGTCAAAATAGGCCGCATAGTGCAGAGCATTCATGTTGGTCCAGCGGCTGCGCAGGGTAACATCTGCGCCCAGCGCCAGCAGCTGCTGTGAGAGGCGCACTGCCGCAGTGGGGTCCCCTGCATGACAGCCTGGGTCAGCTTGCGTGATCTCCTCTAGAGCGAGGGCCAAGGGCATGGGGAAGGCCCTGGGCCTCAAGAGACTACACTTTGGGATCTTAGGCTGTGGGTTCAGAGGAGGTCAGAGGACGAGGGTCCTGGGTGGTTTTGAAGGTGTTGCATCTGGGGCCCTAGATTTTGGGGCAATTGGTTTGGGGGTCTGGACTCTCACCAACTCCGTGGGCCCCAGCTTTGCAGGCATAATGGAGCAGTGTCATGTCAGTCAGCCCATCACGATCATTCACATGACAGCCTCGACGCAGAATCTGGGAGTAGCAGGCCAGGGAAGGTTACTTAAATGTATGAGGGACTCCATCCTCTCCCTCCCTAGCTTCCCCAGTGTTCTTACCTCGTTGCCAATGACGTCAATCTTGTGCTGTACTTGGGGCACCCACTGGCGCACAATGGCAAACAGCTCTGGGATGGTAGTCTGCGGGTCAAACAGAATCTCCTGGCACGCAGGGTCATTGGGATCGAAGAAGGTGAAGGCTGAGGTGGCAAGAGGTATAAAGTCACCCCAAGCAAGCTGACCCCCTCCTTCCATCCTGAGGCAGGGGAGGCTCTAGGTCTTTGTCTTTTAGATGTTCTTTAAGGTAGGGTCTCAAACTAGTGCCACATATGCCACAGGCATATTCCATGTGGCCACCACGAGGTTTCAAAGTCTGGAGGTTTCACATAATATCTGGACACCCAGGATGTCTTGAAAAATTGGAAGACTGGGCAATTCCCACAGAGCAGCAAACACCATCCTTTGAATCAAGAGCGTCACCAAGGCTGGTGTGGCTCAGTGGATTGAGTGCCGGCCCACAAACCGAGAGGTTGCCAGGTTGATTCCCAGTCAGGGCACATGCCTGGGTTGTGGGCCAGGTCCCCACCTCGGGGTGCGCAAGAGGCAACCAACTGATGTATGTCTCTCACATCAATGTTTCTCTCCCTCTCTTCCCCTCTCTCTAAAAATAAATAAATACAATATTTAATAATAAAATAAGAGTGTGGTAAGGAGTGGTAGCACCCTTGAGTCTGCGTGCCCAACGAAGCTGCTAGTGCCCTATGGGGAAAGGGTATGGGGAGAATTTGGTCAAATCTCCAGAGGAAAAATAACAGAAATCCAGGGTTTTAAGAAAAATCTCCCCAATTTTTCTAATGCTGTGTAGTCCACATCAAATGTATGAATGGTTAGGATCCAAGCTGTGGCCAGCCAGGATGGTGCCCATAGGGACTTCCATCTCCCCACATTAGACTCTGATGAGTATTGCTCTCTGTAGTAACATCAGCACCCAGCTTAGGACCTGGCATATGGCAGGAACTCAGTGCACGTTGCATGAATGAGTAATAAGTGCCCAGATGATACAGAGTCCAGGGAAGTACCGCATAGGTGTCTCCAGGAATTAGTATTTTAAAATCGCAGTCACAAAACAGCACTCCTTGGCTCAGAATGCTGCTCTAGCTCCAGTCACATTCAGAATCTAGACCACAGTCCTTCCCACTGCCTACAGGTCCTCCATAAACTGGCCTCGTCTCGTCTCTGCCCTCACTGCCTCACTAATTCCCTTCCAGCCACACTAGCCTCTTTCTGTCCTTCCAACACACTAGACAAATTCCTGTCTTAGGGGCTTTGTCCTTGTTGTTTTTTCTTGCCTGGGACAATTTCCCCTCTTATCTTCTCAAAGCTTTGCAAGTCTTTGCTCAAATGTCACCTCTTCAGAGAGGCCTCCCTGATCGTCCTATTGAAATCAACACTTCTGGCCTTCTCCATCTTCTATTTTTGTTTATTTCTTTATTCACAGCACATATCACTGCTTAACTTTTTTACACCTCCTTCCCTTCTTTTCTCCCTCCCCCTTTTCCTCTGCTTCTCTTCTTCCCTTTGTTCTTCTTTTTTTTATATATATATATATAATATTTTATTTTATTGTTATTCTATTATAGTTGTCCCAATTTTTCTCCCTTTGCCCTCCTCAGCTCAGTCCACCTCCATATTCTTCTTTCGGACTTTCTCAGTAGTCTCCATCATTAGGATGTAAGTGCTACATTCCCATTCTGCCTTGGTCCCTGCCTTATCCCCAAGGCCCAGACCTGGCATGGAGTAGGTGTTCAGTTAATCTCTGAATTAATATACAAATTTAATAAGCAAATACATGAGTTCCTCTTAAGGTCCACCTTAGCCCTGTCTGTCCTGGACATTTCCAGATTCCTTCACCTTCTGTGACCAATTCTACTTGTCTTACAAGCAGTATTCCTGGGGTGGGGTAGAAGACAGCCCAGACCTTCTCACTTCCCACCAGGTCAAAGGCCCTCATCATATCCAGCCCCATTTCCAAAGGAGCTTTTCCAGTTTCTGGGATGGATTCCCTGCCCCTGACACCCAGAATACTTTCTTATTTTTCTATCAGACTGATGTTAACGAGTTGCCTCTGATCCACCTCTAGTGGGTGACACTTCCTCAGCTTCTGACTCTCACAACTAAAGTCTTCGAAAAGCCCCTCCTTAGGTCCAACTCCAGCTGAGCCCCACCCTCTCTACCTTGTAGCCAGAGTAAGCTTTTAAACATATAAATCAGACCAACCACTCCTCTGCTTTTAAACAATCCCTCAAATGCTCTCCCCCAATCACACTTAGAGTGTAACCAAAGGCTTCACTGTGGCCTTTTAAGCCACTTTCAGATCTAGCCATTGCCAACCTCTCACCTCAACTCTGATCGCTCCGTAACTGCAGCTCCATGGGCTTCTTTTTGTTCCAAGCTGAGTCCTGTTCCAAACCCGGGCTCTGTACCTGCTTCTCTCTGTCTGGAACCTTCTTTCTTCAGCTGTCCTATGGCTGATTCCTCCTCATGCTCTGGGTCTCAGCCTAGATGCTACCTCATCAGTAAGAACCACCCAGACCTCTCTGTCTCAAGTTGCTGCCCACTGGCCAGTCTCTATTTTATTTATTTCTTTCATAGCACTTACTCCAATCTGAACTTATCTGATATATTGATCTGATCACTATTCAGTCTTTCGTCTCCTGAGAGAAGAGATCATGCCTGATTGCTCACCATTAAATCTCTATCACCCAACATTAGGCTTGTCATAGAATAGCAGCAGTAGATAAACATTGCTTGATGATTAGACACTTTCAGATTCTCCAAGAAGCCACGCTCTCAGCTCCACAACTGCCTTTCTCAGAGCCTTTACTTCTGCAGTTACCTCTCCTGGGATCCCTTTCCTTGACCCTTCCCTAATTAACTCCCAACTCATCCTTAGGTCTCCTTCAAATGTTACTGCCTCAGAGAAACCATGTCTTACCAAGCTCTTGCAGCATCCTGTTCCTGACAAGCACAATTCTCATCATGTCTTGTAATTATATATTTGTTATATTGTTATACTTATTTATGTGGTCGTTATTGAGGCCTGTGAGGCTCTCAGGCAAAGACTGGGTCTGTCTTGTTCCATGCTGTGCCACCAGCTCCTAGCACAGAGCCAGGCCCATCATAGTAGGCTTTCCAACAAATGTCTGTTGAATGACTAAATGATTGAATGATGTAACATGAGCCAAAAATTAGGCTTATTCCAAAACCATTCTCCAATGAATGAATAAATGAAGGGGGTGGGTGGTTGGAGTCCAAGGAAGGACTCAGCAGCTGAGACTCCTTGGGTCCACCTTCAAATACCCCAGAATCCTCCCACCATCACCACCAGCAGGGCTCAGCCCAACTTCCTTGGCCACCTAAAGCTCCGGACCAGATTCCAGGGTGGGAGGGTGGTTACCGTAGTCCTTGGGGAGGGGAGCAGGTGCAGAGGGGTGCACAACGGGCTTCTGCCGGCGCTCTTGGGTGGGGCTGGGGGCCTCGGGAACCGGCTCATCCTCCTCGTCCTCTTCTTCCTCCTCGTCTCGGAGTGGCGGGGCCATGGGGGTAGGATCGGTCTTAGTCATGGTTCTCAGTGGCCCTTGAAGGGGCGGCCTTTAGGCAAATTGTGGAGGCAAAGGTAAGCTAGACAGGGCACCCCACGGGCTCCGGTATCAGAGCCCACAGAGGCTCCCAGGGCCCCTGGCCCAGCTCTGGGTTTGGGGCAATCAAAAGGCCACCCGTTACCCATTAGAGGACTCTGGTGTGTAGGCCCAGCGCCTAAGACTTCCCTATAGGCCCAGCCCCCCATTCTCCTCTTCTCGCGTCAAGGCCCTTGGTCCAGGCCGCCCCCTCCCCGGGTTTGTTTATCTCTGGATGCAGGACGCTTCGCCCCTCCCCTTCTCTGCAGGCCTCCCCTCTATCCATCTTACCTTGGGCAGACAGGGCTGGAGACCAAAGCTGGGACTGGAGGGACTGGAGTAATGGGGTATGCGTTTCGGGGAAAGTGATGGGTAAGGAGGAGACAGAGAGAAGGGGACAAGGCGCAGACACCGATGGGGGAGATGGAGGTGGAGAGGGAGGGGCGCTAAATGCGCATGCGCGGTGTTACCCCCACTAGGCGCGGGGGAGGAGATGCTGGGAGGCTGCTTGCCATGATGAACAGACTAGAGGAATTGGCGGAGAAAGGGTCAGACACGGAGGATGGGGCGGGGGCGGGGAGGAAGAAGTGGACACGAAGGATATGAGACGGAGACAGACAGATGAAGTGCAGACAAGGATAAAAAAGACAGGAATGGGAAAGCAGGCACAGTGCCTTTTGAGCCCCCCCACCCCCACCCCCATGATAGAGCCTTCCTGTAAGCCTGCAAACCAGGCCATTTCGGGCAAGGGGTCTCATTGTTGGTGGAGATGGGTATTTTCTCTTGGTGAGATCTCAAACCTGACTCCTCCTCCATGCTCGTGCTATATAAGGCGTGTCTTAGAGATATGATTGCTATCATCATCGTTGTCATTCTCATCACATAGTGCTCACACAGCACTTACCAGACCCAGAGAGGTTAAGCCACTTGCCCAAGGGCACACAGCAAGTAGATGGTGGAGCAAAGACTTGAAACCATGCAGCCTGCGCCTTTAATCACCATGCTACATGACTGTAGCAGTCTAGAGGACTCAGAACCTGTATCTTTGCCAGGAAAACCTCCTGGAGTCAGCCCAGGGCCCAGGCTTTCATCATCCTGGTTTGGCTGTCACACCTGCCTGACTGTGGCCTGCACTGCCCACAATAGTCCCAGCTCGAACAGGGCTGGGTAACTTTGTCTTCTACCCCTCATCCTTTCATGGGTAGGGCCAATCGTTCCATCTCCAAAATATTTCCAGAACTGTATCCCTCACCCCCCACCCCAGGGCCCTCATCTGGGTCCATCCTTCATCTTCTCTTACCTGCAACATGGCAGCAGCCTTTCCCTGTTCCTCCTGCTCCTCTCCTCTGCCAGCCCCTCCCCACCCCACCCCTACCCCTGCCCAGCAAAAGCTTGCACCCTGTATGCAACCAGATGGACCTTGCATGTATCACACCAGGGCTCTCCTCTTCTCAGAGGCACCTACTTGCTGACCTCACTCCAGGTACAAGCCAGTGTTCTCAACCACAGCCCACAGGCCCTATGTTGACCCTCCCCTGTCATCTCTCCAATCTCATCTCCTCTCACTCTCCCCCTTATTCACCCCACTCAAACCACACCAGCCTTGCTCCTCCCCACCCAGGGCTTTTACACTGGTTTTTCCTTCTGCCTGGAATGCTCCCCGAGCCCCAGATACTTGGTTCCCTCAATCCCCTCTTTTAGGATTTTACTATTGGTGCCTTCTCTGCAATAAAATTGCACACATACCTCACCACATCCACACCGTTCCCTCCATTCTTTAGTTTTCACAATAGCAACACTGTCTTCCTTCAGCTAATACCTTAGATGTTGGACATTTGCAGGGGCTCTTCTCCCTGGAGAAGCCCACATACCTTCCTGGCTGGCTCCTTCTTATCATCCAAGTCTCTACTCAAATGTTGTCTCCTTAGAGAATCCTGTCTCCAACACCACCACCCCCATTCCATTCAGTCTTTATGCACTTATCATAATCTAAAATTACCTTGTTTATTAGATTACTAGTTCATCTTCTACTAAAGTAGAATGTAAGTACCATAAGGGCAGGATTTTGTCTGCTGTGTTCCCAGCTCAGCAAACAGACTTGGCACTTGAGGGGCTCTTCAGAAGCAGATACATTTGTCTCCAAACAAAACAACCCTTGTTCTGATTTGAGGTTGTTTTACTGACAGATTTGAGCTGAAGGGGGGCAGGCACCTGATAGCCAACAAAATCAGGGCTGATTGGGGTCTTGGGTCCAGCTTGGCCCTAAGGTTTAAGAGGACCCTAGGAGGGTGGGAGCTAGACCCTTGAGGGAGGCACTGCTATGTCCAAGGATGGGTGGTGGGGATGGACGAAGGCCTTATGTGATCAGTTTCTTCCTCTGTATTCTGCCATCTGTCCTGGTCCTTATGCACTGGGGATCTGAGTGTCCAGGAGCTCAGGCTTGGCATGCAGTGTGGGCAGTATAGGACCTTGGGCAAGGACCACAGTTATGTCAGGCTCTCCACAGATGATGGTGGAGGCCTGGGTTCCTTAGGTCCTGAGAAAAGAAGTGGTAGAGATGGAGAACATAGGGGAGTGAGGGGAAGGAAGGAAAAAGGAGGGGGGAGAAATGATGAGGAACAGGGAGGCACAGGTGGGAGGTGGGTGTCAGGAAAAAGGGAGTGATGTAGGCAGAGAGAGATATGGGGAAACAGGGAAGCAGATATGAGAGCCAGAGAGAGATTCATGGGGAATAAAGAAGTATGGGAAAATGGGGAAACAGATGTGGGGTGACAGAGACATGGAGAAATAGATATGGGGAATAGGATAAATGTAGGGGCAGAGAGACAGGGATATAAATATGGGAGACACAGCCCTGGCTGGTGTGGCTCAGTGGACTGAGTGCTGACCTGAGCACCAAAAAGTAACTGGTTGAATTCCCAGTCAAGGCACATGCCTGGATTGCAGGCTAGGTCCCCAGTTAGGGGCATGCAAGAAGCAACCGATGGATGTTTCTCCCCCTCTCTGTATCCCTCCCTTCCCCTCTCTCTAAAAATAAATAAATGGAATTTTTTAAAATAAAAAATAGATAAATAAATAAATAAGACACAGAAATATGCAGATAAAGAGAGACATGGGGAAATGGAGAGAGATATGGGAGGAGAGAGCAACTGGAGAGCAGATAAACAGAGATGACTATGGAAAAAAGAGGAGGAGACTGAGAGACAGGGATCGAGTCGGGACAGGGGAGGCAGAGAAAAAACATAAGTTCAGAGGCCCTGGAAGGCTTCATGAAGAGCCTCAGACCAGAATCTGAGTTCTTTCCTTGCCCCACTGAATGTCCCTTTTGTGCCCCATCATGATTCAGGCCAGTCTCAAGCATAATGCTTCCAGCGGTGGCCACATTGCAGCTCCAGCTGACTGCTACTAACTGGGAATATGAACCCAGTGCTGCTAGATCTGCTGAGCCTTTGGGAAAGATTGGAAATTATTTTAAAGCACTGTAAAATCAAACAAACAACGTCTGTGGGTCATGTCCAACCCACTGGCTGTCAAGCTGAGAGACACCTTAGCTCAGAGATACCATGGCAGTTCCTTTCTGAAACCCCTCCCACCTTTCTTGCCAGGGAAGGCCAGAGCCCCGGGACCTCAAGCTTGGCCTTGGGGTTTTAAGCAGAGAAAAGACCTGGTCAAGCTTTGATTTTTTAAAGACATGATACCCTTCTCCCCCTCCCAAAGCATACTCAATAGTAAAATAGAGTGGCGAAAGGGCATTAGATAAGGTTTAGTGGACTATAGTAGAGGGGTCACAAACTCAAGCTCTGTAGGGGCCAGACAGAGACACCCCAACAGGAGCTCACAGGTCTCCTCTGGAGCGAGACACCTGGTTTGAATCCTGGCTCTGTAAGTTACTGGCTGTCTGACTATGGACAAATTACTGTGTCATTCTGTGCCTCACTTTTTTCATCAGGAAATGGGGACATGTATAAAAATCATAGTGACCCAGGCTGGTATGGCTCAGTGGATTGAGGGCTGGCCTGTGAACAAAAGGGCTGTTGGTTCAATTCCCAGTCAGGACACATGCCTGAGTTGCAGGCCAGGTCCCCATTAGGGGACATGTGAGTGGCAACCATACATTGATGTTTCTCTCCCTTTCTCCTTCCCTTCCCCTCTCTCTAAAAATAAATAATAAGACACATTTTAAAAAGCTTAGTTTAAAAAAAATCATAGTTTTCAGTAAGTTATTAAATCTGGCAGAGAGTAAGGGCTTACATATTAATAAATGGACCAGCCACTACTTTGCCAGACTGATTTTTTTTCCAAGAAAAGCCAAAAATTTGGAAACATGGGTAGAATGTTCTGATTTTTAAATATTGGGCTCTAGCTTAAACAAAAATACATGCTGAGTGGATCAGGCAGGTCCCACTCACTCTTCGCAGCAAGCGTTCCTTGTGCAGCTGTGCCTGTTGCCTGGTTGTGCTCTTGACACTGCTGCACCCTCTGCAGCCTCTGAAGCAGTGCTCCCAGTGCCGGGCCCAGTTCAGCCTGCGGGTACTGGGAGGGGACTTAAGGGTGAAGCCAGCAAAATACTGTGGGCAGAGGGGGTGGTCAGGAACAGGGTGGCTGCAGCCCCAGCATCTGTCTCCTGATGCTGGCCCCAGCACACCAGGTGTTCAGGGCCACGTGCCAGGATGTCTGGGCCAGGAGACAGGGGTGTGGCCTCCTATGGAGGCACAACTGGCTTCTAGTTGCTTTGGGGACTACACTGTCTCTGGGAGACAAGGCATAGGAGGGAGTACATCTCTGTGGGGCTCCAGAGGGGCTTTCCTCAGGAGGGGATATGGGTTGGGGGGTCTGGCTCTAAGGGGGACTTACCTGAGGTAAGTCCAGACCTTAGGGAAGAACTTCTCTCAGGAGTGAGGGCTGAGAATAAGGCTCCAGGAGGTATTTCCCTAAAGACAAGACTCCACAGGTTACTTCTCAAGCAGGGAAGGCAGGTGTAGGGGGTAGGGAGGGTTAGCCTCCAGCAGTGGGACCACCCTGTGCTCACATTGGCAGATGTGCCCAGAGAAGATGGAGGGCAGAGAATCTGGCTGCAGGTAGCACACACCCCAGTGCCACTGGATGGAGGAAGGTATGAAGTACTCGCTGCACAGGAGCTGATGACCTATGTATTGCAGCCAGGACTGCAGCAGGAGGCCGTCCTTCACCGGGAACCTGCCAGGTAGTAGGGTCAGTGATACCAGGTCCAACCACACCCCTCCCTGTGAACATTCACGCCCAGAGGTCCTTGGACTCCAAACCCCTGCACCTAGGCCACCAAACTCTCTTTGCCTCCTTACCTGTATTGCACTTTTCCACTCCACCTTTTAAATTCCCAGCATCAACCTGCCTATTCCACCTCCACTACTCCTCCTATCTAGTCTCCATTCTCTAGAGCTGGATTTTTGCCTCCTTCCTGGTTTCCTGCCCACTTCATGGGGCAAGCAAGAGCAGGGGTAGGGGGTGTGGTGTGGTTATAGATTAAAAGAGATTTAGAAAACATCAACCCAAATGCAGGATCTGGACCTTGCCCTGCAACAGATCACTCTGTAAAGAGACATTTTAAAAATGATTTTATTTATTTACTTTTAGAGAGACAGTAAGGGAGGGAGAAAGAGATGGAGAGAAACATCAATGTGTGAGAGATACATTGATCTGTTGCCTCTCAGAGGCCCCAACTGGGGACCTGGCCCCGCAACCCAGTCATGTGCCCTGACAGGGAATGGAACCAGCGACCTCTCAGTTTGCAGGCCGGCACTCAAGCCACTGAGTCACATCAGCCAGTGCAAGAAGACATTTTAACATAGTTGGGGGTAACTGAATGTGAATTGAATATAAGATAATTGAAAGAAATTTTTCTAGGTGTGATAACTGTATTGATTTGTGCTTTTAAAATAGTCAACTGTTAAATATTTATGGGTAAAAGACTTAATGACTGGAATTTACTTTAAAATACTGCATTAAAGGTGTATGTGGGAGGAGTGTGGATTGAAAAAGATTGGCAAAATGTTGACAACTGGTACATGAGGATTCATTTATACAACTCCATTTTTTGTGTATGCTTGAAAACACCTGTTAAAGAGTTTTTAGACAACAACAAAAAATAACCTGATTAAACAGTGGGCAAAGAACTTGAATAAACAGTTCTCTAAAAAAGATATACAAATGGCCAACTAGCATATGAAAAGACACTCAACATCACTAATTATTAGGAACATGCCAATAAAAACCACAAGATATCACCTCATAACCATTGGAATAGCTACTATTAAAAAAAAAGAATAAAATGATAAGTGTTTGCAAGGATGTGCAGAAACTGGAACCTTATACACTGTTGTAGGAATGTAAAATGGAACAACCTCTATGAAATAGTATGGCAGTTCTTCAGAAAATTAAAACTACAATTACCATATGATCCAACAATTCCATTTCTTGATATAGACCCAAAAGAATTAAAAGCAGGTGCTCATAGAGATATTTGCACACTCATGTTTGTAGCAGTGTTATTTGCAATAGCCAAAATGTAGAAGAAACCCAAGTACCCATCAACATGTGTATGGATTAGCAAAATGTGGTAATACATTCAATTAAATATTATTCAGCTTTAAAAAGGAAGAAAATTGACATGCTATAACATGAATTAACATTGAGGACATTATGGTAAGTGAAATTAGCCAGCCACACACACAAAAATAGACACTGTGTGATTCCACTTACATCAGGTATCTAGAGTTGTCAGATTCATGGAAGCAAAAATAAAAATGGTTTGTGGCCAGGGACTGGGGAGAAGCAGAAACTGAGAGATGTTTAATGGGGTACAGAGTTTCAATTTCCCCAGATAAAGTTCAGGAGATTGGTTGTATGACAATTCAAATATACTTACTACTACTGAACTGTCCACTTAAAAATGATTAAGATGGTAAGACTTTATGGTACATGTATTTTACCACAATTAAAAATTAAAATTTAAAAAAATTTTAAAAAATTAACTAAATAAAAGCTTTTCCAGTGGGAGAGTGGGGATTATCTGATAAGGCACTCTCTAGAGGTGCTCCCACTACTTCTGTGTCCTGGTGCCACTTGTCCCCAACATCTGTAAAGCAATACACTCTCTATTTAGACCTGGGCTCAAGACTGTTCACAATAAAGACCTCATTTTCCAGCTTCGCTTGAAGTCAGGGGTGGCCACATGATTATGTTCTGGCCACTTTGTCCTGTAGCTGCAGTCAGAAACTGTGAGATATTAAACACTTACATCAAGCTGTTAAATTTTGGGTTAGTTTATTTAACTATTTAACTCAGTAGCGTAACTACTACAATCAGTCATCCACATCCCACCTTCACAATGTCTTCCATATCTGTGACATTATTTACTTAATATTTTTCTTAAAATTCACCAACTATAAATGTTAATCAAAGGTACCTTTAATTAACTTTACACCAACTTGCAAATGGAAAACCAGTATCAACTTCATAAATAGAAGTGAACCATAAAAATGCTGTATACTTTACTTGCTGAGGTGTATGAGGCCTGCTCTCTGTTAAAAAGGAAGAGTAAGGAGCCCTGGCCAGGTGTCTCAATAGGCTGCAGCATTGTTAACATACACCAAAAGGTTGTGGGTTCGATCCCAGTCAGCACACACACCTAGGTTGCGGTTTCAATCCCGTGTCGGGCTGCCTATGGGAGGTAACTGATCAATGTTTCTCTCTCTCTCTCTCTCTGCCCCTCCATCTCTAAAGTCAATAAATATATTCTTGAGTAAGGATTGAAAAAAAAAGGAAGAGTAAAGAATGTTAGAGAGCGGGGAACAATACCATCTATAGGAGACAGGGTAAATAAAAAAAATTCAGCCACATGTACACAAAAGAATATTATGCAGCTCTAAAACAGACTTTGGGGACACTCTAGGAACTGACACACAATTACCAGGCATATAATATATGAATAAAGCAAGGTTCCAAATAGAGTATGTCAGCTTTTAGTTATTGTGGTAAGCTGAACAATGGTCTCCAAAAGGTGTCTATGTCCCTGGAACCTATGAATATTACATTTCATGACAAAAGGTGTGATGAAGTTAAGGATTTTGAGATGGGATAATTATCCCAGATCATCCAGGTTGGCCTTAAATGCAATACCATAGACAAAAAAGGATAAGGTGATACAACCATGGAGACAGAGATTGGAGTAATGTGGCCACAAGCCAAAGAATGCCTGAGGACACCAGGAACTGGAAGGAATAAGAAACAGATTCTTCCTTAGAGCTTCCCAGGGAATGTGGCACTTCCAACACTTTGATTTTGGCTCAGTAAAACTGATATGGACTGTGAGAGAATAATTCCTGTTGTCTTAAGCCACCAAGTTTGTTATAGCAGTCACAGGAAACTAGTACAGTAATAAGGGGGGAAATATGAACATATACTCACATTTGCTTGTATTTGCATAAAGAAACACCAGGAAGAACATATAAAAAACTAAAGATGCCACCAATGGGGAGGAAGTGGATGGGATGAACAGAGGTAGGGATGGGAACAAGACTTCTCAGGCAAAAAAAAAGGCAGACAGAGAGGGGAAGGGGGTGGGGAGGCAGCTGCTGAAAGAGAACAGAAAGGCTGACTTAGAGAAGAGCTGTGGCACCCAAAGACCAGAACCCTAGGGTCCACAGCCAGGAATTCTGGCTTCTGCAGTCTCTTCAACCTTGGTCTGGGATCCAAATGCTCTCTCCAGCCTCCTTCTGGACACACATAGGAAATCCAGTGGAGCAACACTTCCCAACCCCTATGCTGGGGCCAACACTACTCCATTGCTGACTCTTTTGTTTCTTACGAACAAAACTCCAACTTTATTTGAGGCCATAATATGCCATGCTAACACTGTTTCCAGCATTCCTTTACAGCTAGGTGTGATGACATAACTAAGTTCTGGCCAATGAATACTTTCGAGTTGTGTGAGACATCTGGAATGGTACCTTAAATGTGAAGGGGTTCTCAAGTGGAATCAGAGCATCTTGAGGGGCCAAAGAGGATAGTGAATATCATTTTTTTTTAAAAAAAAAAAAAAAACCTCTTCCCAATTTCATCTTGTTCTCATTTTCTTTGGTTCCTCTAAATGGCAACATTTGTGATGGACAATATCCCTCTCTAAAAATCTACTTTATTTTTAAAAAATATTTTATTTATTTACTTTTAGAGATGAGAAGGGATGGAGAAAGAGAAACATCAGTGTGTGAGAGATACATGGACTGATCAGTTGCCCCCCACATGCCCCCAGCTGGGGACCTGGCCTGCAACCCAGGCATGTGCCCTGATTGGGAATCAAATCAGTGACCTTTCAGTTTGCAGGCCAGAGCTCAATCCACTGAACCACACCAGCCAGGGCTAAAAACCTACTTTAAATGAACAGCCAGTGTCCTCCTTTTTTATAGAATATTTTAGTCTTGTTGGTCTTCTTATCTAGAGCACAGAGTAGCATACTTTGCTAGAAACTCTTCTTTTCTTCTTTACTAACTCTAAATTTCTTCAGGGCTGTTAAATGCCCAGCTAAAAGACTACATTTCCCAGCCTCCTTTGCAGGTGGGGGCGACCAGTGATAAAGAACCCAATATTGAGGGAGGTTTCTGAGAAGACTTAATAAAGAGGGCTGCCTCAATTTAGAGTTGGGTGCTTTGTGCTCTTCCTCCTTTCCTTTTCTTCCTGCTGGGAATGGTAGGGCGTAATGGCTGGGCACTGACAGCCATCTTGGATGAAGCTGTATGCTAAGAATTACACAGCAGAAAGATAGGCCCCTCATCCCTGTCGGTTGTGGAAGTCTCCACATCAGTGCTGGTCAGCCAACCTCTGTACTTGTTTTATATGAGAAATAAAAACTCTGAGGCAGACTGTATTATTGTTCAAAATATTTGCTGCCCTTCCCTACATGAAAATTACACATCTCTACTATGTTCACCTGAGGCTTGCCATAGACTTGTTTTGGCCAAAGCAGTAAAGTGACATGGACCGCTTCTAAATATAAAATTTAGCAGAAACTATTGGATGATTCTCCCCACTATCTCTTTTCCCCCTCCCACAAGACCAGCAATATTCCTTACAGGGGCTATTCCTTCATCCTGAGTCCTCAATTAAAATAGAGTAGGGGCCACAAATGACCTGCAAAGGGCATAATGTGAGCAAGAAATGAACCTTTCTTGTAGTAAGGCACTGAGACTTTGAATTTGTTGCTGCAACATAACCATAATGCTTCCTATATACCCCATAATTTGTTTAAGCCATTATTCTCTCAAGACTTTGTTACTGCCAACTAGATGAATTTCCTAACTGATCCCCTACCCCATTAGAGATGACTGCCATTTGTTCCTGAAGGTGCCTAAAACAGAACTAATGTTTTCTTTGGCTGCTGGGCAGGCTTTTAAGTTATTCCCTGGTAGCCACTTCCCTGGATATGTTTCACCTTGTTCCTATCTGACATCCATGCCCTCTCCTGAATCTGCTTTAGAAACTGCCCTTCACCCACCCTGCTCCTCACCCAACTCTTAGCTAAGTGGCTTCTGCAAGACTGACTCAGCAGTGGGCCCTGAGGTGGAAATGGACTAGTCTGTGAGAGGAACAGTTTGGCAGCCACTAGTGGGACTTAAACAACACAGACAGAACCTGATTTTAATAGTCACCTGGCTGCTAGATACAGTTGTCATTGTTCTCATTATTATATGTGAGACACTTGGAACAACGCCTGGCATACAGTAAGTTATTTTTGTTACTGTAAGGGAGGCAAGAGTGGAAGCAGGGAGACCAGCAAGCAGCTACCACAATGTCTCGGTAAGAGATGATGGCATGGCCCCAGCTGGGTAGCTTGGTTGGTTGGCATGTTGTCTTGATGTGCCAAAGCTGTGGGTTTGATCCCAGGTCAGGGCATATACAAGGAGCGGCTAATGAACCCATAAATAAATGGAACAGCATGTGGATGTTTCTTTCTCTCTCTGAGAGGTGATGGCAGGCTGGACTATACTGTGACAGAAGTGGTCAGACTGGGAATGTGGGTTCTAAAAAATTTCCTGCTAGTTTAGTTAGGATTTTTCTATTTGCATTTATAACAAAATTGCCATCATGTTAGAGGTTTTGTTGTGACTGTTGCAGGATGGGAAGGTGTCTGGGAGGTAGAGTCAAAGGATGGGTTAATAAACTAGACTGGGCGCAATGGTATTAAAGAAAAGATTATGGATGATGCCTAGCTTGTGTATTTAGTTCTTCAGTTTTTTAAAAAAGACTTTAGTTATTTTTAAAGAGGGGAAGGAAGGGAGAAAGAGAGGGAGAGAAACATCAATGTGTGGTTGCTTCTTGTGTGCCCCACACCTGGACCGGCCTGCAACCCTGGCAGCTGCCCTAGACTGGGAATCCAACCGGCGACCCCCTGGTTCGCAGACCAGCACTCAATCCACTGAGCCACACCAGCCAGGGTTAGTTCTTCAATTTTGACCCCTTGCTTATCTATGAGCTCATCAGGTCAGGAACAAGATCTGTCAGAGTCCTTTGTGTCCAGCCGGGTGAAATGCTGAGAATAACGTTTCTTGACTCTGCTAAGCCCTTCCAGAGACTGCAAGCTGGACCAGGTGCAGACTAAGGTATTTATATTCGGGCCCCGCCCCCTGCAAGCCCCATCCCACTATTGTGAGCCCCTGTAGAACCTCAATGGGCGGCTGTCGGCTCCCAGTAGGCCGGCAGTGTTGGAGCAGTTCGGGGCCTAGCAGTACTTGTGCAGAGCTGTCCAGCCCCGTTGAGTTTTTCCCAGTCTGCAGCCGGAGGTTTGGTGGTCTCCGGGAGCCGCCGAACCCCGCCCAAGCCGTGCTCAGTACTCCAGTCTTACGGGAGAGGCCGGAGCGCCTCGTCACTTGCCTCGGTAGGGCAGAGAGCATCAGTGTACTACCTGTCCTGCCGGGTTACTACAGCTACGCCCTACTTACAGAGGAAAAGCAGTACATCTCTGCTCTTAGTTACTAGGACCTTATCACAGGTTCGGGCAGAGGTGGAGTCACGGCGTTCCTGAGCCCACGTGAACTCGTCAGTCCGTTTAGGCTCCACCCTAGGTTACATCCGGGAGACTGCCCCGGCGTGGCTAGTTGCCCTGGTGCAGCAGCAAAAAGCGAGATGAGGCGGCTTAGGTCTTAGCCACGTAAAAGTTAAAACCAGTATGTTTCAGTGAATGATAAAAACGCAAACTGGATATAAACCGCCAACATTTCTTGAACGTAGCTGTGGTCCTACCCCGCCAAACACTCCGTTCCGCCTCTTAACCCTCATTGGTCAAAAGCGCCGCCCCGCAGCCCTGAAATTGGCCAGACCAGGAGCTACCGCATCCAATGGTTGGCGGCGCCAACTTTCCCGCGGCTGTTCGTTATTAGGTACCTTGGTGGCGGCAGAGGCGGTTGAGGAGTGTAACGGTCACCCGGCTTCAGTGCGACCATGGCGGCCTTGGCGCCTGGAGGCTGTGCGCGGAACGATGCAGTCGAGAAGCTGCCATCTGTCATGGAGGGAATTCCAGCGCGGAGGAGCCAGTTCTCTCCGCCCCCTGCTTCAGCCCCCTGCCTCCGTCGACGGACGCGACTCCCGGCAGCGCCCGAGGACACAGTGCAGAACCGGGTGAGGAGCTGTCTATCCTACCATCTCCTGGTCCTTTCTTGGATCTCTGGCCCCGCTCATCAGTTCCCGGCTTTCGTCTCTGTGGCCTGGTTGTGCCCCTAAGCCCCGCCCCTTTAGTCAAGACTCCCCCGCCTTTCCCGTCTCCTCTTCTCTCAGGTACTGCCCGTCAATCCTAGCCCCTCCTCTCAAACCCGGGCCCCACCCTCAGTCCTCGGAGTATTCCTGGGTTCCGCTCTGGTTCCTCTTTCCTGCAGGTATACTTCTTCAGTCTATAAACGTCTCTCTGGGCCCTTCCATTTTTACTGACCTCGCCCCGGCAATACCTTTAGGGTCCCGAGTTTTACCTGCCCTAACTCTCCCTCAGCTCTTCCCTGCCTTCCCTTTCCTTCTCCTTTACCAAGGTGGGATTCTTATTCCTTAACGCCAACCCGCATTATGGAGAGGAGGTGCGTAATTGTAAAATCTCTGCAGCTCTGCGTAGGAGGAGAGTTTACAGAAGTCCTGAGAAACAGACACAAAGGAGATTATTTTAGAGTAAGTGGAGGGAATTCGATTAGCCCAGCAGCAATTAAAAAAGTTGTTCTCCAACACCCTGAGCCACAAAGTATGCTTTTATAAAAGGGAGATAACAATAACCATACCATGGAGTTGCAGTGAGATGAAAGGAAATTGTGAGTATGACCTGCTTGACACAGAGTCCGATAAAGGATGGATACATGGTAGCTGCTTGTGGATTCCTTCTGCACTCTGATTTTATCACCCACTCCTGGCTGGGAGGCCCTGGGCAAGTGGCCCCTGCCCACCTCTCTGGTGTACCTCCCTCATTCACCGTCTGAAAAAGGTAATCCTCTTGAGGATTAAAGAAACATTTTTTTTAAAAAGGTTGCATCTCACTGTCCTGCTATCTATTTTCCTGAAGCACCAAGCTCTTTCCCTCTTCCTAGCTTTTACATTTGGTGAGTCCTTTGTGCTGTTTTCCTCAGTCTACTTGGCTAGCTCCTCATCCCTCAAGTCTTAGCCTGATTATTTCTAACATAGAGGCCTTGAATTCCAGCCTCAAGCAAACACCCACCCAGCTCCCTATACTTCATAGCTTTTTATCTTGAATGTTTCTGATAGTGTCTAGTCAGCTCTAAACTTTCTATAACATAGATGACTAACAATGGCAATTTCAGAGAGGCAGTATAGCAAGATGGGTAAAGAGCACAGCCTCTGGACTCAGACTGCCTGGGCATAAACCTTAAACTATTCTTCCTGTTAGTGAACTTTTCTCTACTTCAATTTTCTCATCTGTAAAATGAGGATAATAGTATAAATATTCCCTTATATAGTATTTGTGAGAATTAAGTGAGCTCACATATCTTAAGCACTTAGAACAATACCTGGTACATTGCAAATACTTTTATTAGTAACATAATTGTACTATTATGATTGTGTGTTTTGGGTAATTGATGTCATTTACTTATTTTCCTTGTTTGGTGGTACAGAGTCCACCTGGCTTGCAAAAGACCTAGTCTAGAAATGATCAGTTATACTAACGCCCAATAGTGCTGACTGGCAGATGAAAAAACGTGAGCGCCATTGCCTGGTTGCTTGGGTTAAAGTCCTGGCAGTGCTCCTTGTTGGATGGGAAACCCTCTGGGCCTCTGTTCCTCATCTGGACACAGTGCAGAACCGGGTGAGGAGCTGTCTCTCCTACCCTCTGCAGGTCAGGATGAAGATGATGTGGAGTGACCAAAGCACAGGGTTATTATTAAAAAGATCAATACAGTCATAGGTGTTTGAACAATGCCTGGCTCCAGGTTAATGCTCAATAAATGTTAGCTATTATTGTCCCATATTTGCCCTGCATTTCTGAGGCCAGGGACTTGCTTGAGAATGTTTTACCTTATAATAATTAGAAACTAGCCCGGCTGGACTGGCTCATTTGGTTGGGCATCAACCCGCAAACCCGAAGGTTGTGGATTCCATTCCAGGTCAGGGCACATGCCTAGGTTGCAGGTTTGGTCTCCAGTTGGGGGGTGTGTACGGAAGGTAGCAGATCAATGTTTTTCATCCATATCAATGTTTCTCTCCCTCTCTTTCTCCCTTTGCCTCCCTCTAAAATAAAAAGTTAAAACAAAAAAGTTAATAATTAGAAACTGGTCTATTCAAAATATGAAGATACTGCAATTCTGAGCCCATACTCTAAATTGTTTGATCAACCATGATGGGGACTGGTCCATTTAACTTACTTTGCATAGAAAGTTTTTAAATTTAAATGTGTTTCTTCACTTGTTTATTTACTTGTTGAACCACTAGACTACAAATTTGATGAGGGAATGGGGAGTGTCCACTTTTGCTCACTGCTCTGTCTCCTCCCCTGCAGGGCCCAAAGTGTTGGTTTTGGAGCCAGACTACCTGGGTTTGTATCCCCACCTTGCCACTCTGCTGGTGTGGGACCTTGGACCACAATGTCCTCATTTGTAAAAGGGGGCTGATAACAGTGCCTTTTTCTTTGGGTCGATATGGGGCTTCAAGAATTTCATCCACACAAAATACTTGGAAATTTATTCAAAGGTCACCTTCTCAGTGAGGCCTTCTCCCCTCCCCCTGTGCTTCTAATTTCCTTCCTTGCTTTGCCTGCCTGCCTTCCTTCCTTCCTTCCTTCCTTCCTTCCTTCCTTCCTTCCTTCCTTTCTCCCTTCCTTCCTTTCTCCCTTCCTTCCTTTCTCCCTTCCTTCCTTCCTTCCTTCCTTCCTTCCTTCCTTCCTTCCTTCCTTCCTCCCTTCCTTCCTTCTTTCCCTCCCTCCTTTCTTCCTTCCTTCCTCTTTCTTTCTTTCAAAATTCCCACCCGAGGATATGTTTATTGATTTTAGAGAGAGGAAAGGAAAGAGAGAGAGAGAGAGAGAGCACCATTGATGTGAGAGAGAAGCATCGATTGGTTGCCCACCATATGTGCTCCAACTGGAGATCCAGCCTGCAAACTTTTGGTGTACAGGATGATGCTCCAACCAACTGAGCCACCCTCCAGGGCTGCTTTGTTTTTCTTTATTGCTCTTATCATCACCTGGTATCTATTTTGCATATTTTTTCTGTTTACTTTCTTGGAATGTTCTCCATTCTATCACCACCAGAATGTGAGGTCCAGAAGGGAAGAAATTTTTTGTCCGTTTCCCTTGCCACTCTATGTCCTTCACCTGACACAGTATATTTGTCAAAGGTCTGTTGGAGAAAACAAGGGTTAGCTGATGGTAGATGACTATAGAAGCTCGGTGAGTATGTTCAATATAACAGAAACAGAATGAGTGGCTGAGGTGGCTATGCCACAGAGGGCCTGCTGGGGCAGGTGCTTTTAAACTTGGATCTTTTCCCTGCAGGTGTCACTGGAGAAGGTGCTTGGCATCACAGCCCAGAACAGCAATGGCCTAACCTGTGATCCCAGCACAGGCCATGTGGCCTACCTAGCAGGGTGAGTGAGTGGATGGGCCTCAGCTTTTCTATCTGCAGAATTCAGATAATGCTGCCTATCTCTGAGGGCTGTGGAGAGAATTCCATGGCATTGTGAAAACCTTATTGTGACTACAGGTGGGAGGTGGCAGCAATTATGGGAAGGACAGCCTGGATTTGTGTCCCACTTCTACCATATGACCCTCTCTGAGACTCTTCTTCTATGTCTATACAACAGAAATAGTGATACCCTTCTCTTAGATAGCTGAAAATACTGAAGGACATTCTGCAGCTGTTTATTCCAAAAATACTATGTAGCTGTTTGGGGTGCCAAAGGGAAACCCCCAACCCCTGCAGGGCAGGGCAGACCCATAGTCATTTCTGATGAACAGTCTCTGTTACTGAGTCTCAGGGAAGTAAGCACAGGTATAGATTCCCATCCCCACTCTGTCCCAGACCTACAGGGTAGCCATAGGCAAAGGGCTTCCCCTCTCTGGGCTTCAGTTTCCTTCTCTATAAAATGGGACTAAGATTCCTAACCTTACCTGGCAGTTGTAAGGATTTAAAGAGATCGTGCACATAAGTGTTAACCCAGGGCCTGGCAGGATATTTACCCCAGAGGGAGTGTTCATTTCTACTTAAGAAAGTATTTTAACAATAATGTGAAGTGCCCTAGAATTCTCAGCGCAGGCACCTGGAGGAGGAAGAGAACAGAGAGAATCTTCTGCTCAGAGGGAGCCTTGTTTATGTGTGGGCTACCTTCTGTTGGGAACAGAATATCCCTGGACCCAATACTCCCCTCAGTTTGAGCACATTTTCTTCTTCCTCCCCAGCTGTGTGGTGGTGATCTTGGACCCCAAGGAGAACAAGCAGCAGCACATTTTTAATACTGCCAGGTAAGCTGGGGTCTGTGCATAGGAAGGGGTGGGACTGTGGAAATACTTGTGGTTGGATGACTCCCTCATTCACTCGCCCATCAGTTCAACAACATTCCACAAGTTTCTCCTCTGTGTTAGGTATTGTCCCAGGTGCTGGAGACACAGCAGTGAACAAAAGAGATGAGAATCTCTGCTCTCTGTAGAGCTGACCACTCAGGAGGGGAGACAGACCAAACCAAATGGCTAGGAAGCCCACTGTGACCACTGCTCTAGGGAAATGATGAGGGATGTGTTAGGGCAATTTATAGGAACAGAGTAAGGAAGAAGCCATATCAGAGGGCTCTGGAAATGCTTCCTTGAGGCTGACACCTGAAGGAAGTGAGGGGGTGAGCTATGTGGAGGTGAAGGGAGAATGTTTCAGGCAGAGGGAACAGCAAGGGCAGAAGCCTGGCAGTGGTTAAGAATCTCGGGTTGTTTGAGAAGCTGCTGAGGATCCATGTGCCTGGAATGGAGGGGTAGGTGAGGGGGCTAGGGGTGGAACAGGCGGAAGCCACATCACCTGGGCCCTGAGGAGGGGGTTGGATGCTGATTGCAAAGAGAAGCTACTGAAGGGTGTTTATAGACTAGGGATATACTTTCCACACCCCAAACTTCCAGCACCCTCAATCTCCCTGTCCTGTTTTACTTTTCTCCACAAAATGTACTCCTTTCTCATATGCTATCTAATTTCCTTACTGATGATACCCACTGTCTGTCTGCCTTCTAAAGAGTGAGCTCTCTGAAGGCAGGGATTTTCTCTTAGTGAATTTCTATGTCCCTTTCACCTAGAGCAGTATCTAGCACATTACTGAAACTTATTATTTCATGAATGAAGGAATGAATGTGATTTTGAAAGATCCCTCCAGCTGCCAATTTATTGGGGAAAGCCCTTAGCTCTGGGTAGGCCCAAGCTGGTGCCCAGGGGTCTGCCTTGGGGCAGACTGATCACCGTGTCATCTGGCAGATGACATGGAAATGGTCCACTCTCAACCACTGATAGGTCTGGCTTGGAGGTGGTGTGGCCAGAGTAGAGGTTTTCACCCTTGCTACATGTCAGAGGCATTCGACCCCTGGCCCTCACTCCCAGAGAAGCCTTAATCATTGGTCTGTAGTGAGGCCTGGATATTGGCAAACTAAAAGTTTTTATATTGAAATAATTTTAGACTTAAAAATAGTACAAAGAGTGTGTATACCTTTTACCCACATTTCCTAAATATTAACATTTTACCACATTTGCTTTATCATTCTCTGTCCATATACATAATAACTTTTTTTCTGAGTCATTTGAGAGTGAGTTGTAGAACGTGACATCCCTGTATCTCTCAATACTTTGGCTTATATTTCCGGGGGGGGAAATGATATGGTCCTTCAACTACAATACATTCAACAATATCAGGAAAATAAAATTGGTACATTACTACCATCTACTCCTTATTCAGATTTTACCTTTTGTCCCAAGAATGTCCTTTATAGCAAAAGGATTCTGTCAATCATGCATTAGGTGTCATTGTCTCTTCATTCTCCCTAAGCCTGAAGCAGTTTCTCCATCTTTTCTTGACTTTTGTGACCCTGACAGTTTTGAGGATTACAGGCCAGGTATTGCAGAATGTTCCAATAGTTGGGTTTGTGTGACATTTTCTCATACATAGATTCAGGGTCTGCATTTTTGGCAGAAACACGCAGAAGGGACGCTGCATTCTGCTCCCTTCTCACTGATAGATAGAGATAGTACATTCTACCAGGAAGTTCACGGTGCTGCTCGCTCTCATGACTGGTGGTGTTCATTCTGAGCCCCTGGTAAAGGTGGTGTCTGACAGGCTTCTCCACAGTGAATCCCTTTGTGATTAGTGAGTACCTTAGGGGGAGCTTCTCTGAAACCTTGCAGATATTACCCTGTTCCTCATCAAAATTTTACTTACTAGTCTTAGCATGGCTTTGAAATTTTTAAAAAGCTCCCCAGGGAATTCTGACATGCAGCCACGACTGAGAAGCTCTGGTCTAGAGTCCAGGGCTCTGCCCTGTCTGGTTAGGTAACCTTGGGGAGGGGACTTCCCTGTGTTGACGTCTCCTCATCTCAAAACTGGCTAATGAGAATCTTGGCTTCATTGAATGCATGCGAAGAATCAGTGTACTGATGCCCATAGAGCGTTTGATGGAGGGCAGGGCACAAGGTCAAGGCACATGACAGTCAGGTTAGGAGTATCTGCAGACAATAGAAACCCCACAACAAACATAGTTTAAACACAACTGCACGCTCTTCCTGCGCATAAGTCCAGAAGTGGGCACCCAGGGGCGTTGGTGTCACTGTGAGCCTTAGGGACCCCACTTCTGTCTTTCAGTCCCACCATGCTTATTGTGAGGCTTCTGTTCTTGAAGTTGCCACTTGACCGAAGATGGAGCTCTGGCTATCATGTCCTTTTTTCAGAAGGGGAACAGGTAGGGAGCAGGGCAGAATTATCTTTGAGAAGCTCTTTTGGAAATTGCACACAGCACCTCTCATTGGCCAGACTAAGTCATGTAGCTGTACCTGTGTAGCTACAAGAGAGGTGAAGAAATGTACTCTAGCTGGGGACATTACAATCCCAAGTCAAATTAGTATTCTGTCAGTGAGGAAGAAGGGATGAGTGCCTATTAGGTAGGCAGTTTGCCTTGTCTGCTTCTGTAGGAGCAATGAGAAGCCACTGGAGATTTGAGTTGATCATGATAAGTGTTCTATGAGATTGTCAAATAGCCATGGCTGGTGTGGCTCAGTGGACTGAGTGTTGGCCTGCAAACCAAAGAGACTGTGAAAGACTTACTCAGAGGCATGTATTTAGTTATCTGCACACAAGTTCACTCATGCGAAGGAAAGGATTAATAGATTGTTAAGGAACAGATGTGAAAACAGCATTAAAAGAAAGACAAGAGAGGGAAAAAAACAATGCAGTCTGGGAATGGTGAAACTTGCTGCCAAAACGCTTGTAAATTAGTCTGGGCATTCAGCTGTTGTTCAGGCTGTCTGGGAGTATCAGAGAAAAACATGTTGGTTGTTAAAAATGGGTTTTCCAAAACACCTTGAGCGATTAGCAGTGCAGCCCATGCTGCGGCTGTCTCAGTATGATGCCTACCACGGTCCTCCCTTCAGCACCACCTTCATAGTCAGGCCAGATCTGTGTCATTTCCTACATCTGAATTTCTTAGTGTTGTAGGGCTGCTGGGTCTGAGGAAGGCTGTAGAAGGAGAAGAAGGAGAGTCCCTGTTAAGAGGTGTCCCCCCTATTTGGGTTTGGAGTTTTAGGGTGGAAGGGACCTTTGCTTTTACAGAACCCCAGTTCCCTATGCTACTGCTCCCCTCTTCTAGCAGCAGGGAATGCAGGATTGCTCAGCACACAGGCAACATTGGTTCTATGGGAGCTGCTGGTGCTCACTTCTGGCCTCTTCCAGGCTTGGGAGTGGGGAGTGGGCAGAGTGCTGTGAGCACAGCCAGGCTAAGGTCTGGTAGCCCATCCTTTAGAGGAACCAGTGATCAACCCATTTCCTTGCCCTCAGGAAGTCTCTGAGTTCTCTGGCCTTCTCCCCTGATGGGAAGTACATAGTGACGGGGGAGGTGAGTTGTGATCATGATTGAGTAGGTGGGGAGGGGTTTTGGGGCCATTCATTCTGCCCTCACCAGGCCTGGAAAGTCCCTGGAATAACTCCTTCCTGGGCCAGAAAAGCCTTGTGGCAGATGGGGGAGGTGGCTTTTGGGTTCATCCTGGGGCAATGCCAACGTCAGCCCTGCCAGCCCCTCTCGCCCTGCCTGGCATAGAACTCAGCAACAGTAACAGCCCCACCTTCCCTAGAATGGGCACAGGCCTACTGTGCGAATCTGGGATGTGGATGAGAAGAGTCAGGTGGCGGAGATGTTGGGCCACAAGTGCGGCGTGGCCTGTGTGGCCTTCTCCCCTGATATGAAGCACATTGTATCCATGGGCTCCCAGCACGACATGGTACTCAACGTCTGGGACTGGAAGGTGAGCTGACTGGTGGGTGTATGGGCAGGAAGCCAGCTGCCAGAGCATCCTAAGTCTCAGGCATTGGAAAAACTAAATAAGATAACTTGGTAATGTGCTCATTCATCAAGCAAATATTTTTTGAGCACCTGATCCCTGTTTTAGGCACTTACTGAAGGGCATATGACAAGTTCTCAACTAGTGGAATGGGTAATTATTTTTACCTATTGTGATCTTCAACTTTTCTGTAATGATTCTTCCAGAAAGATGTTGTGGTGGCCTCCAACAAAGTATCATGCAGGGTCATCGCCCTCTCTTTCTCAGAGGACAGCAGCTATTTTGTCACAGTTGGTAACCGGCATGTGAGGTTCTGGTTCTTGGAAGTGTCCACTGAAGCAAAGGTAAGTTTTTGTCCCTGCCACCTCACCCAGGCCTGGAGAGTAACTATCAGGAGCAGGGTGGACTCCTCTTTCTACCTAAGAGATGGCGGCAGTGGTGTCAGAGACTGTCTGGCCTCTCAAGGCTCTGGCTTCTGCTTCTGGCCTGCTCTCCAGGTGCTGACTGGCAAGCCCTGCTAGGAAATCTCCGCATCTCATTCCCCTCCACCCCTGACCCTGGGGCCAGACCTTGTTCCTGGACTGCTGCCTTCTATTCATTCTGTCTGGAAGTGTGTTCCATTTTTTCTTCCCTCCTCCTCCACTTGGAGGATTTTCTTAGGTTCCTCCTGTTTAGTTGTATTGTTGCTGTGGTCATGAGAAACCCATCATGACATCGTTGGGGTTTAGGCTATATGGACATTGTCTCACTGTGTCCTGCTATGCTTGCAGGTGACAGGAACAGTGCCTCTTATAGGGCGCTCAGGTATCCTGGGTGAGCTGCACAACAATGTCTTCTGTGGTGTGGCTTGTGGCCGGGGCCAAACGGCAGGCAATACCTTCTGTGTGTCCTACTCGGGTCTCCTCTGCCAGTTCAATGAAAAGAGGGTACTGGAGAAGTGGATCAATCTGAAGGTACCCAACCTTTCTGCTATCAATGGGGGAAACACTGTTTCCATGGCATGGTCTCCTGGGATACGCAGCACTCTTTCTGCCTGGTAGTAATGCAGAAAGACTGCTTTAATCCTCTTGCTGGAACTCATGCAGCTTTTAAGCATGTCAGAGGCTTTTGACAGACAGATGCATAGCTCCTAGCAGTTATAAATTAAGCCTACAGATTTTGAAAAACTCCTCTAACCAGTGTCCAGAGTTCTGGCACATCTTGCCCCTCTATCTACATGTTATGGCAGGATAGACAGTCCTTTCTAAATACAGTAACTTTTTTCTGTGCTGCTTTGAAGTATAATCTCAGTGAAGTTGCTTTTAAGCAATAGGGAATAAAATTTAAGCCCAATTTTTAACCCTGTTACTACAAATGACCTATCTGAAGTCATGGTCTGCTGAATAGATATTTTCAACCCACAGCTGAACTCCTCTGTAGGCAGCAATGACAACTCTATCCTAATCTGTGCCTCTGTCTACCCGCTGGCATGTTTCCTTCAATAGTGACCTTACGCTGTATCTGATTTCAAAAACCTTAAAATTTACTAAGATGGGTTTCTTAGACCCAAGAAATTATGAGGCTTCTCTGGAGGCCCAAGGCTGCTGTTCTGTCAGTCCCTATGTCCCTGAATTAGGCCACATGAAGCACAAAGTCCATTTGGGTCCCTTTTTTCCCCACAGGTCTCTCTCTCATCCTGCCTCTGTGTCAGTCAGGAGCTCATCTTCTGCGGCTGCACAGATGGGATAGTTCGCATCTTCCAGGCCCACAGCCTACACTACCTTGCCAACCTGCCCAAGCCACACTACCTTGGTGTTGATGTGGCCCAGGGCCTGGAACCCAGGTACTGCCCAGCAGGGGGAGCGAGAGGGGACCACCCAGCATCTGTCTGCTGGTATGCATCCACGCTTCCAGATGCATCTACATATTGGCCAGCCCTAGGCAAGAAGCAGGATACAGCTATCCTGCAGGGTGCCTGAGGTGGCCTCTTTGTACATTGCTGAACACTGCCTCCTGAGTGCCTTTTCTAATAGCCTGGAAGGGGCTATTGGGTGTCTCAGAGGAAAGGGAGGGTGGGTCAGCAACCCACAGACAGTGGTTTGTTCTAGTAGATGACAGGCTGCCCAGCTCTGTCATCTTCTGCTTTGTGCTACATGGCCTCAGGCAAGCACTATCCACTTGTGCTTCAGTTTCTTCCTCTGTTAAATAGAGTACCTATCTCTCATGGACGTTGTGGGGATTCAGTGCAGAAAGCTCTTTGCTTGGCTCACAGTAGGTGCTCAGTAAACTGTAGCCTTTGTAGGGAGGTGCCAGGCCAGGGGACAACTCCCCTGCTCCCTTGCACAGAGAATTTTGGTCAGGTGTGGTAGAGCTCATGAGAGAGAAGGCCTGAGGTATATGCCCATTATCTTTCCATGTTCAGAGAGAGAGGACAGAGCTTGGGTTGGATGAAATGGGGAGAGAAAAATACTAACAGGAGTTGAAAATTCAAATACTCTTGGGGGCCAAATGGAAGCTTTCACTTTACAATCTCTGTATTAGAAACAAAGCAAAGGAAGTGGGAAGAGGGAAAAGTGGAGTTGGAGTGACAGAGATGGACCACCATGGCATTGACATGAGGCAACTCTAGTGTCACCACAGCCAGCTGTTACTACCCACAGTGACACAGATGGTGACTGATGATCCCTGTTGCTTTGTTAGCTTTCTCTTCTGCAGGAAGGCAGATGCAGTCTTCCCAGATACAGTGGCGCTGACCTTTGACCCCATCCACCAGTGGCTGTCCTGCGTGTATAAGGACCACAGCATCTATGTCTGGGATGTCAAAGACATCAACAAAGTAGGCAAGATGTGGTCGGAGCTCTTCCACAGCTCCTATGTCTGGAACGTGGAGGTGAGCCTGTCTCTTCCTCCCCTGCCCTTGCTCAGCCCCCATTTGGAGAAAGCTTCTGGAGAGTTTGGGGAAACCATTAAGCCATTCCTTCAAAATTGACTCCAGCTATGTGCCAGGTGCTGTTCCTAGGTGCAGTGGACACAACTAGTAAGGAAACTGACAAAAGCCCTTCCATCGTGTAGCTCACATTTAGGTGGGAAGGTAAGCCCATAAACAATAAATGTAAAACATAAAAAGCAAGCAGTACCTCTCTCAGAAGAAAAATGAAGCAGAGTAGGGGAAAGGGGCCCAAGGGTGCTTGCTGTTTTAGAGAGGAGAGTGGTCAACAAAGGCCTCTATAAGGACGTGACTTGTAAGCAGAGACCTGCAAGAAGCCAGGGGGTGAGAGGCACATGACTTATTGGGAGGACGGCAAGAGCAAAGGACCTGTAGCAGGAGACTGTGTACCTCAGAGAGCATTCTGTGGAGGCCATTTTTGGCGTTTAGTGCTTTTTTATGTAAGTGCTGAAGTTGTTTTTATTTTCTGAGAATGAATCTGTGGGGATTTTTTACTCTCTAAAGCTGTTCTAAGTACTCCTTGCAGATTAGACGACTGGTGGAGAAAGAATTGTATTCTACTTTTTTTTTTTCCTGAAAGTTCCTTTCTACAAGGAATGTTTGTCCTAGAGAATTTGTTTTCAGTGTCCCAATTTAGAATTGGGAAAAACAACTTAAAAAAAAAAAGATTTTATTTATTTATTTTTAGAGAGGTGAAGCGAGGGAGAGAGGGAGAGAAACATCAATTGGTTGCTTCTATAAGCGCCCTGACTGGGGATTGAACGCACAATCCAGGCATGTGCCCTGACCTGGGGATCCAACCAGCAACCTTTTGCTTTGTGGGATGCCGTCCAACCAACTGAGCCACACCATTTAGAGCAGAATAGGGAAAAATAACTTAATCCTTTTGATGGCTTGAATCTATCTGCTTTCTTGGATTTTTTTGCTTTTGTTGATGGCACTTTTGTTGATAGCACTTTTGTCACTTAACAAGAATGTTTTTAAAATAAAAATTTATATATAAATATATTCTCCTTGAAATATTACAAATAATGCTGAAGTCTCTTTGACCACCTCCCTGCCCCCCAGCCCTGCTCTCTCTCATCCTTACCCTTGTCAGTTTTTTGTGTTTTCTTCAGTTCATTTTCTTTGTAGCTATCTGTTACTTATTTATATAATTTTATTATATAATTCTGTATATAATTATATATATAGCCAACAAAAATATCTGTGGGTAGGTCTTTTTAGGATCTTTTTATCAATTCTGGAAAAATTCTCAGCCAGTACAGATTTAAGAATTGCCTCTGCTCCCTTCTCTCTTGTTTTCTGTAATTCTTATGTCCTTTTTCTATCCTTTATTTTTATTTTATTTTTAAATTTTATATCTTTCTAAAAGATTTTACTTACTTATTTTTAGAGAGGGGAGAAGGGAGGGAAAAAGAAAGGGAGATAAACATTGATGCGAGAGAGAAATATCAATCTGTTGCCCCTTGTACACGCCCCGACTGGGGACTATACCCGCAACCCAGGCACGTGCCCTAACCAGGAATTGAACTGACGGCCTCTTGCTTTGTGCTATTATATCCAATCAACTGAGCCACATAAGTCAGGGCCTATCCTTTATTTTTAAAGATAAAACAGAGATTTTAAAAAACCACACAAAGGAAAAAAAAAAAGGTACTGTTGTCAGCAGCTGTTGTCCAATGCCTAGATCCATTTATTCATTGGGGGTTTCGATATGGTGATATTCTAATTATCATTTTTTTTTAAATTAATTGGACCACTTATATGAAGAGACTCTTCCCCTCATCTACCATTTGGGCACACCCATTGGTCCACTTCATATAGGAGAGGCAGGATAAATGCTTGATTCTTTCCCTTTATATACCAGTTTTCAAGATAATAAATTGGTTCCCTGTCCTCTAAAGGTAACTAGTTTTTATTTAATATCATCATAATCTAATATATTAGATATATTTTAATCCATTGCAATTATTAACATTATTGGAGGTCCAATTGTCCTACCTTTGGCCAGTGGGAGCCTCTTCAACTTAGCTCCTGAGTCCTGTGGACATGACCCTAATAATCTTTGATAGGTACCTTGCTACCTGAGATGACCAGATGTTCCAGCCTCATCTTGTACATTTCCTGTCCCAGTCCTGGAATCAGCTATTTTTTTTTAAATAAAGATTTTATTTACTTGTAGAGAGAGAGGAAGGGAGGGAAAAGAAAGGGAGATGAACATCAATGTGTGAGTGCCTCTTGCGCACCGCCCACTGGGGTCCCTGCCCACAACCCAGGCATGTGCCCTGACTGTGGTTTGCAGGCCTACACTCAATCCACCAAGCCACACCAGCCAGGACAGCCATTTCTTGAAGGAGCCCTTGGGTTTTGTTGTTTGTGTATGTGCAGTCCGAATTGGTATTTCAAAATCACAGTCTGGGTGCTGGCAATGGTCATAGCTATTGGATTAATCCTTCCAGAATTCTAGGTCTTAAAGACATAGAGGATGATGGAATTAGAATATCCCCAGTGAATCATTTACTTAGTCTCACATTATATATACAACAGTCTGAGAATGAAAATTATTCAATTTTAGAAATAGTTAAAACGGGATTTTTTTGCATACAACCTCTCCATTCTCCCCCAATTTTTAAAAGAATTATACTCTATCTATGTGATATGATCATGTAGCTATTATTTACTATATTCTCTCCCTTTTGACCCTATTTATTTGGCGGGGGTACACATGTACATATATATCATGGTAAAATACACAACATAAAATTTACCATTTAAGTCATTTTAAAATGTATAATTCAGTGGCATTTAGTACATTCACAGTATTGTGCAATAATCTCTACTACCTACTTTTGGAACATTTTCTTCACCCCAAAAAGAAATTCTACTCATTAAACAATCACTCCCATTCTCATTCCTCCAGTCCCTCGTAACAACTAATTTGCTTTCTGTCACTATGGATTTGCTTTTCCAAATAATTCATATAAATGGAATCATAGAATATGTGGACTTTGTGTCTGGCTTCTTTCACCTGACGTCATGTTTTCAAGGTTCATCCATGTTATAGCATGTTTCAGTACTTCATTCCTTTATAAGGTTGAATAATATCCCATTGTATGGCTATAACACATTTTGTTTTCCGTTCATCATTTAATGGACATTTGAGTTGTTTCCACCTTTTGGCTTTTGAGAATAGTGCTGATATGAACAATTCACGTGCAAGCTTTGAATATCTGTTTTCAGTTCTTTTGAGTATATTCCCAAGAACAGAATTGCTAGGTCATAAGATGATTCTATGTTTATGAGGAACCACCAAACTTTTCCACAGTAGCTGTACCATTTTACATTCCTACCAGGAATGTCTGAGGGTTCCATCTTCTTCACATCCTTACCAACACTAATTATTTTTATGTTTGGTATTTTTAAAGTTATAGATGTCTTAGTGTTTGTGAAGTGGTACCATATTGTGGCTTTGACTTGCATTTTCCTAATGATTAATGACATTGAGCATCTCTTTATGTGCTTGTTCATCATTTGTATGTCTTTGGAGAAATGTCTTTGTAAGTCTTTTGCGCATATTTTACTTGGGTTGTTTGTCTTTTTGCTCTTGGGTGACTAGAGTTCTTTATATGTTCTGGATACTAGACCCTTAGCAGATATATGATTTACAAGTATTTTCTCCCATTATTTATGTTGTCTTTTAATTTTCTTGATGGTGTTCTTTGATCTACAAAGGTCTTAATTTTGGTGAAGTCCAACATACCTATTTTTTCTTTTATTCCTTGTACTTTTGATCTCATATCTAAAAAGCCATTACCAAATCCAGTCATGAAGATGTACCCCCATGATTTCTTCTAAGGTTTTTATTGTTTTAGCTCTTCGATTTAGATGTAGATACCCTTTTTTAAAGTATATTTTATTATGTTATTACAGTTGTCCCATTTTTTCTCCCTTTTATCTCCCTCTGCCCTGCAACGCCCCCCTTAGTTCATGTCCATGGGTTGTATACATGTAAGTTCTTTGGCTTCTCCATTTCCTGTACTATTCTTCATGTCCCCCTGTCTATTTTCTACCTACCAATTATGTTTCTTATTCCTTGTACTTTTTCTCTCATTCTCCCCTCTCCCGCTCCCCACTGATAACCCTCCATGTGATCTCCATTTCTGTGACTCTGTTCCTATTCTAATTGTTTGCTTAGTTTGTTTTTGGTTCTGGTTTTGTTTTTTAGGTTCAGTTGTTGATAGTTGTGAGTGCATTGTCATTTTCCTGTTCATAGTTCTGATCTTCTTTTACTTAGGAAAGTCCCTTTAACATTTCATATAACAACGGCTTGGTGATGATGAGCTCCTTTAACTTGACCTTATCTGGGAAGCACCTTATCTGCCCTTCCATTCTAAATGATAGCTTTGCAGGATAGAATAATCTTGGATGTAGGTCCTTACCTTTCATGACTTTGAATACTTCTTTCCAGCATCTTCTTGCTTGTAAGGTTTCTTTTGAGAAATCTGGGGACAGTCTAATGGGAACTCCTTTGTGGGTAACTATCTACTTTTCTCTTGCTGCTTTTAAGATTCTCTATCTTTAACTTTTGGCATTTTACTTATGACGTGTCTTGGTGTGGTCTTCTTTGGGTCCATCTTGTCTGGGACTCTCTGTGTTTCCTAGATTTGTATGTCTATTTCCTTCACCAATTAGAGAAGTTTTCTTTCATTATTTTTTCAAATATGTTTTCAATTTCTTGCTCTTCCCTTTGTCCTTCTGGCACCCCTATGATTTGGATGTTGGTACGTTTAGAGATGTCCCAGAGTCTCCTTAGCCTATCCTTGTTTTTCTGATTTCTTTTTTTTTCTTCCTGTTACGATTGATTTTTTTTTCTTCCTTATGTTCCAAATTGTTGATTTAATTCTTGGCTTCATCTCCTCCACTGTTGGTTCCCTGTATATTTTGCTGTATTTCACTTTGTATAGCCTTCACTTCTTCCTTTATTTTGCGTCTATTCTCAATCATTTCTGTGAGCTTCCTGATTTTTTGTTTTGAACTCTGCACTTGAAATGTTGGCTATCTCCTTGTTGTTTAGTTCTTTTTCAATGTGATGCCAATATCACATTGTTTGATTACTAAAGCTTTGTAATAAGTTTTGACATTGGAAAGTTTGTACTCTATAACTTTGTTCCGTATCAATACTATTTGTTTGGCTATTTGCTCTCCCTTTTAATTAATTCCATATGAATTTTAGGGTCAGCTTTTCCATTTCTGCAAAAAAAAAAAAAAAAAAAAAAAAGAAGGCTCTTTATCTCTATTGTAATCTTTGTTATTTCCTTCCTTCTTCAGTGTTCAGTTAGTGTGCTCATCCTTATCTAGTTCTTAAAGGGAGAAGTTATTGATTTGAGATCTTTTTAAATGTAGGTATTTGTAGCTCTGAACTTCCCTCTGAGCATTGCCTTTGCTGCATTCCATAAATTTTGGTATATTGCATTTTCATTTTCATTGGTCTCAAAGTATTTTGTAATTTCTCTTTTGATTTCTTCTTTGATCCATTGGTATGTAAGGATGTGTTGTTTAATATCCACAAATTTGTTAATTCTCTAAATTTCCTTTTGTTATTCATTTGTGGTTTTGTTCCATTGTGGTTGGAGAAGATTGTTTGTATGATTACAGGTTTTTATTTGTTTGTTCGCTTGTTTGTTTGTTTATTGTTGTTCAAGTACAGTCTCCATTTCCCCCCCACCCCTCTCCCCTGCCCCACCCACCTCTACCCTCAATCCTACCCCCGTTTGGTTTTGTCCTTGGGTCCTTTATACATGTTCCTTGATGACCCATCCCCTTCTTTCCGCCGCTATCCCCCTCCCTCCGCCCCTCTGGTTACTCTCAGTGTGTTCTTTATTTCAGTGTCTTTGGTTATATTTTGCTTTCTTGTTTGTTTTGTTGGTTAGGTTCCACTTATAGGTGAGATCATATAGTATTTGTCTTTCACCGCCTGGCTTATTTCACTTAGCACAATGCTGTCTGGTTCCATCTGTGCTGTTGCAGAGGGTAGGAGTTCCTTCTTTCTTTCTGCTTCATAGTATTCCATTGTGTAAATGTACCATAGTTTTTTGATCCACTCGTTTATTGATGGGCACTAGGGGGCTTCCAGCACTTGGCTATTGTAAATTGTGCTGCTATGAACATTGGGGTGCATAGGTTCTTTTGAATTGATATTTCAGGATTTTTAGGGTATAATCCCAGCAGTGGAATTGCTGGGTCAAAAGGCAGTTCCATTTTTAGTTTTCTGAGGAAACTCCATACTGTTTTCCTCAGTGACTGTACAGTCTGCATTCCCATGAACACTGTACTAGGGTTTCCTTTCGTCCACAACTTCGCCAGTACTTGTTGTTTTTGTATTTATTTATGATGGCCTTTCTGACTGGTGTGAAGTGGTATCTCACTGTGGTTTTAATTTGCATTTCTCTGATGGCTAGTGATGCTGAGCATCCTTTCATATGTCTCTGGGCCCTGTGAATGTCCTCCTTGGAGAAAGTGTCTATTCAGGTGTTTTGCCCATTTTTTAAATTGGATTGTTTGTCTTCCTGGAGTGGAGTCATGTGAGTTGTTTTTATATTTTGAAAATCAAACCTTTGTCTGAGGTGTCATTGGCAAATATATTTTCCCATGCAGTTGGTTCCCTTTTCATTTTGTTGATGTTTTCTTTAGCCATGCCGAAAGTTTTTATTTTGATTTAGTCTCATTTGTTTATTCTTTCCTTTATTTCCCTTGCTCTAGGGGATATATCAGTGAAAACATTGCTGTGTGGAATATCTGAGATCTTCCTGCCTATGTTCTTATATGACTGCAGTCTCTTCAAATTTATCAAGACTTTTTTTGTAACTGAATATGTGGTTTATTCCGGATAACATCCTGTATTTGCTTGAGGAGAGTATGTGTTTTGCTGTGACTGAATGGAATAGTCTTTATATATCTGTTAGGTCTAGGTGATTTATAGTGTTTTTCTTTTTCTTTTTTTTGAGCAACTTTTTATTGACCTGTAGTCTACTAGAAAAGTGTAGTGCTTCCTAAATATTCATAAACTGAACATGTCCCTATAATCAGCACCCAGGTCAAGAAGCAGAGCATTGACAACATGCCCCTACTATGCTGTTTTTCAAGTCCTCTACTTTCTTATTGATATTCTCCCTAGATTTAGCTTGTATTGAAAAATGTAATATTGAAGTCTCCAACTATTATTCTAGACCTGTATATTTTCTCCTTCAATTCTGTCAATTTTTGTTTCATGTATTTTGGACCTCTGTTGATAGGTGTGTATATGTTTGTATTTGTTTTATTTTCTTGATGATTGACTATTTTATCAATATGATGCCCTTCTTTGTCACTTATAACAATTTTTAATTTAAATCTATTTTGTGTGACATCACTATAGAGATGCAAAACTCTTTTAGTTACTATTTGTATGGAGTATACTTTTCCATAGCTTTACTTTCAACCTGTATGTTTCTTTGGATATAAAGTGAGTCTCTAATGGACAACATATAGTTGGGTCTTTTTTATGCATTCTGCCAATTATTTCCTTTTGATTGGAGAGTTTAATTTATTTACATTTAAAGTAATTATTCGTAAGGAAGGGCTTACTCTTGCCATTTTGCTATTTGCTTTTTATATATCCTATATCTTTTATGTGCCTTAATTCTTCTAACACTACCTTCTTTTGTGTTTAGTTGGGTTTTTTTTTGTAGTGTTCCATTCTGATTTCCTCATTTCTTCCTCTGTATATATTAAAGTTATTTTCTTACTGATTACAAGAGACAAATTTATAACAAATTAGTTTGAAGCAATATCAACTTAGTTTCAATAGTATACAAATACTCTGTTTTTATATAGCTTTGTTCCTTCCCCTTTTTCTTGTTATTGTCTCCATTATAACTTTATACATTGTGTACCCATTAACACTGATTTATAGTTATTGTCTTATACCTTTATCTTTTAAATCACTTAGGAAAATAAAGAGGAGTTATAAACCAAAAAAACGATAATAATGGCTTTTATGCCTATATAGTTACCTTCCCCAGTCTTCATTATTTCTTGATATAGCTTTGAGTTACTGTCTCATGACATTTCAATGAACCTTGAAGGACTCCCTTTAGCACTTTTTGTGGGCATGTGATGAGACGTAAATTTTTGAAATGTCTGTTCTATTTCTGTGAAATATGTCATTGGTATCTTAATAGGGATTGTGTTGAATCTATAAATTGCTTTGGGTAGTATGGACATTTTGATGATATTAATTCTTCCAATCCGTGAGCACGGTATATGCTTCCATTTATTTGTGTCTTCCTTGGGGGCAGCTCTGTGACCCCTTCGGTCAGGGCTGGACTATTTTTTGGGATCGCTCTGCACTCTCACGCTGGCTCCTTGATCGAGCTCCCCGGCCCGGCAGGATACCCTGCCTGCCTGGGCTCTCGTGTGCTTGCCCCAGCCCAGGGGGCTTATTCCTGACCTCGCGTACTCGTCTGGCCCCCCTGGCCAGCGAGCTCCCCGACACTGGTCAGTTTAGGGTCTTCTATTGTGTGTTTTCCCCGCTTTTGGCTCTTTGGATGCGTTGCTTGCCCTCGCCAAATGGGGACTATGGAAATGGGAGGAAGTCAGCTCCAGGACTCTCCGGTTAGTCCTGTCTCTGGTCTCTCCTCCAGGGACTCTGGGCAGCTCTGTGACCCCTTCGGCCTGGGATCTACTAATTTTGTGAGCCGCTTGGCAATCGCGGGCCGGGCGGGTCAATTTATGCCTGCCCTTGCCGCTCTGTGCACTCCCTCGCAGGCCATGTCGGTGCCAGTCTGTGGGAGGCCTTGCTGGCCAGTGTTTGCCAGCCCGCGCGGGTCACACACACGCTCGCCCGCGTGGGTCACACAAACGCTCGCCAACCCTCGCCTCGGCGCAAGTGTGCACGCCTGCACTGGGTGGTTTTGGGGTGTCTATGTGTGCTTTTCGGCTTTTGGCTCTTTGGGGGTGTGGCCTCTTCTGGCACAATGGAGACTACCGCAAGGAGAAGGAGTTGGGACTCCCCGGTTCCTCCTCCCTTTCTTTCCCCAACGCCTCCGTTTCCGGTCTCTCCTGGGGGGGTGGTCTCTGGGCAGTTCTGGGACCCCTTTGGCCAAGGATCCACCACCTGTGAGGACTGCGTTTCAATCGCAGGCAGTCTGGTTCGTGCGCGCCCCGCTTCTGCCTCTTTGGGGTCCTGCCTTTCCAGCCCACAATGGAGACTACGGAAAGGGGAGGGAGTCGGGACTCCCCGGTTCCTCCTCCCTTTCTTTCCCCAACGCCTCTGTCTCCAGTCTCTCCTCAAGGCTCTCCCAGCCAGTCTGCACTTAGTCCCCCAGCTCACATGCGCACAAGCTGTATGCAGAGCGCACAAAAGGCAGGTTAACTGATTCCCTTATGCCTGAGCGAGATGGTAACTGCAGAGTGGGAGGTGGTTATCACCCAGGCTCCACCAGCCGCCGTGTCACTTCTCTTCACAAAGTTTTCCTCACCAGTCTTTTCCCAGGCACCAGCCCACCCTGTTGCCGCCTCTACCCAGAGATCAAGGAGAGTGGCTGCCACTGCAACTTTTGCATTGGCCCTTTAAATGTCTCTTTGCATCCCCAGCCACCTGTCTCTGGCAGAGAGCACCCCTAAGCTTTTCAGGGTTGCGTTTTGTCTGTATTTTCTTGGTTTTAGCTGCTGTAGTTTAGGGGTCCCTGTTTATGATTCAGACCCCGTTCTTCTCGGGGGGAGCTAACTGGCCGTTTCAATGTGCCCGTGGGCACCCAGCCCACCCTCTCGAGCCTCCACCGCACTTCTCACCCGTTGGTATGTGTGAGAGTCGAGTCCACTGCAATGTGCCCGTGGGCACCCAGCCCACCCTCTCGAGCCTCCACCGCACTTCTCACCCGTTGGTATGTGTGAGAGTCGAGTCCACTGTCCACGGCTCCAAGGCTCCTCTCCCACTATCGTTCCATTGTTTTCCAGGTGATTACTCCACTATTTAGTCGCAATTCCAGTTTGGTCTTGAGGGGAGGAGGTCAGCGTGACTCCCATTCACTCCTCTGCCATCTTCCTCTAGTCCACCCTTTTGCTCATTTTTTAATTGGATTGTTTGTTTTCTTTGGTGTTGAGTTTTATAAGTTCTTTGTAAATTTTGGATATTAACGACTTATTAGATGTATCAGCAAATATGTTCTCCTTTTTTGTTGATGATTTTCTTTGCTATTAAAAGCTTTTTAGTGTGATGTAATCCTATTTGTTTATGTTTTCTTCTGTTTCCCTTGTCTGGAGAGAGATATCTGATAAAATATTGCTATAAGCAATGTCCGAGATTTTGCTGCCTATGTTTCCTTCTATGATTTTCATGGTTTTGGGGTTTAACATTTAAATCTTTGGTCCATTTTGAATTTATTCCTGTGTGTGGTATAAGAAGGTGATCTAGTTTCATTTTTTGGACATGTCCGTCCAATTTCCCAACCCATTCATTGAATAAACTACCTTCAGTCCGTTGTATGTGCTTGTTTCCTCTGTTGAATATGAATTGACTATGAAGGTGTGGGTTTATTTCTGGGTGCTCTATTCTGTTCCATCGATCTACGTGTCTGTTTTAAGCCAGTATCATGCTGTTTTGATTACTATGGCCTTATAGTATAGTTTCATATTAGGTAGTGTGATTCCTCCAACTTTGTTCTTTCTCAGGATCACTATTGTTATGTGGGGCCTTTTGTGGTTCCATATGAAATTTTTAAATATTTGTTCTAGTGCTGTGAAATATGTCATTGGAATCTTGATAGGAATTGCATTGAATCTATAGATTGTTTTGGGTAGTATGAACATTTTAATAATGTTATTTCTTTCTACCCATGAACATGTGGAAGAACATGGTATGTGCTTCCACTTGTTTGTATCTTCTTCAATTTATTTCTCAGTGTTGTATAATTTTCCAAGTACAGGTCTTTTACATCCTTGGTTAGGTTTATTTCTAGGTATTTTGTTCGTTTTGTAGCAATTGTGAATGGGATTGTTTTCTTAATTTTCCTTTTTGTTAGTTCATTATTGGCATATAAAAATGCAACTGATTTCTGGATATTAATTTTGTATCCTGCTACTTTGCTGAATTCACTTATCAGTTCTAGTAGTTTCTTGTTGGAATCTTTGGGGTTCTCTATGTACAGTATCATGTTACCTGCAAATAAAGACAGTTTTACTTCTTTCTTTCCAATTTGGATGCCTTTTATCTCTTCTTGTCTGATGCTGTGGTTAGGACTTTAGTACTGTGTTGAATGAGAGAGGTGAAAGAGGACATCCCTGTTTTACTTTCAATTAAGGGAAATGCTTGTAGTTTTTGCCCATTGAGTATGATGCTGGCAGTGGGTTTGTCATATATGTCATTTATTATGGTTAGGTATTTCCATCTAATCCCACTTTGCTGAGAGTTTTTATTATAGATGGGTGCTGGATTTTATCAAATACTTTTTCTGCATCTATTGATATGATCATGTGGTTTTTATCCTTCACGTTGTTAATATGGTGAATCGCATTTATTGATTTGCAAATGTTGTACCAACTTTGCATTCCCAGAATAAATCCCTATGTGTATGATCTTTTTGATACATTGCTGTATTTGTTTTGCTAGTATTTTGTTGAGAATTTTAGTGTCTATGTTCCTCAGGGATCCTGGTCTATAATTTTCTTTCTTTAAAGTGTCTTTATCTTGTTTTGGAATTAGGATAATGCTGGCCTCATAAAATGAGTTTGGGAGCCTTCCCTTCTCTTAAATTTTATGAAATAGTTTGAGAAGGAGAGGTGTTCTTCTTAGAACGTTTGGTAAAATTCACCTGTGAAGCCATCTGGTCCTGGGCTTTTGTTTCTTGGGAGTTTTTGATTACTGCTTCAATTTTACTAGGTGTAATCTGTCTATTCAGATTATCTGATTCTTCCTGATTTAGTTTTGGAAGATTATATGTTTCTAGGAATTTATCCATTTCATCCAGGTTGTCCAGTTTATTGGCATATAGTTGTTCATAATATTTTCTCAAAACCCTTTGTATTTCTTTGGTGTCAGTTGTTAGTTTTCCTCTCTCATTTCTGATTTTATTTATTTGGGTCCTCTTTTTTTCCCCAGTGTGTCTGGTTAAAGGTTTGTCAATCTTGTTTATCTTTTCAAAGAACCAGTTCTTGAATTCATTGAGCCTTTGTATCTTTTTTAAGATAAAATGATCTTTGAAATTATCTTTTGTTTCATTTATTTTTTGTTCTGATTTTTATTATTTCCTTTCTTCTACTCACTTTGGGCTTTTTTTGTTGTTCTTTTTCAATTTTCTTTAAGTGTGAAGTAAGATTGTTAGTTTGAGCTTTTTCTTGGGTTTGTTTGTTTTTAAAGAGAAAAAAATTTTATTGCAATATAAAATGCACCTATAAAATGTCCACAGAAGACTAATTTCTTCAATGCTATATAAATTTATTGGGAATATTTTACTCACCTTTTATTATGATGATGCCACCTAAAATATACTGTAAACGATGAGTTATACTCTATAACAAATGCATCACTGATTTTCAACAATCATTGGTTTAATAATAATTTAAGATCTTATAATCACATCTATACTCTGGAATGTCCATTTATTTTCATGTAGTGTAGTGGAATTTAGAGTACAATTGCACATGAATGGTACAGAAAAACATTTACTACTAAACTATTTTATACCTTCATGACAGGTCAACAATCTTCCTGACTTAAACTACTGGCTTCAGGATTCCCAATGCAGAAATTTGTGTGTATGTTATGTCTATGTGTGCACCCATGGAACAACTTAAAGTATATCTTTAGTAAACAAGTGCAACATTACTGCTGATTGTTTTGTATGTTTAAACATTATAGTTTGATTATTTGTAAACAAACAACACCTCACACAAGAACTCTTAATTCTAGGAAAAAAACCTGTCAAACTACAATTATTCTAATATGCTTCACTTGAACACACATCGAATTTCTAAAAGGGGCATACATTACCTTAGATAATAAGGTGTAAAAGTGTTTCATGTTGTATTCTGTGAAATGTGCATTTCTGATATTGTTTTATGCAGCATAAAGTTTAGATCAAAAAATTATAAATCCTGGGTCCCCACAGTTCATTTAGAAAATGCCTCCAAGTTATGGCTCTCACAGCAGGTTTAACAGATTAAACATGATGAAGTGTTCTAGCTCCCTCTATTTCAAGTATCGAAGAAAAATAAGACTCAAAATCTTTGTAGGTTGTAGCTGAAAATGCAAAGCTTTAGAAAACACTTCAGTGTGTTTTGAAATAACATATAAATTGAAACAAGATTCTTATGTGTTTATCTGTCTTGGGTTAATAAGTACTGGGACTTTAAAACAATTTGATTAAACCTGAATATTTGCTCAAAAGTGATAAAGCACAACATATGCCTATAAATATATTTTGGAGAAATATCGATCTTGATGTTTACAACTTTTTTATATTATTGACTTTTAAGTATTATTTGCTTTTGAATTATATTAATTTAATATTCAACAGAGCATAAATACTTGGCCTCACACTACTTATAATAAAATGACTTACTTTAGAAATAGAAATTTTTTAAAGCACTAGAAGGAGAAATAACTAAAGCTGTATAAACGTGTATTTCAATGACATGAGAAATCCTGCAGTACAGAAAGTATCTTGTACCCTTAAGGTCTCAGAGTGAGGTGACCTTCTTAAATTTTAATGCTATTTAAAAAACCAAAAAGTCAAAGAGAAGACTGCTGCAATAAAGCACTGTTTCTAAAAGTTGCAGGCATGACCTCATTCTGAGAGCAGTGCTCCTCAAAGTAAGCAACTTTCCTCCTCTTCTTAGGCACACTGATTTTCAGCTTAGAAAATCTAACCTGGTTCCTAACATATTCCTTAAGTAGTATGAATAGTTTAAGGTCTTTCTCCCTTTAAGAAAAAAAATTAGATATCTCACTAAAGAGTAATAAGTACATCTTACTTTCAGACATTAGACTTTCTGGAATTGGCCCATCAGTAAAAAACTTGTAAGAATTATGTGAAAATATGGAATCATCACTCTATGAAAACAGTGTGACAAAATTAAACATCACTGTGTTGAAATCTTTTCTAGCTTTAACTCAAAAATAGAAATCATGAGACTTCTATAACATTAATTTTAAAAACACACAGAAGTGAAAAGTGCTATTTTTTAAAAAGTACAATTTTTTCCCTTACTACATTATCAACATGGAATGATTCCAGTTCTCCTGTACTAAAAGCTGGGCTTTTAAAAAACTAGTATTGTAGTACTTGATATAATATTAATCAGTAGTGGCTTCAGTTTCAGCTGGACCTTTCGGTTTTGCAAAACTTTGCTTATGCGCATGCTGCTTGGGGTGTACTTCTTCATAAAGGAAGTCTGCAGTCAACTCATCCCCTTGTCTATCTCTGTCTTTCTAATGACATCCATTTGTAGTTGTCTTTTTACAATTTCTAGCAGAGGGCTCTTGCAGCTAGAATACAGCATCCTTTTTCTTATACTGCATGTGTATCCAGGCATTGAATAAATAAAAACTATGGACTCCAAATAGTCTCCTTCATGGGAATGTTTATATAGAAAGAAATGGTGCTGAATCCTTGGGAATCCTCTTTGGCAAATCTTTTAGTTCTGTATTTGTTGTGTTGGCCAAAATTATAATTTCATTTTTTATATCTATTTCCAATTGCACATAGTTGACCTGTCTAGTATTCAATTTTTCCAAAGCCTGAAAAGCTTCTCGAGAAATAGGAAATGCTACTCCTTGCAGTGTTTGATGCTAGTGTCCACACCCACGTCAGTTTGTACCTCATTTATTTTAATCTGTCGTAATTCTTCCTCTGCTGCAGCCAGAGGGGCAGGAGAAGATTGTGACAGCAAATATTTTTTATATAGATGTAGTGATACATCTTCCTTTACTGTTCTAAATACTTCATCTTTAATGTGGCCACCTCCAAACTCCTTTTTCAGAGTTGCTCTTGTTGCTGCATACAACATTTTTTGACCAACATGAGAATGATCTGGAGAGCATGCAATGAATATCCATTCATATCCTTGGGCATTCTGAGAATCTAAACTGAATAATATATAGCATGGTTGTTTGTCCTCCAACAGGGGTGAAACAAAGGGATCATAATCCTTATCCCAGGAATCTGAAGGCTGACTGCACGATCCAATCACGTTTCTCATTTTCAATAGATATTTTCAGAAGTCTGTATTTTCCATTTAAGACATCTTTAACATCTTCACTTGCTTGGATGCCGGTCTGATGGGACATGGCGGTGGCCGTGGGCTCCCGGGTCCGGCGCTGACTACAGCGAGCAGCCCGGCCGGCGACTCCCTGTTTGTTTGTTTTTTGAGATTGACCTGTAATGCTATGAATTTCCCTCTTAGGACTGCTATCCCAGTGTCCCACAGATTTGGATTGTTGTGTCTGCATTTTCATTTGTTTCAAGGTATCTTTTGATTTCTGCCTTGATCTTGTTGTTGACCCATTCATTGTTTAATAAGCTGTTATTTAGCTTTCATGTCTCTGAATGTTTTTCAGCATTCTTCTTCTGATTAATTTCTAGTTTCATAGCATTGTGGTCTGAGAAAATGCTTGATATGATTTCAGTCTTCTTAAATTTACTGAGACTTGTTTTGTGTCCTAACATATGGTCTATTCTAGAAAAGTTCCATGTGCACTTGAAAAGCATGTATATTCTGCTGCTTTGGGGTGAAATGCTCTAAAGATATCAATTAAATCCCTTTGATCTAGTATGTCATTTAAGGCCTCTGTCTCCTTGTTGATTTTCTGTCTGCAAGGTCTATCCATTGAAGTCAATGGGGTGTTAAAATCCCTGACTATGACTGTATTTTTATCAATGTCTCCCTTTATGGTCATCAAGATTTGCTTCACATATTTAAGTGCTCCTATGTTGGGTACGTAGCTGTTTACTAGGGTTATATGCTCTTGTTGGATTGTTTCCTTTTTCATTATGTAATATCCTTCTTTGTCTCTTACTATAGCCTTGGTTTTAAAGTCAATTTTGTCATATATAAGTACTGCTACCCCAGCTTTTTTTTTTCCTTTCCATTTGCATGAAATATGTTTTTCCATCCCTTTACTTTTAGTCTGTGTGTATCTTTTGGTCTGAGATGTGTCTATTGGAGGCAGCATATATGTGGGTCTTATTTTCTTATCCATTCAGTATCTCTGTGTCTTTTGGCTGGAACCCATTCAGCAACTCTATGTCTTTTGGTTGGAACATTTAAGCCATTTACATTTAAGGTAATTATTGATAAATACATATGTAGTGCCATTTTATTGTTAGCTTATTTTCCTCTGTTTTTTTCTTTCCCTTCCTCCTTTCTACTTCCTTACTCCTCCTTCCTTCCTTTCTTCTCCTCCTCCTTCTCCTCCTCCTGCTCCTTCTCCTCCTGCTCCTTCTCCTTCTCCTTTTTCTTCAGCCCTTTAACATTTGTGGCAGTACTGGCTTGCTATTAACAAACTCCCTTAGCTTTTTCTTGTCTGGGAAGCTCTTTATTTCTCCTTCAATTTTAAATGGTAGCCTTGCTGGGTAAAGTAGCCTTGGTTGTAGGTCCTTTCTTTTCATTACCTTGAATATTTCATGCTGCTTCCTTCTGGCCTGAAGTGTTTCTGTTGAGAAATCAGATGACGATCTAATTGGTGTTCCCTTTTATGTAACTACTTTTCTCCTGTGGCCTTTAGGGTTCTCTCCTTGTTTTTAAGACTTGTCGTTTTAATTATGATGTTTCTCAGTGTAGGCCTTTTTGCCACTAACTTGTTTGGGACTCTCTGAGCTTCCTGGACTTGTGTGACTTTCCTTCCCCAGGTTAAGGAAGTTTTCAGTCACTATTTCTTCAAACAGGTTCTCGATCCCTTGCTCACTCTCTTCTCTTTCTGGTATTCCTGTGATGCGGATGTCATTATGCTTTATGTGTCCAAATGTTTCTTAAGCTCTCTTCATTTTTTCAAAATTATTTTTATTCATTTATTTTTTTGCTGCTCTGCCTGGGTGTTTTTTTATACCATGTCTTCCAGATCACTGATTCAGACCTCTGCTTCATCTAACCTACTGTTTATTCTTTGTAGTGTATTTTTTATTTTATTTTATTTTTATTTTTTGTGTAAATGCCTTTATTTGAACTAATACACTGCTATCAGATTACATCATTTTTTCAGAGTTAGAGTAATATTATCATCTTGAAAGCTATAGCAAACAGCTTGACAAAGCAAAAGTACGTAAGTCCTACATACGTATTTTTATTTTTTAGTGACCTATTTCCTTGTCTTAGGTGTAAAATTAGAAAATCTATTGTACACTTAGCATACTTGGCCTACTGTATCCCACCTCAGTTCTGAGCATACTCTCTCTTTGAAAGTGTCATATGCAATAGCATTTTACATCGAAAGAGAGAGTTTGATGATACAGGTTTTAAAGCAAATATGCAGATATTGAACCAAGTTTTAAGACAAAATATGTCAACTGTTTACAGCTTGCGTGTGAGGGGGAAGATGCAAATTTAAGGTATATTTTCCTCTACCTATAATGTAAATTTTTTACTTACTTGAAGACCCCTTTAAAAAAGTAGCAAAATCAGCAGTCTTATTTAATGTAATCAAAATATTCTTAAATGTACAAAAAAGGATCACATAGAAAGAATACTGTAAAAAGACACTGATTTTAAGAATAAAAGAATATGAAAAGCTTCTATTACATTCTGCACAGCCAGTAACTCTGCAAATTTTCAGTACTAGAAAGATAAGCAAAGGATACTCATAACCAAATACCCTCTGACCACAGTTCTCAATTAAGAACTAGCATACTGGATGGAAAGCAAAATTATTGTCTAATAATATTCATATCCAATCGTCTAAGCAAGTCCCGAGAGGGGGACAGTCTATGAGGGAAAAAGATACATAGAGAGAAATAACATATAGCAATGGGAAATATGGGCAGCAATCTAGAAGAAGAGTAAATGATTTGGCTATGAGCACATTTTAGGTGTGCCTGATACATCCAACCACGACTATGGGAAACAGTTGTTTTTATGAAAACTCTTTCCCCTGAGGGCTCTCATGAGGAGCTAGTCTTGTTAATCAAAACTGAAAGTCCTTTGAATGACCAACAGTTCCTTAAAACGTAAGCACTTCACCTGGAAATAGCTGACCTGCTAATCATGCACCTGGGAGCAAGGCTGTTTTTATTCAAATTGGTTCTTTTACACTCTCTTCATTCCCCTACCCATCAAGCATGCAAACACAGTCATGACCATCTTGGGCTTTACTTCCACAAGGTCTTCAGGGAGAGCGTACACCCTTGCTCCAATTCTTCTAGCCATTGACACTGCATACTTGGCATTATTGGGCTTGTCATCTTCTGTTAGATTGCCACTCTTAACAAGGTCATAATTTATGCAGCCTGGCTGGATGGCGTCAATTAAATCCACAACTGCCAAACTGGAGCTGATCGTCTTATCCTTAAAACTCTGAATGGAAGTTGATTTGCCAGCTTCACTCAATGTTCTGTTCACCCAGCTTACAATGATGTCGTCATTAGCTTTCTGACCATCTCCAAGATCTTCCAGGACATTGAGGGTGTATCTTCTCATCAGCTGCCAGACTAAAGCTAAAGTCAGGGTTTGATTCCCATCATTCAGGTCTTGCCCTCCAATGCCAACCAGGGAGAATTTGGCAGGATGCTTCCCTAATTCAACAGCATAGTTGCAGTTTTCTAGCTTTTTCATGTTGGCTCCAAGTTTTGGGTATGGAGGTTTATTAACCTTACTCCAGTCAACAGGGACTTTAATTCGTTCATACAACTGTAAGATTACCAGGGCGTCTTGCAGGTCAGCATAAAGATGGTTTATGTGGGGATTAACACCAAGAGAGTTCATCCAGTTACGGAAGGTTCTTTCTTCACGAGTTTCTCCTTCTAATAGAGTCCAGTCAATATCCTGGTTCTCTGGCTTGGTTAATGCTGGATACTTATTAAACAGGTTAGCCACAAAGGCTAAGTTCAATTTGGGGTTTCCACTGACAACATCAGCAGGAGTAACAAACTGCCTGCAACCTAATTTGTCTGCTTGTTGAAGCATACTCTCAGCTCTCTTCAAATCATCTGTTTCATTGAAACCTGACATGTTAATATCTATCCGTGGTTCACCGTGGTTCACCTTCCTTTTGTCCTTTTGGTGCAATTTGATTGAGAAGATGGAAATAGGCTTTGGAATCCTTGATGTCAGCACTAAAGTTGTTGACTTTTTGCCAGCCTGAGTTTTCCAAATGAAAGTTTGGCCATTTAAGCAGAAGCTCTTCTGGAGACAATTTCATAAGTTCCTCCAAAGTCTCACCATCTCGAAGTAAAGCAGCCAAGGCTTCATTTCTGCTTAATTCAATGTCAGCGAACAAACCAATCTTAATGATCTGCCAAAGCAGCCCCAAAACCAGATGAGGTTTCCCAGCCCGCAAATCCTCTGCACCAATGTTCACAACGTGACACCCAATGGCAGAAGCGGAGTTCAGTGCCAAGTTCAAGTTTCCTGAATGATGAAGGGTGTAAGTTTCTTCTTGTTGATTGCTCTTTCATCAATTGTATCAGGAACTGAAAGGTTGATCATTTTACAAAGCACAACCCCATCACCAGCAGCTTTGAACAGGTCATCGGTATTTGGGTTCATTGGTATAACATGTCGGCAATCAGGATCATTTTCCAAAGCTTTGTTTATCCAGTTAACAAAAGCATATTTTTCTTCCTCTGAGTAAGAATGCTGTGTTCCTTCACTGGAGAGCTCTGAAGTTCCTCCCAGAGCACAAATCCCTCCTTTCCTATTGATTGCTTTGTGGAAGGTTTTAGCAATATCACTGCTTTTTACCTCTTGGAAAATATAAACAAAGTCATCAAAACTTATCTTTCCATCTTTATTTCTGTCACTATCCAGCATGAGTTTCTGAATAATTTCTCTCACTTTATATCCTGGTAACGGCATATTAGCTTCCTTGAAAAGCTCATGAAGTTCATAGTCACAAATGAATCCATTGCTGTTGAGATCAACTTTTGCAAAGGCCTCTTTGAGTTCATCAAGCTCATCTTTGGAAATCTGGGTGGTGGCCATCTCATCCATTTAAAGAAGATCTGTGATGTTAAGATGTTACAAAAGACAGACAACTTCTCTGTAGATAATAAGTTGGGTAAAAACACTTTTCAGAGTGGTCTCAGGATCTTAAGTCACAGAGTACCAGATCTGGCCCGACTGCCTTCGATCGATGCGCTCAAACAACTTCTGCCTCTTGGAATCTTTGTGGCTGCTTTTCTCGTATTTTTTATTTTAGATATTGCATTCTTTATTTCTGACTGGTCCTTCTTTATGGTTTCTGTAGTCTTTATTTTTAAGATTTTTTAAAAAGATTTTCTTTTTAAAGAGGGGAAGGAAGGGAGAAAGAGAGGGAGAAAAACATCAATATGTGGTTGCCTCTCGTGCGCCCCCTACTGGGGACCTGGCCAGCAACCCAAGCATGTGCTCTGATTGGGAATCGAACCAGTGACCCTTCAGTTCGCAGGCCGGCACTAAATTCGCTGAACGACGCCAGCCACGGCTGGTTTCTATGTCTTTTTCCATGCTGTTAAGTATCCTTATAATCATTACTCTAAACTATATCGGATAAATTGCTTGCCTCCATTTCATCTAGCTTTTCTTCTGGAGAATTCTCTCATTCTTTCATTTGAGATCTGTTCTTTGTCTTCCCATTTTGGCTGCTTCTTTCTATTTATTTTTATGTATTAGGTAGATCTGCAAAGACTCTGGTGTAGGCTTTTGTCAGATGCTGCTCATGACTGGCCCTGGTCAACTCTTTTGGAGCTGTCATCAATCCAGAGTGTGACTCCATTTGCTGGGCCTGTTTGTGTGCAAAAAGAACCAGTCTGTGCCCCATGGCTGGCTTGGTTGGCTTTTATCAGCACTGGGCTGGGGGAGTGTTAGCCGAAGTCTCATAGAACTCCCAGAAATGTACCTTAGTTTTTAAACTAATCAGTGATACAGCCTCAAGCTGCAATCAGCAGCCCTGCTTAAGTTCCACAGGGTGGGGCAGAGTAATTCCTATGGGTGGGGCTATTGCTTCCCCTCAGGCTGTTGCCTTTAGCAGAGGAGTGCTCTGCCTGAGAAATAAGGCTTCTGCAGTATGGGGAATGACTCAGCACAGGGAACCTAGCAGCTGTTCCTTCAGTTTTCTCCCCAGATCCATCAACCCCAGACTCTCCTCAAGTAGATTCTGTCCTCCCTCTGCTGAGCCCAGGGTAAGTGGCTACAAATGGAATTTTTTTGTGTTGGCTCTTTAAGAGGCTGTCTCAGTCTCTAGCTCTCTATCCTTGGCAGACTGAAATGCTGCTGCTTTTCACAGCTGGATGTAATCTGGATTCCTTTCTGGCTCTGTATCCTGTAGGCTGGGAAACCCTGCTTGGGGTTTAGACCCTACACTTCTCAAGGGGATCCTCTCTCCCAGGCTGCTGAAGTATCCCTCCAGAACTTTAGCTGCTGACCATGGATGACCAGCCAGTCCACTCGTGCCTCCTCTGCACTCCCTACCAGTCTCGTTGTGGTGAAATGGTTTCTTCTGTCTGTCTGTAGTTATAAGGCTTCTCTCAAGCTAGTGTTCAGTTGGTTATTCAGGATGATTTCTTTACAATTTAGTTATAATTCCACATTGGTCCTGGGGGGAGGTAAGTGTAGCTTCCATTTACTCCTCTGCCATCTTGTGTCTCCCAAGATTCCTTCTTTTTCATGGCTGAGTAGTATTCCATTGTGTAAATGTACCACAACTTTTTTTATTCACTCATCTACTGATAGGCACTTGGGCTGCTTCCAAGCTTGGCTATTATAAATAATGCTGCAATGAACATGGGGTGCATATAGATATACTCTTTCAAATTAGTGTTTTGGGCTTCTTTGGATATATTCCCAGAAGTGGAATTGTGAGGTCATATGGCAGTTCCAATTTTTAATTTTTTGAGGAACCTCCATACAACTTTCCACAGTGGCTGCACAAGTCTGCATTCCCACCAGCAGAGCATAAAGGTTCCCTTTTCTCCACGTCCTTGCCAACACTTTTTGTTTGTTGATTTATTGATGATAGTCATTCAGATGGTTGTGAGGTGATATCTCATTGTGGCTTTAATTTGCGTTTCTTTGATAATTAGTGACATTGAGCACATTTTCCTATGTCTATTGGCCATCTGTATGTCCTGTTTGGAGAAGTGTCTATTTAGGTCCTCAGTCCATTTTTAATTGAACTGTTGTTTTTGGGGTTCAGTTGTATAAGTTTTTTATAAATTTTGGATATTAACCCCTTATCACATGTATCATTGGCAAACATGTTCTCCTATTCAGTGGGTTGTCTTTTCATTTTGTGGATGGTTTCCCTTGCTGCACAAACACTTTTTTAGTTTGCTGTAGTCTCATTTGTTTATTTTTTTCATTTGTTTCTTTTTCCTATTTTTCACTTCTATAAACAATCCTGTTTTGCTATTTTTCAGCCCTGCTTGGTTATTCTTAGTAGTTTCTGGTTGGCTGCTGACACTTTTAATCTTGTCAACATTCTTCTATTTCTTTAAACATAAAAGCATAGTTATTTTATATTCTGTCTGATAATTCCAATATTTGAATCCAGCCTCTATTGTTTGTGTTGCCTCCTGCTCATGGTACCTTGTTTCCTTTTGTGTCCCGTGAGCTTCCCATTTTCCCTGAAAATTTATTTGTGGGGATGTTTTATGGCCTGGGCTGATGATAAGGCATGGATGCTATATGGTAGCATTTTGTGTCTCTTTTCTATTTTTAATACAAAAAAAATCAAACTATGCTTTTTTTATCTGCAACTTACTTTTTCCCACCAAAATGCAACGGTATGTCATAGTGCTGTCATTGAAGTGGTTGTAATGAATTGCCCTTTGCTTGATCTCTGGGAATTGTAGGTGTATCCTGAGCTTGAAGATCAGAGAGGTTGTCTACCATCAGGATCTTTTCTGACTTGTTCTTCAGACAACACCATTCGCTTCTGGAACATGGAGAGCAGCCCTGACTCTCCCTGGCAGAAAAACATCTTCAGTAATGTGAGTGACTTCATTGTGAACCATCTTTTAGGAAGAACAAAGACCTATTTTAAGCTAGAACATTGAGGCAGGAGGGAGTCTTATAGAATCTTGCTGTTAGTCTTCACTAGGGGCAGAAACCAGGAACCAGCACAGGTTAGTCTCTGTTACCCTGTCTCTCTTCTTTCTCTCTTTCTCCCTCTCTTTCTATGTAGTGTAGCTCTCTCTGCTAATCTGCAGCTGTTGTCCAAGTATGTCTACACAGCCACCTGACACACTCAACAGAAGACAAATTTCTCCCCAAGTCTTGAGTTGGAGCTCCTTGGGAGAGCTCTTTGGTTCATCAACCAAATCATGCAGGAATTTTTTCTGTGTGGTTAGCTGCTATGCGTGGGGGTGCTGGCAGGACCCCAAAGAGAGCCATAAGGTAAGGCTGGGGAGACGCTTTGCTGAAGAAATGGTTGGTATGGCTAGGTCAGTAAAGGAGCTTCTCTGAGGAGTTGAAACCTGAATCATGCACTTACTATTCTGCAGATACTTATTAAGGTCTGTGCTAGGTGGGTACATGTTGGGCACCAATCAGTGACCAGTACAGCCCCTTCTCCTGTACTTGTGGCACTCACAGTCTAGTGTGGGGAGGCAGAGAGTGAACTACCAACTGCACAAGTTGTGATATAATCACAAGTATGGTAAGCACCATGAAAGAAAATTGCAAATTGCTAGTAGGATATACAGGGTCCAGAACAAATAACACTCCTTTTTTATTGCAAAACCTTTTATTACAAAATCATAAGCATGTAATTCTGTAACAAAAATATCACACTCAAGCATGCCATATGACATTTTAGGTGAAATGTTCAAATTAGAACTATAAATTCTTACACCCATATTATTATCCTACCAACCACACTCAAGCAGGTATTAGTTCTGCTGGACCCTGTATCAAGAGTCATCTGATCTTATTTGTGGCATCAGGGGAAGCTTCCTGGAGGAAGAGACAACTAAGCTGAGATACAGAGCACTGGGAGGAGTAAAGAGGGGAGGGGAGAGTGTCCAATGCCAAAGGAACAGCTTGTGCAAAGGCCATACGGTGGGAAAAAGCTTGGTGAGTTGTTGGAAAGCCTGAGAAGTTAGTGGGGCTGGAATAAATAAGTCCCTTAGTGCAGGGAGTATATAGCAGGTACTCCTTTACTATTCCCTTCACACGCCTCCCCCCATTCCCTGGCCCCAATACTATCATCTTTTCTTCTGCACCTGTGATATATGTGTTATATTTGGCTGCATACAATAGAAAACCCCAAAACAAGAGGTAAAAGTTCAGCTTTCTGACTCATAAGAATAGTCTAGTTGTAACCAGTGCAGACTGTAATGGCAGCTGCAGGAAGCCCTCAGAAATCCAAGAGCCTTCTAACTCTCCACTCTGCCATTTTGGAGGAGTGGCCATTATTTTCATCATCCAGAATGGCTGCTGGAGTTCCTGTTATTACATCAGCAAGCTTAAGACAGCAAGAAGGAAGCAGAAGGGTTTTCACTTGCTTTACATTTCATTGACCAGGCTTTATTCACAGAGCCTCATCTAGCTGCAAGGGAGGCTCGGAAACATAGTTAATATTCTTAGTGGTGAACCTCCCAGTTCAAAATTGGAGTTCTGTTACTAATGAAGATTGGGAGACTGGCTCTTGGGATACAAAATTACAGAGGTGTTTCAGACCTTCTCACAGTACTGACTTCAGCCCTCTCCTTCCTGCAGACGCTACTGAAGGTAGTGTACGTAGAGAATGACATTCAGCATCTGCAGGATATGTCACACTTCCCAGACCGGGGGAATGAGAATGGGACATCTATGGAAGTGAAAGCCGGGGTACGAGTCATGCAAGTCAGTCCTGATGGCCAACACTTGGCTTCCGGTGATCGAAGTGGAAATCTGAGGCAAGTGCGCTCTGGTGGGTGTCTAGTATACACCTTCCAGCTTGGGCTTGGGTACTCATGGTTCTGGGGAGGAACGCTGGCCTACACACCTGCAGCTACTCATTGGGAATGAGGGGCTGTGAGTAGCAGTCCTATAACCAGCCACCCCTGGCAACCTAAGTACAGAGCTTCCCAAAAGGGCTAAGATGAGGGTGGCTACTGGGACCTCAGCAGCTGAGGCGTGCAAACTTTGCCTACTCTAGGCAAATTTGCATGACTCTAGGACAGGGCAACACTTTACCAGCTGTGTGGAACTGCTGCTGAACCCTCAGAGAAGATGCCAGCTAGAGCTTTTTGGAGTCCTGGGAGCCCTGGGAGAAGAGCCAGGAGGATGGGACATTTGAGAGCTCAGTTCACACTGCAGAGATTTCTCAAGATGTTAAAATATATGCTGACAGCACATGAGCCCTGTCACAGGGACCAGGTTTAAGTTGATGAATGACAGCTGTGACCCCCTTGTGCTGGGGCTTTTGAGGGATGGAAGGGACCAGGGGGAATTGGAGAGCATTCCCTCCTAGTTGTCATGGTTCTCATTGTCCAAGAAGAACAGGAAGTGTGTGTTGGGGGGTGGATTTCCTGTGAAAATTCAGTGGTTTTTACAATGCTAACAACTGTTTTGATATCAATCACTTCATGAGGCAAACTGAATGTATCAGCGGGCTGCTCACATTGATAGCACTCGGCCATGAATGGTGAAAGCAGTAACAAGCGCTACATGGGTATAGCACTCTTGCCCGGGCTGAGCACTGGCCTGACACTATATGTATCTCGACCAATTTAGTCCTCTCACCGACCCTCCAACATAAGTGTTGTTATCAGCTCCATTTTCAGATGAGTTAATTGAGGCAAGAGAAGCCAAGTAACTAGGCACAGGCAGAGAATAGTAGAGAAACTGGGATGGTGTCTCTTATTTCAACCCTGGATGACCCCTTGTTGTTTGCTTTCATTTGGAGAGAACGACAAGTCTAGATTTGAGACTAAGAATGACAGATTGGAATTATATGTTCCCACCCTTAGGTCCTATCCTTGAGTATGACCTCTGACCTCTGACCCCTGCTCCAACCTCCCCAGAGATCACCTCTGAAACAGCTCTGCCCTAACCTTTGTTCTCCCCAGAGGACTGTCCTAGATCTGGCCCATGGAATCACAGGGGCTGGGTGCTCACTGAGGTACTCCCAGCTTTGGCACTGCTTCCTTTAAGAAGACAGGTTTCTAGATGGTAACAGTGGTTGGGTATCTCTAAACTAGTTCCTGATGTCACATATCTGAGAATGCCTGGGGAGGGAATAGGGCTGGGAGGACCCTCTGAGAAGGGTATACCGGGCAGTGTATGTCTCCCAGGATCCATGAGCTGCACTTCATGGATGAGCTGGTCAAGATGGAGGCCCACGATGCTGAGGTGCTATGCCTGGAGTACTCCAAGCCTGAGATGGGTAAGCCCCTTGGCAGGGTGACAAGGGGGAGGCAGGGGAATGGCCCCTTAGCAGAGCCATGGACAGGGGTAGTTAGTATCTGGTAGGGCTGTGAATGACAGCTAGAAGTCATGTGTTTAGTAAGGGCTCCTGTCTCTGGACCCTGGGACCAAGGTGATTAGGACTCCAGAAAGCAAGACACTGGCAGGCAGGACTACACTGGACTTGCTTACCCTGGTGCCCAGTGCCCTGAACAGTACACAAGCTAAAGAGGTGAATGTTGAAGGACTGAATGTATGAATGAGTTCATCCTCTGCTAGTGAAGATCAATTGACAGTGAAACATGTTTAATGCCTACACAAAAATTACAAGAATATTACATCCTCTTTATCCATATCTCCCAAGTTTTTTTCTTTTAAATCCTGTCTAACCCTGTGACTGTATAATGAGTTTATCTGCTTCTCCATTTCTGTTTGTGTGTGTACATACATGCATATAATACAATCACAACTCATACATTATCTTTTTTTCATTTGCTAAACTATATGAGAGTAAATTGCAGGCATGAAACCCATTCACCGTTAAATGCTTTTGTCAGTATTTCCTAGGAATGAGGACAACTATTTACATGACCACAGGGCTTAGCAAATGTGGGAATTTTACTTTGATGGTATACTGTCATCTGTCTTATGGTCCTTACATTTTGCCAGTTGTCCCAGCATTGTCCTTTTAGCACCTTTGTTTTTCCAATCCAGGTTCACACTTTAGTTATCATGACTCTTTTGTCACCTTTATTCTGGAACATTTCCATAAACTTAATTTGTTTTTATGACTTTAGCTTTCTGCAGAGTGTAGACCAGTCATTTTATAGAATTTCCTTCAATTTGAGTTTGTCTATTTGTTTTCCTTATAATTTGATTTCAGTAATACACTCTTGGTAGGAACATAACACAGGCAGAGTTATGTCCTCATGCTCTTCTTTTCTTCTTCCTTCCTCTGCACCCCCTCTCCCACCAAATTTTCTTTAAATTTCTCTTCATTCAGTATACCTTTCCTGAGCTCCCTTCCACCTCAGGCCATATGGTAGGCCTCAGATGTACCAGGTCACCACTGGAGGCACTGACAGAGGGGGCCAGCCGGGAAGGCCTAGGGGTAGAAGGAAGTGCAGCGGTGGGTAAGTAGTCAGTAAGGCCCGGACAAGGCCCCTGTAGCCAGCCCTCAGAGAGTGAAGGGGCAGTGTTTTCAGGAGGCTGAGAAGATGGCAGGACTTCACATGGCATACCAAGGAATTGGACTTGATGGGAAGGAGTGCTGGCCTCCACTAGGATGTCTGCTGTGGGCACAAGTGAAGGAACGTCCAGGTGTACCTGAAGATTGATCCTCCCTGAACTGGTGGCATGGGATGTCAAATACCAGGGTTTGGGGCTCTGGAGAAACACCACACAGAGCTAAGGGGGTGTCTATCTTCTGGGTTTGGAGCAAATTAGCAGAAATCATGGAACCAAAGACCCCTTCCTTAAGGCCTGGAAAGCTTGGCCATGCTGCTCTCTAGGAGGCCAAAGCATCAAATAGTCTCCGGGGAACCCAGAGCCACTCTCTCCACTCACAGGGTTGACCTTGCTGGCCTCAGCTAGTCGGGATCGACTGATTCATGTGCTGAATGTGGAGAAGAACTACAACCTGGAGCAGACACTGGACGACCATTCCTCCTCCATCACAGCCATCAAATTTGCAGGTGAGGCCCTTCTTTCCCACTTCCAGCACCTCATTAGATAGGCTCCTTTGGTAACAGTAAAAACTCTCTTTAGCTTAAATAAACAAACCAAAAAAAAAAGGAGAAGCAAGCTCTGGATTCGGGCACAGCTGGATCCAAAAGGTTGAATTTTTTAAATTATTAGGAATCTCTTTTCTGTTAGCTGTGCCTTTCCCTGGAGGACAGGATCTTGGTTGTCAATGGGCCACTGGAAAGAGATTTCCCCTCTTCTTATTCATTTTGGCTAAAACTTGGAGCTGACTTTTCTTTTGCTGGTTTGAGGCACCTGCCCTTTCCAGAACAGTCATCAGTGCCAGGGCTTTGGGGTGTTCTCTTCAGCCAGGTCGGACTCATGCCCAGCCACCACCTACCTCCACTCCTGATCTGGGAGGACTGGCATTAGAACAGTGCTGGCCCCCCCAAGAAAACCAAGGTGCCAGTCTTGTGAGAGGGCAGGATGGACACTGGTGCTTGGGCAGAAAAATAGGTGACAGAGACAATCACCGGAGGCTAATTCTTTGCTGGGGCATTATCCTTGTACCATCCCAGCAGCTATCGCCTTCCTTACCCCTTTTTACAGCCACAGTCACACAGCTGGTAGGTGCAGGCCTAGGACCTTGCCTAAGGCTGTTCTCCAAAGTCCTGCTCAACCAGGTCATCAAAGGGATTCCTTCAAGACTGAAAAGATTCAGTATGGAGGTCCCTGGCCCTAAGGGGTTCCAAGGGGCCAGGATCCTTTTCTATGATGCATGTTCAAAAGGTAAATGATATTTCCTTCAACGACAGGCTGCCTGTACAAAGGTGGTCCTATAACATTATAATGTAGCTGAAAAATTTCTATCACCTAGTGACATTGTAGCTAACATAATGTCGTGGTGCAACAGGTCATAGTACTCATGTGTTTGTGGTCATGCTGATGTAAGCAAACCTGTGCTGCCAGTCATACAAAAGTATAGCTTATATGATTATGTACAGTACATAATACTTGATAATAATAAACAAATATGTTACTGGTTCATGTATTTGCTATACTTTTAATTGTTATTTTAGCATGTACTCTTTCTATTTATAAAACAAAGTTTGCTATGAAACAGTATGCTGTGTTATGCTGGCAGCAACCTCATCATTTTGTATTTACTGAGTCTCTTGATCATATAATTTCCTGTAATGCTTGATTTAATCTTGTGTTGTTTTGTGTGGTAACATGCTCTACAGGCTTATAGCCTACAAACAATGGGCTATTCCATGTAACCTAAGTGGGTAGTAGGCAGTACCATCTAGGTTTGTGTAAGTGCACTCTGTGATGTTATCACAACCCCCAAATCACCCAATGACACATTTCTCAGAACATATCCCCACTGTTAAGTGGTGCTTGACTGTAATACAGTAAACATCCACATCAAGATTTATAGTCAGTAGATATGAACTGGACACATACACCCATTGTTTATAGCCAGCAACTCTTCTTATTGTTTGCGGTCCTAACATTGCTAAATGCTTGGATCTACCAGGTTAAGAAGCAAAACATTATCAGTAACTTACAGGCTCTCTCTGGGTCTCTCCCTCTCCCTCCCCAGGGCTCAGTGCCTTTTGTGAGCCAGTGACTCCGCTTGAGTAACATCTTAACTTGTATGTCAGTCCTGGGCTGTTTCAAATGTCTTGTCATGAAGGAGCAGCATCTGTTGTACTAAGCCTCTAAATATTTATTTTGTCTTTTCATTTTCACCACAACTCTGTGAAGAATTTGTACCGTTATTCTTATTCTATAAAAAAGAATGATAAAAGTGCTTACCAAGTGGCAGCCACTGTTCAAGGGTTTCACACAATTTTGCGGGGCAGGAGCTGTTACAGGCCCATTATACAGACAGAAAGCTGAGGCTCAGAGAAGCTGGATTCAGAGTGCAGTGTTTAACCAGAGAAAGCCTGGCTTCAGTCCTGGCCCTGTCCTGACTCTCTGTGTACCCTGGGACAAAGACTGTGTGACTCAGCCCCTGGGTCATATTTGTACAATGGAGTGGCTAGTGAGCAGTCAAGAAGAGGGAGGTACAGTTAGTGCAGGGCCTGGCCTGAGGTACGTGGATGTTCTGATTGTTCTTGATCACATGAGCCCCCCCAGTGTCTATCAGTCTTAGACATGCAGCCCCTTCTGTGTCCTTGGCCTTTTGTTTCCTTATTTGCCCTTGCTCTGCAGAGGCCTCCCTTGCAACTGTACCTCCTCACACACACAGCTCACATCTTACCTGTACCCAGCATCCACCTCACCTCTGGGGAGCCCTCCCTGAACCCCAGTTGAGTTCCTTTGCAGTGGTGGCCCAGCCCTATGTAATATTACCACTGCTTCCTCTTCCAGGCAACAGAGACATCCAGATGATCAGCTGTGGGGCTGACAAGAGCATCTACTTTCGCAGTGCCCAGCAGGTAGAGTGGGGTGGCCGCCTTGCGGGGGGTAGGGGTGGGGCTTGTCACAGTTGTCCTTTGAATGTCCTGCCTGCCCTGCCAGGGCTCGGATGGGCTCCACTTTGTCCGTACCCACCACGTGGCAGAGAAGACCACCTTGTATGACATGGACATTGACATTACCCAGAAGTATGTGGCTGTGGCCTGCCAGGACCGCCATGTGAGGTGAGGAGGTGCCCTGGGCCCTTCCTCAGGCTGGCCCAGGCTGCTTTATGAGTGGGGCCTGTATAGGACCTATTTGAGTCTGTTTTCTCATGAGCTGTCTGCTTTCTTTCCCCTGCTCATCTGGTCTCTGAGAGGCTGAGTGATTGCAGGGACCCAGCAGGTGTTTCTTAGGACCTGGGCTCACCTGGGCATAGCCTCCAGGTCAGCAGAGGGTTCCTTCTGGCTCTCCAGAAGCCCATGTAGGGTGACTGAGAGGTGCTGATGTGACTCATAAACTTATTCATTCACCTCCATTACCTGAGCACCTGTCTGAGATGGACAGTGCAGGAGGAACAGCAGTGAGCAGGGCAGCCTCAGGCTGTGCCTTCACAGAGCTCATAGTCCAGTGGAGGAGACATAGACCTTTCACCAGCGAGTGACAGCTTGGAGTGGTCAGGGCTGGGATGGGGATAGTCCAAGGGGTTGGGGGCCCTGGGGAGATATCTGACCCCACCTCTGCTTGACGGAAGAAGCGTCTAAGCTGAGACTCTGAAGGATGTGGAGGATTAAGCCAAGGGAGGGGAGGGAGTGTAAAGGACACAGCATGTGCAAAGAGGTTCTCCACCTCTTTCATCTGCTCATTCAAATTGGGTGCCAGGCACTCACAGCTTACTCTGTGGCAGGGGAGATGGATATTAATTCAACAGACACCCTGATGCATCATTTCCATGACCTGAGCCTGAGACAGTATCTCATTCTCTGAGATAGGGTTTCAGCCCAGACATCTAATGGGGGGTAAGGGGTGGCAGTGGCCTTCCAGGGAAGAAGATGGGGCGGGTGGGCAGATCCATGTTGGCTATGTTCTGTAACTACCTCCCTAGAGTCTACAACACCATAAATGGAAAGCAGAAGAAATGCTACAAGGGCTCCCAAGGTGATGAAGGGTCCCTGCTGAAGGTGAGGAATCAGGGCCCTGGGGGTGAAAACTATACATGAACCCCACACACAGGGTCCTCTTTGTGTCAGCTGTCCTGATGAGCCACCTTAGACCTATGTCCTCCTTGGCACCTGATTAAAGGATCACATCCTGGCCAGCCACCCACTCTGGCCTGGTTAACGAAGGATGCATGGGAGCTGGGGGTGGCCTTGACTACTTCACCTTTATTTACTGAGTCCTTCCCTACTTGGGGGTTTCCACTTAGGGAAGTGGCAACAGAGTTTGGTGGGAAAGAGTCCTGGGCTCCCCTGCCAGGCTTGCTCTTGCCTGTGTTATCCAGGCCAAGGCAGGGATCTTCTCAGAGCCTCTGGACTAATTAAGAGTTCAGGCTCCAGGGTCAGAATCCCCCCGCACAGCTCTGACTCAGGCTGACTGTGACCTTGGGCAAGTGTCACCTCTCGAGTCTGGTTCGTCATCTGTAAAATGCAGCAGGTACAAAGAGTTTCTGTCATAGGGTTGTTGTGTGGGGGAAATAAGTTGCACACACACAGTGCTTATAGCACAGGGCCTGGCTGCCATCAGTGCTGTTGTTGTGTTTGTTAATTTCTGTACCTGTGAGAGGGGAGCAGGAGTTCCTACCCTACCAAGGGTGTGTGTTATGAGGGATCTCTGGGATGAGCCTGTGTACCAAGTGTCCAGCACAAGGGTGATCCTCAATCAGTGGGGACTGCAGTCTTTGACCTGGGCCTCACCATAGAGAAGAAGCAGGCAGCATAAAGCATCACTTGCATTCTCTCCTTGGCAGGTCCATGTGGACCCCTCAGGCACCTTCTTAGCCACAAGCTGCTCTGACAAAAGCATCTCAGTGATTGACTTTTACTCGGGCGAGTGCATTGCCAAGATGTTTGGCCATTCTGGTGGGTGTGCCTCCCTGCTTGGGACATCTCCCCACCTGCCCCCACACAGGCTTCTGACTCAGAAGGTCAGCGCAGCTTCTCTGTTCTGCTTCTAGAAATCGTCACCGGCATGAAGTTCACCTATGACTGTCGTCACTTGATCACAGTATCTGGAGACAGGTGGGAAAGGCCTAGAGGCTGCTCCTGGCTGGCCTCCCTCTGGGAATGTATGGGATCTACACTGTAGGGAGGCCTGGGGCTTAGACATTGGGATACCAGGCTTACAACCTGCCTGTGCAGAGAGCTCTTCTGAGTATTCCACCTTTCTTTCTCTTTGGACAGCATGCACCTTGGTATCACACCCAGCCCTGAGTTCAAATCTGCTACTTATTTACTTGTGACCTTGAGCAGGTCATTTCCCCTCTCTGAGCTTCCATTTGTTCTTTGTAAGAGAGTTGATACCATTTACCTTGAAAATTGTATGGTGAGAATCAAATGAGATGATTATATATATCATCCTGATATATTTCCTTATGTAAATTATATATGTAACAATTTATAATAAATATAATAAAAATAAATTCCCTAACACATGGACTTCCAAGGAAGTCCCCTTTGTTGCTTCCTTCAGTTTACTACATCGCTTCCTCTCAGCCTCTTTCCTTGGTCTGGAGGTGCTCAGAGCAGGCCCTGGTTAGCTGGGGTGCCCTGGAGGCCCTGCCCAGGGTATAGACTTGACATGGTCTGGAGCCCCTGCATGGGGTGTTTTCCAAGGTGACAGGGAATGGGGTCTTGGCTGTGATGACTGAGGTGGCTTCAGAGTCAGATGACTTTCATAGTCAGTGTTTCTCCCCCTTCCACCTCTCTCTTTGGCCTCTACAGCTGTGTGTTCATCTGGCACCTGGGCCAAGAGATCACCAACTGCATGAAGCAGCACTTGCTGGAAATTGAACATCAGGAGCAGCAGCAGCAGAACACAAAGGATGGGAAGTGGAGCAGCCACCCCAGGTCCTAGCAGCCACCTGTACATCCCCTATCTCTTCTTCCCAGGAGGAATATTTTCTTGCTCTAGGCCCTGAGAGCCATAGCCAAGACAGCCCTGGACCTTGCCTTTTGTGCACTCTCAGGGTGGGAGATGGTCTTTGAATACAAAGCTATAATAACACACATGAGAAGGGTTTTGGAGTGGAAAAGCAAAGTACTTGGAGAGCCTGTGAGTACTGTGATGCGGGAAGCCCCAGGAAGCTGTGGAGACCGGAGGAAGCCCCTGACCCAGGAGGGAGGTAGTCAGGGAAGGGTCCAATGGCATTGAATGCTTTCTTACTCTTTGAAGTTCTCATGCTGGAAGACCACTTTTATTTGGAGTGAATTTATGCTCTAGTTTTTTATTTGGGATTTTGGTTTAGAGATCTCAGTTTTAATGGGAGATTGTGGGTTTTTCCTCTCTCCTGGCCCTGGAGCTGTCCCCGTCTCTCTGTCTTGAGGCTTTGTCTTCATATCCCTGTGGGGACCAGGCCTTGGCATGTGCTGCCTACCCTGCAGTGGGTTTGGAGGTATTGTAGATATAGGCATCAAGGGAGAGAGCAGCTACCTTTGGCTCTTAGTTTTGAGTCTCACACCCTACCCTGGGGCTGCAGCAGGATCCTGGCTCCAGTGCCCAGATTGTATCAAGCATGTTGTAGTCTCCTGTACTCCAAAGGAGCTAAAATCTCATTGATACCCCCTATTTCCCAAAGCAGATCCCAGCAGCTCAGTACTCAAGCCCCATGGTCTGCTTTGTTCTTCAAAGATCCCATTGATGTGGCCTTTGGAGTTTCTTATTTTTTGAGCCCGACCTTTCTTATATCTCATTTAGTATAGTGATATATTTCTAGCAGAGTGGGTGTGGCAGGTGAGACCTCCCAGAACCATATGTTCATATGAAAGCCAGCACAGGGCCCTGGCCCTAGGCAGATCCCTCTAGGACCCCATTTACCTATCTTTCTCCTTGCCTTCCTCATTCCTGGCTTCAGGCGGGAGACATATATATCCAGCAAGATTTGTTCCCTAAGCCCTGGAGAGCAGACAGAGGATGAGCTGGAGGAAGAGTATGAACCTGAAAAGTTGCTGAAGACACCATCCAAAGAGAGTTTGGATCCAGGTCGGGAAACTGATCCATCCAAAGGAGCCCTCATTTGACCTCTGTCAGTGTAGGGGTCATTGCTGGGTTTCACCCACTGCTTTGTTTTCAGTGCCTGGCACACACTGAAGCTCAATAATCATATTGGTCAGGGCTCTCTCAGTGTAATAACAACCAGACTGTCATTCGTATAGCTAGAAAAAGAATTTATTGGTTCATGTACCTGAAAATTTGAGAGGATGACTTCAGGCATAGCTGGATCCAGGGAGTCAGGTGAGGTTAAAGGAATGTATTTTTTTCTGTTTCGGCTCTACTTTTCTCCATATTGGTTTTGCTGTCAGACAGACTTCCTTTCCTGGGAGTTAGGGATGTAAAGAGGATGTCTCAGGGAAAAACAGAGCACGTTAACCAGAAGATAGAACAGATTTTGTTGTTCAGGCAAAAAGGAGAGTAGTAGCTTAATGATTTATAAAAGGCCAGGCTCGCTATAAATTTCTACCCCTCTGCACAGTGCCTTAGTTGGCATAGGCCCTCATGGTTGCAAGATGGCTGCTTAAGTTCCAGGCATCTGAGCCATAGTTGAATAGGACATTTCTTCCTAGAATATTCTTTAGAAAGGAACATTTTCTACCCTGGCTGGTGTGGCTCAGTGGTTTGAATGCCAGAATGCAAACCGAATGGTCGCTGATTTGATTCCTGGTCAGGGCAGATGCCTGGGTTGCAGGTTCCATCCCTGGTGAGGGCACATACAGAAGACAGCTGATTGATGTTTTTCTCCCTTTCCTTCTCCCTTCTCCTCTCTCTAAAAAAAATAAATAAAATCTTTTTTAAAAAAAGAAAGAAAGGAATATTTTCCCAGAAGCCCCTGACAGGCTTCTCTCAGGTCTCACAGGTCCTGATTGCTCCAGCTATGAGAGAAGCTGGGGACAGTGATTAGCACTGAGTGCTTTTAGTGTGGGTGGTGGGCTTTACCAACAAGGGCCACACATGGCTGATTGGTAAGCAGCAGCAATATGAGAATTCAGTCTTGGGAAAAAATCAGGATAAGTTAATATTCTTTGTCACCACCCTTACTCCTGATCCAGTGTCCTCTCCAGGATAACCACTTCTTTAAAATTTTTTTAAAATATATTTTATTGATTTTGCTATTATAGTTGTCCCAATTTTCTCCCTTTGTCCCCCACCCCATACCCTGCTTCCCTCCAGCAGTCCCTTCCCTTAGATCATACCCATGGGTCATGCATTTCCTATACTGTTCTTAACATCCCCCTATTTTGTACCTACCAATCTGTACTTAATATCCCTGCACTTTTTCTCTCATTCTGCCTCCCCCAAGCTGATAACCCTCGAAATGATCTCCATATCTATGATTCTGTTCTTGTTCTGCTTGTTTGCTTAGTTTGTTTTTTACATTCAGTTGTTGATAGTTGTGCATTTGTTGTCATTTTGTGTTCATAATTTTTATCTTCTTTTTCTTATCTAGTTCCCTTTAACATTTCATATAAGAATGGCTTGGTGCCCTGGCTGGTGTGGCTCAGTGGATTCAGTACCAGCCTGTGAAACAAAAGGTTTCTGGTTCATTTCCCAGTCAGAGCACGTGTCTGGGTTGTGGGCCAGGTCCCCAGCTGGGGTTGTGCAAGAGGCAATGTATCTCCCACACACTGTTTCTATCCCTCTCTTTTTCCTTCCCTTCCCTTCTTTCTAAAAGTAAATTTAAAAAAAAAAATCTAAAATTAATTAATTAATTTTTTAAAATAATGGCTTGTTGATGATAAACTCCTTTAGTTTTACCTTGTCTGGGAAACACTTTATCTGTCCTTCCATTCTAAATGATGGCTTTGCTGGATAGAGTAATGTAAGTTGTAGGTCCTTGTTTTTTTGGTTTTTTAATTTTTTTTAACATTTTATTTTTTAAAATTAATTTATTTTTAGAGAGGGGGAGGGAGAAAGAGAGGGAGAGAAACATCAATGTGTGGTTGCATCTGGCGCACCCCCCACTGGGGACCCAGCCTGCAACCCAGGCATGTGCCTTGCACTGGGAATCGAACCGGCAACACTTTAGTTCACAGGCCCACGCTCAATTCACTGAGGCACACCAGCCAGGGCTGTAGGTCCTTGTTTTTTATCACTTTGAATATATCTTGCCAGTCCCTTCTAACCTGTAAGTATCTTTTGAGAAATCAGCTGACAGTCTTATGGGGACTCCTTTGTAGGTAACTCTCTGCTTTTCTCTTGCTGCTTTTAAGATTCTCTCTTTATTTTTAACCTTTGGCATTTTAATTACGATGTGTCTTGGTATGGTCCTCTTTGGGTCCAACTTGTTTGGGACTTTCAATGCTTCCTGGACTTGTATGTCTGTTTCCTTTACCAAATTAAGGAAGCTTTCTTTTATTTTTTCAAATAAGTTTTCAAGTTCTTGCTCTTCCTCTTCTCCTTCTGGCACCCCTGTAATTCAGATGTTGGTATGTTTGGAAATGTCCCAGAGGCTTCTTGTTCTATTCTCATATTTTTAAATTCTTTTTTCTTCTTGCTCTTCTGACGGAATGCTTTTTTCTTCTTTTTGTTACAAATCATTGATTTGAATCTCGGCTTCATCCCCTCCACTGTTGGTTCCGTGTAGATTTCTCTTATTTCTCTTAATGCAACCTTCATTTCTGCCTGGGTCTTTTTTATGCTGTTACAGTACCCAATGATTCCTTTGAGCATCGTGGTAACCAGTGTTTTTAACTGTGCAGCTGCTGGGTTGCTTATCTCCATTTCATTTAGTTCTTTTCCTGGAGTTTTGTTCTGTTCTTTCATTTGAGCCACATTTCTTTGTCTTCTCTGTTTGGCAGCCTCCCTGTATTTATTTCTGTGTATCAGGTAGAGCTGCTTTGATTTCCTGTCTTAGTAGAATGGCCTATTGTAGAAAAGAAACACATCTAGATGAATGAGCCTTCTTTAAATCATTGGTTGTTGGACTTCCATGCAGCTTGATTTTCTGACGAATCTGGGTGATGTTTGTTTTGCAGTTTAGTTGTAATTTTTGCTGTAGTTGTGCGTGGAGGCAAAGCATATTTACCTGCGCCTATGTCTTGGCTGGAAGTCTCTTAATCTGCCCCCGGCAAGCCGGGTGGAGGGGTGACCCCTTTTATGAGTTCCATGTAAATCGTTATAGGCCTTTCCCTTAGCATTAAGAATCATATGTATATATCCATAGGAAACACATATTTATGCCCATAAACTATTATACTAAAGATATCATTCTGTATCTTTTTCCTCTCAAAAGTATCTTATCCACCTGTACATTGGTGGATACAAAGCACAGGCTTCCTCTTTTAACTGGCAACATAGTAAGGGTACTTTAAATTACTCCCTCTGGGTGGGCATTTAGCTTTTTTCTAACTTTATACTGCTGTGAAGGAGGCTAAGTGCCTGGGCCTCCCCGCTGGACCTGTGTGAGAGTGTTTCTCCAAGAGAGAAGCCAAGGACTGGCACTGCTGGGCCCTGGGGTTAGTACACTTTTTCTTTTAAAAGAGAACTCCAAGGGCCCTCCTCATGCCCTACCCAGCAGTCAGTGTTAAGCCCTTCCTTCCCTCATATTTTTGCCAGCATTTGATAGTATGAAGCATTTTAATTTGGTCAAACCTTAGGGGTAAAACATTATATCCCGTTATGTAAATGTGCATTTCCCTGACAATGAGTGAGGTTGCGCATCTTTTAACATGTTTGTGGTTTTCTATAGTGTTTAGAGGATTGCTTGTTTATGTTTGTTGCCCATTTGTCTGTTGGGTTCTTTATTCTCTTTTCATGGATTCCATGTGTCTCTTCAGACCCTCGGTGCCTGCTGACCAATGGCAAGCTGCCACTCTGGGCAAAGCGGCTGGTGAGTCTGGGATGCCTGGGGGCTGGCAAAGTAAGGCTACCCTCCTCCATGGTTTTGTTTCTTCTAAGAGTGCTCCCCACACCTTACATCTCTCTTTTCCCTGGAGAACCCCATCGCCCTTCTAGCCTCAGCTTAGATAGTCTTTCATTCATGCAACATGTATTTGCTAGGCACCTTCCCTCTGCTAGGCATTGAGACACGGCAGTAAACAAAAGGAGACAAAATTTCTGCCTTCACAGGCTCATTTGCTTGTGTGGGAGACAGACAATATCCATAGTAAACTAAGTGCTATGGAGGAAAAAAAATTGAAAAGGAAAATAAGGAGTATTGGGAGAAGGGTGACAATTTTAGAGTAAACAGAAAAGGCTTCACTGGGAAGATGATATTTGAGCAGAGTTGAAGTGAGAAATGCAGATCCTGGGAAAGAATTTTCCAGGCAGAGAGACCAGTTTGAAAGAGCAAAGGCCATGAGGCAGAATTGTGCTTAATATGTTCGAGAAAGTTCAGGGGCACTCAGGTGCCTGGGTTGAGGGTAGATAAGGAGGAGAATGGGAGAAGGGCTCAGGGGGCCAATGGGGGCCAGATGGTGTGGGGCCATGTGGGTTGTGGTGTACACCCTTGATACTCCTTGTTGTCCTTCTCCACTTATTTTTTTTCCTTTTGCAGTGAGTGAGATGGAGTCAAGGGAGGGCTCAGAGCCGGGGATGGCCATGATCTAACTCATGTATTAACAGGTCCCTGTGGCTACTTGTTGGAAACAGACTCTGAGAGGGAAGCAGGGGGACTAGGGAATAGACTGCTGAGATAATCCAGGCAGGAAAGATTGGAGGCTGGAGCAGGAGGAAAAAAAATGGTTGGATTCTAGAGGGATTTTGAAAGTAGAGCCAAATGATTGGATTGTGAGAGGAAGAGAGAAATCCAGACAATGTTAAGATTGAGTGAGTGATTGTTTTCTTGGAAGAAAGGCAGACTTGGAGCTAGTGGCTTAGAAGCTGGTAGCAGAATCCTAAACCATAGGTTGGAATAATGTCAGACCTCAGCTCAAAGCCTACAGGAAAATACTCCCCTGCTATCCCCTTCTCTGCAGACCAGGTCAGGGTATCTGGACATGCTCTCTCAGGTCCCCAAGCTTCCCCTTATCAGTGCATATTAGAATTGCAGTTGCATTCATCAAATAATCACTGTACATTTACTTTGTGTGGGCTTTGTTCTAAGTCTTTTGTATGTGTTATCTCATTTAATTCTCATTGAGGCAGGGGCTGTTCATAACCCCATTTCACAGATAGAGGCCCAGAGAGGTTAAGTAACTTGTCCAGGGTCACACAGCTAGGAATTATAGGATGTGGGATTCATTGTAGGCAGGCTGGCTCCAAAACCTCAAACACCCAGCCTTCTCTGTATCTCAAGCAACAGTCTTGGTAGTAGGCAGCGGTGGGCTGGACCAGGGCGGGAGGAGAAGTGGCTGTATCTTGGATGTGTTTGAATGGCAGGGCTGACAGAATTTGCTGAAGAAATACAATGTGGAGTATGAGGGACAGAGTAAGACGAATGAAAGATGACCTCAAGGTTTGGGGTCTGGACAACTGGAAAGAATAGCTGAGACAGGAAAGGCTTTAGGAAAAGCAGGTTTGGGGAGGAGGGGATCAGTTTTAAACATGTTTGCTTTGAAATGTCCACTAAACATCCATGTGGATTGTAGAGCAGTTGCATGTGTGCTTCTGAAGTTTAAGAACGAGGTTCAGGCTGGAGATAGATGTCTGGAAGTTATTTCTGGGTAGTGTTTAAAGCCAAGAGACTGGATGGGGTTCATGCAGTGTCCCTGGCTCTCACTGGAGTTGGTGATCACTTGGCTGGCTGGCTGATCATTCTGTCACCCCCAGCTAGGAGAGGACAATGTGGTGGATGGCTCTGCATTCCGCGCCAAGCGCAGCTACCAGCCACATGGTCGCTGGGCAGAGCGGGCTGACCAGGAACCCCTCAAGACCATCCTGGTCCATGACATGGATTGCTTCTTTACCCCCATGAAGTCTGACAGCCTGGACGACTCCATCCTGGACACACTGGAGCCACAGAACCTGGCAGGCCTGCTGAGTGAGGTAAGGACTTCCTGCTACAGCCCAGCCTAGAGCCACTGCACCACTGTCTGCTCCAGACTTTGCACCTCAGTGCTCTCATTTTGAAAATATGGCTGACTGTCCCACTCCAGGGGTGAGAGAGGACAGCCTGAGATGGCAGGGGGCAGTGATCACCAACTCCAATGAGAGCCAGGGACACTGCATGAACCCCACCCAGTCTCTTGGCTTTAAACACTACCCAGCCCTGGTGCACAGTGAGACTTCCTAGGGCAGATCAGGAATCTGAGAGGTGGGTCTCTTTGGGGGTTAAGAGTTTGGGCCCAAGAGCAGGCCCGTGCTTGAGTGGAGGGCATTTGAACAAGTGGAGACTGGCCCTACCTCTTCCCAGTTGTGTGAATTAGAGCAAGGCTTGCCTCTCTGGCCCTCAGTCTTCAAAAATATGGACGTAAAAAAAAAAAAGGTGACCAAAAAGATCTCTTGAAAATGGCCATTAAAAAATAGCCGTCAGCCCTGACTGGTATAGCTCAGTTGGTTGGGCATCATCCTGCAAAGCAAAAAGGTGGCCAGTTCGATTCCTGGTCAGAACACATGCCAGGATTATGAGTTTGGTCCCCAGCTGGGGCACGTACATAAGGCAGCCAGTTGATGTTTCTCTCTCACATTGATGTTTCTCTCCCTCTCTTTCTCCTTCTCTTTCCTTCTCTCTCAAAAAATAAATAAAATCTTATTTTTATTTTTATTTTTTTTAAAAGCCCTCAGAGGACTTTTACAGAAATCCAATGCTAAGAATAGGGACTGGGCCCATTTGAGGTACTAAAGCACTGGTCCCATTTGCGGTACTAAAGCAATTTTAGCTCTTATTATTTTCCAAATAAATTTTTTTATCCTATTATATGTTTTCTTTTTATTGTGGCACAATATACATACAGTTATGTGCACAAAGCTTAGGTAAATAGCTTGATGAATTGTTACCTGTATATATTTCTATGTATATGTGCCACCCAGGTTAAAATATAGAGCATTTTCTACCTCCAGGAAGACCCCCTATTCCCCTCCCAGTTAGTACTTTAACCCAAGGTAAGCAGCATTCTGACCTCTCAGCATGGACTGGTTTGCCTGTCCTTGAACTTCATATGAATAGACTTTTATAATGCAGTTGGGCGTGGAGTGAGCTTGTGGTGAACAAAGGGCTTGGCCCAGGCCCTGGTGCACAGTGAGCATCCCACAGTGGGGGATGACATTATCCCTGACATCTTTACCATAACACTTAGAAGCCTGCAAGTGTCCTGGTTGCCACAGCTGCCTCCGATGGCTGTGCCCTTTTACCCACAGTCAGAGAATCCTCAGGAAGATGGCTGTAGGAATCCCTCCTTCCTGCCCCTACAGAGGGAGTCTTCTGAAGCCAGAGAGGTCAGCATCTCCCTAGAGGCGGAAGTGCCAGTCCCAGGGACAGACAGGTAAGTGTCCTTTGCACCAAGGGGAGTCTTAGTTGGAGAGAGGAAGTCTCAGCTGGCAGGCATGCTCTGGAAGAACTGCTCTCCCAGTGGGCCTGTGGGAGTGGAGAGAAAGGGGTATGGTCCTGATGGAACAGGAGCCCAGCCCTGCAGCCCATTTCCATGGTTCGAGGTGGAGGTACAAGGGACTCCTGGAGGAAGGGAGCCTTTGGAGGAGGCAGGAGAGGCAAGGTAGTGCACCCAAGAGGAGCAGGGTGCAGATGCCTCAGGGTTCCGTGTAGGGGCCAGTTGTTTACTAAATATTATGTTATCATTCCCTCGCCCTGCCCATATTGACATTGCAGCAAGTGTGGCTGGAAGGTGGTGAAGGGGGAACCTGAAGACCAGCAAGATGACTTCTACCTTGGGGTCTCCTCCATGGGCTCGAAGGATCAGAGCAAACTTGAGGGTGAGTGAGGGTCGGGCAAGGACGCTGCCATAGTCTATTGATCTGTCTAGACCCCTTTCTGGGCACTGATGATGACCTTGACCCAGCCTTCCTGAAACTCAAGAGTGTTGCAGAAGACAGATACGGTCCTTGATGTTCCCAGAGGACTCTGGAGCCCAGCTGCCCACCGATGGAAGCCCAGCTCTGCCACTTCCTACAAGTGTAACCTTGTTTGTCCATAAAAATAGGTACAGGTATTATCATCCCCAGTTTCCAAATGGGGAAACTGAAGCCCCCCAAAATTGGGCTTCTTACCTGACTCACCCAAAAAAGGACCTGGCTTTGGGCCTCTGACTTCCCCATAACATCGCCTCTCTGCTCCTTTAGACTCAGGGGATTCAGAGGCCTTCTTGGAACATACCTTCCCCACCATCCCTTCCTCCCTTCCACACCTGGACCCAGACCCTTAGTTTGACATGATAATTACCACCCTCCCCCGCCGACCCCCCCGCATACCAAGTAAATAGGGGCCAGGCACAAGGAAGGGCAGTGCGTGGGCCTGTTTAGGGAATGGTCATGATACATAAAACTGGCCCCACATCAGCTGCACACTTGGTGCCCACTAAGGCTTACCTGGAAGGCAGAGCTGTTAGTTTCCTTCTCGGCCTGGTGGCAACAAGGCATATGCTGGGTGAGTCCAGCTTTCTCTCTTGTGAAGTGTCTGATATGTTTATCAGCTGTCTGCCATGACTCATGGTATTGAAGGTTCTCTCCTGCCTTCCTGCTTTGCCTCTCCACAGAATGCCCAGGAACTACAGAAGAGTTGTCCCAGCCTGAGGTACCAGACATATCCAATGGCTCCCTGCCCCAGACACCTGAGCAAGAGAAGTTTCTCCGGCACCACTTTGAGACACTTACTGACGCCCACCCTGAGGGTAGGGCCCTGCCCCTCTCAGCCCTGCCTAGGTGGACCATCCAGTGCTAAGCACAGTGTGGGCATCTCTGGGTTAGGGCTTTCCCCAGCAGGGCTGCTGAGGGTAGTGGGAGGGCATGTTTTATCTTAAGGACTAAGCTGCATGGTTTCCTTTTCCTGCTACAGTTGCTGTGTGTTGTCTATTGATGGGGGTTTTTGAGGATCTGCCTGGACCTAGAACTAGTTGGCTGGAGGGACTCTGAGGTTTCCCTTGGCATCTTTCCCTAGAGCTCTTTCACAGATCCCTAAGAGATGTGACAGCCTCTGAGGATGAGGACTTTCTAAATCCCCGGCTGAGCATGTCAGCCCAGTTTCACTCACGCTTCCAGAAGACATCCAGGTAGGCGCTGGTGAACTAGTGAACATTCCAGCTCTCTATTCCCCCAGGGTGGAGCTGTATCCTCTCAAGCACCCCCAGGGCAGACACAACTGCCTGGTTTCCTCCCACAGGCTCAACCACACCTTCCCTTCCCGGCTGCCCTTGAACCTCCTGAAGTCCCCAGAGGTCAAAGTGATGGACCTCGGGGGAAACCAGCCCAGAGCAGAGCCTCTGAGAGCAGGTACTAGCTACGCCTTCCCAGACAGGACCAACGTGAGTACTTGGGCCACCTCCTCGGGACATAGGACTGGGAACTGGGAGGCCCTGTCCTCACCTCATGGCTCTGCTTGCAGGTCCTCCCTGGGGGAAAGGCTAAGGAGACTCTTGACACCCTGGAGGCCTGGTGCCCACTGAGTGAGTGTCACCATCCCTACTAAACAGCCCTGAGCTTCTCAGCAAATGGCCCTGAGTGTCCAGTTAAACCATGGGTGGGGATGGGCATGGTCCATTTAGACCCTGCAGCCACCCTGGGGTGGGGCCCTGTCTATCATTTCTGCAGCTTGGGTGTGAGAGTGAACCAGCTGCTTTCTTTACAGCCCCCTGCCTCACAGGCCTGCCTTCCTGCATCCCTTCTTTCTCAATGCTGCCCACAGACAGGAAGCCTCTGAGGCCCACAGCCCTACTCATTCCAGGCCTCCACAGCTCCTCTACCTGCTCCCACATGGAGGCTGCTGCCAGCTCCTATGCAAAGATGTCACACAGCATCTCCCTTGAGGACATTGAGGACCCTGTCCTGGCTGAATTGACCAGACCCCTCTGCAGGCCGTCATCCATGGGGGAGCTGGCCTCCCTGGACCAGGAGCTTCAGTCCATCATCACCACTACAGCAGCACCCAGTTCTGACAGCAAGGGCCAAGAGCCTGCCCTGACTTCCCAGGGCAACCATGAAGCCCAGGCCAGCCTCAAACAGACCCTGTCAGGCGTCTGTGACAGGCTCTTAGTGCCCCCACCCCCACAGGAGTCAACTACTACTTGTGTCTGGTCCCAGGAACCTGTGGCCACCCAGCCTGATGTCACAGTTACAAGAGCTAGCTTCCCAGCTCCCATAGATGTGAGCTCCCTGAGGCTCCACAACTCCACCTTTCTCCCAAGGCTTCTGGCCCCTGGGTCCCTCAACACCCCTGCCCACACCGACCGACCCTCACTTCCAGAGGCCATGTCTGGGGGCCCTGGCAGCATCACATCCCTCCTGGAGCTCACCCCTGGTGAGTGTCACCCTTGGGATAAGGTGTTGTCTCCTAAGCTCACCCCATGTAACAACTAGCTCAGCTCCAAAGGTGGGCACTTGACCTGACCACAGGGGCTGTGCCATTCATTCATTCACTGAACTATTTAGTGAGCACTTTGTATGTGTTGGGCTTTTTGTTCTAGACCCTGAGGACATGGATGGGCTGTGGTGGTAAACAACTACAGAGAACTGACACCTTAATTGGGGAAGATGCCTAAACTAAATCTATGCGTAAAGTGTTAAGTGTATCATGAAGTGATGTGTGCTCAGGAGAGAAATAAGAGAAAGGCTTTAGGGAGTGGGAAGTGGGGACAATGGTTACATCTTTAAACAGGATGATGAGAAAAGGCTTCAGAGAGAAGGTGGTATCTGAACAGAGACCTGCAGGAGGGTAGGGGAGGGAGCCTTGCAGACTGAGGGAAGTATTCCAGGCAGAGGGACAACAATTGGGTTTGGCCCAGCCCCCCTGGTCTCTCTTAGACCAGTTATATAGTAGAGGTATCTTTCTCATTCCCTCCTCTCTACTCCTAGATGCGCTCAATGTAGTCCAGGACAGCCGTGGACACTGGGGGGAGCCTGGGGTGCCAGCTAGAGTCCTCTCCCCGGTTCCCTTTGAGCTGATCAGGGTGGGGACCATCGTGCACAAACTGCAGACTGCCTTCCAAGAAGCCCTGGACCTTTACCACCTGGTGAGCCAAGCCCCAAAGTCAGGGGAAAGGGCTAAAGGGATGCTCTGGGACAACCTGACCTGAGTGGTCCCTAATAAGGTCAGCACTCCTTGCAGATGGTTTCCAGTGGCCAGTTGAATACCAAGCAGCAGCAGGCACGGACTGAGCTGGCCTCCACCTTCCTTTGGATCCACAGCCAGTTAGAGGCCAACGGCTGGCTGGTTGGGAGTGATGCGGCCCCAGCCCAGGCCCTGGCCAGCCCAGGTCCTCCCTCCCCACCTACATTGTGCCCTCTGGCTAGCCCAGACTTGCGTGCCCTGCTGGAACATTACTCGGAGCTCCTGGTGCAGGCCGTGCGGAGGAGGGCACAGGAGGACTGAGGGCCAGCAGCCCTGCTATTTTCTGATGAACAGATATTAAAAGCAAATAAACTGACAACTTGGAGAAATGGTTCCTGGTGCCTATGCTGGCACATCCACAAAACCCCCTTTCAGGTGGATGCAGGGAGGGAGGGTAGAGAACAATATCTCTGGTAGGCCAGCTCAGGGAACTCACATAAGCCCTGTTCACAGAATCTGTCAATGGGAACATGGGACCAACATCCCCAAGAAGTTTGGGAACTGCAGTAATGATAGTCCCATGTCGCTCATCCCCATCCTACTGGCCTATTGAGGAATCACGTGTAGTCCTTGCCTAATGGGCCCCAGCTCTACCCCAGGAAAGGGTCAGTCGTTCCCTACCCCTGCTGATGCCCAAGAACCCAATGGAGCTGCTGTGATCACCATGTGCCAGACCCTGACAACCAGTACCACACCACTGGCCCCTGGGCCTGGCCCATGCCAAATCCTCTGAGGTCCAGGTTTTTGTCCCCATCTGCAGCAGGGGAAATTGAGGAGAGACAAACAGGTTTATCAACTGGACAATCTGGGCAGCATGCCCAGGCCACCCAGCAGCTGGACAGCAAGAGGACTGTGTCCAACTTCAAGATCCTATGAGCTGCCAGCAGTGATACCGGCTTCCCCAGGCAGCAGGCATCTGGTCACATGGCATGTTAGCTAAGAGGGCCACTCTTGTGACCACAAAGGCCCCCCCTGTCCCAAGTGTATATAAAGGAAGCCAGCAGGGGTGGGGCCCTCTCCTAAACCACTGTTCTACCATGCGGATTCTTGTGGCCTGAACCCCCACTTGCCTGTTTCTCCCTGCTTTGTTTGATGGTCATGGCCCTCCAGAAATGTTCAGGGAGAATCCAGTGTCTTGTCCAGGGTCCCATAGAGCTGAGATTCAATCCTAGGCTTACCTGGTGGAAGAGCTGGACCTTTGAACATGAGGACATGGCCCAGTGCTGCCTTCATAAACATTGAGACATGTCAGAACCAATCATGCAATTGTTTAAAAAAAAAAAAACCCTGCTGGCACCCAGGTGTCTCTCACTGTTCTACATATTAGGGGTACAGTGAGGAACAGAACCAACAAAGCATCTGCTCTGTGGCATTCACCTAGAGAGCAAAACACAGAAGAATTAAAATTATTAACTAGATAAACTAAGGGAATTCACTATGCTGGTTCGAGTATCAGAGAAGGCCATTCTGAGGTGATATTTGAGCTGAGGGTTGATAGAGGATACAAGCCCTGTGGACATCTCAGAAAAGTATACAGGCAGACAGAACAGCCAGTGCAAAGGCTCCATGAGGGGATCAAACGTATATGTGAGAAACCAACAAAGCCAGGACAGCTGGAATAGAGCTGCGGGGAAAGGGCGGGAGAAAGAAAGATCACACCAGGCAGGGCCCTGTTGCTTCATGACATTCAAATCCAAGAAACATTCACAGCACAATTTTCCCCGCTAAAGTCCCTGATATTGGTGTTTGGGGAGATGGCCAGTTTTGTTTATTTTTCAAAGCTCCCTCTCCCTGCCTTAGTGAGCCCATGTGGTCCAGGCCTCATAATTGGGCTGCATCTCTGCCAGGAGATTTCTTGCCCAGGCCCACAGGCCACCCTTAAAGACTGGAGAAGCATTCTCTTTGCTCCTGCCTAGCTTGGCCGCAGTCACCCAAGTCCTTGAGGCAAGGTTTGGGGTTCAGGGCCCTGGACACCCAGGGAACCAATGTGAGGCTCTATCCCTTGGGAAATTTACCCCGTCTCCCAGCCTGTATTAGTAAGCCTTCAACTCCAAGTAGCAAACACCTGGCTTATAGGGACACATACTGTAAGGGACATTTGTTATTCTTGATTATGTCTCTGCTCTTATCACCCTCTGACCCTGAGTTTCACCTTCCAGTTTAGGCTCTCACAATTACATCCACCATGCACTCAGCAGTACCCCTCTACCCAACCAATAGCAAAGGCACAAAGCAGGGCAGCTGCTAGGGTAGTGGAGGAAAAAAATTAGATTTCTTCCTAGAAGCCTTCCCCTTCAGAGCAGTCATGGGCAATGGGAATGGAGATTGCTTTGATGTGTTTGTACCACCGATCTCTCTTGTGCTGGACAAAACAAAATCGGGTTCTCAGTACAAAACGAGGTGGGCTGATAGTTTAGGAGAATCTAGTGTATCTGCTGCTCTCTGCTTCCAAAGGTCAAGCTCTTCAGATCAGAAAGACGAGACTTTCTCTTGGACAAACCAGCTGGTTAAGAAACTGCTGCTGATGAATATGTGTGCAAGTGGTTTATAGACCAACAGGATCTCAGCACAAAGAGGACAACATGTTCATTTGAGATATTTCAGAGAGTTTAGTGAAGGAATAAATTGCAAAGGAGTGGGCAGGGAAGAATGAAATCATAGCACGTTAGACCTGGTACCAGACGAGCGCTGTCACCGCCCGCACTCGTGAGGCCGAAGGGAGTGAAGTGAAACCCCAAAGAGCAAATCCTGAAAAGAGGGCTGCCCTGAGGGGACATGTGCCTCTGGCAACCCAACAGGGAGGGAGTTGGGAGAATCCCTCCCCACATCTGTATGGCCCCCCACTGTTTGTACCCTACTGGAAGCCAGAAGGCATAGGAGCTCAGATGATGCTGCCCACCCAAGTCAGCCTCCCACACAGAGCAGGGCAGAAAGGGAGTCTGGGGGAATATAAAGACACCCAACCCCAGGTTTCTTCTCTCAAATGTTTTAAGCAACAACAGAGGAATCAATTCCCCCATGACACACTGTGTTGAGCATGGAGAACTAGGCACCTAAGCAGAAACGGAATGGTTCCCCCTCACCAGCTCATTTAGTGCAGCCTGGCCCCTGCACTCCACAATGGACAGCTCCTAGACACTGAGCTTCCAGACCTGTGCCAGGCAAAAAAAAGTCATGGCTGCACGAAATCCAACAACTGTGAAATGGCAGCACTTAAACTGATCCATTTTACAGATGGGTCAGTTGAAACAGATGCTCACCTAGCCACTCCACCCCTCAAGACTTCCCAACAACTCCTCTGTTTATATGTCTGCCACATGCCAGCCACCATGCTCAGCACTCTCCCATGATCTGCATGGATCTTCAACACAAACTATACATATAGGGAGACTCGTTAGTCCCATTTTCCAGATGAAGAAATAGGCTCAGCAAGAAATGACTTGTTCCAGGTCCTGCAGAGATAAAGCAGCAAAGCTCTGGGCTAGCAGACTCTCAGCGCTGCCTCCCTAGCTTCTCCAAATGAATCAGCAGAACTATAGGGAATGTGAAGAAATGAATATTGATTCTTTCATCACCAAACCCTTGTATAGGCTGTTCCCTCTGCCTGGAACACTCTCCCCTTTCACTCTAACCCTCTTCTTTGTCCAGGGCTCATACCCAGGAAGTTGTCACTCAACCCTTAGGCTGGATCAAGAGCTTCTCCCACCCTCCCTCAGCCCTCCTGCGTTCTACCCATCACAGCTTGGCTCACTCTGCCTGTACTTCCCCCATAATGCCTTGGTCATTCTAGGCGGTCACTGGTGTGTCTCCCCCAGGGACTAGGCTTTGTGTTCATTTTCAGTGCTGAGCTAGGGCTGGTCTATGGTTGGAGCTCAGAGAATTGTTGGGTGAATAAATGAGAATAACTGCATGAGGAGGAATATTCAAAATTATTAACCCCTGGTTAAGAGGCCAATGACCAATGTAGAACACAGCCTGGCCAGAATGCTGAGGTAAGGTCCTCAAAGTCCTCAGCTGTTTCTGGAGTCGGGAGAGGTGTCCCAGGAAGTCACTAGGAGCTGCACTATTAACAAATTAGTATTTTAATGCCTGCTACACCTGAATAGTGTGCTTCTAGCTGAACATCAGTTCTGGGAATCTGAGGGTCAAAGAGGTGGTGCTTCCTGCTTGAAGATGAACCACCTGGATCCTTACCCTGTCTGTCCTTAACTATTAGACCTTGCTGTCCCTCCATCCTCTGGAGCAAACAGTCACCCCCCTACCCCACTGCCCGGCTTCCTCAGACAGGTGCTGTAATTTGAATAACCAAGCAGGCCGTTGGATGTCCAATAGTAACTGATTTGCCTGGCAAACAGACCCTTAGATCCTTGGCCCTATCAATACTATGAGAAGACATTCAAAACCACTGGGGTCTCTATTTTCTCTACCCACCCCCAAGAGGTGCCTAGGCTGCAGTCATGCCCTTGCTTAACCTCCTTGGGGGTCCTAGCACTTACCTGCCCTCTGCAGTCTGGAGAATACCCTCAGGAATATGTCATAGAATGGGGAGGAATGGTGGGCCCCAAGACAGAGGTAATTGGAGCCAACTGTGTCTGCTCCCTGGGCCTGTCATGAAATTTGCATTGAGAGAGTGAGGCTTCTTTATGGCTGCCCCCTCCTTTTCCACTTGGGATAGTCATCCCGGGGCTGAGGTCTGACAGCAGGTGGAGGAGGCAGCCCCGTCTGTGCATGTGTGTGTATGTGTGCAACCATTTTACCATTCCCGGAGGTGATGCCTCGTGCCTTCCTGGTCAGAAGTAGGCGCCTGCAACCACCCAATTGGAGTCACCTGCCTGACCAGCTCCGGGGAGACGCCTATGTCCCAGGTGGGCCCCTCAATAGGCCTGGAGGTAAGGGGCAGGGGAAACACAAAGCCTCACTACCTGGTTTCTCTTCTCAGACTGCAGCAGCCTGGAGGGGCCATCGGCACGACGACGTTCCAGCCTTGGGGACTCCTGGGCAGCGGTGAGTCTGCAGGTGACCCACAAGACCCTGGTCAATTTTGCCCCTGCCCACTCAGCCTCAACAGGCCCTGACAGCCTCTTTCTCCCCAAGCCCATTCATTGTACATGTCCTTCCAGTGTCAGAATCTTTCCACCAATGGTTCTCTCCATTGGGAGTGCCTTTCATTTCTTAGTAGTGAGCTGTTTGGCCTCATCCCAAGCACCATTTCCCCAGGGTGGGCAGCCACAGCTTCTACCCTTAGGAATCTCTCTGTCCTATGGGTCAGAGGATCAAACAAGGTGACAGGAGGATGGGGAGGGGGACGAGACTGGGGCCTTTTAGAAGAGATACTCTGCATGCACTGGAAGGACAGCACTAGCCAAGTGTGAATGTGCTCAAGATTATTTCAGTATTTATTTAGAGCCAGGAACTGTTCTAAGAAATGGCTATTTAGCAGGAGCAACAAATACTCTCTCCTTCCAGTTTATAATCTGGCGGGGACTGCAGGTATGGACAATAAAATTAGGAAAATATATATTATGTTGGAAAATAGTATGTGCTATGGGAAAAATAAAGTAAGATAAGGGCAAAGTAATAGGGCATGGTCAGGGAAGATGTTGGAGAAAGAATGGCATTTGCACACAATAGTCTGACCTTCCCAGACCTCCATGGTTCCAAGTTCTAGGAACTCTGTTTGCTCCAGTGTGTGTTTGTGTGTCTAATTCGATGTCCCTCACACAGCCCATGCAGGGCACTTTGGTCACCACTCCCAGGGACCCTGGGATGCTTGGCTGCCCATTCTGCCCCAAGGCCTTCCCGTTGCAGCGCATGCTGACAAGGCACCTCAAGTGCCACAGCCCTGCGCGCCGCCACGTGTGCAGCTGTTGTGGCAAGGGCTTTCATGATGGCTTTGACCTCAAGCGCCACATGAGGACTCACACTGGTGAGCAGTGGCAAGGACATGGAAGGGCTGCTGGACCCTGGGTGAGGATGGGACAAAAAGGAGGGAGGTGCCTTGGATGTGGAGTCTCCATTCGTGTTTTGTGGGGCAGAGACCCAGCTATCAGGTTTGGAACACCGCATACTGAAGTAGGTGGGTGTAAGGTAGTGCCAGGGTAGGGGCCTGTTGACGGGTGTTAAGACAGGCACTGGTTATAGGATTCAGGTCCCAGACTGAAGGGTGGGGGGAGGGGGGAATCCTCCCTCTGCTTCCCTGGACCCTAGGGAAGGAACAACTTGGTGAGGATGAGGACATAGATGTCTGGGGATAGCGGGATGCAGGTGAAGCCTGCAGAACTTGTAGTAGGAATGGAGGAAATCTCACAGATGGCAAGGCGGGTTGGCTTTGGTCTGAGGTCATTGCCCTGTCCTCTTCCCCTCTGCCTATCTGCACAGGGATTCGCCCATTCCGCTGTGGAGCTTGCGGAAAAGCATTTACACAGCGCTGCTCGCTTGAAACTCATCTTGCCAAGGTGCACGGGCAGCCGGCCAGCTACGCCTACCGTGAGCGCCGTGAGAAGCTGCATGTGTGCGAGGACTGTGGCTTCACCAGCTCGAGGCCTGACACTTACGAGCAGCACTGTGCCCTGCACCATACTGCTTCAGACTGCACCCCGCGTCCAATCATGAGAGGCAAATAAACACAGAACACCAACACACATAAAAGAGCATTTATTACTGGGGGAGGGTGGTTTACTCGGTCCAGCGGTGGCCGCAGTGCGGGGCTGTGCACACGTAGTACAAGCGCATAGCGTCCTGGCATAAAGGATGCACAGTTAGGAAGTGTGTGGACCCTCGGGAAGGTCAACATGGAACCTGCATCCAGCGGAACCTCACCCCTCAATAACAGACAAGGGCTCCATTCCCATTGGTAAGGGTCCTGCTCAGGACGCCAGGAAGGGCAGGCTCCCCTCAGGAGTGGTATTACCCCCTCCCAGGAAGGGCCAAGCCCAGGACAGTTAGAAAGCTGCCTTCATGTCACTCACCTCGGCACGGGCACTATGCGACTGGAAGAACACTGCCTCCTTATGGCCGCACCTGAGGGAACAGTCAGCCACTCAGAGTTTACCATACCCTTCCCTCTTTCCTCCACTCTCAGGCCCGAATACCAGCTGCAAACTCACTTTTGGCACGGGTGGTCCTCGGTTCGGGGCAACGTGGGGTCCTGGGACACGTCAGCGATGATCTGGGTCAGTTCGCTGAGGGAGAAGAGAGTGAATAATTGTGCTCTGATAGGGGCGCCCAAGCCAACAACCCCATCCCTAAACTCCCAGCCCTGCCACTCACTCCACTTCGTGCGTGATTTTGTTCACGTAGATGCAGCTGTTGTCGGCTTCCTGCTGGTAGTCACAATTCCGGCACTGGGCGGGGGGGGGGGGGGGGGACGCGAGTGTAGCAGGAAGGGAGTCACGGAGAGCTCCCCGATGGGATTGGAAGAGAGGGCAGAGTCTTCCCCGGAGAAGTTAATCAGGGGATGGAATCTCTAGGTTGGGATAATGGCGCGTATCGAGCAGCACCTCGGGGGTGGGAAGGACGAGGCAGAAGAATTCATTGCGGGATAAAAGAGACTACGACCAGTCCCGGCGGAATAGGGAGTTAGGGGGTCACGTGAGTAAGGCGGGGTCATGATGGAACGGGCTGACCCCCGAGGAAGACCTGGACACCCACGGGCTCGTGCTCACCGCATAGAGCAGAATGCGGTTCTCTTTGTCCTCCTTAGGGTAAAGCATGTTGTTACTGTGGGGAGGGGGAAGTCAGAGGTAAGTGCCCGGACCATTACTTGTTTCCCTTCCACACCGGCTGCCCCTGCCTCACCATTCCTGGCAGAATCGAATACCCACGAATCCCGGCTCATAGGTCCCGTCCGGTTCCATAGCGGAGCACTACCCGCCAAGCCTTGCGCGCTTGCTCCGCCTCACGACCGGTCGCGGGAAGGGTCAGGCCTAGTTGCTTCGCCTTTTAAAGAGCGGCAGAGCTGCGTACAAGTACTGGCTGCCAGCAGCTTTGTATTTGGCCCATGCGCTGAGATTTGATTACCTGCTTTAACCTTTTGACATACTAAAGTTGCTTCCACCCTGTGGGCCTCGTTCCCCAGTTGAGAGCCGGGAATATGACATATCACGTAACTCGCAAAGCAGTAGGCATATATGAAGAAGTCATTGCTCTTTGCGGGGGCCGAAGGCCAGTGCACATGCGCGAGTTTACCCTCCGCGGCGGGGGGTAACTCCTGCCAGTCCTTCCTCTCGGCTTCAGTCTTCCTCCGACCGATTCGTTTTGGAAGAACCGTACCAGGGCAGGCCTCTCAGGATTGGCTGGACCTATCTTAGAATACACGAGAGCTTCCGGTGGTGAGGAGACGGCGGCTATAGGCGGACTCTCCCTGCGAGAGAGCGCGTATTGGCTAGGTCGGGAGCAGGGGGAGGGGCTGATAGCGCAGAGGTGGTGGCGGCGGCGGCGGCGGCGGCGGCTGCTGCGGGGCGGGTGTGAGGCGTCTGACCCGGCTGCGGGTCCCGGCAGGGCGCGGCGAGATGGAGGTGACCGGGCTATCTGCGCCCACAGTGACCGTTTTCATCAGCAGCTCTCTTAACAGCTTTCGCTCCGAGAAGCGGTACAGTCGCAGCCTCACAATAGCTGAATTCAAGGTGTGGCTGTGGGGCGGGGCCCAGGGGGGCGGGGCAAAGGAGAAATTTAGGGGCTTCCGGATCGCCGGGAGCGGCCAGAAATAAACCAAGGTTGCAGAGATTGAGGACCTGTCCTCAGCAGGGTGGGGCCCGAGGGAACCGGAGGTTCCTGAGAAGGGCGCAGGGGCCTGGGAAAATGAGAGGTTTCAGAGGGTGGGGGCAAGAGCAGAGCGGGGCCCTGCCCAGGGATAACCAGTTGGGTCCTAAAATGATTGGGTTTCCTGGAGGAGCAAAGATGAAGCACAGGGGGCGGAGAGTCAGGGTAGAGGGTGAGACCACTGACCTCTCCCATACCCTATTCTTCGCAGTGTAAACTAGAGCTGGTGGTGGGCAGTCCTGCGTCTTGCATGGAACTGGAGCTGTATGGAGCTGATGAGAAGTTCTACAGCAAGCTGGATCAGGAGGATGCGCTGCTGGGATCATACCCCGTAGATAACGGCTGCCGCATCCATGTGAGACCTCCCTACCTGGGATCCGTCCTCTCCATTCATTTATTTATTTAACAGATGTTTGCCATACTTTGCACTGTGTGATAACCCAGATAGGCCCCCGTGGAGCTCACAGTCCATTATGGAAAGAGGGAGACCCATCACCAGACAGTGACAGCCAGAGTTGTTTGGACTCTTGAGTGGCAAGCCCAGGAGACTGGAGACACCCAGAATAGTTGTCTGACTCCATGAGAAAAGGACGGCTTAGGAGAAGAGGTGGGAAGGGCATGCCAGCTGGAGGAAGCAGAGTGTACAGAGGCCCAGAGTGTGAGGTGGGTCAGGGTGAACGGTGAGATGTATTGGGAGTAGCTGGAACAGAAAGGACCTCTGCATGCATCAGCTCACATCATCTTTTCTGTCCTCATCGCCCCCTCCCCCCACCCTGCTGGACTCCTCAGACTTCTCAGCATCCCAGGCAAGGTTACCTCAGGGCCTTTGAATATGGTATATACCCTGTGCCTGCATGGTTCTTTTTTCTGTGCTCACAGTCCCACTCCTTCCTTCCAGTCTTTACTTAAATGTCAGCTTTCAAGTGTGAGGTCTTCATTGGCTTCAGTGTAAAATTTAAACCTCCTTCCTTTTCACTTTGTTTGATTTTCTTAACTCTTATCCTGAGACAGTCTGTGAACAATGCTTTGCACAGAAAGAATGCTCAGTGAATCATTGCTGGATGATGAGTTGAGTGCATAAAATAAAACCTGGAGGATGGTGTAATTAACCCTGTTTTACAGAAGAGAAAACTAGCTTCAGGATGGAATTTATTGCCCTAAGGATGAACTATCGCTTAAATTTTTACCTGTCTACATGACTCCAGAAATCAGTGTGCCCAGAAAACTAGTTCTATAAACAAACAAGCCTCTTTATTTCATAAATCTTCAGTGAGCATCTGTGTTATACCAAGAGTATAGCTGTGAACCAAATCTGAGAAGGCCTCTAGCTCTATCCAGTGTAAGGTAGGTGTTAGCTAAATATTCACAAGAACAAATGTGAAGGGTCATTGAGGTGAAGACCATGCAGGAGAAGACTGAAAAACTGGAGATCCTATACTGAGGGACGACTCATCAATGAGGTTTTGGAGGACTTCCTGGAGGGGGTTCTGCTTGAGTGGAGACCTGAAGAATAGGAAGGGCTAACTGAAGAAGGGAAAAGAATACTCGGAGGGAAGGGTACAGCATGTGTAAACACTCTGAGATATGAGGGAGCATGGTGGGTACAAGGGACTGAAGAGTGGCCACTCCTATGGGAGAGGGAAATGGGAGCCAAGGGAGTACCCTGAGTCAGGAGAGCCCTGGTCTGACTTAGGTGTTCATAGGTTCCTTCTAATTATGTGTGGGGAGCAGACTGTGGAGGATAGAAGGAGTAGGGAAATGAGAGAGGAGGCTGCTTTCATAGTCCAGATGATACAGGGTGAAAGTGGGTCAGGAATGTGGGTTGCCATTGTATGGATAGACCACAGCACTGAGACCAGCCTGCCTTTGGCAGCCTCAGCCTAGGGATGCTGGTAGGCCAAGCATGGGCGGTGACATCCTCAAACAGGAGGCTTTCACACATTGATTTGGGTATAGACAGACCTCTGACTTCCTGAGGTCATTCAAGGAAGGTTTCCCAGTGAAGGAGTCTAGGGAATTTTTATTTTTTCTAAAACTTTTTCTGTTTTACATTGGCTCACATGGCACAGTTGTTTGGGCATCCTCTGGTGAAGCAAAAGGTTGCCAGTTTGATTTCCGGTCAGGGTATATGACTGGGTTACGGGCCTGGTCCCTTGTTGGGGTGCATGCGAGAGGCAACCTGTTATTCTTTCTCTCTCGCATTGATGTTTCTCTCCCTCTTTCCTTACCTTCCCTTCTCTCTAAATAAATAAAGTCTTTAAAAAAACCTTTTTCTGTTTATAAATATTACCTGTATTCATTGCTTAAAATAACAAGCAACCTCAAACTTCGAAAAATCCCTAATATTGAAAGTAAAAATTCTTAGTGATCCTTAACCAGAAATAAGAGCCATTTCTCTTTTGGTGTGTTAGCCCAATAGTTAAGGCCAAACTCCCCAGAGTGTTTTCTGATCCCTGTATTTCCTTCATATCCACATCCAGCCTGTCTGCAAATCATGTAGAGTCCACCTACAAAATCTATCCAGAATCTAAACTCTTTTTTCCCGTCCACTGTTCCCACTGTTCCACCCTGGTCTAATGTCCCTCCTCTTCCTCCTGGACATTACAGCAGCCTCTGTCTCCTATGCCTGTTCCCTCCCCCACAGTCTATTCTCCACATGTGGCCAGAAACAGACTGTGACCCTGAGTCAGGTCAGAGCCCTCCTGGCTCAGAGCCTCCCTTGTGCACCTCATTCCAGGTAAGAGTAAAGTCTACAGTGATGTGTTGTGTCTCCCACTCTACCTGGCTTATTCCACACTAGCCATGGTGGCCTCCCTGCTGTTCCTCAAAAGGGCTAAGGATAATTCTATATCCAGGACTTTGTGCCTATTGTACCTTCTCATCCTTCAGGCCTTGGCTTAGACATCCCCTCCTTTTAGAAGCCTTCTTTGACTACCTTCCCAGGCACCTTAAGCCTCTTTGTGGTATGTCTACATTGAACCTTGTTATTTTCTGGTGTTTAATACACATACCTGTGTATTTGTTTATGGCCAGTTTCCCAGCAGAATGAATACTTCTTGACATCAGGGGTTTTACTATTTTTGCACTGTCTCCCTAGCACCCAGCACAGGGCCCAGCAGGGTGCCTTGGAAGAGTTCAGCAAGCAGTGAGTTAATGAATATTGAGGGTGGTATAGGAAGAGATGCTCCAGGGTCTGGAAATTGGGGCCAGCTTAACAGGATTCCAGGGGCCCAGAGAGGACAGATGTGCTTCCCAGAAGGCTCATGAGCAAGACCTGAGCTCCACACTTTCTTATGATTTGGGGGCTATCAGTGATGTTGATGCCAGCATGTGAGCATCATATGGGGCAGATCCAGCCTTCAAGGTGGGGATAGAGGTGATGAAAGAGAGATGACTAGTGTAGACACCTGATGTCATTCCTTCTACTGAGCTCAGGAGATGAGAGAAGGTTGGGGTAAAATGAAGATAGATTGAGTTTTCCCTAGACAGGAGAGACTTAAGTCTATGAAATGCTCCAATGTCTAGCTATACCACCACCCCAGCATCCCAAGCCTCCCTGACCAGGCCCTGATCCTCACTGACCGCTTCTGTCACTGCAGGTCATTGACCACAGTGGTGCTCGCCTTGGGGAGTATGAGGATGTATCCAAGGTGGAAAAATATAGCATCTCACAAGAAGCCTATGACCAGAGGCAAGGTACGGGGGGCGGGGGTTGGAGGCCAAAAGGAGTGTGTGCAGGTGGGGGTGGGGGTGGTGATGGGTGTGGGGGTGGGCAGAAGGAATAGACAGGGACATTGCGGGGAAATCGATAGTGGGGGCAGATAGGCAGGGGAGAGAGGAGGGACTGGGCTGAGGTTGGTATGGGGACAGATGAGGGAATGGGAGAGCAGAGAGGGTGGAAAAGGCATAGGGTAGTAATGGGGACTGGGGGGTGTGAGGGCTTGTGGGCAGGCAGGTGCAAGGATCAGATGTGGGGAGAGCGGTCAGTGTCACATAGGGCAGATGGTGTGCGGGGCAGAGCATGGTAGAATATGTGGAGTGGATAGGGCAGTGTGGTGATCAGTACAGATGTGAGGAAGATGAGGAAGGATTCAGGGGATGGATGGAGGCGAATGTGATATTGAAGGGATGTAGAAAGATGGGGTGATGTGAAAGATTGGAGACATAAAGTTTTAGTTTATGAATTGTGGAGAGGCCCCAGGGAGCCTTGGGAGAGGGCAGGGCTGTGGTGGGAGACTTGGAGGGCTTGAATGACAGCCCTTTGACACTTAGAACAGAAGAGTTTCTCCATGAATGTTAGCCCTGTGTGAGTGCAAGGTTATCATTTCATTAGGCCAGAGGCCCCACCCATGAGACCCTGTCTGACTCCAATTTTCTACCCCACCCATAGACTCGGTCCGCTCCTTCCTGAAGCGTAGTAAACTGGGCCGATACAATGAAGAGGAGCGGGCACAGCAACAGGCTGAGACCACCCAGCGCCTCGCGGAAGAGAAGGACCAGGCCAGTGCCATCCCTGTAGGCAGCCGCTGTGAGGTGCGGGTACCTGGGCAGCCCCCTCGCCGGGGCACCGTCATGTATGTAGGTATGTGGCCTCCTGAGACCTTATTCCCTGCCTGATGTGGGTAATGCTGGGGACCCAGTCCTCAAGGAGGTCCAATTTAGGAGGAGAGACAGATACAGCAGCCGATGGTGACAGCCCAGAGTATTCCTGTCAGGGAATTGAGAAGCAGAGACACAGTGATGTGGGTTGTGGTAGAGAAAGTGGAGGCTGGAGTGACCAGTTCAGAGGCAAAACTGGCTAGAGCTAAGATGAGGGAAACAACAGGTAGAACTTTTGGGGCTGTGATGGGGAAAACCCAAGATGAAGTGATCAGGGCAGGGATGAGGGAAGCTTAGGAAGATGTGTAAGCTGAGAGGAAGTACCAGACGTCTTCCTGAGAGTAATCCAGAGTGCTTCGGAGGGGAGTTGGGGGAAGGACTATAATGGAAAGGGAGAACTGAGCCAGGTGAAAAGGGAGGGTGAATGTTCCAGCCAGAGGGAGTAGTAAGTGCAAACAAGCAGGAACAACATAGATCAGTTTGAGGCAGAGAAAGGAAGTCAGCATGGCTAGTGGGGAGTAGTGAGAGGACAGGTAAGAAGCAAGGTCAGGAGCATGGGCAGGGCTGGACCACGCATGGCCTTGGAGACAGTAGAGAGGAGTGTGGATTTTATTTTATTTATTTTTAATTTTTTTATTGTTCACTTACAGTTGTCCCCATTTTTCCCTCTGTGAGTTTTTTTATAACAGCTTTATTGAACTATAATTCGTATATCATAAAACTCACCCATTTAAAGTGTATATTATTCATTCATTGGTTTCTAGTATGTTCATGGAATTGTGTAACCAACACCGCAATCAATTTTAGGACATTTTCATCACTCCAGAAAAAAACCCTATATGTGCTCGCTTTGGCAGCACATATACTAAAAAAAAAATTGGAACGATACAGAGAAGATTAGCATGGCCCCTGCGCAAGAATGACACGCAAATTCATGAAGCGTTCCATATAAAAAAAAAAAAAGAAAGAAACCCTATAACCATTAGCTGCCACTCCACATTTCTGAAACCCCTCTCCCCAAGTCCTAGACAACCACTATAAATTTACCAATTCTGGATATTTAATATAAATGGAATAATATTGTATTATGTGGCCTTTTTTGACTGCTTTCTTTCACCTAGCATAATGTTTTCAAGGTTCATCTATGTTACAGCATCTATCAGTACTTTATTTCTTTTTATTGCCAAATAATATTGCATTGTATGGATAGACCACATTTTATTAATTAATTCATCACAGTTAATGAACACTTGGGTGCTTTCCACTTTTTAGCTCTTACAAATAATGTTGCTATAAACATTCTTGTATGAATTTTTGTGTGGACATGTATTTTCCTTTCTCTATACCTAAGAGTGGAATTGCTGGGCCATGTGGTGACTCTTTCTTTAACCTGTTGAGGAATTGCCACACTATTTTCTACAGCAGCTCCCCAGTGTGGATTCCCAGCAGAATGTAGGAGGGTTCCAATTTCTCCACATCCTCTCCAACACATACTACTATTGGTCTTTCTGATGATAATTATTCTAATGGTGTGAAGTGGTAAAGCATTATGGTTTTGATTTGCAGTTCTTTGATGACTAATGATATTGAGTATCTTTTCATGTGCTTTATGGCAACCTGTATATCTTCTTTAGAGAAATGTCTATTGAGATCCTTTTTGCCCATTTTTAAATTGGGTTGCTTGTCTTTTTGTTGTAGAGTTGTGTGTTAATTTGCTAGGGCTGCCATAACAGGGTGTCATACGCTGGATAGCTTAAACAACAGAAATTTATTTCTCACAGTTCTGGAGGCTGAAAGTCCAAGATCAAGGCCTTGGCAGATTTGGTTTCTTCTGAGGCTTGTCATTGGTGTGTAGAAGGCCATCTCTTCACTGTATTTTCATATGATCTCTCCTCTGTGTGCATGCCCATCTCTGATGTCTGTGTTTTCTAATTTCTTCTAAGAGTTTTATAGTGTTACATCTTACATTTAGGTTTTTAATGACCCATTTTGTGTTAATTTTTATGTATAGTGTTACGTAGGAATCCAGCTTCATTCTCTTGCATGTGGATATCTAGTTGTCCCAGCATTATTTGTGGAAAAGACAATTATTTTCTCATTGAATTGTCTTGGTACCCTCGCCAGAAATCATTTGACTGTAAGTAATGCGGATTTTATGCTGAGTGGGATGAGCAGCCTTTCAGCAATTTGAGTCAAGGCAGTGGTGCTATTGCCCTTTGATTTTTACAAAGACCGCTTTGGCTGAGGCTGTTGAATGAATAGGGGGTCAGCGGTAGGATCAGGGAGACCAGTGAAGGGGCTCCCGTATTAGTCTTGGGCAGGAAATGGCTGTCGTCCTAGTAAGGAGTGGTTTTTGCCAAGAAGGGCTTTACACTGAGAGGACAGGGACGAATCTGGGATGAGTGGTGTCTGGAGGTTTCATTGGGATTTCTCCCCTGGGCAGGACTCACAGATTTCAAGCCTGGGCACTGGATTGGCATCCGCTATGACGAGCCACTAGGGAAAAACGATGGCAGGTAATAAGTATTCCCACTCAGGCGTCCGTGTGTGTGTCTGTACCTGTGTCTGTCCTTGAATATGTGTGCATATATGCATTAAATGCATGCATGTATGACTGGGTGTGCCTATCGGTCCTAGCATCTGGGGAGGGAGCCATGTTGGGAGCTCTCTGATCACTGACTTTTCCCTCGTGCTCGGCAGTGTGAATGGGAAACGCTACTTCGAATGCCAGGCCAAGTACGGTGCCTTCGTCAAGCCATCAGTTGTGACAGTGGGGGATTTCCCCGAGGAGGACTACGGGTTGGACGAGATGTGATGCCCAAGGAAGGGCATCGTCCTGCTCCAGCTAACTTGCCCACTTATTGCCCCTTCCTATGTGTGCCAATGGCTCTTTTTCCCTGATCCTGTTTTTATTTTATTTACTTTGTTCTTGCCATTGACTTTTGAGACTTGTGCATTAAATTTGCCAGAACTGGGAAGTATTTGGAGGACTCAGTGATTATAGGAATGTCTGGGGGCAGCTGGGTAAGTGAGGGTGAAACAGGGGGCTGAGCAAAGTAGAGCATGAAGCTTTATCCCTTAGCTGGTAACTGGAGGCCCATGAGACTCTTCTTTGTCCTTTGTTAGTTAATATAATATTATGCTTCTATGACACATAGGCCCAAAATAATAGTGGCTTTCACAAAATTGAAGTTTATTTTTCTCCATGGAAAGTTTTGCTTAATCATAAGAGCTAATAGGGTGACCCTTCCATCTCAGAGGCTGATCTCCTTCTCCATATATCTCACTCTCCCATCTTCTTCTGATTCCCACCTCATCTGCTCTAGGCACTAGGATCAGGGAGGAGGAGGGGTTACCCCTTGTCTTTAGGAATGTGTATGTATAACTCAAAACCTGTTACTAGTTCATTGGTCAGAATTTTGTCTCATAGCTACTTGTAACTGCAAAAGAGGCTGGGAAATACAGTTTCTATTCTGGGCAGCCATGTTCCTGGTTAAATATCAGGAGTTCCTATATAATAGAAGCTGGGGAGAAGGGATGTGGGGGACAAACAAGTAGTTCTAACATAGTCCCTGTGAGTGGGGGATCTTTACCTGTTCAGTACAGTTGACCTTTGAACAACACAGGTTTGACCTGTGCGGGTCCACTTATATGTGAATTTTTAAAAATAAATACTGTAAATGTATTTTCTCTTCCTTATTATTTTCTTAACATTTCCTTTTTTTTTTTTTAGCTTACTTAATTGTAAGAATATAGTGTATACCTCTGGCTGGTGTGGCTCAGTGGATTGAGCACCGGCCTATGAACCAAAGGGTTGCTGATTGGATTCCCAGTCAGAGCACATGCCTGGGTTGTGGGCCAGGCCCCCGTTAAGGGGTGCACGAGAGACAACCACACATTGATGTTTCTCTCCCTCTCTTTCTCCCTCACTTCCCCTATGTCTAAAAATAAATAAATAAAACCTTTAAAAAGGAATATAGTATATAATACATATAACATAAAACATATGTTAATCAACTCTTTATGTTATCGGTAAGTCTCCAGTCAAGGGTAGGCTATTCGTAGTAAAGCTTTTTGGGGAGTCAAAAGTTATATGTATATTTTTGACTGCATTTGGGATTGGCAGTCGTAGCCCCCATGTTGTTCCAGGGTCAACTGTATTTGAAAGAAGAAAGAAATCTAAAGTCTTTGTAGAAGCAACATGAAGTCCTTCATAACAAAGAATATTGTGCTCTCAAGTATGTGATATGTGCACATGTATCCCATTCACTCTAGGGAGCCCAAACTACAGACCATATACCATGCATGTGCCTGCATGTGCAATAATCCCTTGTTAGCTTCTTGAAGGGATTCCTGATGGGATGGCTGTTTGGAATATTCTACTTATTTGTTGTAATTAATAATAACTGCTAGAGAACTTGGCAGTAGGGAGCAACCATGATAAGCAGAATGAGGTTGAAATGTCTGAGAGCTGAAGGGATCCTTGGGGAGGCCGCACACATCCACATACAACCCCATACATATGCACTCTGATATCCAACATAATATACATGGACACACATAGATACATAGAACACACACACCTGGCTTCACACTCAATCACTGGAGAAACACTCAAAACAGATATGGGAGGTCTCATGCAGAAACAGTGCACAGATTCTCACACAGTGGAGAGCCACACATAAACATAGAATACACTTAGAAGTTCACATCAAACACCGACCAGGAATAGATACACATCTACTCACACACACACACACAAATCATTGAGTTGTCAATCTACAAAAAAACAAGACTAAGAGTTTAGAAAAGGATCTCCCTCCCAGCTACTGCTATGAAAAAGGATCATGGATTTTGGTGGGCCCAGCATTAACCACCCTCTACCTATCACCAGATTCATAACTTCAGGGTAAGCAGCAGGAAGAGGTAGGATTTCCTTCCACCAGACACAATGTGTAGGCCCCTTTCATGTCAAGGAGTTGTCAGGAATGAGGAGCATTAGAGGGAGCATTGTGAACTTCCCCACTAGCATCTACCAACTTAAGTTCAGCTAGAGTCTAGTCGAATTAGCTCAGCTAATGGATCAGTACTGAGGACATGAGACTCACTTAAGATCTGGCTTCAGAGTGCACCTGCATTTGAAGAGAGCAAAAGATAGGGGCAGGATCATGATCATCCAAAATCATACCTTTGAGCTCCAAGTAAGGATCACAGAGTACTAGCTGTCAGCATGGACATTTTCCATTTTAAGAATATGGGAAAACATTTCAATTGTTGATGACTATAACTCAGGACCTCCAAACCAGGGAGCTGCATAAGTGTTCGTGATATTCTGAAAAATACCACCCACAGGACTCACAGATGTGGACGTGTCATTTATTACTCAGATTACAGGGGGATGCACTGATGGCCACATATTGGTGTGAGAGAGACCATTCTCCTCCAGTTTGAGGCTCGTTATAAGCGGTTATAGACAAAGGAGGCATGTGTCCTATGTGTGACTTTAAACTACATCACTTCAATGTGTACATGCAGAAAGAAAAGGTGCAAAAGCAGTCAAGGACAAGAAGCTGCTCCTAAAAGGAGATGAGGGAGTTACAATCCTTTCCCAAAAGAATACACATTTCTTCTGGAAAGGGACCCCCTGGCCATCCCTCATCATGGGTGGTGGGAGAACCATATCAGCATGGACCCCACAATGACAATGGAAGGGATCATGCTGGTAATTTCTAAGTAGGAAACCTACACCTGCTATGTGAAAGTTGACCACATTTAGGGATTCGAGACTCATTTTACAGAATGACCTGGCGCTTAGGCTTTAACACACAGTGGTCAGTGTGTTATGGTAATACCAGTTGCTTTAACAGATACCCCATCCCCTGAAATGCACACAGTTTGATGCAAGGATTCTGGTTGATTGGCATTAACGTCTATGCGGTGATTCACACACCCAGACTCCATCCTGTGGCTCCATGATTTTCATGTGTTCAAAATTACCTGCTTCAAGCTGGCAAATAGAGGACAGTATGGGGAAAGTTCACCATATTCTTTAATAAATGTGTTCTACAAATTTCACTTCTCATATTGTGCAGCCACCCTAGATGCAAAGTGGGCTTTGGAACATACTCCTGTGCTGAGCATTGGCCACCCCTCTACCTATCATCAGATCCATAACTTCAGGGAAAGCAACAGGAAAAGGTGGAATGTCCTTCCACCAGACCCATTAAATCCTTCAGCCCCGCCAACAACTGCTTTTGCCTAACCTGCACCTTTCAGCACCCTCCTGTTCATCCGCAGATCAGTGCAGATGGGAGCCCATGAATTCCCAACCATCCCTACATTTTTTGAGCTCCTGCTGTATGTCAGGCCTGCTGCTGGGAACACATTCATGAATTGGACACGGTCCTTGCTTGGGAGTTGAAGGCAGACAAGCATAATTACCAAACATTGCCTCTTTATTTATTCATTTATTTTTGGCTGTGATATTCCATTATGAGTATGAATGCTGGCAGTGGGGTAGGGAGAACAAACCCACTAAATCTGCTGGATGGTACTGGTACTAAGGAAGGGATAGGTATGGAATATGCAGGGTCTGGCAGAAGTAATAATGCCTGCTTGAGTGTGGTGGGTAGGGTAATAATATGGGTGTAACAATTCATAGCTTTAATTTGAACGTTTCACCTAAAATGTCATATGGTGTGCTTGAGTGTGGTATTGAGTTACAGAATTATATGCTTATGATTTTGTAATAAAAAAGGGGTGTTATTTGTGCCAGACCCTGTATTTGAATAGTAGTCACATGAACAAAAGGGCTTTGTAGGTCTGAAGTAATCCTCTCTGTGGTTCATGCTAATCAGAAACTTGATCCCTGTGCAAAACACAGACTGGCTGAATGCTGCTTTTGCCCTGGAGCTGAGCTAAATCACTAATTCAAACAAGATAATGGCCCATTTAAGTTGATTCTTGTACCTGTTACACACTAGGGATAATTCAGTAGGTTAAGAGGTGATGTAACCTTAGTGAAGAAGAACACAGACTCTGAAATTGGACCGCATATTTAAGTCAAAACCCAGCTCTGTCACTCACCAGCTGGCGAACCCAAGTAAGTATTCCTTCTCTTTGGGTTTCAGCTTCATTCCTGTAAATTGGGGCTGATAATAATATCTACCCCATACGATTGTTGTGAGCATTAAGTGAGCTAATAAATGTAAAGCGCTTAAATCCAGAGCCAGGCACATAGATGAATAATTATTCAGTATTAGCCGTAGGTATGAAAACAATTGTGTATAATACAGTCAACAGTTACTCTGATGGCTTTCATTTAATCCCCACAGCTGCTTCGCCCAATATCTTCACCGTTTCCCCTCCCATCTCATCTTTCCTGGCCCAAGTCTGGGGTAACCCCCTTGGAAAGGGATTCCCTTATTTTCTTTGGAGGGCACTAGGCTTCCCAAGTCCATGCAACCTTGGAGTTCCTAGCCTCGGCATCGTCTCAACCACCACGTGGGGGCAGCAGCACTCCTTGCGCGGTCGCATTGTCGGGCTCATCGTCTGGGTGGTGGCCCAAGCTTGGCACAGAAACTGAATTTTCTAGAAAACCATGCAACAGCCTTAGCCTCACCAGATTCAAGTCTAGAAGTGGAGGTCTTCCCTCCCTCCCTGAGGCTCTGGGAATTGTGGGATGAAGAGATTTGACTCCCGTGCACGCGAGGGTGGGGGTGGTGCTGCTCAGGTGCTGTCAGCCAATGACCCCACCAGTTAATCAGAGAGTGGGAACGGGAGTCCCTGCTGAGGTGCCAGAGGTGACTTTTCTGGCGACAGGAGAAGAAGCTGGCCTTTCTGCTTCCCTGCATCTCAACCATTCACTCTGCAGAGAGGGAGCTAGATGGGGAGGGAGGGAGGGGCAAACACCTCTCTGTGAGAGAGAAACATGAATCAGTTGCCTCTCCAGCCCTCTGACTGAACCTGGAACCTAGGCCTGTGCCCTGACCAGGAATGGAACCCATGACTTCCAGTTTCCAGGATGATGGTCCAACCAACTTGAGCTTCACCGGCCAGGTCTCAATTCCTTGCCCTGCCTCCTGGCTAAACTCAAGAGGAAATTCGTCACCTCAGTTTACTGGTCCTGAAATGACAGCTGATATTTAGATTAGTCGTTCTCAAATGTTTGTGTCTCAGGACCTATATATTTAAAAATGATTGAGGACCTCATATAGCTTTTGTATGTCAGGGCTATATCTGTAGATATTTACATTAGAAATTAATGTTAACATGTAATGCTTTTTTATTTTTAACTTTTTATAAAGAATAACTTTTGTAAAGTAATGAGAAGAGTGGCATTTTTATTATCTTTTGAAAATCTTTGTAATGTCTAGCTTAAGATAAGTTGAGTTATCATATCTGCTTCTGCATTCAGCTTCTGCATGCAAACTATTGAATATTATCATGTAGGTTCTGGAAAACTCTGCACCCTTGTGAAAGAATGAGAATAGAAAACAGAAACAAGTCTGTCTTAGTGGTGTTATGAAAATAGTTTTAACTTCAAAGATACCCTGAAAGGTCGCAAGGACTCCCAGGTGTCTCCAGTGTTTGAATATCCAGACGTTCCCCGTGAAAATCCTAATTTCTGGTTCCTGCCATATTAGGATATATGACAATACAGAGCACACTTCTTTACTTGGGCCCAGTAGGCTGGATCTGCTGTACCTGTCAGGACCTAACTGGGATGCAGAAACCATTCTTGTATTAGGACAGAGAGGCATTAACACATGGAAGTGGTTATGGAGTAGATGAAGGAGCTGAGGGGCCAGATAGCTGTAGAAGCAATTGGAAATTAGCAGTAGGAAGCTGCTGCCCCTCTGGGCTGGAGGAACAAAGGTAGGAGGTAGTGTCACCAGAGCCCAGAGACGGGATCACCAGGTAGAAGCTGAAAACGCAATGGGATTGTCTGGCTAAGAGGAACTGTAACCGTAGAGGAGCCACAACCAAAGGGAGAAAGGGGAGAATTACTCTGACTGCTTCCTCCAAACCTCTAGTCTCCTGCTGAGTTTCCTGCTGGCTGAACCCTAGGTGAATGTAGATGAAGGGAGAGACTGGGAACTGGGCTAGGATGCAGAGAGAGGGAAGGGTGTAGAACAGGTCTGGGCGTAAATACAACCCACAGCAGCAGAGCATGTTCCAGTATGTCTACAAATTCTTTAACACATCTCTCTCTAAGAGGTCTCTCCTTGAATGTGGGCCGGACTTAGTGCCTTGCTTCTTACGAACAGAATGTGGCGGAAGTAATGTTGTTTGAGTTCTAAGACCAGGTGATAAAAGGAATTGTATCTTTGTCCTTGACATTCCTCTTGGATCACTTGCTCTGAGAAAAGGCAGCTTTCCATGTTGTGGTTACACTTATACAGCCCTATAGGGAGGTCCAAGTGGTGAAAAACTGAGGCCTGCCAAGAGTCAGCAAGACCTCTGGCCAAAAGCTCTGTGAATGGGCCACCTTGAAAACTGACCCTCTAACCCTAGTCAAATCCATGAGATGACTGCATCCTAGTCAACAACCTGACTGCATCCTCGAGAGATCCTGGGCCAGAACCACCCAGTTAGGCCATTTCTGAATTCTCGAGCTATAGAAAATATCAGATAATAAGTATTACTTTAAGCTGTTAAATTTTGGTTTTCATTTGTTAGCAACAATAGCTACCTAATGCACCTGTATGCTAATTATCTATTGCTGCATTGAATGTTATCTAAACCTCAGCAAGATAAAACAGCCATTTGATTTTTCCTGCATTTTTGAAGATGAAGAATTTGGAAAGAGCTTGGCTTGGGATCTCTCATGTGCTTGAGTCAGAAGTTTCTCAAGGCTTCAGTAGGCTAGATGTTGGAAGTGACTCAGTAACTTTGCTGGCTGTTGGCTAGGAGCTCAGTGAGGACTTTAACTAGAGCACCTCCACATGGCTTTCCAGCATGGTAGTCTCAAGGCCTCAGGGTAGTTGGACTTTTTATATGATAGTTGGCTTTCTCCAAAGTGAGTGTTCTAGGAGAACCAGGCAAAAACTGCATGGCCTTTTCTGACTCGGTGTGGGAGGTCACGTGGTATCACTTCTGCTGTTGTCTATTCATCAAACTGATCACAAATCCACCCCAATTCATAAATCCCTATGCTTTTTATTTTGAAGTTAAAAAAATCTTTTATTTATAAAGACTGAAATGATTATATGCAAATCTGAACAGCTAGAACATACAAGAAATTGCTTGAAATTATCTCTTTTGATGTTTTGCAAGAGTTGGCATCCATTATTATATATGCTTGTTCTTTCTTTAGACCTCTAACTTAAGCATTAAGTTGAGCAGTTAAGCTGGGCTTACCCATTTCCTCAAATCATTCTTCAGCTCCAAGAGAAGGTGCTGGACCTGAGACAAACAAGACTGAGTCAGCAATGTGTAACCTCCTGCATTGAAAGCTGCTCCCACCTCAGCCAGTTCCTTTGAATAGATAAACAGATGACTGGTAATGGTTCCTTTTTAACCTTGGAGGCTTTTCAGTAGTACACAGGATCTCATTTAGCTGCTAAGTGAGATGTGTAATTAGTAAAATACAGCCGAAGTTAATCATAGCCACGGTTAATGGATAGACCCAAGAAGAACTAAGCAAATGCTACCTACAGGTATTTGTTATACCTCAGACAGTTCCTAATGGTACAAACTCTCATCCTCTCCCAGTTATAAATCCCTATTCTTGATGCAAGGAATGTTAAAGCTTTGATGGTCAAGTTTTAAAAATAGTCCTTCCTTGCTATACAGAACATTCTTTAAGGAACTAACTTGGGTCCTTTTCCCTCATTCTACAAATTCTCTAATTTATTTTTGTGACTGATACAGGATTAAAGAAAAGTTTTCTGGCTACCTATAGGCTTTGCAAAAGAATGGACTACATGTTTCTCACAATGTAAATAATCATAATGACAGCATGGGGCCTGGCACATGGTACTCATTCATCCATCCATTCACTCATTCAACACATTTATTGAGATCCTACCACATGCCGGACAGCTTTCTAGGTGCTGTGGCTACAGCTGTGACCAAAATAGACAAAACAGAAATATTGTGCCATGTCAATTGGATTGATCTCTCACCTATTTGGAGGAAAATATCAATTTGGAACCTCATCTTACATGATATGCCAAAATAAATTCCAGTTGTATTAGAATGATATGTGTGTACGAAGTGGGATAGGAGTTACACCATGAAAAGGTAAAGGTTTTCACCAGCAATTATTGAATGACTTCTGTAGAGGGAAAGACTTTCTGGACTTCCACATAGTGGGGGAACAAACTACCAAGGACAAGATCAATGAATTTGTACAAAAAGCAGAATATGTCCTGAAAGGGCATTGCCAAAATTGAATATACATTAGTAGAGAAGTATATTTGCAACAAAAATGACAGAAAATTTCTTAACTCCCTTAATAAACAAAGATATTAATAAAGTAATGTGAAATTAACAAAAAGCCAATAAATAAAGACAGGTATAAAGTATTAAAAGACAGTTCATAGAATACCAAAAAAAAAAAAAAAAAAAAAGCCAAGTTCACCTCCACTAGTATTTGAAGATACTTCCTTTTGTCTGTCAGATCAGCAAAGATGTAAATTATGGTTTCCCAAAGCTGAGGACAGAGTCCAGGGCACATAAGGCTTCTTGAGACCTAGGCTGGGAAGCATTACACTAACCTTTCACCTCGTTCTATTGGTCAAGGACAATGGCAGTGAAGCTTTAAGCTTCAAAGGGCCTTTGATGTGAGAAAAAGCTGTAAAGTCAAATCACACAGGACAAGGATAGAGGAAGAGGTAGAAAATTAAGCTAGTTTTGTAATCAGTCTACCACAGAACCCTTTCTTCATGGAGTGCATTAGTTAAAGTAAATAATGCTAGTTGCTGTTAACTGAAGGACCTCTAAAACTCAGTGGATTAATCATTGTATTTTTAAATTGACACCATAGTCCAATGCAAGTCACTGGAGGTCACTGCTCCACAAAGTCTAGCAGAGATCCAGGCTCCTTCTGCCCTGTGGCTTCATCCACTTCTAGGGCCTTAGAGTTTCCTCTGTTGAGCCAGTGGGTGTTGAAAAAAATGAAGACCAACTTTGGGAGACTGGACACACATTTGCCCAAGTGCCATGGCTTTATGTCAGTTACATAACCATACAAAATTACAATGGATGTTGGGAAATGTAGTTCAGCTGTGTGTGGAAAAACAAAGGGAAGCAGTTTTGGTGAGCAATTAGACAATCTCTGCCACATATTTTGGGACATGCTATATCTGAAAATAGAGAAGGGTTACTTTATTTCCTTGTTGTGTCCCCCTCTGCAAGGACATAAATTCTCTAAGTTTTTTTCGCCATTACATCCCCACCACACATCCAGGAGCCTGGATGTAGGAGGCACTCAATATATGTGTTGAATAAATGAATAAAAAAAATTCTGTAACTTTCAGATGATAATATATTATGAACACACAAAATTATATTTTTAGAGACATGGGAAATTGCTCAAGAAGTATATAGTGGGCACCATTGGTTAGATAGGATTTAACATAAACTCTGTAATAGGACTCAATGTAGCAGCGACTTATGTAAAATGGAACTTTCTCCCACAAAAGCCTGAGTGTAAGCAATCCAGGGCTAGCTCGAGTGCTTCTTAGTGTCAGGTATCCAAACTACTTCTATGGATGGCAGTGCCCCAGCCTGCATGGTCCAACATGGCTCCCATCACATCCACATTCCTGGCAGTAAGTAGGAAGGGGAAAGAGGGAGTGGAGACTCACTCTGTCTGTTCAGAACACTAGTGAACTGAAAGATGAAATCTTTGCTTTGGTGTCTCATTTATTCTGCCCTCTGTACTGAGGGTTGTCTCCTTGGTTACTTCCCAGGGCAAAGAGCAGATGTATAACAGTGAGGCCAGGTCACAGGTGAGCAGTCAAAGGGAATATAGCTGCTATTCCAGGGTAATACAAGTTGTTTGCAGAAATGGGCAGGGTGCAAATTTCCATATATGATATGGTCAGAAATCTATAAAAATTTTCCCATAAAAAAGTCAGGAAGGAAATACTACTAAATCAAGGTTGTCTCTGAAAATTTGGTACATTTTTCCTTTTAAAATATATTTTGCTCTGCCCTTACTAGTGTGGCTTAGTTGGTTGGAGTGTTGTCCTGTACACCAAAAGGTTGGGGATTCAATTCCAGGTCAGGGCACATACTTAGGTTGCAGGCTCAAACCCCAGTCAATCTCACATCAATGTTTCTCTCTCTCTTTCCCTTCCTCTCTCTAAAATCAATAAACATTTTTAAACAATTAAAACAAAATATACCTTGCTCTATTTTATACATTTTTTACAATGAGTAAGCACTACCAGATATTTTAAACATCTTTGTGAAATACAGCATAACAATAGAAAGAGAAAAAAGTACATATTGCACGGTATATAGAATCATTGTGAAGTGAATACTGAGATATCAAAGTGATCAGGCTTATGGAGGGGTGCCATTTGAACCATGATTTAGAAGGATAAGGAAGTTTTGCTGTACAACCATGAACACACAGTCTTCTGACGGAGTTTTCACTCTGATGAGGAAGTCTAAATTGTATAAATAATTCCCCAAAGGATGATGATGATGATAGCCAAAGTTCTTGACCATGTGTTCCATGCCCAGCTCTGGGCTGGGTGATGTTGAGTTCACACCACTTCCTAGGACAGCGCTTCCCCCTATCATGAGGCCCCTTAGCCAGTCCAAGAGACAACACTGTTGAACATTACAGGTTGTTATTTGTTATGAGTGTCTTGGGGGAGAAATTCCAGGAGTCCTGGGAGCTTATAACAGGGCAACCTGTTCTTGTTTGTGATGGGGGAAGTCAAAAAGGCTTGACTCCAAAGTAAAAATGGCAGGAGCAGGTGTTTCTGCAGAGGCACAGCCTGTGGAAGAGCCTGGCAGCAAAGAAGCCTGGGGAGAGGAGCAGGAACAAAGTATTTTTAAATTTTTTTAATTAATTAATTTCTGGTTAATTTTATGTGTCAACTTGACCAGTATACTTGATGCCCTGATATTTAGCTAAACATTATTTTGAGTGTGTCTTCAAGGGTGTTTCTGGATGAGATTAGCATCTGAATCAGTAGACTGAGCAAAGCAGATTGCCCCCCTCAATGTGGCTGGGTGTCGTCCAATCCTCTGAGGGCCTGAATAGAACAAAGAGGTGGAGGAAGAAATAATTAGTACTCTGCCTTACTGTAGAGTTGGAACATGAGTTTTCTCCTGTCTTCACTGTAGAACTTATATCATTGTCTTTCCTGGTTCTCGGGCCTTTAGACTTGGACCAGGATTTATTTAAGCTGTCCACCTTCCTGGACCTCCAGTTTGCAGATGGCTCATGTGAGTTCTCAGCTGACATAATCATGTGAGCCAATTCATTATAATAAATCTCCTTCTTTCTCTCTCTGTAGCCTGTTGGTTGTCTGCAGAACCCTTAGTAATACACTGAAGGGAGGGCAGTGGAGGGACAGTAATCCAGATTAGTCATCACATAACTATTTAGCATCAACCATGCTTGAGTTTAGACCTGGCTCTGCCATGTCCTCAGGCAAATGACTCCACCTCTCGTGACCTTCACTTCCTCTCATGTTAGTTCCTTTTTCAGAGGGCTGTGAGAGGCCCTGCGAGACGTACCTGTATAGCAGGTTATAGTGACATAACTGTATAGCAGTTATGCCAGCCTAGTTCCCGTGAGGTCCTCAGGAGGCATTAGCAAGGGTAGTTATGACTATTTCCAGTTTATTAATTGGCGGCACTGCAAAACTAATGACATTGAGGCAGCAAATTCTGAGAATTAAAAGCACGAGCTACAAAGCCAGCCTTTCCGAGTCTGAATCTTAACTCTCGCACTTCTACCTGCATCAGTCAGAATAGGCTAGGTTACACTGTGGTAACAAATGAGTTCTAGATCTTAATGGACTAGCACCTCAAAATTTATTGCTTGCTCATAAAACAGGCACATGTGTCATGGCTCACTGATCCAGCTAGCATCCCTCGTGTGGTATCTCTGTGTGTGCAGAGCTTCCAAGGTTGCCTAGGAAGGGGATGAGAGCATGGAGCATCCTGAATTGGCTTTTAAATGCTACCGCAGGAAAGTGACCCTACCAACATGTCCACTCACATTTTATTGGCCAAAGCAAGTCATATAACCATGCCTGAGTTCAAAGGAGTCTGGAAGATGGTAGAAGACTTTGGTAATGCTTGCTGTACTATCTTATTGATGGTGCTAAAAATTCAGTGAGAAAATCCACACAAAACTTTCCATTCATTGAACAAATATTTGTGTACCTAATGTGCTGAGCATTGTTTTAGGAACTGAGTACATAGCAGTGAACAAGACAGTCAAAAATCCCTTCCCTCAAGGAGCTGACATTCCAGTGGGTGAGAGAGACAAGAAACTGGAGAAATAAGCTCTAATATATGTTAGCAGGTCATTAAATGTAAGAGCAGTGTGGGTGTGGGATGGGGAATGTGGGGGTTAAATCAGAGATCTGAGAGGAGCTTCCTGAGATCACTAGGTGTGTAGACTTGAGGCACTGAGGGATGAGGCACTGAGGTGGGGCTAGAGAGGGCCCTCTTGTGTGCCAGGAGAGGGGCTGCTTAGGTATTACTGTGTTTGCAGAGCCTGCTACTCCTGTCTGTGTTCTGCTGGGAACATTTCTATCAAGCTGCCAGTAGGGCTTCTTATTTTCATAAGAGGGAAGAAATACAGAGGTGACAAGACAGAAGCTTGGTGTCCATGGTGAGAACTTTGACTCTTTTTAAAAAATATTTCTTGTAGAGAGAGGGGAAGTGGGGAAGAAAGAGTGGGAGGGAAACATCGATTGGTTGCCTCAGATGCACCCCAATCTGGGACCAGGCCGCAACCCAGGCATGTGCCCTGATGGGGGATCGAACCAGTAACCTTTCGCTCTACAGGCCGATGCCCAAGTGAGCCATGCAGGCCAAGGTGACAACTTTGACTCTTACCTGCAGTAAGGTGGAGCCAGAGGAGGCTGCGCCCAGAGGGCCCTGATCTGACTCAGGTTCACAGACTCCCTCTGGCTGTATGTAGGGAGCAGACTATGGGGTGGGGATGGGAACAAGAGACAGGGAGGAGGCTCCTGTGAGGTCCAGGAAAGAGAAGATGGAACCAGGGCCAGCGTGTGGCAGTGGAAGGGGAGAAGAATTTAGATTATGTAGGTAGGGTCAAAGAGGTTTGCCGGCAGGTTGGAGTGGCTGTAAAAGAGAGAGATCAAGACAACCCTCGGGTGTTTGGTCTCAGTCAATCACTGAAGGACAGAGATGCCATTTACCTAGATGGGGAAGGTGGAGAGGGAGCAGTTTTGGGAGGAAGGTCAGTTTAGGATGCCTGAAGCTTGAGATACCTCTAAGACCCCTATGGAGATGGTGAGTAGGATGCAGGGGCCTGGAGATGTCTGGGCTGAAGATAGAAATTTGGGTACTGATAGCCTGAAGATGGACTTTAAGCCATGCATGTGAGGGAGATCTCCTGTGGCATGAGTGGGCTAGAGAGATGGACCGAGGTCTAAGACTTAGAATTGGCCAGGGTTAAGAGGTTGAGCAGACAGACCTGGATGACAATATGATTGCAATTGGCAGAGCACTATGAGAATGCGCACATTATAAGCATGTTAACTGGAAGCTGCACCTTGTCTCAGATGGGGGTGAAGACAGGGAGGGCTTCCTAGAAGAGGTGACTCCCGATACCTCAAAGCCTTGAGTAGCTACAAAGCCAGGCAAAAAAAAAAAAACAAACCCAAAAAACCCCCCAAAAAACACAAGGTGGAGGGTTCTAGGTGGAGGGAAGAGCCCCAGTGAAAGGCCTGACAGGAAGTGAGCCCTGGAGAGGGCAGAGAACGGAAGCTGCTCAGTCTGGCAGGGTGGGTGTGGTGAGAAGGGAATCTGGATTAGTCATCACGAAATGTTTGGCATAGCCAAGCCCAGGTTCAGACCCGGTCCTGACACCCTTTGTGACCACAGGCAATTTACTCTGCCTTCAGAACCTCCATTTTTTCTCCTGTTAGTTACTGCTTCATAGAGATGGCTTGTGTAGCAGTTCCTTGCCCTGGTTCCAGCAAGCCCTCAGGTAGCATTAGCCTTGACTATGAGTTTTATTTGTTTTGATCTTGTTATCTGAGCTATTATCATATTAATTATATTATTGAAGAATCAATGCATTAGGGTGGTGAAGAGTACAAACTAGGGAGTTTAACCTCAGAGTCAGTTTACTTATTTGCAAAATGGAGAAAATATATAGGTCCTAATGAAAACATGAACTGATACATGGAAACTGTTTAGGAGTTATTTCTATCAGTGTTATCTAAGAATGGGCAAGAGTCAACTACCTGAGGAATCCAGGTGGGCTCTAGGGAACTGCATGGATACAGAGAATAATAGCTACAAAGCTTTAATCACTTAATTATAATAGGGGCTTAGTGAGGGGGGCATGGGAACCTTTGTTTCCATTTTATAAATTAAAAGATCATCGCTCAGAAATTTCAAGTCACTGTTTTGGTATGCCATAGTTATAAAGGGGCAGAGCCGAGATTCAAACTCAAGCCTAGCTAGCCTCCAGGGGAGAGGCTAAGGGCCAGAGAAGGCAACCTGCTTGGAAGCTATCTTTAGCTTCATCTGAAAAGCCTGAAAAAGAACCGTGCACACAGGTTGGAAACGAACCAGAAGGCAAGAGAAAAAACTCGAAAGGCAGCTCGAGTCACCCTTTCTCTCCCAGTTTCTGCATTTTCCGCCCACCACCCGACTCTTCTGTGTCCAGGGCCCTTTTTAGAGACGGAAAGACTGAGGTGACACTTTGGGCCCATCCAGGAAAAAGGATTCTGGTGACCCTTAGAGGGTGGAGAGGGCACAAGGCAACCTTTGCAGGCAGCAAAATCCTACCCAGTTTGACCGCCATCCTGCTGCTGAAGGTCCCGAGAAGTCTAGTCTAGCCTTAGTCTCCGCCAGGGATGCGGGCGCTTGTCGCCGGGCCGTGAGCCAAATAAAACTCAGGGGTCTCCAGAGGCTGTCACGACAAGGCCAGGAAAGGGGCCGAGAGCCAAGACCCCTGTTTCGAGCGGACCTAAAAATTCATCCGTAGCCGTGTGGAAACCGGTTTCGGGGTAAAATTCACAGTACAACCTACGGGGTCACCTTGGGGTTCTCGTCCCCGTTCGTCCTCATCAGTGTTGGAAAGGTTTTGAGAAGACCTGCGACCATTGAAATCAGCGTGGGGCTTCAGTCCGCAGGGCCGGAAGCATGCTCTGCGAAGCTGGAGCGGCTGCAACCCATTAGCTAGGCTGAGCCTGCACGCGCAGGCGCACTTCCAGGGACGGCTGTAGGACCGCGCGGACGCCGGCTGGGCGGCTCCGCAGAGGCTAACCGGGTCGAAGCTGCCTGAGTCACGGGTCCCGCCCTACCGAGCCGGACGCAGCCAGAGGCCCGGGAGCAGCAAAGAAGAGCGGACCCGCGGACTTGTGAGAGAGGTGGTGAGCACCCTTGGCCAGTCTACCTTTGTACTCCGTAATCTCGGCCCTTACGGCCCCAGACCCGACGAAATCCTAAAGTCCCGGCTTCAGGGGTCCCCGAGGTTTACGATCTCAGATTCGAACCTCCAGAATTGTTTTGTCCCCGTTATCCCGCCCAGGACATTCCTCCACCCTCTGTCTCAGAATCTAAAATACGAGCCCATGGATTTGGGAGGTACGCCTTAAATTATGCCTGGGGTTGGGGGACTTCCAGAATCATGGTCCTAGATGCGTGCTCCCAATTCTAATGGGCAGCCCCGTTGTCCCAGGCCCGGGTCTTAGACCCATGATCTCAGACCCGAGCCCACACACCCAGCAGTGATAGTGTAATCCGGCTTCTGGGAGTATCTAAACTTTCAAGCCCATATTCCGGATTTCCAAAACCCTGTCCCGTGAGCGTCTAGGCCGATAATCTGATCCGCGATCCTGACCCCTCTAAAACCCGTAGTCCAAGTTCTGGAGCTTTCAGACTCAGATTCGATCACCAGACACATCAAAGTTGCCTTACACTAATTTGAGGTCCCCGAGAACTCCACTCATAATGATCTTATGTGTCGACTCAAGCCTGATGGGGAGGGACGCTTTGAATTCGGAGGGGGTCTTCAAACCTGGTGCTCCCTCTCTATTGCATCCACCGAAGAACTGCCCTCCCCAGAATCCCACACCCCATCCCGAATGAACTCCAAGCCCCAGTCTCATATATTATTCCCCCACGTCCAGCTGACGGAAATTCTGTTTATGGGGGTGGGAGGCGGGCTCAGGGTGCGGCAGTCACCTAACCCCTCTTTTTCTCCTTAGGAAGCTTGAGTCGCAGCCATGTTCTTGGTTAACTCGTTCTTGAAGGGCGGCGGTGGCGGCGGGGGAGGCGGAGGTCTGGGAGGGGGTCTGGGAAATGTGCTCGGAGGCCTCATCAGCGGAGGTGGAGGAGGCGGCGGCGGCGGCGGCGGAGGAGGAGGCGGCGGCGGTGGCGGCGGAACTGCCATGCGCATCCTGGGCGGGGTCATTAGCGCCATCAGGTAGGGCGGGGCCCGAGGGAGCGGGCTTTGCGTTGGAGACTTGTCCAGCAAGGATAGAATGGGGTAACCTGGAGACTGAGCTGGAGCCTTAATTAGGCTGGGCCGGGCCTGGGCTGAGAAGCCGGCCTTGAGGGGGCGAGCCTTAATGAGGTTGACTGCAGTTCATGGGGACGGGGCTTCACGTGGTGGGTCGTGATCTGTGGGATCTGTTGATGAGTTTTGGGAGGAGGCGCTTACTGGGGCTGAAACCCACCGCCCTCCGCTAACCTGAGACGAACGTTAAGGGGGCGGAGCCAGTGAGGCTCGTTGTCACTTCAATGGGGGCAAGGCTTGTCTTACGGGCCCGGCACGGCCGTCTTAGGTGGGTCAATGAGAAGGTGTGCCCAGAAGAGGCTGAGGCTTGAAGGGGCTCAGCCTGGCCGGGGACTGGCTGGGTCAAAATGGAAAAAATGTCCTGGTAGAGGGAGGACAGGTTGCCTAATTAGGAGCCTAATAAGTCTTGACCACTGAGCAATGATCCCTCCAAGGGACAGGAGCTAATGGGGCTGGGGTGGGGGTGCAGGGAAGACCGAAGTGTTCAGGAAGCCATAGTGATGAAGTTCCTAGGATGGGGTCTGAGAAGTTGGGGGTCTGGAGAAGCTGGGGCAGAGCTTTTATGAAGTGAGGCTTCGAAGGGGCTGGATCGTTTGAGGAAGATCCATTGGGCAGGTGTGCTCTGGTAGGAGTGGAGCCTACATTGAGGTCAGATCTCTGTTTGCTTGGGGTGCAACCAGTGCAGCAAGAATAGGGACAAGTGAGGTCAAGGACAGATAAGGCTGGCCGAGGGAACAGGTAGGGGGGGTGTCAGGCTGTTATTAGGGGGGTTGGGGTGCAGGGGTAGGGCTGCCCGTTGAAGGCCTCGCTCCTCCCTGGTGCTAATTCCCTTGTTTTCCTCCAGCGAGGCAGCTGCACAGTATAACCCAGAACCCCCGGTAAGCTGCCCTACACAACCTGGGACCTTCTCACTCTGAGACCTTTTCAACATCCCTCCTTGTCCTTTTGGAGAAGCCCCACCCCTTCTCCGTCTTATGAAATCCTTCTCATTAAGTACCTCTCTTGTAATGTCCTCAAACTTAAAATATTACCCACTTCCTATTCACTGACAACCTCTCATTCCTTTGATCACTCAGCTACCCAGTCCACTCTGGCCTTACCACCTAGGGCTCACTAGCCAGGGCACCCCTCCCTCACTTTCTCTGAGATCTCTTCCCTCTACAGCCCCCACGAACCCATTACTCCAACATCGAGGCCAATGAGAGTGAGGAGGTCCGGCAGTTTCGGAGGCTCTTTGCCCAGCTGGCTGGAGATGTAAGTAACCCGAGGTCCCCAGTCCTGTCCTAACACTTCCATACTTTCCCTTGGGTAGTCCTTGTGCACCCACACACTCAGTGGCAGTCCCAAAATTCCTACCCTCCTTCATGACACTACCAGACTCCTTTTAGTTACCCTGATCCACCCCAAACTTTTCTGCAGGACATGGAGGTCAGTGCAACAGAACTCATGAATATTCTCAACAAGGTCGTGACCCGACGTGAGTGACTGGGGTCAACCCACAGGGCATGCTTAGAGGTATGGCACCTGGGGTAGCTGTGACCTCTGGTCCCTGATCTTCAATCTGTCCCCCACAGACCCTGATCTGAAGACCGATGGTTTTGGCATTGACACATGTCGCAGCATGGTTGCCGTGATGGATGTATCCTTGTGGGCAGTCTAGGGGAGGTCTTGGGTGAAGAAGTAATTTTCTGAGAGCATGAGTGGGGAGCCAGGGTACAGCTTTCATACTCACAGACGTGGACAGGACTACATTAGAACATGCCCACCTATGACATGTGGCAATCAATAATAACAGCAGCTGGCATAGCGGGCATTTACATGCACTTCACAGCCATCCTGTTAGGCATATGCAGTTAGTCCATTCTATAGGTAAAGAAATTGAGACAGAGAGAGGCAGTCATTTGTCTGAAGTTATAAATAAAGTAAGTGACAGGATAGGAATTTGGACTCCGAGTCTTTTTGGCTTGAGAACCCAAGCTTATAACTGCCATAGGTATGCCCATGTGCACATATACACACACACAAGGGCACACCTGTATACATGAAGCTGTGTGATGGCATATGCAGAGGAACACATCTATTTGCACATGGGCCACTCATTAGCTGATCTTGGATACATGCACATCCAGCACATAGATCAGTGATGTGTGTATATATTCATGTCATGTGATCACATACATGGGTCATAGGGTTAAACAATTCTGGGTGTTTTAGCAAGGTTACTGAGCCCCTCTGTGCTTCAATTTGCCTATCTGTAAAATGGGCTGAATGATTATGGTGATATCAAATTAGAGTTACATTTCAAAGGTTTAGGATAGTCTGTACGTGCTGGCTGTTACTTTGATCTTACACAGGTAGATTTTCCAGCTCTGGGTCTATTTTTGTCTCTATGACTTGGGAATAACACTGGTGGGGCTGGTATCTTGAGGCTTTAGTGAGAAAAGTGATATTCCTGAGCTTAGAACTGTCTGGTGTGTACTAGGTGATATGGTAAGTCTTATCTGTTATTGGTATTGAGAATTTAGCAAGTGTCAGCTCCTGAGCTAAGGGCTTTCTGCCAATATCTCACTCTGCTCTGATTACAAACCCAGCAGGTATTCACTACTGTCACCTCATTTTCTTAGAGCTCTAAGATGACTATTCTTTTTAATGTCCTAACATTTAGGAAATCAAATTACTGTACTGTCAAGGATTTTATAAATGAAGAATTAGCACCCTGATCAATGTGGCTCAGTAGTTCAAGCATTGTCCTGTACACCAAAAGGTCACGGGTTTGATTCCCTGTCAGAGCACATCCCTAGGTTGTGGGTCTGGTCCCCACTCAGGGCACGTACAGGAGGCAAACAATTGATGTTTCTTTTCCTAAAATCAATGAACATATCCTCCGATGAGGATTTAAAAAAAAGAAAAAAGAATAAATGAGGAATTAGCAACTATTTTCAGGTGGAAAATTTGTAGTTTGGGAAAGTTCATTATAATTCCACATAGTTGTATTTAAAAAGAGTCCTTACCATTTAGCAACATAAAGTGGCCCTGGCCCAGTAGTTCAGTCAGTTATAGTGTTGTCCTGATACACCAAGGTTGTAGGTTAGGGTACATAGAAGAAGCGACCAAAGATTGTGTAAATAAGTGGAACAACAAAATCAATGTTTCTCTCCCTTCCTCTCTATCAATTAAAAAAAGAAACATCAAGTAAAATATGTATGGATAAAATGAGAAATAGCACCATGCCCAAGGTAACATGACTAGGGTGAGACAGGAGCTGGAGTTTTAGCCTGTGTTTCCCTGCTTGGCTCTTATCATCATGTAATAGGGTATATAATGCATGTATTTGTGTAGCTATTCTTAACATCCTTACACCAGAGTGACACAACGGGCAAGCTGGGTTTCGAGGAATTCAAGTATTTGTGGAACAATATCAAAAAGTGGCAGGTGTGTGGTGACCTCTGAAACTCCTAGCATGAAGACTCCTAAGCCATGGGGATGCTGTGCCGCATGATGCTCAGTTGATCCCTGACCTTCATGCCCCCACAGGCCATATACAAACAGTTTGATGTTGACCGCTCAGGGACCATTGGCAGCAGTGAACTCCCAGGGGCCTTTGAGGCAGCAGGTATGGCTGGCAGGGGCTGGGGATGGGATTGGTAAGGTAGCCCCCACCAAGCTGGTCTGAGCCTGAATCCTGGGGCTGGGAGTGGGTAGGGTTACGTGGCCCCCACACCTGAGAGACTTAAACTATTATCAGGATTCCACCTAAATGAACATCTCTACAACATGATCATCCGACGTTACTCTGATGAGGGAGGGAACATGGATTTTGACAACTTCATCAGCTGCTTGGTCAGGCTGGATGCCATGTTCCGTGAGTGATACCTTAGCTGTCTTCTGGGGTGGGCATTTTATTCAGCCTCCATTGGCCAAGGTCTTTGAGCCTAACCCTGAGGTGGGCAATGGTAGGGACACAGCAATGACCGAAATGGCCACAGTTCCTGCCCTCATGTCACTCAGAGTCTAGTGGAGGAAAGGCAAATCATCAGAGACTGCAAAGATTTGTTACCACTGGGATAGGGGAAGCTCAGGGCAGTGATGGGGGCTGTGAGGGGAAACTCCGGCCATAGTGGGTTTGGATTTGTGATTGGGAAAGCTCTGAGGGCTTCAAACTTAAGCAGCCTAAGGAGTCAAGGAGGGCTTCTTGGAGTAAGGCACATATAAGCTGAGACCTTTGGGATGAGGAAAAGTGACCCCAGCGAGAGAGTGGGGATGAATGTTGCAGTGGGAATGAATGTTGCAGTGGGAACAGCCTGTGTGAAAACCTAGACAGGAAAAAGATGCACTTTTGGTGTTTTTTGTTAGACTCAGTTCAGTGTGCTGAAGAGGGGGTGGGATGGTGTCACAAGGCTGTGAGGAGGAGTCAGTAGGGTTTGGATCACGAGGGCTCTTTTGAACATAAATGCAATGAATTCAGTACATTAAGAGCATGGGTAGAAGCAAAGGGACAGGTATGTCATGGATGTGAGGACAAGGTGAGAGGGGACAATAGGGCAGGTGATGTCCAAAGTCACATATGAGAAGGCCCAAGAAATGTCCATTGGATTTACCAGCTAGAGGTTCAGCAATAACTGCAGCCAGTGCAGTATCAAGAAACCAGGTACATGGACATCTGAGGGTGGTAACTGAACGCAGAATAGAAAGGAAGCCAAGGCAGCATGGGCACCAGTTTGCCCATGTTTGGCTGTGGGTGGGGAACATAGAGTGGAGTTTCAGGGCAGGAGTGGGAACCATGCCAGACAGTAAGGCAGGAAGTGGAGCCTGCAGAGCCTCGGTTTCCAATAGTCTTAAGGTTAGAACTGGAGGGCTTAGAGGTTGGTGGGAGGCTGAGACCTGGGCAGAGGGGAGTGCACAGGTATGTAGAGGGCATTACTTATTTATTTAACATTTTTTTTATCCTGTTTTTTCCATTACCATTTATCCCCCCATACCCTCTTCCACCTCCACCCACCCTGGAGACCATTATTATTGAAGTGGGTAACAGCCTGGGTTTCAATCCCAATTTCTTCCCTTTCTTACTGTGTGGCCTGGAGCATATTACTTCTCTGTGCCAAATTTTAAAATGACTTATCTCAAGAGTTAAGTCAGTTAAAATGACTTAACTCTTAAATGAGTTAATACATGCAAAGTACTTTATACAGTGCTTGGCACAAAGTACTCAATAAAGTACTAGCTATTATTATCATCATCCCATATATTAGTATATTTTTATCCTAAAAGTCAACTGCCCATCACCCCAACCCTTCCCTTGTCTAGGTGCCTTCAAATCTCTTGACAAAGATGGCACTGGACAAATTCAGGTGAACATCCAGGAGGTAAGAGCTTGCATTCTGGAATGTGGGTTCCTAGTGGGGGACCCCCTCTCCTTAGCTCTGCACTGGGCTCCCTCCCACCTATTTCCGCAACAACCCCTTGGTGAGGGCAGAGGGCTCCTGGTATTCTCAATTCCCTTCCTCCTCACTCTCTGTGCCTTTCTCTTCCCAGTGGCTGCAGCTGACTATGTACTCCTGAATGGGAACCCCAGGCCTCTCCCCTCATCACCTTGCGATAGGTGTCACCTTGGACTTCTTGGTCTCTCCCAAGGGCTGATCCTGTATGCAGTCATGTCTTTGTGGGGCGTGCTGACCCACCAGCTTTTCCTTTATCCTAGTCGTTGGCATCTTGCTTCTCAGACAACAGCTAGGGCCCAATATGTCCCAACACGCCATGACCCAAGTTACCCCTGGCTCTAAGACATTCTGACACACCCTGCCCCATTAGTCACTCCACCTTCCACACACCCACTTCTCACCCTGTCCGTGACCTTTCTTGTACATCTGTGCTAAGCTCTGTTGCGTCCATTCCCCAAGGGCCCTTCTCTAAGCTCTGGAAAGATCACCCCCGTCCCTGTGCACTCTGGCACACCTGTTCAGTTAACTACCCAGGCAGTTAACTACAACAGGCCCATATGCTCTAGTGCCTTTGTATTCTGCTCCCAGCCTGCCAGGCCCTGAAGGAAATAAATTTACCCCAGTTGCTGCTCTGAGATGTGCCTTCTGTTCTGAGAGTTGAGGAGTGGCTCAGGCTCTGTCTGGGTCTTGGTGGTGGTTTTGTGGATCTTTGTGTCTATCTCCAAGGCTGGGTCTGCATGTCTTTCTCATACTAGATCCCAGTTGAGCTGTAGCCTCATTCTTTCAACGATACTTCAGAGATTCTGTGGAAACTGAGATTGGGACCCAGAGACCTGGGCAGTCTCTGCTCCTGCCCTAAGAACAGAGCTGGTGGGAAGTGTCATTGCCACCCCTGGTTCTGTCCCCCAAGGTCATGTTTGTCCCAATCTCATCTGTGCATGAGTGAGTTTGTCCTTACTTGCCTCGGCCTGTTTTGTCATGACCATGCTTAGTATCTTCCTTCCCACCCCCTGGGCCTCTGCAGGGAGAAGGGCATGTATCCCAGGATACATATTTCTGTCCCACTTGAGGACACCACCTTAGGTCCTTAAGCCTGAGGGGCAGCCCAGGGGTGCCACTTGGGATCTGGAAGAGCTGAGAGGCAGTGATATCCTAGGAACAGACCTGGTCTAGAATGAGGGACTCAAGGCTGGGGCAGTGGGCAGTCCATTAGGACAGAGAGTGCCTGTTAGTGGGAGGATGGGCAGAGGGGCGCACACAGAGGCCAGAGCTGGGCTGGGTTCCCCAAGAAGCCAGCACATTTATTGACGTCTGTTCAAGTCCTTCAGGTCCTGAAGGCTTCTTGGTCTCACTTCTTATGGGGGAAGGAAGCCCAGCCAAGACAATACAGACTGTAGACGGTGCCTAGGGAGGGAGTGTGGGGGGATACATAATGAGACCCTAATCACTTCCGTGAACCCACCTTAGGCTTTTATGCCCCTTTGCAGACTCACCAATTACCAGTCTGCATCCCAGCCCCCAGTTTACTCCTAAAACTGCGCTTGAGGTGGGAATCCCTGGTCCTTGATTCAGACCAGGTCCTGAGCTTTCTACCCAGGTCCTGTCGGCCCCAGGGCCCCTTCTGGGACAGAATCACAAGCCCTAGGGAGCTCCCTCCCTATTTGCTAGCCTAGACTCCAATGCCGGCTCCAAACCTGGCCACCTCACAGCCCAATCCCCTCTCTAAACACCAGCCCGGCAACGAGCCCCCTTCCTCACTCCACACGGAGCCCGCCTCAGTGCAGCTCAGGTCGAGTCCGGCCCTGCACTCACCTCCAAAACACAGCGCCATGGTCAGTCGGTACAGAACACTGTCGGTTCCCCCGCCCTTCAAGTGCACCGGGAGGTCATTGTCTGCCTGAGGTTGGGGCCGTCCAATAGGAAGAGAGTGTTGGCTGCAAAGACGGTACTCCCCCCAACTCCGGATCGAACTTCCGGCTCCTAGGCTTTCCCCTTGCCCTACCCCCACTCCGCCTACCTGGAAGAGTTTCTGTTTCTCACCCACTCGGTTCTCCAAACGGTTCCGGGCGGTGGAGCTGAAGGAACGAATCAATGCCTGGGAAACCTGAGGGGAGGGGGTGGATGGGTGGGTGTTAGATGCACCTGGAGAGGTGTCTCAAAGTGGGTCTAGTCGGGGGTACAAGGACGGTCCAATGCTTCGGGAGCTTCCCAAAGGCAGGATCAGAACTTGCAGTACGAGTGGGGGAGGGTGTCCTGTCAAGGAAGACCCCGAAGGGGACGTGCTCCTAGAGGGTCTGACTTGGAGGTTACCAAGCTGTCTAGAAGGTGCTAGAAGAGGAGCGGCCCCAAAAGGGAGGCTAATGACCTGCGGGTCTAAGTCCCGAGATTTTTGTGGGGGGGGGGCGGGGGAGCGGGGGAGGATTTCCTGGATTAATGGTAGGAGCTCAGGTCCCGGAAATGTCGGGACTGGGTCCCGGGTACTTCATGGGGTTTCCAGACACCAAGGGAAAGGGGTGTTGTATTTCCAGTGCTTGGGTCCCGATCTGTCAGGGGTGCCCTACACGAAGGGAAGTTTAAACCCAGGGCTTAGGACTGTGTTAGGGCCCCATGTTAGGGAGGTGAGAGGTGGGGGTCCCAGGCTGTTTAGGAGGGAGACTGGAACCCTGAAGCGAGCTCACATTACAAGGCCCCAGATCCCGGGACGTTTAGGGATTCTTATACTAGGGTAAAGGCTTTCGGGTTGGGGGCCCGCGGCCCGGCGGGTGTGGGCCCTCACCTTCAAGGCCCTCATCCTGCGTCCTCCTCCGGCCAGAGTCACCTCCCCTCTCGGCCCAAGGGCAGATCGCGGCCTTCCCTCCCTGGGAATCCCAGGCCACACCCCAGGCGTGCTACACAACAGCCCTGTCTGGCCCAAACCAGAGTGGGGTGGAGCCAGGAAAAGCCGGTAGCCAGATTCGTCGAATAGGTCAGCCGAGAAGAGGCTCCAACCCCGCCTCGTATCAAAAGGTTGAGGCTTCCATCTGTTACTCAGCTCTGGATTTCTATTGGCCCAAATTCCAGGGAATACATTTTTTGGTTTGTGTCTGCGGTGATACCCGGCTAGGGCAAGTACATTTTCTCCTCTGGGACTCTCGCATTTCCTCGTGACTGGATTGGCACTGCAGAGCGAGCGAGGGCTCGGCTAAACGGGTTCGAACTTCCTGTTCTATTTAGACCGAGGTTGAACTTCTGAGCATAGTTTCCCGTATCTGTGACGTGGGAGTAAGAGAGTTAAAGGTTTATTGAGAGCATTACGTGAGCTCATATTAGAGCATAACGGAGCTAACAGTTACAGCGGAGCTAATAACTATTGCACAGGGACAGATAAAGAGTCTTTATTTTCACTTTTCCAGCGGCAAGGTTCATGTATAAA